>NW_022196002.1:0-689423 GCF_008641045.1 Pistacia vera
CAAGGATGCCACAAACAACATTCATGATGTTTGACTTCACTGAATTGGTATTATATTATACAAATTTCCACTACTCAATAAAATAAGATTACATACCATTCCTAACTTTCAAAAATGAATTGCATGACTTATAAATTATAAATGTCAAGAGACAGCAGTAGAAGCATATCATAATATTCACATGTCATGATTGTACACACGAGTTGAGAAAAAACATATCAATTGAAATACATTTCTATACAGGAAGAAGCGTACCCATATTGGGAGTCCCACAACAATTGCGCCAGCAGCACTAACTACTACAGCCAAAGCAGTAAACGCCAAAGAGCTAAATGCATCAGAAATCATACCAAGTGCATAAGCACCAGCTCCAGCAGCCCCTCCGAGCATGGTAACAGTCACAAGAAGATAATTCAATGGTGGTGGAACCTGAATGTACTTCCCAAATGAGAGAAAAACCACCCGAATCTCCAAACAAATAACCACCACTACCAAAGCAACAGCCCCATTAGCCACACGAATACTCTGCAGTTGATTCCCATTCTTCGTAACCCACCAGAGAGCGCCTCTTGTAGACGCATACAGTTGAAACAAAAACGGAATAAAGAACAGCAAAAACAAATCACAAACTGCAGCACCCGACGAAAACGCAACCGAGTAATGCGAGGCAATGTGAAACATCAAAGGAAAGAACAACAAATTCAACGTATGAACACAACTTTCAAGCTGCCCAAGTATTAAATTACCGTCAGGAATCTCCCCACCATGATACTTAACTTCTTGCTTCAATTTAAAACTCGAAACACGAGGAATCGAATACAGCCAATAAAAAACACAATTAAAAATCATAAGATAATAAGCCGCATTGTTCATACCCACAGCCGAAACCGTCGCCCACGTGAAAATCACCGACGAAGTGAACGGCAAACACGCGAACAAAACCCTCTCGAGAGCAAGAACAATAGAAGGGTTCTCAATTTGAATCCACTTAAACTGAAGCGAAGCCCAAGTGCCGATCAAGAAATTAGTCTGAGCGCACAACAAGAGAGCGAAGATACCCAAAGGGATCGAATTGAACGTCACGAAGAGCGACGAGCTGAAGAAGAAAGCGATCTGAGCGGCGATTAGCGACGACCAAACGCCGAAAAACGCACCAGATTTGAAGTTAAGTGAATCTATTATGTAAGAGATCATTAAACCTAAGGTTAGGGTTGCGACGACCGGGGTCCCACCCAAATCGAGCAAAAACGCACCGCATGGGACCAAAGCAAGGGCGATACGACCGTTGTGGGCGAATGAAGTAGGCGAGAAGCGCGAGTTCTTGAGAGATCGGTTGGTGACATTGCTGGTATAGGAATCGTTAGGGTTAGGGTTTGAGTAAAGGGAGGAGGAGGAGGAGGAGCCGCCGTCGAAGGAGGAGGAGAAGGAAGGGGCACTGATGGAGGCTGAGATGTACGGCCGGAAAGAAGCGCGGGGATTGAGCTCCGGCGGGAGCATTTTCGGCGGTGGAAACAGAGAGAGTGATGGGGGAGAGTGAGAGAGAGAGGGGGGGATTTGAAACATTTGAGAGTTTGGGGTTTTGGCTTTTTTTTGTTTGAAACGATCACGTGTTGGGAGGCATTTGTACCGTTCGATCAGGATTGAAGTGCCACGTGGCGTATAAAAATAAGGTGTGATCAAAGTGGCGTCTGATGAGAATAATCAATGTTTAATCAATTGTTTATAAGAGACTCTGGTCTATTCCCAAACCTCCCAGAGGTTAAAAAACTATCATAAGACCCCAAATAGATTAAAAGTATTCCCTTTCTGGCCTCATATTTCATAAAATCATCACTTACCTCCCTCCCTGTTCATTGTTCAATGTTCACGTTAGACTGTTAGTATTTGACCGTTTAAGAAATTATTTTGATCAAGAGTAACATTACACTCACTAATACTTCTCACTAACTTTCTTTTACTAATGCCACATGTCAGTTTACAATTCATCAGTTCACATGGATCCCGCCTGTCCAATAATAAATCTCACCTAATCAAGCTAATCACAAACTCCCACATGAGATTAGTGAGAGGAGTTAGTGAGAGGGGTTAATGAGGTTAGTATTATTGTTTGATTAATAAGAGTAATTGAAGTGCCACGTGGTGTTTGAAAATGACATGAGATCTAAAGAAGGGTATACGAGAAGAGTAATATTACATTTACACCACCCATTACACTATTTTCGTTACACCATGACCATTTTACTAATAATTATTTTATTATAATATTAAAAATTCAAAATAATTAAAAATTTGTGTGGATGTGATTTGAATTTTTAATATTATAATAAAATAATTATTAGTAAAATGATCATGGTGTAATGAATGATGTAAATGTAGCATTACTTTTGTGAGAATGGTTAACGTATGAACGAGACTTTGGTGTATTACTATCCTCCCCTGAGGTTTAAAATATTCTTGAGACCCCAATTTATTTGAAATTATCTATTTCTCCCCTTATGTTTCATAAAATCATCACATAACTCGCTAATCTAGTAATCTCAAGACTTATCACACTATTAAGCAACCAAAACTTATTACCATTTTTTTTTTTATAATTAACTTTTGATTGAAAGCTTTTATTGATAAAGGTTTATATATATATATATATATATTTTTTTTTTTTTTTTTTGCTGATCGGTAGTAACNCCAAACGCCAAAAAAGGCACCAGATTTGAAGTTAAGTGAATCTATTATGTAAGAGATCATTAAACCTAAGGTTAGGGTTGCGACGACCGGGGTCCCACCCAAATCGAGCAAAAACGCACCGCATGGGACCAAAGCAAGGGCGATACGACCGTTGTGGGCGAATGAAGTAGGCGAGAAGCGCGAGTTCTTGAGAGATCGGTTGGTGACATTGCTGGTATAGGAATCGTTAGGGTTAGGGTTTGAGTAAAGGGAGGAGGAGGAGGAGGAGCCGCCGTCGAAGGAGGAGGAGAAGGAAGGGGCACTGATGGAGGCTGAGATGTACGGCCGGAAAGAAGCGCGGGGATTGAGCTCCGGCGGGAGCATTTTCGGCGGTGGAAACAGAGAGAGTGATGGGGGAGAGTGAGAGAGAGAGGGGGGGATTTGAAACATTTGAGAGTTTGGGGTTTTGGCTTTTTTTTGTTTGAAACGATCACGTGTTGGGAGGCATTTGTACCGTTCGATCAGGATTGAAGTGCCACGTGGCGTATAAAAATAAGGTGTGATCAAAGTGGCGTCTGATGAGAATAATCAATGTTTAATCAATTGTTTATAAGAGACTCTGGTCTATTCCCAAACCTCCCAGAGGTTAAAAAACTATCATAAGACCCCAAATAGATTAAAAGTATTCCCTTTCTGGCCTCATATTTCATAAAATCATCACTTACCTCCCTCCCTGTTCATTGTTCAATGTTCACGTTAGACTGTTAGTATTTGACCGTTTAAGAAATTATTTTGATCAAGAGTAACATTACACTCACTAATACTTCTCACTAACTTTCTTTTACTAATGCCACATGTCAGTTTACAATTCATCAGTTCACATGGATCCCGCCTGTCCAATAATAAATCTCACCTAATCAAGCTAATCACAAACTCCCACATGAGATTAGTGAGAGGAGTTAGTGAGAGGGGTTAATGAGGTTAGTATTATTGTTTGATTAATAAGAGTAATTGAAGTGCCACGTGGTGTTTGAAAATGACATGAGATCTAAAGAAGGGTATACGAGAAGAGTAATATTACATTTACACCACCCATTACACTATTTTCGTTACACCATGACCATTTTACTAATAATTATTTTATTATAATATTAAAAATTCAAAATAATTAAAAATTTGTGTGGATGTGATTTGAATTTTTAATATTATAATAAAATAATTATTAGTAAAATGATCATGGTGTAATGAATGATGTAAATGTAGCATTACTTTTGTGAGAATGGTTAACGTATGAACGAGACTTTGGTGTATTACTATCCTCCCCTGAGGTTTAAAATATTCTTGAGACCCCAATTTATTTGAAATTATCTATTTCTCCCCTTATGTTTCATAAAATCATCACATAACTCGCTAATCTAGTAATCTCAAGACTTATCACACTATTAAGCAACCAAAACTTATTACCATTTTTTTTTTTATAATTAACTTTTGATTGAAAGCTTTTATTGATAAAGGTTTATATATATATATATATATTTTTTTTTTTTTTTTGCTGATCGGTAGTAACTCAAGAAGAGCTTTCAAGTTATTAATAGTCAGTTTAGTTGGGTTTATGTCAAAATCGTTTATTTAAAATCATAAAGGCTTAAATAATAATAATAATTTGTTTGGTTGTATCTCGATTGAGAACTTCTCTCATAAACTATTTCGAGCTTATTTAAAGTGTTTAACTTTCAAAAATATCTCTATTCCATTTTATAAGTTCAACTTAATTAAAGTCCTTTTTGGTAAATTAATAATAGAAACTCTTTTACATTTTTCTAACAAAACAATTAACAAATACTTAACAAACCTATATTTTCATAACCTCTACGTTAATAAGTTCTACTCTACTAAGTCATACCAAATGACCTATAAAAGTCAATTTCTATTTGGTTAAGTTTTTCAAAATTTAGTTTTCATGGAAAAGTTGTTCGTGGTCAATTATATAATATGATACATATAATAGAGTGATGTTATTACCCCACTTATTATCTTATTAAGTTTGAATTATGTTTTATGTTTATTTCATTCTTTTACAGAAATTACTACACAAGAAAAAGAAAGAAATTAATTTACCCATCATATATATTTTATATAAGAAATTATATATGTTCTTATAGTATTAAATCTTTTGTTCTACATCTATTGTAACTCTATAAGGAGATAACTTAACAAAAAATATTTTGGAAATAAGGATGGTTTATTAGATATTAAAATGTTTTTAAAAGATTTAGTGTGATAGATTCAGAGGTGGGAATCCATAAGATAATTAATTGGGTTCTTAATGTAAGCCAAATGTTATAGACGCAAACATATGTTTATTTAAAACCATTTATTAATAGATTTATGTAATGAGCTGCCTAGATCATATCATGCTAATTACTCTTCTTTCCTTGTAGATATTTTACTTTTGGGTATTAATCTTAAGCTTTTGCTACAATTGTTAGCCTAATTCAATTGATCAAGTGGTTCTAATTAACGAACTATGGGGTCGTTTGGATCAGGTTAATATTAGATAACTGGGATAATTTTTTTAAACTGAGCAAATGACGATGTTTGTTGGTTTGTACAAAATTATTCTCGGAATTTTTATGACAAACAGTTGCTTTTGGGGGGTATATTTCCGGTAATCTTAATACCTGGGGGGGGGGTGGGGGGTGCTGTTATTAAAACTTACCTTAGTATTACAAGTTTTTTCCCATATTGCCCCTAAACAGTTGAGCATTTGGTCCAAATTAACCATATATTTGTTAATATTTACAAAACACCCAATCACTCATGCAGACACTTTTGTCCTCACTTTTTAAATTTTTTGGACGACATTGTCCTTGTTATTGTCATTATTTACATAAATGTCATTATACCCAGAACTAACCATCATTGGCAGCCACCATCGACAGCCGCCAGAGGTTGCCAAAAGTTGTCATAATGGCGTACGACTGGCCGTGCGCCGGTGAGGCTTTTTCCTACCATGGATATGTGATCCATGTTAAAAAAAAAGCCAAATCTAGCTGTTTCACGGCCAAGGATGTGGCCGTGAAATGACGACTGATCTGGCCGTGAAACAACCAGATCTGTAGCCGTGAAACGACCAGATTTGTGGCACGGCCAGCGTCATGGCCAGATTTGTGGCATTGCCAATGGTGGTGGCTGGTTGCCGACAATGGCTTGGGGTGGGTAGGGGTGTTTTTGTTAAGTTTAAAATGTTTTTGGTTACTATGGTGTTTTTGCTAAATCTAAAAAGTAGGGGGTTAAAAAAAATTATTCAAAAAGTAATAATAAAAAATAATGTTATATTAATATTTAAAAAGGAGGGCAATTTAGTAATCTACATAACATACCCACCCATTTATCCTCCCAACCAAACATATTATTCACCAATTTATTCGAACCGATTAAACACATTTTCTAAACATTCCCAGTAATCTTCAAGGTGATTTTTTATTCCGTTAATATAATATCCCCCTATAATAAAACATTATATGATCCAAACGCCCCCTATATGATATCTAAATTATTACCCATGAGGGCTTATTTGCATGGTCAAAAGTCATATTTGACCCCTCATAGGCACTTGCATGGCTAAAAGTGGTATTGAACTATATCTCAATGACGACATGGTCCGATAGGAACTCTGGCTTCAAGCTCAAGCTTACAAAGCAAGTGCAGGGATTTATAGACTAAAAAAAAACTAAATTATTAAGCTTTTGTTTGTTTCACTATCATTTTTCTGTTATCCTATTTAGATTAAAAAAGAGAATATGTGTTTGTTTACTTATTGGAATCATTATTCTCAAAATTAATCCGAATCAAATAAGATTTTTTCTATTGAAAATGAAAAGAGGGGGGAACTTGATTTCTATTATCCTATTCTATTCAACTCAAAACATTTTTCTAACCCTATTCAACTAAAAAAAATTATCTTTCACACATTCCAATCTGAAAATTAATCCACCCAAGACCACTACCGCCTGCCAGAAACCACCGCCGACCATTCGTTGTCGTCGCTACCGCCGACGGCCATCATTGGAATGATGCATGATTGGCCGGATCTGGCTGGTCGTGCGACAGCCAAATCTATTTGGCTGTTGATGACAACAAGATTTTGGCCATTAACGACGACCAGATTTTGGCCGTAGATCTGGCCAGAAAAGGCTAGATCTGCACATGACTAGTCGGTCGTGCGCCTTTCTGGGGATTGTCGGCTAGCATCCGGCAGTGGCTTGGGTGGGTGGGGATGTCTTTGTTAATTTTTAAACTTTTATTGTGGGGTGTTTAGTAAATTAACAAATGTAGGGGGTTAAAAATAATCTAAATATTTTCAGAAAATGTTTTAAAAAAAAATGTACCAAACAACTTTTCAACATTTTTATCCAATATAATTGTCAGATATTATACCAAATACATTCTCATAATTCTATCCTATTTGATTTAATCGAACTCAACTCAACTTAAAATAGTTTTTCAGAATATCATTTTTCAAATAACCTACTAAACAGGCCCAACTTATTTGTGTTTTTATGCTGATCATATTTGTTCTATATTGGGATACTTATCAGCTTCAGGTTTTAGATTAAGCACTAAATTAAAACTGTTCAAATATAAGTATATCTGATGTTATCACTCAATTGTTTTGTATTTGATGTGGTTCTTGTGGAGTTTAATAGGAAAAATGCACAATTAAGAATTTTTACAGATTCTGGTGATATAGTGTTGCTTGAAGTTTTTCTACATTATGAAATTATATATATTCTAAGGATTCCATAGAATTAGTGTAACGCTCACATCAAGGTACGTAACTTTATTTATACCCTAATACCTTTAGTTGAATTTTGTTAAAGTTATCTTGAACAAATGAGAAGGAAATTCTTTAAAATGTTATTAGGGGTAAAATGGTCATTCCACTCATAATTAGATGAGAGAGTGGGGAATGAAAAGAAGTAGAATAACATGGAGAAGTTAATAAAAATAAGAAGTACAATTGACTAAAGGATATAGGTGAAATTTTTAGAAAGTGCAAGGGTAAAATGGGAAACTATATATGTTATTATGTAGTAATAAGAGTTCAAGAGTTGAAACCCTAGCCACTCTACCCATTGTTCATGCCACCTTCACCCCAAATTCTCTCAAATTTCTTCACTAAATTTCCAAGGAAATTCATAGGATTTTGGCTAAATTTTGATAGATTTTCAATCCTAAGCATTCAAAGGTAAGATTCTTGCACCAAGATGTGAGATTAAATTTAAAGTTTTGAATTCTTATGATTTTACATGCTTAGGGTTAAGAGGTAGGGGAATTCTACCAAAGAGAGATTATAGTGTTGGAATTGCTCAGATTCAAGGTAAGTAAATCCAACTTTAGCTTTGATTGAATAAATACTTGTGTAGAAAAATTTCGTATATGTTGTATGTGTGTTTGGATGATGAGAATTATGGATTGAAATTGAGGTTGTTTTATTTGTGAATCTTATGGCCACGAGAAGTGATGTATTTGTATGTGTTGAGTTGATGAAATATGAAAGAATGGATGTGGAAGGGTGGAAGGTGAAATTCGGCTAGGGTGGTTGTTGGCCCTAGGGAGTTTTTGCTCCAATTTTGGTGGCTTGAGTAATATGTGGAAGTGTAACCAATTTAGGGTTTGTATGTGCATGTAAGGTGTTTGATGAAATTTCAAAGAAAGTGCACATATATGAGTATATTAGATTATTACTTTGTTATGGAAATGTTGTTGCTAGAGAATACTAGTTCCATAATGATATCTTTATAAGCCATAATGCATTCTTACATTTAAGCATTTGCATTTAGAAAGAATTGCAAAGAATGAGCATATTTACATGCACGTATACATATACATGTATGAGAACATTAAAGAATAAAGAGAAAGAAAGAAAAGAAATTAATTATAGAATCATTATCTAAAGAACATAATTAAAGAATACCTCAAATCTGAAATTTTATTTAAAGAAATATAAGAAGATAAGAGAAGAGAAGGTTGTTGTGATGGAGAACCCATGAGTGACAGAGAAGAAGAATACCCCCACATGCACGCGGCCTTTAGTGAGCAGCCTAAGAATAAGAAAGAAGAATTTGTACAGTCCGTAAAAAGTGCATGTGGATGAGGACTGTACCCAAGAAAGAATTTGAGAATACACTCATACGGCCAGAGTTCCGAATCCATGCCTCAACCAAGTCCGATCGGCAAAGAAAAAATATAAAAGAAAAGAAATAATAGAAGAGAAAAGAAAGAAAGAATAAGAAATAAAGAAAGAATAGAAAAGCAAGAAAGAATAGAAAATAAGAGAAACATAAAAAGAAAGAAGAGAAATAGAAGAGAGAGAATTGAAACAGAAGAAGAAAAAATAGAAAAAGAAAGAAAACAGAAAGGAAATAGAAAACAAAATGAGGAATAGAAAACAGAATAAGAAAACAAAAAAAAAAAAAAATGCATTGCATAGAAAAAGTTTATGCATTAGTGCATATGCATCATGCCTTTTCTACTACCTCGAGTTAGTTTCCCTTTTTGTGCTTACATATCAGTAAGTGAGAAACTAGAATCTTAGAGAGAGCAGAGAAGAATTGAGAAGTTTGGTGTAAGGAAAGAAAATCCAGGATCTAAGTAACGGAAAAAGAATGGAAGTATTGTGGGTTTACTTACTGAGCAATTAGTGCTCACTCCGTTGATTTCATTGTTTTTGCAGGTAATAGATGAGATGCGGTCGGGAGGAATGTCAAGTAGCGGAGGAGAATGACACTATTATCGGAGATTACTTTGTATTTATTTTTGTGACTTTATTACTTGATGTAGAGATTTGTATATAAAGTTAAATTTATTTTGGGCCCACTATTACATTCTTATATACATATATATTTTCTATAACATGGTAGTGAGTTTTACTTATATTTGTTTAAAGAACTACTAGCTAGACAGAATATTACAATTAGGGTACAAATTGAATTTGTTATGAGATTTAAAGTTGGGTGTTAAAAACTGTGAATTATAATTTTCAATGACTATTTTGGAATCCTAAATTACGTCTAAAAATTTCAGAAAATTTTATATAGAATTCCATACTTGTCTAGTACCTTCAGTAAACATTTTGTAATTTTATGTGTTTTACAAAGATTATAAAAAGTGAAGTCATACTAAGTGGTAAATGTAAATGAACGAAAGGGAAATTCTAATGATTTGGTTGTGTGAATTATGCGAAATATGCCTTAGTTATGTTGTGGTGAATTGAATTCATGTGTTGGTTTGGATCCTTCATCTTTTCCTAAAAGACAAATAGTTTACTTACTAATTTATTGTGATTTTCAGATTAGCAAGAGGTTTGGCATCCCTATGTTGGTTCCCTTTAGTGATATAATTTAAGACATTGAAATTTTCTTTATTTGTTTTTGCATGTTAGACATGGATTTTGAGAAAATTTCATTTTATTTACAATTTTGAGTTTAAATATTTTTATACGTTGTTATGAAATATTCAAATAAGACATTTCTGCTTTACAAGTTGTTATAGTAATCTGAGTATGCTTTTATGCACAGAATTAGATGATGCGAATGCCTCTGTTCTGTTTGACAAAGTTTTAGACATCATGCATTCATCTGGCACATGTAAATCATATGCTTGAACATAAAAAGAACTTGCTCTTGATTTCCTTGTCATTTGCTTTACAAGTTGTTATAGTAATCTGAATACAATGTTTAGAATGAATGAAATAAACCCAAAACTAGCTAGCTTTATATAGGATTTTACAAGTAGATCCGATGATTCAAATTCTTACATATCCATTGAGATGGATGACTAGGATTTAGTGTACCAACAATAGAATAGTCTTATTCGGTTGCTTTTTTGGTGAAGGAATATTTTTGGAAGCTTCTAGAGATATTCTCTAGTATATTCCTTGATGCTTTTGGGTTTAGTATGGATCAAACCTTTTGAATTAGATATTGGGCCTCCTATGGACATGGATTTTGGCCCAACATGACACTAGGTATGTCATTACTTTTCATGGTGACAAAAACCAAAGTCTTTGTTTTCTTTAGGACTTAATATAATTGGGATATTATTAAATTTTAATCAACATCATTACTTGGTTGAATAAGATGTTACAAACTTAAGAGTGTGGTTGGGATTGTTGTAGTTTAAGAAATAATCAATTAAGTTTTAAAAGTGTTTGGTAAACAGTTTTTAAAACTGATTAAGTTTAAAGTTAATCATGAATAGTGAGAGTTGTAAAAAGATTCCAGTAACTTTTAAAAATATGATTATTTCTAAAGTTGATTTTATATTATAAATTGACAAATTCATCCTCAAATTACAAAAATAACTTAAATAAAAATTTAATTTATTAAATAAATGATTTCATAATTTATTTGTAAATTTGAAACAAAATGAAATAGGAGTGGTTGTTGGCACCATCGATGATGGTCAAGTGTCGGTCAATTACTGGTCAGCATCGGTCAAAGATGCGCATTTGTACCATCGTCTGTCTTGGAAGGATCAGAATCTTCCCATTTATTAAAATTCGGTTGAATCACTAGATTCCTACGTCTATTTTTGCAGCAAAAGGGTGCTTGCCTAACAGTCAACGACGATCAAATATGGCTTTCCTAAGTTAGATAAGGCTTTGGTATTGACATTTGAGAAGGATTTCTATATTTATTAGGAGTATATATTTGTAGTTTCCTATTTTGTTTTATAGGGGCCTTAAGTTATAATTTTTGAAGGAGTATTAAAGTAAGAAATAATACGATGAACAAATGGTCTTCTCCAAAAGGGAGAACGACATTTTCCCACCCAAAGTTTGGCGAAACGACACTTTCCCACTTGTCAAGTTTCAAAATGATACTTTTCCACCATTTGTCAAGTTCTGTTAGTATTTTCTGTTAATATTTGATTGAAAAGATGAAAATACCCATAATTTATTTCTTAATTAGTTTATTATAAATTAAAATTTAGTTAAGTCAAAGTCTTTACTCGATTATTTATTAGTTCAAGTGTAAAAATATTTTTTTTTCCTTTGTTTATTTAATTAATTAGGAATTGTGATTTTTTATGTTAATTAGTAAAAATGAAAAAAATTAGATATTTATTAGATTATTGAATGATAGTGATGAGATATTGATGACATTATAAATAAATAAATATGAAAATCATTTGACTTTAAACAATTCCATAACATTCTCCTAACTTTTTAGGTAGGATTAACTATTTTATCTTTTTTTATTTTTCAATATTTGACTTTTTGACTAATTAAAAAATAATAAAATTTTTATAAAGTCAAATATTTAAAGGTATTTTCGTCTTTTTAATAAAATATTAACTGAAAACATAACAGAACTTAAAGAATGGTGGGAAAGTGTCATTTTGAAACTTGAAGGGTGGGAAAGTGTCGTTTTGCCAAACCTTGGGTGGGAAAGGTCGTTCTCCCTCTCCAAAACACCTGAAACCCAAACGTTGCAAACCTAGTAGCTATAAAGTCATACCTCAACCCCATGGCACCTTACCAAAGAGTAATACTACACATATAATATTTTCATACAATATTTCTTATACAATATGATGTGACAAAAGATGATTAAGTGAAAGATTATTTTTAATTTAAAATTAGCTAATCATTTTTTACCATATCATGTTGTATAAGAAATATTATATATGTAGTATTATGTCCTCACCAAGATAAGCACCTTCACATGTTATTAAATGACATCACAACTCAACTTCCCAAAATTCAACTGCCACAACCCTTACGTGAATTAATACAAAAATAAGAACACTCAAATGCGCCGTAACTGGACGTTGGGTTAAATAAACTGGAGAGATAGAATGGGGTTAGGGATATTGGGCATTTTAGTTAAATAAAGTGAATGGATTTACTAAAAAGTAAAAACCTCAAGTTTTTTATTTTTCATTTACTTTAATTATTAAATTTTATGTAAATACGTTTATGCCCTTTAATTGTTTAGTTTAACAGAAAATTTGTAACCGCAATCTAACAACATGGGGATAAATGTTATTTCCAAAAGTTCACCAGATATTGCTATCTCAAATATTAGGGGGTTTTGTGTAATATTTTCGTTTGAAAAGGTAAAAGAACTGGTGTTATAGAATTAAGAGTTAATCCCCTTCTTTCACCCAAAAAAATAAATAAATAAAATTAAGAGTTAATAACATTAATATCATGCGGAATGATAGAATAACAAAAATCTTCCTAAAATTTTTGAAATAACAAAAATCTTTCTATTAGTTAATTAAGTGTTAGCAAAATGTTAAAATGTACATTGTTATGAGTTAATAAATATTACTAAAATTTTCTTTTACCGTTTATTTTAATACATAAAACTTAATGGTACAGTGATTTTTGTTATTTCAAAAACATTAGAAAGATTAATGTCATTAACTTTAAAAAAAAATGCAAAAGCAACTTGAATGTTGTTAGGGCCAAAAATGTCCCTGACCCAAATAGGCCTAAAGACGAAGACACCTTCAACAAAGCTCGGAGCCATGACCCAATTCCAATTCGACCCGCAACAGAGTCTGCATATCAGGTCCACTCAGTACACCTACCCTGTTGCTCACTACTTGGGCCCAATCAGCAAAAGCCCGATTCGCTTAGGCCTCATCACCAGCTTGTTTGGGCCCAGGCCCCTTGATCCTAGACCACCTACTGGACTTAGGATCTACTTGGAGCCCAGGGTTGCCTACTTACTCCAACACTATCCGAACTCTATCGAAGAGGTCCATTACTATCCTAATTCCTCTAAGATTCATGTCTTAGACCCGTTGGGACTCTCTTTTCCCACTAAGGTAAGGGAGTCAAAGGTTCTCCTTTTTCACAAAACCTCAACTCCAAGGACTCATAGTCCTACTAGGACTTGAAGATCTTATAGTCGCTATTTAAACAAAGGCCAACCATTTCACAAGGGACAGGGAGATTACACCTTTAGACCTTGTAGTTCTCACTCTTGAGAACTTCGCATCACAGCCGTAGTTATAGTCTCCGACTAGACTCTTGGTAACCTTTTCTTTCCCTAATCTTGACTAAATTAGCCTCACTTAGCCTTGCTGACTTGAGCGTCAGAGTGCCTACAGCAAACACCACCTCGATGTTTTCCGTTCGCTTCATGCTTCTTTCCTTGTGTGTGAAGGTGCAGCGGATTGCTAGTGGCCTCAACCTTACGGGATCAGACCGTATTTCCGTAAAGGTAGATTTTCTGCATCTATAGTTTAGCGCCCACCGTGGGGCCTCTGGCAATCATTCGTCTTTCAAACCTGCTTTGCAAGGAAACTCTCCATGGCTAAAAATTCAGATAACACCAATCATGGTCTTGAGGCGAGACTCGAAGCTTTGACTGCCCTTATGCAACAACACTCAGACAAGGTGGTAGCACTAGAAGCTGAAAACGCCGCCATTTGGACCGAAAACGCCTCCATCCGAGCCGAAAACTAGTCTCTAAAAGAAAAGGTAAGTCAATTTTATGACCTTAAGCTTCAGCCTTGTCAGGTACAACCCAACCATTTCCGTGCATCCAAGTAATAGAAAGCCCACCATAACAAGAGCCACCCATCCTTGCCATCCTGTCTCATCTCCAATCAACCATTCCTACCCAAACCCACTTGGCTTGACTAATCCTCGCGGGTCGAGCGGGCTCCCTCACCTTCAATCCACCCCGCTTAAGTCCATCCATCCCCACGGATCAAATGACTCCCAAATAACCCCTCTCACCATTCGTGTAGGCCGAAACACCCGATCAGTCATAATGGGAACCACCTAACCCGAGGGAATGAATGGAGATCCGAATTACCAAGTGACACACGATGGAATGGTTCGCCAAACTACCCCACGTGACTTAACCCAATGAAACGAACCGAGTGCGAATCATATGACAGACCAAGCCAATCAGGCTGATCCGATGGCCTTCACGTCGCCCATGGAGCAAATATTGGCTAAAAGATTGGCCGAAATAGAGGCAATGATGAGGCATATACTTGGAGTGCCAATCCTGACCAAAAAGAACCAACCTCACAGCTATGCCGATTCACCCTTTGTGGATGCAATTGCGCTAGCTGAGATGCCACACAAATTTACCATTCCCAGCATGAAGCCTTACGATGGCACAATCGACCCGGATGACTATATAGCCTCATACAAGCAACGGATGTTCGCCGCCTCGATATCCCGAACATTGAGGGAAGTTTGCATGTGTAAGAGCTTCGGCTCCAACCTCTTCGGACCAGCCCTCCAATGGTACACTAACCTTCCAAACAACTCAATCAGCTTGTTCACCCAACTCACTCAGCTTGTTCGCCCAACTCACTAACACCTTCGTCGAACAATTCGCTAATAACAAGAAACTCGAGAAGCTATCAGTCGACCTATACAAAGTCTATCAAAAGAGGGGGGAGCCACTAAGAGAGTATGTCAGTAGATTTAATAAAGAAAAAATCTCCATCCTATCCTGTAATCCAGAGACAGCGGTAAATGCTTTCAAAAAAGGTCTCCTCTTAGAGGGAGAACTATACAAAGACCTGACAAAGCTTGGTTGCACCACAATGGAAGACGCCCTAGCTAGAGCAGTGATCCAAATCAGATGGGAGGAAGACGAGGTGAACCAGATGAGGCATGTAGGATATGATGACCGTCACCAAAGGAGGAATGAAAGAAAGCCAAAATCTAGATCATTTGAGCCCCGTTATCAACCTTCTCCTCGCAATCTGAGCAAAATAAAAAAAACCATATGATCACCAGCCGACCAGAATCGAAAATAGATCACCCAAATGAAACCAATTCAAGATCCTAGAGTACAACCTCAACGTCAAACTAGCCCAGGTCGTGACAATCATAAAAGGAATGAGACCTACCGTGAAGTGGCCAGCCAAGCTCAATCCCGACTCGAAGAAGGACATGACCTAGTGGTGCGAATTCCATGGTGACCATGGTCATAACATCGCCGATTGCATCACCCTAAGATTGGAAGTTGCAGCACTATTGAAGAGTGAACATCTCCGGGACTTATTGATAGATAAAGGGAAGAATACAGTTGGCCAAAGAAGCTCGAAGGAAACATCTCCCTCCCCATGAGAACCGACACCAAAGGTGTTCTGCTCCATTATCTCTGGAGGATCGGAAATCAGTGGGTGAGTTATTCCTCAGCCAAGCGCTATGCTCGAGCCAACCATCATCTAGAAGTTCGGTCCATTCATCCATCCCCTCAAACACATACCAACCAGATCATTCAGTTTGAAGATGACAAGCCAATCACCTTAGCCGTCCTTCATCACGATGCTTTGGTCATCTCCCTCTAGATCACTAATATCCTAGTCAAAAGAGTATTTGTAGATGGGGGGTCCTCGGCAAATATCCTCTTCCTTGAAGTAGTGAAGGCTATGGGACTAGATGAATCAAACATCAGTAGACGACCAACCATCCTAGTCGGGTTCAGCTCTGAGCAGAAGTTCACCATCGGTGAAATCGCCCTGCCTGTCTACGCTAGTGGAGTCAACAAGCAAACCATCTTCCTAGTGCTTGATTGCCCCTCACCATACAACGTCATCTTGGGTCAACCCTGGATCCACGACATGTGAATTGTCCCATCCACCTTCCATCAAACTATCAGGTTTCCAAAAAAATGGGGAGTAAGAGAAATCAAAGGCTATCCGAAGGCCTCCAGAGCCAGCTACAAAAATGCCTTCAAAGGCAAAGGTCACGCTTCATAGGAACTACAATCCCATCCAACCCTTTTGACCGAGCCAAATCAACCATCCATGGAAGAGTTGGATGAAGTGCAGATACATCCAGACCACCCTGACCGAAAAACCCATATAGGCTCTCACCTCAAGCCTGAGACAAGAGAACGACTTATAGACTTCCTCAAACAAAATCAAGACTGCTTTGGCTAGTCCCACGCGGACATGATAGGAGTTAGCCCCGAGGTAATCGTCTACCACTTTCACGTAGATCCGGATCACCCCCCAGTGAAGTAGAGGCAAAGGAAGTTCACGTCAGAATGCAACCGGGTCATCAATGAAGAAGTTGACAAACTGCTAAGTAACAGATTGATCAGAGAAGTCCACTACCCCGACTGGCTGGCAAACGTGGTGGTTATAAAGAAAAAGAACGGAAAATGGAAGGTCTGCATAGACTTCATAGATTTGAACAAGGCATACCCTAAGGACTCCTTCCCACTCCCACATATCGACATGATGGTCGATGCGACAACAGGTCACGAACTCCTAAGTTTTATGGATGCCTTTTCAGGATACATCCAGATTTTGATGCACCCGGACGACCAGGAAAAGACAGCTTTCATCACCAATAGGGGAACCTATTGCTATAAAGTAATGCCTTTTGGTCTTAAGAACACTGGGGCCACCTACCAGCGGTTGGTCAATTGAATGTTTGTTGAACACCTTGGAGACACCATGGAAGTATACATTGACGATATGCTCGTCAAGTCCCTTATGGCCGAGCAGCACCTCGACCACCTCAACCAAGCATTCGTCGTCTTAAGGAAATACAATATGAAGCTAAACCTAGCCAAATGTTTGTTCGGGGTCTCCTTAGGAAAATTCTTGGGGTACATGGTGACTCAGTGTAGGATAGAAGCCAATTCTGATCAAATCCAAGTGATCCTTAACATACCATCACCAACTTGCATCAAAGACGTCCAGCGCCTTACGGGGTGAGTAGCTGCCTTGAGCCGATTCATCTCCAGATCTGTTGACAAGTGCCACCTCTTATTCGCCACAATCAAGAAATCCAAGAAATTTGAGTGGACCCCCACCTACGAGGAGGCCCTGCAGCAGCTAAAGAGGTACCTAACATCTCCCCCACTTCTTTCCAAGCTCGTGGTTGGGAAAAAGCTCTACACCTACCTGGCGGTCTCAAAGACAACCATCTCAGTAGTATTAGTCTAGGAAGACAATGCGAAGCAACTACCAGTTTACCATGTAAGTAAATCACTCATTGATGCCGAGACACGATACAGCCAGCTGGAAAAATTGGCACTCGCTGTTGTCCATGCATCCAGGAAGCTCAGACCATATTTTCAATGCCACTCCATAGTAGTCCCTACCTCATTCCCGCTCAAGAAGATGCTTCATAAGCCAAAGTTATCTGGCCGACTCACCTAATGGACAGTAGAGCTTAGTGAGTTTGATATATCTTTCCAACTACATACTGCCATCAAATCCCAAGTGTTGGTAGGTTTCATTGCTGATTTTACTCCTAACACTACCATCCAAGCAGAAAAAGAGTTATTGTGCATGAATAGCAGGTCGTCTTCGAAGTGGACCCTTTTAGTGGATGGCTCAAGTAACGTGAATGGAAGCAGGCTCGACATTGTACTTATTATACTAGAAGGGGATATCATCCAACGGGCCATACAATGTGGGTTCAAGGGCACAAACAACGAAGCCAAATACGAAACCCTTATCGCTGGACTCTCTCTGGCCAAAGAGATTGGAGTAAGAAAGTTGGAGGTAAAATCTGATTCTCAACTAGTAGTCAACCAACTACAAGGCACTTACCAAGCCCGAGATTCGAAGATGACAACCTCTTTGAACTTGGTCAAAGAGATGCAGTCCGCCTTCGAATAATTCTCTATCACCCAAGTCCCAAGAATGGAAAACACCCATGTTAATGCCCTCACCAACCTTGGCTCAGCCCTTCAAGGCTCCTCTCAGTCATCCATCCCACTATTATTCCTCCAACGGCCAGTCGATTGAAAAGAACATCCAACGAACAAGTTGCCCAACCCGAAAGAGCCCAAAGAAGTAATGGATATTGAACCAGCCGACTCCTGGATGACTCCAATAATCAAATACTCGGAACATGATGAACTCCCAGCTGACAAAAATGAAGCACGCCGTCTGAGAGCAAAAGCTACAAGATTCACCATATATGAGGGCCAACTCCTTAGGAAGTCATTCTCTAGCCCCTACCTCAAATGCATAAGCCCAGAAGAAGCCAAGTATCTTCTCGCTGAACTCCATGAAGACGAATGCAGAAACCATGCAGGAGGACACAACCTTGCCTACTGGGTGATCACCGCTAGTTACTATTGGCTAACTATACGTACTGACTCAGCATTCTATGTGAAGAAATGCGATAGCTGTCAAAGGTTCGCCTATGTCTCACACCTCCTACCTGAGCGACTCTGTAAAACCCCATTCTATATATATATATATTCTCTTTGGGTTTTGTTTATTAGAAGGGACTTTTCTGTCAAATTTGAAAGTTTGGTTGGGCATGAAAACAAAGAAATGGAAACTATTGGGTTTGCATGTAGCAATGGCACAAAATCTAGAGCTTTTTGCTAGGAAAAGATGATGTGGCAGGGTTATACTAGAATTAAGAGAATTTAGGGGGGTTGTTGTGAAAAAAAAATTGTTTTATATAAATTTGGGCTACTCACCCAAATGAAGAAGAAAAAGGGGGGGGGGGGGGGGGGGAAGAAGAAGTGTTGGCCGAGAGGTAGAGTGAGAGAGGAATGGAGTAAAAATGGAGGCTGAGAAAAATTTGAAGCAGATCACTTCGATCTAAGCTTGAGTAATTCATGCATGGGGGTTAGGAAGACAAATTTCTTAGTTTCTTTCTTGTTATAAAGGGTGGAAGATTGATCTTGGTTCTTTGGTGTAGGTGTCGAGGAAAGGAGTGCTTGAGACTTTGAGTTGAGATCGGTTGAGCAGAATTTTTGTGAGTGGTTTCTTTAAAATTTTTCCAAAATCTAAACCTTTTTCGAATGCCTGTTAAGTGAATGTGTTATCTCATGCTGTTTGATACAACTTACTATTGAATGTGACTTTCCTTGCTAGCACGTGTTCGATTGAACATAAAATGAGTGAAACTGCATCAGATCTGATTCTAATAAAATATACTTGTGTTGCATGTCATTAGATCTTTCTTAAAAGCTTAAGACTTATGTTTGCATGTTAGTGTTTTGATGAGTTTTTGGATTATATATGAAGTTTGTGTGAGTTGCTTGTTCTCCCATGCTTCGGCTAGATTTGGGATGTATTTTATTGTAGAAGAATTGCTTTAAATTGGTTTCTTAATAATGTGTATTAGGTTGGGCAGTATGTTGGTAAATTGCTGGGATTTTGTTAAAAAAAGATAAAATATGCTATGAACAACTACATTTGCATGCTCTTTGTTGTAGTGAGTAATATTTTATAGGAAGTATGAAATAGTGAGTCTTGGAAGTCAAAGAAAGTACTTCTCATTTATGATTGTATGACATTCCTTGGGATTAATGGTTTCTTATATATATATAGTGTTGGAAAAGTAACCCGCCCGACCCGGCCTGGCCCGGCCCGCGGCGGGTTAGTGTTTTTAGCAGGTCGGGCCTAACCCAGCCCCCCATGGCTGGCCTAGCCCGGCCCGCCAACCCTAACCCGGCAGGTTATGCTGCGGGCCGGGCCGGGTTAGCCCCCCCATTTTTTTTAATTTAATTTTTTCTTTTCTTTTGTCATTTGTGTAATTGTTTTTAGTTAACTTTTCAAATATCAATAATTCAATTAAATTAATTTTTTTTTTGTTAACATTTCAAATATTAATTCAATTTTAATACAATAAAATTGTAATATAAGAAAAATTAGATTTATTCATTTATCAAAAAATAAAATAAGAAATTACAACAATTATTGCCTCGTTAAAAACCTCACCAAGAAAAACCCAATGGGACAAAAACTTGGTAAAGAAAAAAGAGTGCAATAATTGACAATTAATTTACAAGTTACAATTTACAAAACAACTAATTTGGGGGTTGACTAGGACATCCCTCATCCGTATCATCTATATTACAAAATTGAAATGATTCTATTAAAGAATCGTCGACAACCTCGTATTGATCTTGATGGCACGACCATTCCCAATCTCGAAGACATGTGAGGACTTCAATCTTTTTTAGTGAAAGTTTAGTCCTCATTTCATTTAAAATTCTTCTACTTGCACTAAATGTTTGTTCAGATGAGACGGTTGAGACATGAACAACAAAAACATCCTAGGCAAGTCTTGATAATACCGGAAAAATACATTTTCTGGTTTTCCAATATTTTGAGACATCAAAGTTGGCTCTTTGTTGTGGATCTGCTGTTAACATTTTGGGGGTTCCCAAATATTGTTGAAGCTCGTTACTCTGTGACTGCATGGAGGATAATGTATTCGTTGTTGGTGCTTCTGAAGAGGAGGTTGTGCTTCGGGTTTGGGTCCTCTTCGGCCTATTAAATGCACTCCAGGAGTAGAAGTCTTCATTTGGTTCCCATACCTGTTTTCATATTGGAAATATACCTCTACAAGACAATCTCTTACCTCTCTTAATTGATTGGCATATGCTTCGTTTTGTAAATTTTCAGTTAATGTGTTTAAACCATTTTCTAAACCTGCTACTTTAATTCTAGGATCAAATATAACACCTAAACAATAAAGAAAAGAACTCGGTTTCCAATATTTAAAAAAAAAAAAATTCCATTGCCTTTATTGGTTCCTTTAAAATTTCATTGTTTTTGTTTTTTCTAAATAACTCTGAAATTTTTATAATTGTATATATTACCAATGGACTAATAGGATAATACACATCAGAAAATTGTAAAGTGGATTGGTAAAAAATTTTAAGAAAAGAGTGAAATATTTTAGCTATATGCCAATGATTTTCTACCAAATAATGAGGACCTCTATTATTTGCTACAAAATAACTAATTAAATTTGCATAAGGTAAACATGAATCAAGCATTAAATAAGTACTATTCCATCTAACATGCATGTCTAGAGGTGGAATAAATGGGTCGGGTTAGGCAGGTAAACTCTAACCCGGCCCGCATTCAAGAGGGTTCAACCCAGACTGCCAATAAGGCGAGCCGGGTTGAACCTAACCCGCCAGCAACCCCCGGGCAGGCCGGGTTGAGAAATGGCAACTCGACGACCCGCGGGTTGCTGTTTTGTCCTTTCTAGAGAAAGGACCTGCTGGGTTGACCCGCGGGTTGGCTGTTGCCAACGGCCAACCTGCCGAGTTGACCCGCGGGTTGGCCGAAAAACAAATTAAAAAAAAAAGAAAAAATATTTTGTTTTTTCCAATTACCCTTTTACCCTTGAAATATAGCCGTTAGAGGGGTCTTTTTCGTAATTTTCTTTTCCATTTTTTTCTATAAATTAGCCCTAAACTCTCATCTTTTCTCACAACTCAAATTCTCTCATTCTCTCATTTTCTCTAATCTCTAATTTCTCAATTATTCATTTATTCTCTTAATCTCTTTGTTATCAATTTGCTGTTATTTTAATTTTTATTAGTTTTTGCAATTTTCAATTCATATTTCCAATTTTCCAATTTCCATATTCCAATTCTCTTTCTTTAATTTTTTATTTCTTCTACAACAATTTTTTTTTTTTTTCAACTACAATGGATAGATATTTCTCTCCCATCAATATCAATGATGAAGAAAACTACTATCCTAATCCTAGTCCTAGTCCCGCTGATTTTACTAACATAAATGCAGGAGATTCAAATAGTCCCGCAGCTTTCCCAGTCTCAGAATCCGATACACCTCAAAATATGCCCCTGATTCCTCCCCATACAGCTCCCAGTGGTTCTAAAAGTCGTCCTCGTAATCATCGTCCTCGTCCAACTTCATCTCAAGTTGAAACGGGTTCATCAACTGCTGTCAAAAGCGACGACGACACACATCAGATGTTTGGACGTATTTCGATAAGTTTTACGAGGTAGAAAATAGAGTTCAAGGGAAGAAAGCAAGATGCAAGTATTGTGGAAATGTTTATAAAGCTGATTCAAGTAATGGTACTAGTACTTTAAAAATGCATGCTAATAAACATATTGCTCAACATGGAAATAGAGAAACCAATCAAACTCAAATAACTAATATGGGTACTACTTGGCGTTATAATTCTGATGTATATAGAGAACAATTAGCTTTATATATTACTGCAACTGATCAACTTATTAATATGGCTGAAGATAAATATTTTGAAAGATTTATTAAAAATTCATTTTTTCTAGGATTTAAAAGTTATTCTAAAACTGCAACTAGAAATGATTTAATAAAATTGTTTAAGAAAATGAAATTAGAATTAAAAAATAAAATACATACTTGTCATGTTAGTGTGACTCTAAGTGCTGATATTTGGAGTGGTAGAGCTAAACAAGATTATATTTGTGTGACTAGTCATTATTTTGATAATGAATGTAAATTAAATAAATCTTTATTAGGATTTAGATTAATAGATGTTGATCATAGTGGTCAACAAATTTATAATAAAATTGTTGAAGTTTTAGAAGATTATGATATTGTTAGTAAAGTGATAAGTTTAACTTTAGATAATGAAAGTTCTAATAGTAGAGCTATATATTATTTTCAAAGTAATTATCCTTTATATAACATTTGAACTTTTTTCACCAACGTTGTGCATGTCATGTTATTAATTTAATTGTGAAAAGTGGTATGAAAACAATTAAAGAAAATATTGATAGAATTAGAGATTGTTTAGCTTGGATTATTGGTAGTAATAAAAGAAATGCTGAATTTCAAGATGCTTGTATAAAATCAAATATGTCTCCTAGAACATTTGCATTAGACATGCCTGTTAGATGGAATAGTATTTATTTAATACTTGATTCATGTTTACCTTATGCTAATTTGATCAGTTATTTTGTAGCAAATAATAGATGTCCTCATTATTTGGTAGAAAATGATTGACAAATAGCTAAAGTATTTCATTCTTTTCTTAAAATTTTTTACCAATCCACTTTACAACTTTCTGGTGTGTATTATCTTACAATTGTAAAAATTTCAGAGTCATTTACAAAAAACAAAAACAATGAAATTTTAAAATAACCAATAAAGGCAATGGAAATTTTTGTTTTAAAATATTTTAAACCCATTCCTTTTCTTTATTGTTTAGGTGCCATTTTTTATCCTAGAATTAAACAAGAAGGTTTAGAAAATGGTTTAGAGACATTAACTAAAAATTTACAAAACTTAGCATTTGTCAATCAAATAGGAGAGGTAAAAAATTGTCTTGCAAAGGTATATTTCCAATATGAAAACAAGTATGGGAACCCGTAAAGACACGAAATACAAAGGGAAGTTTCATTAGAAGAAACAAATGAAGACTTCTACACCTGGAGTGCATTTAATAGGCCGAAGAGGAACCGAACCCGAAGCACAGGCGCAACCTCCTCTTTAGAAGCACCAACGATAACAACGAATCTACTGTCAACCATGCAATCACAGAGTAACGAGCTTCAAAAATATTTGGGAACCCCTGAAATGTTACCAAAAGATCTACAACAAAGAGCCAACTTTGATGTCTTGGAATATTGGAAAACCAGAAAATGTATTTTTCCGGTATTATCAAGACTTGCCTTGGATGTTTTTATTGTTCCAATCTCAACCGTCTCATTCGAACAAACATTTAGTGCAAGTGGAAGAATTTTAAATGAAAGTGTTAGTGTATATTAGTGTATGCCCTAGAAACCATTCGTGTTGTCGGTTTCAGAGCATTTTGTCTTGTATCTATATATATCATAAATAATAGAAGAAAGAGTTCTTCAATTCATAAATGTAAATTGCTTCCTTTATTCAGTCATGCATTTAAAATAAAGTATGTATATGAATTGTCCAGATGATTCATTTAATATGTAGATGAATTATCGAAAAGGGTTCCCTACGGAAGCAATATAAATTTGGGCAATCATATTGCACAGTAGGCATACCGAATGCTTCCGAAAGATATCATGAGTTGATATAAGTACGGATGACGATGATAGTCATGTCACTGGGGCATTGGGTGTTGGAGTAGGATGCCCTAGAGCCAATCAATTATTGTAGAATGACTCTTTGTAATAATGTTCATTAATCAATAAAAGGCATTTTATTCTATATCGCGTAAATCATTATTATTGCAATAGTATTGATATATGTCCTTAGAATGGTAGAGCCGTGACGAGGGTATCAAGTGTTTCAAATCTTGATAGTGAGAAAACCTATGAGCACATATGGTGGCCATTCTAGAAACGCCGTAGCCCCAGTATTATTCTGAACTAAGGGCATAGATAATACAGTAAGGCTATCATAGTGTTGAACGACCCGCTGTCAAAGGTAGTGACTGATCTCACTTGTCAAGGTTGTTTGGTGAAAACCTGGGTGCAACACATGGGTGTTTGTTATAGGCGATTACACCACAGCAAGTTCAATGGAATGACCCACCAGAGGATTCCATATGGATGGTAACCCCAGTGTCTATGGAAAAAATCCTCAACGAATGGTGGTGCATGTGATCCTTAGACTTGAGATCACTTGAGCGCTTTGTGCACCGATTGGTTGTGTGACACTAGCCTAACGCAGTTCTTTCAGAGCTGTCATACAGGTGGTGATTGGCTGCATCAAGGAGTGTATCAAGACTTGGTGGATTGACAGAGATTTATCACTCCCGGGTACGGGAGAAAGTATCTCACGGCGCAATTCCGTATATGGCAATGACACTAAAATGGGGCCACAGTGGGATTGAGTTGTTGCTCTATCCAGTTTATAATGCGGGTCATTGGTCCAGAAACTGAATAAATAATATCGAGAGTAACCGAAGGTTGACACTATTTCTATGCCTTTCTGTCGAGATAACGTATGATGAAAGGACGAATTGCACGGTAACCATAATTGACAAGTAGCTACTTTGCTGAATCCAAATCATCGGGTGGCCATGATGCCTTGCTAGGGGCCAATTGGTTGTGTATTAGTGAGACGATTAAGTGTGTTAATCGCAATACTATACACTACGATATGATGAGGAGCCTAAGGGTCACATACATAGAAGACAATTTAAGATGCAAGAAGAAAGAAGGGCATTTTCGTCTTTAAGGCGAAAGGGTATTTTGGTAATTTCATAGTGCAATTAAATTTGTGAGGTCGTAGCCTTTATTTAATTGTTAGAAAAATTAAATAGTGAAAATACGTTTAAATATGTGTTCGCACAAATTAAATATATTATCATTATGTTAAATGTTAATATATATAATAATATATATATATTATTATATTATATATAATATATATATAATTATATATATATATATTATATATTAAATATATATATTAATTGATTTTAATTGAGAAATGATAGAAATTAAAATAAATCAAATTGGGAGTGTTTAGCAACATGGGGCGTTTGGGTTGGAGCCCAACCTATTCCGTATGGGATTAGGGCAAATTGTTTTTTAAATATAAAGGAAAAGTGTGTGGATTTGAATAAAGATTTTTCTTTGTAAAACCAAAACACACAGCAGCCTTTGCTTCTCCACGGCAGTAGTAACACCAAGTGCCTAAAATCAAATCAATTGATTTTGTTTTCTTCTTAATCTTGAAGCCAAAGAGGATCTAGCAAATCCCTCTTTGGTTTTTAAGATTGTCTTCGTGTGGACTACGCAGGTTCGATCCTACACTTGGATCGGTAGCAAACATTCGTCGACAAATTTGGAGGAGCCTCAACGTGCGTTTGTTTTCTTAACTCATGTGAATATTTAGCAGATTTTATTTAATATAAATTGTAAAATCATACCTGATCTTGGCTCATGTAAACGATCCTGTTTTATTATATTTTCGTTTCCGCTGCGTATACGGGACCGTTTACTAACATTGGTATGGATTAAAGGTTGGTGAACTGCTTTTCGAATGTGACCGAATAACGACAAATCACTTGGAAAAGCATGTAGTCAATGATTTATCGTTTTGTTATATCAGTGCCGATGTAGTCCTTTAACTGAGACATTGTAGTCGGATCCGATATGGATGCGTTGTTCATACGGTGATAAGTATGAGACTAATCATGTGTTCGTACAATAAAGCCTATTTGGTCATGTGTTGTTTATGCGAAAAAGAACGATAGTCAAGAGGGGATCCATTGACTCGGAAATATAGGATCGGGAGTACCGCTGACTCCATCCGGATTCGAGTTCCTAGACGAACATCGATAAATGTCAGAAAATTGAATCTCTGGCCAGAGTCTATTATTAGTCATACAAAAGCAAGTTTGTGATGACGATGTCCGAACATATTGATCGATGATTCGGTAGAAGATCGAGTTTAGGATTTTGACGTTCCATGAATCCATACTCGATTAGGATATCTCAATGGAAGGACTTTTGCATGGTACGTATGATCTGAAATGGGTTCGATGAAGTATTTCTTCATCGTGGTTTAGGGACTATGGCACATTGCTAGATGTTTACCATAGCGTTGGGCCTCCGACGGGTTTTCGGATTCATCCAGAACCGGCTCACGGCTAATCCGCGGTGGACCTACATGGGCACACCAATAGCCTGAGAAGTAGAGAATGAGAGAGAGAGGAAATGTTATCCGAAGAGGGCTAGCACCTTCCGAGAGTAATAACAGGATTTCTATAGTAATAGTTACATAGAAAACAATTTGTGACATTTTAAGGTTAAAATGGTCAAGCAATAATTAATTATATTTAATTATATATCTTAAAGTGTTAATTAATGAGATGAATAAAAATAACCTTTTAATAGTTAAAGGGTAAAAAGGGTATATATGAGTTGTTAATGTAAACTAGTTTAGTTTATAAGGGCCCTTGAATAATATTGATTATTCAAAGGGTAGCATATAAATTCGTGGGGTCCCTTATTAAAATAAGATTTTATTAGGCGGAAGTGAAAAATAAATAATTACAAAATAGCCCAAGATTATAAGTGCAAAAGGTTGCATTTTGTTCATTATCACTTGTTCACTCAAACACAAACAAAAGCTCTCTCTCCCTAGCCACGGCCACTCTCTAATCCTCTCAAGGTGGTGTTAAAGTGTGGAGGTTTCATCCTTGAAGCTAATCTTCATCAATCCAAAGAAAAGGAGTAGGTATAATCTCATATCCAAGCTTTGCATGTAAACCGTTTTTTTTTAATCCATGCTTTCATGCTTTCATCTCCATCTCCACCACTCTTATGCATGCTCAATCTTCAGAAAGGAGGACTAAACTTTAATAAAAAATGATTGAAGTCATCACATGTCTTCGAGATTGGGAACGGTCGCGCCAACAAGGTTAATACGAGGTTGTCGACGATACTTTAATAGAATCATTTCAAATTTGTAATATAGATGATACAGATGAGGGAGATCCTAGTCAACCCCAAAATTAGTGTTTTGTAAATTGTAACTTGTAAATTAATTGTCAATTATTGAACTCTTTTTTCCTTACCAAGTTTTTGTCCCATTGGGTTTTTCTGGTGAGGTTTTTACGAGGCAATAATTATGTAATTTCTTATTTTATTTTTTGAAATGAAAAATAAATTAATTTTCTTATATTACAATTTTAATGTATTAAAATTGAATTAATATTTGAAATTTTAACAAAAAAAAATTAATTTAATTAATTATCGATATTTGAAAAGAAGTTAACTAAAAACAATAACATTTATTATTTATAAATTGTTAATATTCATTTGAAAAGTTAAGTAAACATTTAAAATTAAACAAACAAAACAAAAAAAAAAAAAAAAAGGGGGTTAACACCCGGCCTAACCCGCAACCTAACTCGACGGGTTAGGGTTGGCGGGCTGGGTTGGGCCAGCCAATCCCCAAAATTAGCGGGCCTAACCAAGCCTGCCAATGTTGGCGAGCGGGTCAGGACCGACCGCCAATTTGCGTAACCCACCGCGGGCGCGAGCGGGTTACGTTCCACCTCTAGGGATGTCTAATGCAAAGTTCTAAGAGACATATTTGATTTATACAAGCATCTTGAAATTTAGCATTTCTTTTATACTACTAGTAATCCAAACTATAGAATCCCTAATTCTATCAATATATCTCTAATTGTTTTCATACCACTTTTCACAATAAATTAATAAGTGACATACACAACGTTGGTGAAAAAACTTCAAAGTGTATAAAAATGAGAATATTTTAAAAAATCCATAGCTGTACTATTAGCATTTGCATTATGTAAAGTTAAACTTATCATTTATTAATAACATCATAATCTTCTAAAACTTCAACAATTTTATTATAAATTTGTTGACCATTATGATCCACATACATTAATCTAAATTCTATAAAGATTTATTAATTTACATTCATTATCAAAATAATGACTAGTACACAAATATAATTTGTTTAGCTCTATTACTCCAAATATCGGCACTTAGAGCCACACTAACATGATAAGATGTATTTTATTTTTAATTCTAATTTCATTTTCCCAAACAATTTTATTAAATCATTTCTAGTTGCAGTTTTAGAATAACTTTTAAATCCTGGAAAAAATGAATTTTTAATAAATCTTAAAAAATATATCTTCAGCCATATTAATAGGTTGATCAGTTGCAGCAATAATAAGCTAAGTTCTCTATATACATCAGAATTATAACGCCAAGTAGTACCAATTAGTTATTGAGTTTGATTGGTTTCTCTATTTCCATGGTGAGCAATATGTTATTGCATGTCTTTTTAAAGTACTAGTACCATACCTGAATCAACTTTATAAAATATTTCCACGATACTTGCATCTTGCTTTCTTCACTTGAACTCCATTTCCGTCTCGTAAAACTTATCAAAATGCAACCAACCGTATGATGTGTGTCTTTGTTGTTTCGACAGCAGTGATGAACCCGCTTCAGCTTGAGATGAAGTTGGACGAGGATGACGATTACGAGGACGACTTCTAGAACCACCGGGAGCTATAGCAGCATGGGGAGGAATCGGGGGCATATTTTGAGGTGTATCGGATTCTAAGATTGGGAAAGCGAGACTATTTGAATCTGCTGCATTTATGTTAGTAAATTCAGTAGGACTAGGATAGTAGGTTCCTTCATCATCGAAATTGATGGGAGAGAAATATCTATCCATTGTAGTTAAAAAAAAAAATTGATATAGAAGAAATAAAAAATTAAAGAAGGAGAATTGAAATATGGAAATATGAATTGAAAATTGCAAAAACTAATAAAAATTAAAATGAGAGCAAATTGACAATAAAGAGAATAATTAAGAGATTTCAATAGAGATTAGAGATTAGAGAAAATGAGAGAATTTGGAATGTGAGAAAATATGAGAGTTTAGGGCCAATTTATAGAAAAAAATGGGAAAAGAAAATGACGAAAAAGATCCCTCCAACTGCTATAAAGCAGTTAAATTTCAAGGGTAAAAGGGGTATTTGAAAAAAAAATTAATTTTCTTTTTTTATTTTTTTTCTGCCAACCCGGTGGGTTGGTCGTTGCAAACCAACAGCCAACCCGCGGGTCAACCCCAGCGGGTTCTTTCTAAAAAAACAAAACAGCAACCCGCCAACCATATATCAAACCCGGCTTGCCCGGGGGTTGCATGCGGGCCGGGTTCAACCCGGCCCACCTAGTTGAACCCTCTTTAATGAGGGCTGGGTTAGGGTTGACCCGCCTAACCCAGCCCATTTGTTCCACCTCTATGTATATGCTTGGGGTAATGTGCAGCATGTGAATCTTGTCAAAAAAAATTTTCAGTGTTTTATAGTATGAAAGTGATACCTGCACAAGAGTGGTGTTAGACGTACCATTGTGATGGGTTATTGAAGAAATTCTAGATCTGGGCTAAACCATTAGTTTTTGAATCATGTTTAAAAAATTGTTGTTTCACCCCTGTATGTGATTTTTGAATATTAAGTCATATATGCATGATTTATAAGCACATATGTAATATGCTCTTGACTTACATGTTACTTGAGATTATGCATGAGATTGTTGTGGTGCTAAAACCACCCTACGAAGTACCCATTCCCCAGTTTCAGGCTCTGTCCACGTGATGCAGGATTCAACTGGGTATTGAGATATTTGGTCTTCAAGCTCTGCACATGCGTATTGAGATATTTAGTGCTCTGCCTAGGCGTTAGGTTTGTTTGCCATCTACTGAGATGGTTTTCTTCAGGCTCTGCCCGCTCGATGATAGATCTTGCTGGGTATTGAGATGTTTCTCCAAGCTCTGTCGATATGTGGGACGCCCACTAGGTATCAAGATTTTTCCTTAGGGTACTAGTCGTGGTGAGAACCTTTAGTATTAGTTTATTGTTTTGGAACAGGATATCAGTTTATAGTTTTTAGATACTGGCCTACAGTTTTCTGCATCAGTTAATAGTTTCAGTAATAGTATCAGAACAATTATGGATAATTTGCATTAGTTAAATGAAACATTCAACGTTTGTAGCATGGTTTATAGAAAAAACATTGTTTTCAAAAGCATAAGCATTTACAGCTATACTTTAAGTTCTTATAAAAGAATTTTTAGCATTTAGTGATGAGCTAGGATTCAGAAATTGTTTTCAGTTTAAATGATCAGATTACAATACTTAGAACAATTAGAAACGAGTTTTGCATGCATACATGAATGATTAGTTGCTTCCATAACATGTTTATAGAATCATGTTGTTTTCAGAATTTCATAAGAACTCTTGCATGCCATAACTATTGTTGAAGATATGTTTTGCAAACTCCCATTTTCCCCACTCATTGAGTATTTCAGCTCACCCTTTTTCAAAAAATGTTTTCCTCCCCCAGATTTACAGGGAGATCATACTGAGCAGTGAGTCATAGCTCAAGGTTGTGCCACATGTCAACGTCTTCTCATGTGTGTATTATGGCTTATATTCCAAAAATGGACTTCTGTTTTTTGTAATAGTCTTATGTTTTTGCCATAATTACACAAGACTTGATACTTTGTTTCTAGATTTTTCATGGATTATGCATTTATGTTTTCTAAACTTCCTAAATAAGTTTATGTACCTATTCATACTTGTATTTCTAATTACATTTTCGTACGAATTATTTATGCATAGTATATTCAGAAAAACAGGATTTCAGGTTTCACAGTTTTCCCACATGACACATCTCGGTCATTCGAGTCTTGTGAGAGCACCCGGATCCTATGGGATGAGAAAGGTTGGGATGGGTCGTGTCAGACTCAACTCCACTCTAACACCTTGGCCATTCATGAAGTAGAGGATGGACATAGTTGGAAAACTCTCGACCGCACCTAGGCAACGAGTCTTCATGTTGGCAGTCATCGACTATTTTACTAAGTGGATCAAAGCTGAAGCACTCGCCCAAGTCAGAGACTGAGAGGTAAAAGCCTTCATTTGTAAACCTGTCATCTGCAGATTTGGAATACCAAAGGAAATAGTCACTGACCATGGATCCCAATTCATCATCTCAGGCTTCAGAGACTTCTGCGACATGTGGGGGATCAAGCTCAGCTTCTTTACCCCTCGTAACCCTCAATCGAACGGCTAGGTTGAATCATCAAATAAAACAATCATGCAGACTTTAAAGAAGTGCCTCCAGAAAGCTAAGGGTGTATGGGTAGACGAACTACCAAGGATCCTCTAGTCTTATCGAACAACAGCTTGCTCGTCCATTGGCGAAACCTCTTTCTCCCTCACATAAGGATCTAAGGCAATCATCGTAGCTGAAGTTTTGGTCCCTTCAACCAGACTCTAATGGTTGGACAAAGAAGCCAACCACTAGAACTTTTGTCACAATTTGGACACAGTCGACGAACTAGGTGAGTAGGCAAACATCTGCAATGCAATCTACCAGCAGTAAGCCGCTCGACACTACAACCGTAATGTCAGAGTAAGAACTTTCAAACAAGGCAACTTGGTCCTCCCTAAAGTCTTTCAAAACACTGAGGAGACCAACTCTGGCAAGCTCGGCCCTACTTGGGAGGGACCTTACAAGATCACCAAGGAAGTAGGAAAGGGCGTCTATCGACTTCAAACCCCCAAGGGCAAGGACGTCAGTAATAGTTGGAATGCAATCCACCTCAAACGCTACTATTTTTAGTTAGATTTATCTCATTGCCAATTCTTTATTCTTGTCTTTGTTTTTAGAAAAGATGAATGGGCCTGTCCACCTCCCTCACCGTCATTTGGCCTCGTGACCTGAATTCAATAAAAGAACTATTCAGCGATATGGTGGTATACACCTTCAATCGGCTTAGACCGATTCATTGACTTACACCGTCAGTCAGCCCAGACCGACTTAACAATTCACGCAAATTTACACCTTCAGTCAGCCTAACCTAACCAAAGACAACTCAATGGCTTACATCTTCAGTCGACCATGCCGACATGTCCCTATCACCTTTGAAGCGACACTAGCAACCTTTAAAGCGACACTAGCAACCTTCGAAGCGACACTAGCAACTCAGCCACTTGGCTTCTTCCACATCACAACACAAGTAGTGGCTGCCTCGGCTTGCGCACTCGAACCAGACCACGCAGACCACGCAGTCTCGACTACAACATTCCACCTTAGGCAAGATACATCTACAAGGCGATTACCAAGGAAAGAGGGTTCAACTCCCACACATATACAAGCAATCAATCCATCAATCCATGAAGAAAGCAGTAAGATGGAAACATAAGCAGAAACATAATACCCAAACGGCTAAGTATTAGACAAACAAAAAGCCCGAAATGGCTAAGTATCAGGTACAAAAAAGGCACACACGCCATGAAAGGGCATCGTAGGTCCCAGAAATATATGAGAAAAAAAAAAACTAAGGGGCATCATGCCCCATATCGTCAGTACAAGTCATCTCACCAATCTCTAACTCAGTCACCCTATCACTGGCCCCAGCAATCGTCCCAGCAGCCTGGTCACCGACATCTGCAACCGATCATCCCGGCTGACTAGCGAGATCAAATACTTGGTCATCGACCCGCTCCTCTATATAATCTATGTGACCAACACCCACATCCTCCTCCATCTCTCGCAATAGCTTGATGTCCTCATCCGGGTTCTAGTGAGCAATGTTCCCGGCCTTGTACTCTAGCATCAGCTCTCCCCTAGCCCTGATGATGGTGTCGTCAGTAATACTAAGGCACTGCTCACTTATCAACTCAACCTTCGCGTTCTTCTTGGCCAGCTCCTTCTTCAATCACTCTAGCTCGGCCTCAACCTCCTTCAGTCGCTGTTGGCTTTCCGACTTAGCTTTCTAGGCCGTCGCCTCTCTGTGTTGCAGATTGACATTGAATTTGGAAGCATCCTGTATCTTCTTCTCTTACGATATGATGGGTTTCCCGAGATGTAGGCTGCTAGTGAAAGCCTGCACGATAAAACCATTCGATCAATATACAGTCACTACAAGCACAGTAAGGTAAAAATCTGGCTCATACTTGGAAAGCACGGGAAACCCCCCAGTCAGTAGCTACAACCGCACCCATCTGGTTCAGTCAACTCTTATCCGTCGGGAACATGAACGAATCGGCCAGCTTACTCATGGAAGCGAAATCTGAATAGGTTGATGCGGAAGCTGGGATACTAAAAGTAAGCATCTCAGTCTCCTCATCCAAGACCATTGTCTTGGATGACCCAGTCCTGGGCGCAGGCGGTTGTCCGGGTGGAGTCACAACCACAACTTCCACTTTCTTCTCCTCTTTAGTCGAAAATTCATTTTTTTGCTTCTTGCGATGTCTTGCAATAGACTCACTCGCGCTTGGGACAGTTAACTTCTTCATAAGCTTCTCTGCAATCGTAAATTCCTCAACAGTTGGTGGGTTCAGCCTTGACTTATCGAACCAAATAGGATTGCAGTTGTTAGTAAACGGTCCCGTATACGCAGCGGAAACGAAAAATATAATATAACAGGATCGTTTACATGAGCCAAGATCAAGGGTATGATTTTACAATTTATATTAAATAAAATCTGCATAAATATTCAACATGAGTTAAGAGAAACAAACGCACGTTGAAGGCTCCTCCAAATTTGTCGACGAATGTTTTGCTACCGATCCAAGTGTAGGATCGAACCTTTAGTTATTATGAATAATTTAAGAGTTAATTGCTAATTGGAATTAAATGGAATTCCAATTCATAATTAATCATTTTCTTTATATTAATTGAATTTAACAATGGATTGTAATTGTAAACATATGAACAATTTAAGGGTTAAATTGTTATGTAAACAATTTAAGAGTTAAATTGTTAATTGTGATTAATGTTAATCCAATGTTATTTTTAAGAAGTTTAATAACTTCAAATATTATGAAATTATTTACAACTCCAAAACAATTATGGAATTGTTTAAGGAAGTCCAAAATAATTATTGAATTGTTTACAAGGCTACATAAATAAGAAAAGATATACCAATTTTAAGATAGAGATAAAAAATTTCTAAGAACCCTAAATATCTCTCTTGGCCTAATTCTTCTTTACCTTTGTGTGGATACTCTATTGTTTAATTTATTTGAAATTAAAAGTCTCCAAGGTTGCTAAGGACTTAAGGTAACATGTTATCCTTACTTGTTTTCAATTTGATAGATTTTTTTTGCAAAATATGAACATACATGTTATAGTATCACAGCATCATTCTCCATGCATTCCATCTTTCATTTTCTTCATTTGACTCATCTAAATCATCACCTTCTTATTTTCTGTTATATTGTCATGGTGATTAGCTTTGATGTTTCCTTTGTTCCTCTATTGGTATCAACTAGGACTACTTCTTTGTCACTTTTCCTAAGTGCAAATTAGCTATAATGGCTTCTTCATGACTCTTGTTCCAATCCCAATGTTTTCTTCTTAAACTTCACATTCTGCTTACTATTATCTTCTGAGAGACTAGATCATACAAATTATATGCCTTTGACTTCTCACTAAATTCGAGTAGAATACATCTCACACTCTTGTCATCAAGCTTAGTCCTCTTACTATCAGGAATAGGAACATATGATATGCAGCCAAACACCCTGAAGTTTCGTGCCCACTTTTTTGGCCAAGTGAATTCCAATGAGCATAGCATCGTATTCGGCCTCGTTGTTGGAGGCGTTGAACTCGAAACTTACTACGGCTGGGGTGTGCTCTCCTTCTGGGCTTTGAGAAAGAGTCTGGTTCTCATTCTTTCTTGTTGACGAGCCATCCATGTATGTTCCATGTTAGCATGCCTTGCAACTCTTGACTTATGAGGTGGTGCATGCAGTTGCCTGCCTCCTGTAGTACTTTCTTCTCCTTAGATTTATACGAGAATTCTGATATGAAGTTTGCCAGAGCTTGATCGTGATGGATAATCGTGGGATATAGTGGAGGTTAAACTGACTTAACTCCATCGCCCAATGAATCATCCTTCTCAAAGAGTCTGACTTTTGTAGAACCTTGCAAAGAGGGTAATTCGTTAGAACATGGACCGTGTGGGCTTGGAAGTAGGGTCGTAACTTCCTGATGCGATTAGTACGGCTAGGGCTAGCTTTTCCCCTCAGGGTAGCATGTTTCCGCATCTAGCAAGTGCTTACTTATATAGTGATTGGCCACTGTATTTTCTCTTCCTTGGGGACTAACGTCGCAATGATTGTGTGCAATAATACGGAAAATACAGGAGGAGAATCTCCTGGTATGGGTTTGGACAATAGAGAGTTGACCAATATGCTTCTTAGTTCTTGGAAGGTTTGCCTGTACTTGTCGGACCATTCAAACTTTTGTTGCCTTTCAAAACTTTGAAAAATAGTAGGCATTTGTCCGTTGTTTAGGAAACAAATCAGCTTAAGGCCGCTATCGGGCTAGTTAATCTTGCACTTGCTTCGGTTTTACTGGGCTCTTCATGTTTAGCAATGCTTGGATTTTTCTAGGGTTCATCTCTACCCTCACTGGTTCACCATGAATCACATGAATTCTTGAGTTTACTCCGAACGTGCGCTTGAGGGGATTTAACTTCATTTGGTATTTTCGGAGAATACCAAACATTTCTCTAAGGTGTTATGTGGAAGTCGCAATTTTTTATGATTTTTTAGTTTACAACATGTCATCGACGTAACTCCATGGTTTTTCCGATAAGTTCGCAAACATTTTGTTGAACAGGCATGGTAGGTCGCTACTGCATCATTTAGACGAACGACATGGCTTTGTAACAATAGATTCCTGGTGATGATGAAATAGGTATTTTTCTCAAATACATACATCGGGATTTGATTGTACCCTGAATATGTGTCCATGAAACGAGCAAGATGTGTACAGCCATTGCGTCCCCTAATTGATCTATGTGTGGCAGTGAGAAGTTGTCTTTGGGCAAGCTATTGAGGTTGGTGAAGTCAACACAGTTCGTTATTTTTCCATTGACTTTTTGATAAGGACCGAGTTGGCGAGCCAATAGGGTATTTACCTCCCTGACGAAGTCGTTATAGAGGTCTATCGACTTCTTTAAGTGCTTGTGAGCCGGTATCCATTGGTCTCTGTTTTGGCAGATGGCTTGAGTTTCAGGATTGATGTTTAGCTTGTGGCACATAACTTCAGGTTTGATGCCCATCATGTTAGCATGGATCGGGCGAAGAAATCTAGGTATTCTTCAGGAGTCGGTCAATCACTACAAAAATTCTTCGCCAAGGTTTTTTTCCAATCTTGAGGAATCAAGTCAGACTGCTCATTGACAGGGATTTCACGTAACTCCTTCATTAGGTAGTAGACTGGTCTTCCATATGGACACAGGGATGAGTATCCTCGAGTGATCTCGACTGCGGCGTCTTTGCAATTGCCATGGTCGATGATTACTTTTCTTTGGTGTGCGATTTCTTGTTTAAACATTTTGGAGTTGCCTATGAACTTTGAAACATGTCACATTCTTGTTGCGGTGGAGAAATTCATGGTTGGCAATAAATTGAGGTGACGACTCTTAATTCTTAGGAGCAACCTTCCAATATTGCGTTGCATGCACAATGGGCTATCTATTATTAGGAAGTCTGCATTAGTTACGTGGTATGTTGTTCCTTGCCCATGGTATGGGCAATGTTACTATTCTCTATGATGATATGGTCGTCGATGAACCCATAAAGTGGTGCTGACGACGGTCTTAAGTCCTGCTCTCTGAACCCATTTGATGGAAAGCTTCGAGGTAGATGAGCTTGACTGCATTTTCGTCGTCCACCATTATTAGAAAACGTTGTTGTTTCCAATCCGTGCCTTGAGGACTATCGCATCGCAATAAGGGTATTGAACCATCTCGGCCTTTTTTCTGTGAAGCCTATTATCTGATTGTCCACCCTTGATCGCTTTATGGACTCTTTCGAGATTGAGGATCTGTGGCACAAAATTGGTTCTTGCTTCCTAAGTGTATCGGGCTTAACACGGTTTGAATCTCCAGCCACTTTCGGTTCGTCCTGGATACTTGAACTTGATTCATTTGGGTGGGGCAAGGCGGTTGAGATGGCTCGCATCAGTCATCGCGATCGATTTTCTCTTGTTGACATATTCCTTTGGATGGCCTGTCTGATGAGTTCTTCGATAACATTTTCAAAGCTAACACTTGTCTGTTTCATGGCCAATGTCTTTGCGGAAGGGACAATACTTGTTTGCATTCCTTCTTATTCTTTGGTCTTACTTTCAACTTCTTGGCCTAGATAAGCTCTCATCTTGCTTGATACCGTAAATATTTTGGCGAGCGAGACTACCAAGAGGATGTATCCATTAAAGTGGGGGTGTGGTTCTTGTTCCCTCTGGGTTTTGGGCTATGATTTTTGGAAAATAAAGTCTGCCTGTTTCTTTGATCTTGGGCGAATTTGTGTTTGTCTTTTGGATCCTCATTGTCTCGCGAGGAGGGGGTGTTGGTCAATGCTCTAGAGTTTAGACGGCTATTGAGTTTAATACTCATGGTATTTGACAGCCATTTGGAAGAACAGGGCTAGGCTTACATGGTCTTCAGCTTATAAGTCCTTCTAAAGATCGGTTTGTAGCCTTATACTAGTGATAAGGAGTATTCGGATCGACTCTTTTAGTGCATCTGCTACCTTGTTTGTCATTTTGGAAAACTTGTAAGGAAGGGGTAAGGTTTCACCTTTCTCTTTTCGAATGTTACTCAAGTAACTTAAAGGATGGCGATCTGCCTTCTTGCTTGGAATTGCATATGTAACGTTGCAAACTGTCTCAATAGGTAAACTAAGTTTTCTGGTAGGCGTTTGTACCGTCTTTTCATGCTGACCAAGGTGACTACGAAGCAATGGCACTTTACGTGCTCCAAGGCCTGATGTAATCCATTAGGTCCTTGAAGGCGTCAATGTGGTCTTGAGGGTCGCATTGCCGGTAAAATTGCATTTGGTGCTTTGATATTTGAGGTAGGGGAGTGTTTCGCACTTCTTTAGAAAATGAGAGTTGACTATTTTTACGACGGGTCGTTCATTGATTTCTTAGATTGTTGGGCATTCTTACACCTAGTTCAACTGATCATCGACCAAGGGTTTTGCACTTGTATTCGTGGGCCTACTGTTTGGTCAGACGATTCTAACACTCTGTTGGTTGCGTGTCTGGATAAATGAGCCTATCAGCGTACTTATATAGGTTGATGAACTGTAGCTACTAAGGCGGTAAGTGTTATCGTCGTCTTGGTCATTTTCTCGTGGGCGAGTGTTCTCATCAACTTATGGGACTCGAGCTTCATGGCAATCCGCTAGTCTTGAGTTTGGCTCCTTCACACTTGTAGGGTAGTTTTGTTGCGGACGTCGCATTCTGGGCGCCCCTCAAGGTCATGCCTGGGGTGTTGCACTCTCTGGCTTGATGAGGTGGATTTGGAACCCATAATCTCAAGCTCCCAACTGTTGACTAAGTGTTTAACGGTGGTTGGTCTCGATTGCACATTCCTCACTCCAATCTTATTCTATTACAAGACTTAAATTGCAATGGTTAGCGAATTCAATGTCTATCATTTGAATGTTATCGGGATTGAAGTACCTGCTATGAGTGGGTTGTAGGATTGCTGGTGGGTGACCGGACGGAGCTCTTGTTGGACCTCTTGATGGTTGATTTCCTGAGGGCCAGTGGCCTAGCTTATGGAAGTTCTAGTAAGGACCATTGCTTCTGTATGGAGCTTGCAGCCGATGATAGTGAAAAGGTGTTTCCTCTACACGGAGTGGTCAAGGGGGAGACTTCTTTTTAGCATCAAAATGTTGATTCGAAAATTCGTATCAACCAGAGATACCAAGTCGACCTAGAAAGGGTCAGATAAGATGTGTGCGTGGTTACTGATAACCCATGAGGTTGATAAATGACGTACAAAAGTAAAGAACAAAATATATTTTTTAGTGTGTCTGATGGATAAAGAGCCAAGCCTACATCCACTTTTTTTGTTATTGCTTTGAAGTGTGTACAGGGATCGAGAGAGGTTCAAAGGGAATGTACGCGAGCTAAATAGAGGACACTTAACTCTCACGATGTACTTTGAAAATGCTCTTTACACGCATCATTATTTCTCTTGAACTTTACTAAAACTAGAATCCCTTGAAACGGAGAAGTGGGCTCTTTTATACTTTGTTCATAACAATGGTTGAGAGTGAGTATTACGGGACTGCTTGCAAGCATAATCGCCCTAATTAGGATCTGAGTTAGTAATCTCCATACTTGTGACAGACTGGGCCATGCTAATGGCAGCTTAACCCATCTTTGTCTAGTAGTGGACAAGGTGACTACATGTTGTTTCTTCGCGGACCAAGACATTGCTCCTGAGGTCAACATAAACACATAACCTGAAGTGTTTTTCCTATCGTCTAAATCCCCAGCATAATCACTATCCATGTAGGTAATCAGTTCCTCACTTCCTTCTTTCTTGTAGAACACACCAAAATCAATGGTACCTTTCAAGTACCTTAGTATCCTCTTTGCTGCTTGCAAATAAAGTTTAGTAGGGCAGTCCATGAATCCACTGATGAGACTCACCACAAACATAACATCTAGTCGATTGGCAGTCAAATACATAAGACTTCCCACAATTTGCTTATAGAAAGTATTGTCTATCCTCACTCCATCTCCATTTTTCATAAGCTTAATCCAAGAACCATAGGCTTGTGAACTAGATTGCACTTGTCCATGCTGAACCTTTCCAACACCTCCTGTGCGCATTTCTTCTAACTAATGAAGATGTCATATGATCTTTGCATCACCTCAATGCCAAGAAAGTATCTCATTTTTCCAAGATCAGTCATATCAAACTCAAGCATCACGGATTTCTTAAACTCAACAAACATAAGCTCATCATTCCTAGTAAATATAAGATCATCCACATAGAGACACACAATCAAGATCTTACCTCCTTTTCCAGTCTTGATGAACAAAGTGTGTTCATAGCAGCATTCTCAAATCCTTCTTTTGTAAAATAGGACTCTATACGACCATACCAAGCTTGCGAAGCTTGTTTAAGTCCATAGAAAACCTTTTTCAGTTTGTAAACCTTCTGCTAATTGCCTTTCTGTTCATAACAAGGAGGCTATTCAACAAAGACTTCTTCATTTAGTTCACCATGCAAGAAGGCTAACTTTGCGTCTAATTGATAGATTGTCCATTCCTTTAGAGCTGTAACATAATTCACTACTCGAATTGTATCTAACTGAGCTATAGGTGCAAATTAAAACCTCAGTATATTCCACCCCATGTTCTTGAGTGTATCCCTTTTCTACCAACCGGGCCTTGTACTTATCCACTTCTCCATTCTCATTGAGCTTTGTCTTGTAAACCCATTTTACCCTAACCTTCTTTGCTTCAACAGGTAAATCTGTCAACTCCCATGTATCATTCCTCTTATGGCTTCTATCTCTGCATCCATTGCTTTTCTCAATTTTGTATTTTTCACATCATTGCCAAATGAGATTGGATCACTGCTTTCAAACAAAGCTTGGTATGCAGTTTCTTCTTCTTTAGAGAGACCTTCTCCACTTTCATAATCTCTCATCCAAGCTAGTGGCCTTCTGACTCGTCCTTTATTGGGATTAAGTGGATTTTCTGTTAGTGTATGCCCTAGGAACCAATCATGCATGTCGTCGATTCCAAGGCATTATGTTTTGTATATATATGTTAATGTATATATTTTGTATATACATTTTTTATCTTATCAATAGAAGAAAGTGTTCTTATTTCACATGTGGTTTATTGCTTTATATATATATATATGTGTGTGTGTGTGTGTGTGTGTGTGTGTGTGAAATGTCCGGATGATATACAAATCTTTAGAAGATCAAAATCATCAAAGTATTCCCTACATAGGTAATATTAATTGGGCAATAATATTACATAGTATGCAAGATGAATGCCTCCGTAGAATATCATTTGATGGTATTAGTGTGGGTGATTATAAAAGTTATATCACTAGGGAGTTAGCATGGATAAGAGGTTAGTGAACTGTTTATCGAATATGACTATTTATGATGAATCACATGGACATTTAAAATGTAGTCAATGATTTATGATAAGATCGTACTAGTGTATTATTAATCCTTAGACTTGAGATATCGAGGTTGGATTCTGCATAAATGCATATGGTTCATATGGTGTATAAACACGAGGCTAATCATGTCATGTGTTAATAAGCCAATTTGGCCATGTGTTGTTTATGTGTTAGGACAAGTGATAGTCAAGATGGGATCCGTTGACTTGGTATAGATTGATATCAAGTTCCTAGACAAATGTCAAGATACATTGGAAAAGGGAAATCTCCGGCCGGGGTATATAAAATGTTACATGAAAGGTTGTTTCATAGTGACACGTTCCATATGTATTGAATTAAAATTAAGATAAGGATTTTGACATACCATGAATCCATTCTTAATTGGGATTAGATAACGGAAGGATTTGATTATACAACGTGTATGATTGTAAAAGGTTCGTTGGAGTATATCTTCATTGTGACTTAGGGGTTATGGAGCATTGCTAGATGCCTACCATAATCAGTGGGAGTTTTGTTCATAAAGAGTTATGACAAAACATATCGAAATAGACTATGATATTGGGCCCACGGCTAGGCCACAGTGAACCTAAGAGGTCACACATAAAAACTAAGGAGAATGGAGAAATAGCCAAAGAGAGTTGATTATCCAAGGTTGGCTAGCACCTACCAAGGGTAATAAAGTTATTTATATTATTATCATTGAATTAGATTCAATAGAGGGTTATATTAGTTATTATGAATAATTTAAGAGTTAAATTGCTAATTGGAATTAAATGGAATTCCAATTCATAATTAATCATTTTCTTTATATTAAATTGAATTTAACAATGGATTGTAATTGTAAACATATGAACAATTTAAGGGTTAAATTGTTATGTAAACAATTTAAGAGTTAAATTGTTAATTGTGATTAAATGTTAATCCAATGTTATTATTTTAAGAAGTTTAATAACTTCATAATATTATGAAATTATTTACAACTCCAAAACAATTATGGAATTGTTTAAGGAAGTCCAAAATAATTATTGAATTGTTTACAAGGCTACATAAATAAAGAAAATGATATACCAATTTTAAGATAGAGATAAAAAATTTCTAAGAACCCTAAATATCTCTCTTGGCCTAATTCTTCTTTTACCTTTGTGTGGATACTCTATTGTTTAATTTATCTTGAAATTAAAAGTCTCCAAGGTTGCTAAGGACTTAAGGTAACATGTTATACCTTACTTGTTTTCAATTTGATAGATTTTTTTTTGCAAAATATGAACATACATGTTATAGTATCACATGCATCATTCTCCATGCATTCCATCTTTCATTTTCTTCATTTGACTCATCTAAATCATCACCCTTCTTATTTTCTGTTATATTGTCATGGTGATTAGCTTTGATGTTTCCTTTGTTTCCTCTATTGGTATCAACTAGGACTACTTCTTTGTCACTTTCTCCTAAGTGCAAATTAGCTATAATGGCTTCTTCATGACTCTTGTTCCAATCCCAACTGTTTTCTTCTTCAAACTTCACATCTATGCTTACTATTATCTTCTGAGAGACTAGATCATACAATTTATATGCCTTTGACTTCTCACTAACTTCGAGTAGAATACATCTCACACTCTTGTCATCAAGCTTAGTCCTCTTACTATCAGGAATAGGAACATATGATATGCAGCCAAACACCCTGAAGTTTCGTGCCCACTTTTTTGGCCAAGTGAATTCCAATGAGCATAGCATCGTATTCGGCCTCGTTGTTGGAGGCGTTGAACTCGAAACTTACTACGGCTGGGGTGTGCTCTCCTTCTGGGCTTTCGAGAAAGAGTCTGGTTCTCATTCCTTTCTTGTTTGACGAGCCATCCATGTACATGTTCCATGTTAGCATGCCTTGCAACTCTTGACTTATTGAGGTGTTAGCATTGCAGTTGCCTGCCTCCTGTAGTACTTTCTTCTCCTTAGATTTATACGAGAATTCTGATATGAAGTTTGCCAGAGCTTGATCGTTGATGGATAATCGTGGGATATAGTGGAGGTTAAACTGACTTAACTCCATCGCCCACTGAATCATCCTTCTCAAAGAGTCTGACTTTTGTAGAACCTTGCAAAGAGGGTAATTCGTTAGAACATGGACCGTGTGGGCTTGGAAGTAGGGTCGTAACTTCCTTGATGCGATTAGTACGGCTAGGGCTAGCTTTTCCATCTCAGGGTAGCATGTTTCCGCATCTAGCAAGTGCTTACTTATATAGTGATTGGCCACTGTATTTTCTCTTCCTTGGGGACTAACGTCGCACTGATTGTGTGCAATAATACGGATAAATACAGGAGGAGAATCTCCCTTGGTATGGGTTTGGACAATAGAGAAGTTGACCAATATGCTTCTTTAGTTCTTGGAAGGTTTGCCTGTACTTGTCGGACCATTCAAACTTTTTGTTGCCTTTCAAAACTTTGAAAAATAGTAGGCATTTGTCCGTTGTTTAGGAAACAAATCAGCTTAAGGCCGCTATCGGGCTAGTTAAGCTTTGCACTTGCTTCGGTTTTACTGGGCTCTTCATGTTTAGCAATGCTTGGATTTTTCTAGGGTTCATCTCTACCCCTCACTGGTTCACCATGAATCACATGAATTTTCTTGAGTTTACTCCGAACGTGCGCTTGAGGGGATTTAACTTCATTTGGTATTTTCGGAGAATACCAAACATTTCTCTAAGGTGCTTTATGTGGAAGTCGACAATTTTTTATGATTTTTTAGTTTACTAACATGTCATCTACTTATACCTCCATGGTTTTTCCGATAAGTTCCGCAAACATTTTGTTGAACAGGCATTGGTAGGTCGCTACTTCATTTTTTAGATCGAACGACATGGCTTTGTAACAATAGATTCCTTGGTCGATGATGAAATAGGTATTTTTCTCATCAAGTACATACATCGGGATTTGATTGTACCCTGAATATGTGTCCATGAAACCGAGCAAGATGTGTACAGCCATTGCGTCCACTAATTGATCTATGTGTGGCAGTGAGAAGTTGTCCTTTGGGCAAGCTTTATTGAGGTTGGTGAAGTCAACACAAGTTCGTTATTTTTCCATTTGACTTTTTGATAAGGACCGAGTTGGCGAGCCAATTAGGGTATTTTACCTCCCTGACGAAGTCGTTATAGAGGAGTCTATCGACTTCTTCTTTAAGTGCTTGTGATCGCTCGGTATCCATTGGTCTCTGCTTTTGGCAGATGGCTTGAGTTTCAGGATTGATGTTTAGCTTGTGGCACATAACTTCAGTGTTGATGCCCATCATGTTAGCATGGATCCGAGCGAAGAAATCTAGGTTATTCTTCAAGAACTCGATCAATCACTGCAACAATTCTTCACCAACCTTTTTTCCAATCTTGAGGAATCAAGTCAGATCCTGCTCATTGACAGGGATTTCACGTAACTCCTTCATTAGGCTAGTAGACTGGTCTTCCATATGGACACAGGGATCGATCGTATCCTCGAGTGATCTCGACTGCGGCTCGTTCTTTGCAATTGCCATGGTCGATGATTACTTTTCCTTTTAGCCCATAGCGATTGTCTTATTATAACATTCTTTGGAGTCAGCCTGCGAACTTTGAACAATGTCAATTCTTGTTGCGGTGGAGAACTTCATGGCTTGGCAATAAATTGAGGTGACGACTCTTAATTCCTTAAGGAGCAACCTTCCCAATATTGCGTTGCATGCCAATGGGCTATCTATTATTAGGAAGTCTGCCATTAGTTACGTGGTATGTTGTTCCTTGCCCATGGTAATGGGCAATGTTACTATTCCTCTATGATGATATGGTCGTCGATGAACCCATAAAGTGGTGCTGACGACGGTCTTAAGTCCTGCTCTCTGAACCCCATTTGATGGAAAGCTTCGAGGTAGATGAGCTTGACCGTGTTTCTGTCGTCCACTATTACTTAGAAAACGTTGTTGTTTCCAATCCGTGCCTTGAGGACTATCGCATCGCAATAAGGGTATTGAACCATCTCGGCCTTTTCTTCTGTGAAGCCTATTATCTGATTGTCCACCCTTGATCGCTTTATGGACTCATTTTCGAGATTGAGGATCTGTGGCACAAAATTGGTTCTTGCTTCCTAAGTGTATCTTTCTCTAACACGGTTTGAATCTCCATCTACTTTTGGTTCTTCATTGATACTTTTAACTTGATTTATTTGGGTGTGGTATGTCTGTTGAGATGGCTCGTTTCATTCTTCGCGATCGATTTTCTTCTTGTTGACATATTCCTTTGGATGGCCTCGTCTGATGAGTTCTTCGATATCATCTTTCAAAGCTCTACACTTGTCTGTTTCATGGCCAATGTCTTTATGGAAGGGACAATACTTGTTTGCATTCCTTCTTATTCTTTGGTCTACTTTCAACTTCTTTGGCCTAGATAAGCATCTCATCTTGCTTGATACCGTAAATATTTTGGCGAGCGAGACTACCAAGAGGATGTATCCATTAAAGTGGGGGTGTGGTTCTTGTTCCCTCTGGGTTTTGGGCTATGATTTTTTGGAAAATAACGTCTGTCCCTGTTTCTTTGATCTTGGACGAATTTGTTCTTGTCTTTTGGATCCTCATTGTCTCGCCGAGGAGGGGTGTTGGTCAATGCTCTAGAGTTTAGAGCGGCTATTGAGTTTAATACTCACTGGTATTTGACAGCCATTTGGAAGAACAGGGCTAGACTTACATGGTCTTCAGCTTATAAGTCCTTCTAAAGATCGGTTTGTAGCCTTATACTAGTGATAAGGAGTATTCGGATCGACTCTTTTAGTGCATCTGCTACCTTGTTTGCTCATTTTGGAACCTTGTAAGGAACGGGGTTAAGGTTTCACCTTTCTCTTTTCGAATGTTACTCAAGTAACTTAAAGGCATGGCGATCTGCCTTCTTGCTTGGAATTGCTATATGTAGAACGTTGCAAACTGTCTCAATAGGTAAACTAAGTTTTCTGGTAGGCGTTTGTACCGTCTTTTCATGTCATTGACCAAGGTGACTACGAAGCAATGGCACTTTACGTGCTCCAAGGCCTGATGTAATTCCATTAGGTCCTTGAAGGCGTCAATGTGGTCTTGAGGGTCGCATTTGCCGTTAAACTTTGCATTTGGTGCTTTGATATTTTGAGGTAGGGGAGTGTTTCGCACTTCTTTAGAAAATTGAGAGTTGACTATTTTTTACGACGGGTCGTCTCATTGATTTCTTAGATTGTTGGGCATTCTCTACACCTAGTTCAACTGATCATCGACCCATGGGTTTTGCACTTGTATTCGTGGGCCTACTGTTTGGTCAGACGATTCTAACACTCTGTTGGTTGCGTGTCTGGATAAATGAGCCTATCATGCGTACTTATATAGGTTGATGAACTGTAGCTACTAAGGCGGTAAGTGTTATCGTCGTCTTGGTCATTTTCTCTGTGGCGAGTGTTCTCATCAACTTATGGGACTCGAGCTTCATGGCAATCCGCTAGTCTTGAGTTTGGCTCCTTCCCTGACCACTTGTTAGGGTAGTTTTGTCTGCGGACGTCGCATTCTCGGGCGCCCCTCATAGGTCATGCCTGGGGGTGTTGCACTCTCTCTGGCTTAGATGAGGTGGATTTGGAACCCATAATCTCAAGCTCCCAACTTGTTGACTCTAAGTGTTTAACGGTGGTTGGTTTCTCGATTGCACATTCCTCACTCCAATCTTATTCTATTACAAGACTTAAATTGCAATGGTTAGCGAATTCAATGTCTATCATTTGAATGTTATCGGGATTGGAAGTACCTGCTATGAGTGGGTTGTAGGATTGCTGGTGGGTGACCGGACGGAGCTCTTTGTTGGACCTCTTGATGGTTGATTTCCTGAGGGCCAGTGGCCTAGCTTATGGAAGTTCTAGTAAGGACCATTGCTTCTGTATGGAGCTTGCAGCCGATGATAGTGAAAAGGTGTTTCCTCTACACGGAGTGTTCAAGGGGGAGACCTTCTTTTTAGCATCAAAATGTTGATTCGAAAATTCGTATCAACCAGAGATACCAAGTCGACCTTAGAAAGGGTCAGATAAGATGTGTGCGTGGTTACTGATAACCAATGAGGTTGATAAAATGACGTACAAAAGTAAAGAACAAAATATATTTTTATAGTGGTCTGATGGTATAAAGACCAAGCCTACATCCACTTTTTTTTGTTATTGCTTTGAAGTGTTACAGGGATCGAGAGAGGTTACAAAGGGGAATGTACGCGAGCTAAATAGAGGACACTTAACTCTCACGATGTACTTTCTGAAAATGCTCTCTTACACGCATCATTATGTTTTCCTCTTGAACTTTACTAAAACTAGAATCCCTTGAAACGGAGACCGTGGGCTCCTTTTATACTTTGTTCATCTAACAATGGTTGAGAGTGAGTATTACGGGACTGCTTGCAAGCATAATCGCCCTAATTAGGATCTGAGTTAGTAATCTCCATACTTGTGACAGACTGGGCCATGCTAATGGCAGCTTAACCCATTCTTTGTCAGTAAACAGTCTCTTATATGTAGCGGAAACAAAAATAAATAATATAACATGATCGTTTAAATGAGCCAAGATCAAGGGTATAATTTTACAATTTATATTAAATAAAATCTGTAGAAAAATAAATCTGATTTTAAAGAAAACAAACACACGTTGGAGGCTCCTCCAAATTTGTCGACGAATGTTTTGCTACCAATCCAAGTATAGGATCGAACCTGCGTAGTCCACACGAAGACAATCTCAAAAGAACCAAAGAGGGATTTGCTAGATCCTCTTTGGCTTCAAGATTAAGAAGAAAGCAAATCAATTGAAATTGATTTTAGGCTAAAACCCAAAACTGGCGTGGGAGGAGATGGGGCTACTGTGTGTGTTTTTAATTTCAAGAGAAATCAATTCATTAACTTAATTAACACACACTTTTCCTTTTATAGTTAATTAAGTTGCCCTAATCCCATATGGAATAGGCTTAGGCTCCAACCCAAACGGCCCATGTTGCCAAACACTCCCAATTTGATTTATTTTATTTTCCATCATTATCTCAATTAAAATCAATTAATATATATTTAAATATATATTAACATTTAACATAATTATAACATATTTAAATATGTGTGAACACACATTTAAACGTAATTTCACTTATTTAATTTTCTAACAAATTAAATAAAGGCTACGACCTCAGCAAATTTAATTACACTGTGAAATTACCAAAATATCTTTTCGCCTTAAAAGACGAAAAAGTCATTCTTTCTTTTTGGATCTTAAATTATCTTCTATGTGTGTGACCTATAGGCTCCTCATCATATCGGCAGTGTATAGTTCGTGATTAACACCAATTAATCGTCTCATTAATACACAGACCAAAATTGGCCTCTAGCAAGGCAATGGCCACCCGATAGATTCAGATTCAGCAAAGTAGCTAATATCAACAATATGGTTACCATGCAATTCGATCCTTTCATCATACGTTATCTTGACGAGACGAAGGCATAGAAATAGTGTCAACCTTCGGTTACTCTCGATATTAGTATTCAGTTCTGGACCAATGACCGTATTATAAACTGGATAGAGCAACAACTCAATCCCACTGTGGCCACAGTTTAACGTCATTGCCATATACTGAATTGCGCGTGAGATAACTTCTCCGTACTCGGGAGTGATGAATCCTCTGTCAATCCACCATAGTCTTGATACACTCCTTGATGCAACCAATCACCACCGTATTGACAGCTCTGAAAAGAAATGCATTAGGCTAGTGTCAAACTACACCAATCGATGCACAAAGCGCTCCGATGACTCAAGTCTAAGGATCACATGCACCACCATTCGTTAGAGGATTTGTTCCATAGACACTAAGGTTACCATCCATATGGAATTCTCTGGTGGGTCAGTCAGTGAACTTGTTGCGGTGTAATCGCCTACAACAAGCACCCATGTGTTGCACCAGGTTGTCACCAAACAATCTTGACAAGTGAGATCAGTCACTACCTTTCGACAGGGTCGTTCAACACTATGATAGCCTACCGTATTATCTGTGCCCTTACTCAGAATAATACTAGGGCTACGCGGTTCTAGAATGGCCACCATATGTGCTCATAGGGTTCTCACTATCAAGATTTGAAACACTTGATACCCTCGTCACGGTTCTACCATTCTAAGGACATATATCAATACATATTGCAATAATAATGATTTACGCGATATAGAATAAGATGTCTTTTATTATTGATTAATGAACATTATTACAAAGAGTCAATTCTACAATAATTGATTGGCTCTAGGGCACCTACTCCAACATTCTTGTGACATTAATCACCTTGTAAGGGAAGGCAAGCACTGGTGTGACAACACGTGGGAGGATCCTAGTCGTCAAGCTTTGATACACCTTGAGGATGCGTGTCATAAATCTAACCATCAGGAAATTAGGCACAACAGTATGCACTAATCAAATGGATATCAATGCCTTCCTCAATCATCCAAATGAGCAACAAGTTGTGTATGCTTTAACTTAAGAAGAAATCATTGTTGCAATTAGACAAAAAGAGGAAGAATATAATCTTGAGGATGATAGTATGGAAATACAAAAAGTTTCGTGCCAAGAAGCTCTAAACATGCTTGAGAACCTAGAAATATTTTGGCTTCAACAAAAATGTGTCTATGTTGGTGAATTATTACGTACTCGAAAGTAACAACTATAAAATATAAATCATTGTCCCAAACAACTTTAGATAAATATTTTATTTCATCTTAAATCTTTAATGTAACATAACATATATTTTTTATAATATACAAATAATTATTACTTATTACAATTTGAAATTTATTCTTATTTATAACTAGCCCAAGTTGGGACTAGAATTTTTTATAACTATATGAATGTTATTCCTATATAGAGTATCACTATAGAGAGATTCTAATGTATATGAAAATAATGAACAAAAGTAATACAATAAAGAAAATAATAAAAGCAAAAGGTAAAAACAACAACGCAAGCAAGTAACCAGCGATGGCAATGTGGATAAATAGGTTGAGTGCCCAAGTGTTTCAACCCATTTGGGCTTTTCCATTCCTAACCCAATTACAAATAGGGTGAGATTCGGTTGCCCCAATCTTAACCTGTTCTAATTAGCTTGCCGCTTGGGACAATTTACTTTACTCCCATCTCATCACCTAACTACCACTTGGGACCACTTACTCTGCTCCTAACAAATCATCTCATTCATCACTTACCTCTTAGGGTGCGTTTGGTTTATGGAATATTGTATTACTCGGAATATTATATTAATGAGAATATATATTACCTTGAAGATTATTGGGAATGTTATTATTATTATTTTTTTAACCCCTTATATTTAAAATTTTGCTAAAACACCCTAGCATAATAAAAGTTTAAAAATGAGCCAAAACACCCCCACCCACCTAAAAGGATTGCCAGCTGACGGCCACCATCGCCAGCTATCGCCGGCAGTCACCAGAACAGTGCACAACCGGCCAGATCTGGTTGATCGTGCGTCGATTTGGTCGTTTTCGGCCAGATGGCCGTTGATCTGGCTGAAAATGACTAGATCCATTATGGCCATGGATTTGGCCATTTCCGGCCAAAATGGATTTGATTGAAAATGGCCAAATCGGTGCATGATTGGCCAAATCCAGCTGATCGTGCATCATTTTGACGATTGTTGGCGGTGGCCGACAATCCTCTTAGGTGGCTAAGGTGTTATAGTAGGGTTTATGTAAATTGTTTTCAAATCAAGGGCATTATTGTTAAAAAAAATTTATTACTTAGGGGTAAAATTATAATGGCAGGGTTCATGTACATTGTTTTTAAAATAAGCGCATTACTATCCCAAATTTTTATTAATTAGGGGTAGAATTGTAACAAAATTAAAATTACCAAGTAATATTAGAATACTAAAAAAAATGGTAATATTCAGATTACCACCTATATAATCAATAGTGATTACTATTAGTATTGGAGGATTACCATAATTTTTTATTACTTGATAACCAAACATAGTAATATTAATAATATAAAATAACATTACTCGAGTAATGGAGGATAACCTTCAACTAAATGCACCCTTAATTACTTTTGATTTAATTGTTAATTTCACATTTATTTTTTAAGAATAAAAAATTTATTTTAAAAACAACCCCTGTGAATTAGCAAATTATAAGATGATTTTTTAGTAATAAAATTAATATTTCAAAATGATCGAGATTTAATGTAATTTGCACATTCAATTTAATTTACACACTTAATGCATTTTAAAAGTAACAGAATTCAAATTCTTTGTATCAAACTTTTTATAAAATATATATCACTCTTAATTCGAATCTATTATTATTAATTGCTTTTATTAGTATTAGTTTAAAATATTGTTCTTTTCAAATTATGTATATTTAATATGGCTTTATTTGATGATTATATAGATGACATAATTTTTGATAATACATTATTTAATGATTTAATAGATAACGTAATTGAGATAGACATCTCTCTCAAGACTTTTTAAAAGAGTTTTATTGAATTTATTTGTAAAAGTTGACAATTTTAAAAAGTCTTTATTGAATTTATTTGTAAAAGTTGACAATCACTAAAAGTAGTTATAGATTTTATTGTTTGTCACGTATTTAATTTTAATTACTCACAAAAATAATAATTTTGAAATAAAATTGATAAATAATAATAATAAATATATTTAATTATTCATAAAATATTAATGATATTTATTTCTAAAAATAATTATTTTAAAATATATAATGCTGAAAAATTTTATTAAGCATAATATATATATATACACAATACAGTGAATTCATTCAACTGGGCTAAGTTGCGTAAACCCACAAAAGTATCATATCTTACACAACCCGCTCCATTATTGGCTTTAAGAAATGGGATGGGTTGCCCCATCCCATAAATTCTCAACCATAAAAACGATAATCACAAAACAACACAATGGATTTACGTGGTTCACCTTAAATTGGCTATGTCCATCAGGGGTAGGATTTCATTAGATTAGAGAACGAACAATAATACGAAGATTTTGTTTTCTCACATTCTAGATCTTAATTTTTCAACCTCGTAATCTCTACTGGGTTTTTGTTTGCTTGCTCTCTTTATAGGTTTTTCGTCTTTGACAACTACCTTGCGTTTCTTTCTCTCAACTGTGACTAATTTTTCACTTTTGCGTTTTCCTTTAGGGCTTAACACCCTTTGATAGTGTTTAGGGCTTCTCACAACTTTCCTAAAATGATACAACTTTAGTTAAGTTAAATATCACTCATCTTAGGCTAAATAAATCACTAGTACAAATTTGTTTTCAGATATGGTACATAGTAACTAAATAAATTTCGCTATGTATTAGTACTTCCAACTCTATGCTCTTTTCCTTATTTCTTCTTCATGTATCAGAAGTTACGTTTGTCTTCAAATGATGCTTGTGCTTAAAATTCTTCAACCATGTTCATGTTCTCACCACTCAAGTCATGTTCATGTTTATCGCTTTAACATGCTTTATGTGATGAGTAACATACTCATGTATCACTTCTCTGATTTAGGTATATGTTTTACCAAACCTACTTGTGTTTTACTTCTTTGATACATGCATATGTTTTATCCAACATAACTATGTTTTGCTTCGAAAAAAAAAAAAAAAAAAAAGACATAATATGATCACTCCATTGTCTACATAGTGCTTGTAATTCCATGTCTATTAACTATGCAAAAATACTTTAACACTTGAACTCTCTTTACTCTCAACTTGATTCACCTCTTGCATAAGAGTTTTCCTAACCCATTATGCTTCAACAATATCTCGCATATAAGTCCTCTTGACCTATAATGCTTTAACAAATAGTTCTGTGTTCTCACTAAAAAAATAACATGTTCAAATAACAATAGTCAAACAATAATATATTGGTAACTCTATGGATTTCAATGGACAAAATTGATCATATCAATCTCAAATTCAATTCAATTCAATAAATCCTTTTTCAACAACTATTTAGCATTCAATCAATAATTTTTCAACCCAATTCAGTCCTATAACAATTCTTCATTTACTTAAACAAATTAACAAATTTTAGCTTTTAGATTATCTTCTAACAAAGTTTTAATACTTAAGATTCATTGTTTTATTTATTTAGAACATGCCACTACAAGATTAAGTACCTTTTACAGCGGTCCTTGACGGTGATAATAAAATACCATCGTAAAAGAGTTTTTTTGGCTCTCTTTTATGGTGGTATTAAAACGCTGCAGTGAAAAAATGTTTATAAATTGATAAGACATTTTTCCCGTCCTATAAGAAGTCATTCTTGTGCGGCGGTCCTCATCCCGTTGGATATGTTTGGAGGGTAAAAATGAAAGATAAAATTAAGATGGAGTTGATATAATTAACGGGGCTTATATTGAATCCGCTGCAAAGCATGGTTGTTAGTATCTTACGATACCCGATACGTATCATACGATACGATTCGATACAAATCGCCAATGATACGTATCAGAGAGTGTATCCTAAACCATTCGATACGTTGATATGTATCCTACGATACGATACGTATCCGTTCGTATCCTTAAAAATATTGATATAAATCGATACGACTTTATTAATTTGGGTCAAAGGTCTAAAAAAAATTTCGGGTCGAAACCGGGTCATCCAACCCGATTCACTAAAACTTGTCCAAATTTACCTATTTTGCATGGAGAAAGTGAAGAGGAATATGTATTGCTCATTTTACATGATAATAATAATAGAAGTGGAGATATAGATATTGACATTGATCTTGAAATTTTATGATTAATTTTGATTATGTAATACTGTAATTTAAAGTCAATAATACCACAAAATTCTTTAATTATTCTTGGGGATTATATTAATTTTTAGAAAATTTTAATTATTTTATTAATTTTTTTGAAAAAGACATATCTTACGATACGATACGATACGCGATACACGATTTACAAAATTAGGTTTTAGATACACGATACGATACACGATTTGATAACCATGCTGCAAAGTAGTAAGTAGAGCAGGTGGTGGGTTATGCTATGCCTTAAAATTTAGGGCCCGTCGTGCCGTGGGTCGTGCTGTGCCAAAGCTCGCAAAAATTCGCTCCTTATCGTGCCATGCCGGCTTACCAAATTTGAAGGACCTATGTCGTGGGCCGGTCCGCATGCTTTGTAAAAGTATTTAATTTTAATATTTATAAATTATGATAATTTTGATTTATTATTATAATTATTATAAAAATATTTTATATGTTATATTTAGTGACATTTTATATTTATATTAATTAAAAAAATATATAATTTCTATGAAATATAATAAAATAATGAGCATTAAAATATTAATTGAATTTCAACACTTTTTATTATTTATAAGTTATAGTTATAAATTACAAACACAAACTTAGAAATTAGGATTAAAAATTATTATACATCTTCATTTTCATTAATTTCTAAATTCTTAAAATTTTTAAATATATTTTAATTGTAAACATAGACTAGTATTTTAATTTTTTTAATTTTTTTCTTATTGCGCCGTGCTGGCCTATGTGCCTTTTTTAAGGTCCACAGCACGGCCCGCATAATTGCTGTGCTTTTTTACGTGTCGTGTCTTGTCATGCCGTTCCGTGCCATGGGCCGGCACAGCCCACCACCGACTCTAATACTACTAGTAAGGGGCAATTAATAATTATTTACTAAATAAACGACACCTTTTGGTGTAAGTTATGAAAATAAAATAAAATATGGGATTCAAAATCCCTAACTCCGCTCTTCTACGTTTAATCCACTTCACTCTTCTACGTTTAATCCTAATGAATCCCTAACTCCATTCTTCTGTGTTTAATAGTAATCGAATCCCTAAACTCCTTACTCGTGCTGATGAAATCTCCAGTGAGTTTAATTCTTTCTGAGGACTTCCTTCTAAACTTTGTAGCTTAGTATATGCAATTAGGTGTATAAAAAAATTTATATGTTTAAAATAAATTAAAGATTAAATTAGATGTTTATTTGGATGTTTATTAGGTTATGATCCTAAAACTAGACGATTCTCTAAGTTTTCTTGTTTGTAATTTTTTTTTTTTTTCAATAGTTGATCATGATTGCTAGTTTTTATAACGAAATGTAATACAAATTCTTTTCTATGGTGGGTAGCAAAGTGAAGGCGTTGCAGACAATTTATCTTGGGTAAAATTTGCAAACACTTCATTTCTTTTCATGACCGATTTAACACATCGGCATGATTGCTTATGAAGGGCACTGATTGTATCAAGATCCCAAACCTTCATTTATACTCTCTGAACAGGAGCACAATATGATGACCCATATATTTGTAACTCCAAAGATGTTAATTTGTCTAATGCCACTCTATTTTCTCATAATATTAGTCAAAAGCCATTTGAAATTACAAATACCAATTTCTCTCAAAATGAATAATACGTTTTCACTTAAAAGTTCGTGAAAGTAATCTCTGTATTACAATGAAAATGCATAAATTGGTAAATAATTATAAACTATTGATAATTACATTAGTTACATTTTAGTCTCCTTCGTCTACTTTTTTCTTCCCTAGGTTAGTGTTAATGCTTGTGCAAATGAGATCTGATTCCTTCAAGGTCTTGTTAGTGCTAACATGTATGTGATAGCCTCAATAAGTCTGGTCAGTGCTAACTAAGTATGCTTTTGCTTTCAACGGGAATTAAAGGCAAGAAAAATCATGATGTCTAATTAGTCATAAGCAATTGTATCAAAGTATTTGTTTTAAGTCTTTTGGCTATTATTATATAATTTTTCTAGGAGAAGAAAGATGGTTGTAGAGGTTTCTACTCTGATTTTTACATGAATATATCTCAGGGGTTTAAGAAAGAAGTGAAGGGGATCGTTGATTTAGCAGATTTTGTTGTTACATTACTGGTGGATCCTATGAACCCCTTTGCTTAGAATTTGTATTTTGGATTATTTTAAGCCGAGAATAATTTTCCAGAATCCTAACTAGACTCTGTTATATTATATATGTTTCTGGTCATATGGATTAGATTTTACATTAAGCAATAGTACATTACTCTCTTTGTCTTTCTCTCCTTATCAAATTGGCTCATATTGACTTGCGAAAAAAGTATGACAAACTTGATTCATGGATGACACATCATTTTGACACATTTGATGAAGATATGCTGTCGACTAGAAATGATCAGGTATCAATTGTTTTTAGATGAAAATTACATCTTAATAGAATTATATGCTAAAATTATGCATATTTTTATTAATAGGTTCCTGATGCATTTAGTGCATATCATAATCGTATTTGTACAAACACCGATGAGGAATCTTAGGTACAATATGTTTTATAATTTATTACTTATTTGATTATTAAAAAGTTATTTATTAATATTTTCTTTATTTTGTGCAAATTGTTGGTGATTTTGATTATTATTATGAGTTTTTTGTGAGAATTGTGGACAAATTGATATGGATGATGAATTATAAATTTTAGCTCATGAGTATAAAAGCTTGATACTGTGTTTATGCTTTTGATCGTCGTCGGATGTTTTAGTCGTTATGGATATTTTGTTGACGTTATTGAATTTGTATGAATGTTTTACTTAATATAGATGATGTGAACTTTGTCTTTGGTTTAGCGTTAGATAAATTGATGATATTTGTGTAACTTTGATGAAAAATAAATTATAATGTGAAAAATACAAGTTAAAATACAATTGAAAGCAATAATTAGAAAGAACATGATAATATTATATTTTTATACGGCGGTAAATTTCTGCCGTATATACTTTGAGAAAATGATTCTTATACAATAGTCAAGTATAGTGTCTACGACGATATTTTACTGTTGTAAATGATGACACGTGTGAATTCACACAAATTGGAAGGTTTTATGCGATAGTACAATTTCTGATGTAGATACTATTTATGGCGGTATAATGCTGTCATTTTACCATTGTATGTATACACAACAGCAAATTTCTGTCGTATGTACATGTGTAGCCCCACCCTTTTATGATGGTAAAAATCTGTAGTATATACGGCGTAAAAGACCTTTTATGATGGTTTTACGGCGACATTCTATCACCATAAAAAGGCCTTTTTTTTTTTTTTTTTTCTTTTTTTGGTAGTGAAGCTAAAAGTTTTCAAACTTCAAACACACACTAAAAAATTATGCTAAGCACTTGTAAACACAAACAAGTATTCATTAACATTGTTGAAATATTAAGTAATAATTGAATTTGGAGTAAATTCATTTTAGTCCTTATGGTTTTGGTCCTTCAACTTTAGGGATGGGGCGGGGCCAAAGATTGCCATCCTCGAAGAAAATAAGCAGCTTTGTCCTCGTCTTGATCCACAATTTCATTAAATGGGGAAAGGCATTTCCTGTCCTCGTTGTGCGCTGGCTTGACCCAAAATCTCTTAAATAAAATTTTTATATATGATTATTGTTGATACAAGATTTGCACCAACTAGAGCAATCCGATTGACCTTGACGGAATCAGAACCGATGTATACATGATTAAAGATAATCTACAATGAATGAACAGAAAATGCAAAAAAGTAAATGACACATTGAGTTTTTAAAGTGGTTCGGTAAGTTAAGGTCTTAAGCTTTCATCCACTGTCTTTGTATTTGCTATGAGAGCTTACAATAGTATTCCTAGAATAATTTGTTAACTCCTTTCTCATTGTTGGAGGGTGTTTATATACAGATTCTGTACAAAAGAAAGGACAAAAATAAAGGGATTACAATTAAGATTGAAATGCAACTTCGAAATTCTCGCGATTGAGTGCTGAGATTGCACTATGATTGTCGTTGATCTAATCTCTTCCGAGATATCCGGGATTTGATGTTATCTGTGAGCTGTTTGAACAACTATTGAGATTGGTCACGATTAGCTTATGCTGGGTCGAGCTACATCTCGACGAGCTTATGTTGGTTCGGACAATTGTTTGAGCCAAACTGATTCTGGGTTAGGCTATAACCTCGCCATTCTCCGAGCTTAATGGAAAAATCATACACAACATCTACCCCTAGTGTTCGATGCTCGTTTTGAGCTTTGAAGACTATTGCTCGATTTGATGTCAAGCTTGGACTTCGTCGGTTGTGCGCTAAATGCAGATTTGGTCGAGTTTCATGAGTTAGACTCATCTCTAGTCGACGCAATCAACATTTGGCCATTTCTCTACTGTAATATTCTTGACAAACTTGAAATTTGAAATGAAAGGCATGTGTGTAATTTCCATGCGGTAATGTCGCATTAAATGCAGCAGCCTTTGGCAATTGCTTTTTGTCACGCGTGGGCGACTACAACTGTCCACGCGCGAAGTTAAGGTGACGTTCGGTGACGGCTATGATTGCAACAGTTTTGACGGTTGATCGACCTTTATGGATGATTGACACGTGGCCATGTTCGATGGCCAGGATTGCTCGACGAATGAAGGGCTGAGATTCATTGCAGATCGATGGACATAGTCGAATCCTGCCCCTTCGTCTTCCATGCACACCACTATAAAAGCAGGCAACTTTGTCAGAAACCGAAACACTTTGCAAAAAAAAACTCTCAGACTCTCTTTGCTTTTATTCCGTCGCTACTCTTCCGACTTCACGGCGCATTTCCGGTGAGTTTCTTCTACCTTTACACTTCAGTAAGGCTTCTTTCTCTTCTTTTATTTATTTTTATGCCTTTTGTGGTTCAGGGTGGCCATTGTTGTGGCCACATTAAGCTTTTTAGGGTTTTGGAGTGTTCCCATTGGTTTTGGGGTTTAAAGAGGGTTTACGGAGGCGGTCGCTAGAATCTTGGTAGCTCGCTTGTGTCTGTTGTCTGACACGAGCTACCTTAGGTGCCTGAACTAAAAGTAAAGTGTGGATAGGTCGCTGAATGTTCGAGCTCTGACACTTGCTCACTTCTATTTTATGTACCCAAAGGCGACCTATCACCATGTCTTCATCAAGCAGCCACAGTATAAACCGCATGTTTGACTCTCCAGCAGGCTCAGCAGTTCTCGAGGACGTAATCCTAGAGATTTCCAAGGATATTGTTGTCAGGAGCTCAGACCCCGATGCGATGGGCTCTTCTGATCATGCTTCCGCGGAGACTACACCGCCAAAGAAATCTCCAACTCATAGGACCCGGAAGGAACCACGTTCCTCGATTGGGGCCGAGGATATTGAGCGCATAACTAAAGTTTATGCGCCTCAACTTTCTCTGAGAGCAAAAATCCCCCCACCAGTTGTGTGGCGGTCTCTGATACCCTCTTGAGGCGTGGGATGTCCATTCTCCCTCATTTCTTCATCGCCAATGTTTTGAAACGATTTGACATCATTCTTCTCCAGTTGTCGGCGAACTCATATATTATTATTGAAGGCATTCATATAGCTTACTAAATAGATAAAATGGACGAGCTATATGTAGAAGAGCTCGTCCACTTGTATAGGTTAAAAAAAGAGTCAAGACCAAACATACTACCTTTCCAAGACGAGGAAAGTGCATTTTATCGGTTTAATTGATGTCCCAAAGAAGATTCCACATCGGGACTCTTAGTATTTCTTTTACAAGGCAGGGAAAGTCGACATTTTTGCCTCGGAAGCTAGTAAAACTTTGACCCTTATGTGAGCAAAAAGTGTTTCCAAGTTCGACCGTCGAACTAACTGAATTCCTTTGCTTTGTAGTAAATGTCAAGTAAAATTTCCTTTCTGAAGCAAGCTTAGAGTGACTTTAGCGTTTCAACAACCTTTCTGATAGGGAGCGCCACGTTATTGAGCTTATCACGCTTCCATGGTTGAGAGCGTATGACTTTTGCGCCGACGAAGCAAAATTAAATATCATCTTTGAAAAAGGTAAGTCTTCAATAGCTCGCTGATCTTGTTCTAGCTTTGTTAGGTCGCTAACCACTTGCTTTTTCTTTTGTAGATATGTGGGCCAAAAAACCCAAAGGCCTAAAGAAAAAGGCGCTAACGCTTAGGGCCACCAAGAAACCGATGATTGCTCTGGCAAAGAAGTAGCCCACTAATACTGTCGGGACGCTCAAGCAGGGTGCCTTATGCCCTGGTCCTCAAGCGTAGTGGTGGCGAGCTTTGGGAAGGCCCAAGTGCCAAGAAGCCCGTGACTGCCTCAAAGGTAGTCGGAGAGAAAGGTGCCCCCGAGCCTCCGAAGGGCTTGATGAAGAAAACCCTTGTAAATCCCACGTTATTATTCCGATGCCCTAAGGTATGAAATTTACCTTTTCATGTAATTTTCTTTTTTTTGAAGGGAAGGGTAAAATGATCAATTTGCACGTATTTTGAGATGTGGCCATTATAAAGTGTAAGGGGTGATGTCATTGAAGGGAAATGAGGGTAGAATGGTCATAAAGTTGATTGATTAACACAAACATATTTACTCAATTATAGAACATAGGCATATTTACTGCATTATGAAATATGAACATAATTACTACACTAAATACTAGCAAAACCATTCAATGGTCATCATTAAAACATCCCTTCATGCTCATAGCGTCCCTCGGAATCCTCTCCCAGCTTCATGCCTTAATCCTTACTTGCAAAACATTTTAAAACATTTCGTGGGGTGAGCATTAATCGCTCAGTAAGGGAATATGGCCATTTATAAACAATTTAGGTTCATTATACAAGTATATTACTCAGGAATTTACCTAACTACAAGACATGATCGTCATTCATTGACATTATCAAGTTCATAAAACATATAATACACTTTGGACTTTTTTCATAAACATAAGTCATAACATAACCATACATAAGAACATACATGACTTATGCAATATTCATAAACATGGCATGCTTATTTCTTTTGTCTTTATCCGTGATGTTTTCATTAGTCTTTATTATCCGATCGGATTCATTTGAATGATTACCTTATTCTTGGTCGTCACCTCAAAGGACTCATGGTTTCCACAAAGATTCAATTCCTCCGATCTTGGTTTATACCTCAAGAGACTCATGGAATTCATTCTTTAACATTTCATAAATGTTTTCTTAAGTCAACTAAATAAGCTATATGCATTACCATTATGAATGCAAACATATGGGATAACATCTCCCATGCTCAATCATACTATTCATTTATTTAACATGTAACCTTGGCCAATTGCACAACTCATAAATCAATTTAGCAAAACTCCATGACATGAATATTCTCCTACTAAATTCATTAATTTAAGTCATTGAATTTCTCATACAACATAAGGAATTTAAACAGTAAGATTATTTAGTGGATTATTAGAATTTATAAAAAAATGTGAATTTTATTTGAGGAGGTGGATGCCACACAGTTCATCACTATTCAATCAATTGTTTCCTCATCTTCCAATTCGAATTAATTTTTGGCTAAAACATAAAAGTTTTAGGTCTATTTCTTAAATTTTTAATACTTTAAGAATCAGCTCAATCAGACTTTTATAACGTCAGTTATGATCGATTCAGTGAAGCATGTACAGTATAAGTCTTAAAAAAGCCAAATCCGAATTCTATTCATTTTTAACCATGTCACCTTCATTTGCACATTCATAGTATTTGCCATATCATTCTAAGTATAAAAGGCCATAACAACCTCCCTTTTTACAGAACCAAAAATGGCCAAAACATCGTCCAACTACAAATCTCTTAATTGTCATAATTACCCTCCATATGCACACATGCACCAGTCAACACACCCACTTACACCATCTATAACCAAAACATAACATCACACTCAAATTAATATAAATAAATGTAAGTTTCATCAACCCTAGGTGTTATCAATTGTAGTCATAAGGGAGATTTTTTCCTTACCATAGTATTCAAAGCACAAAGACACTCCTCCTTAGCTCCAAAGGATCACCCTTTCTACCTTAACACACATAACCACTTATGAATTTCTCTTTTAACTAAAAATCAGAACAACTAGGGTTTTGAAACTCACCTTAAACCCTGAATTTAAGTTCTTAAAGTGTGGGTGATGATCTCCTTCGAAATTCAACTTGAAATCCTATGAAAATTTGAGAATAAAATGCTTGGATTAGTGGTTTTTATGGTGGATTTGAGAGATGAAGAAGAAGATGATGCATTTGGTGTGTATAAGGTCGACTTCTCTCTCTTAAAACCTTTTATATATTTATTCCATTGTTACTCTATTATGATTGGTCAATAAAAGTTAGATATAAGGGTCATTTGGCATAAATTTTTCATATAAGGGTGTTTTGGTCATTTCTACCACAACATAATGATTATCACTCATTTAATGCCATTTGACTTCTTTTAAACACTTGGCAATTAAGCAATCCCATTAGTTAAATGACTAATTTACCCTTGGTGCACTTTTATGGATACTTAAATTCATATGGATTTGTATGAAAAGACCATTATACCCTTGGTTACCGTTTACGCCATTTAACCATATCAATCAACTTTATGACCATTCTACCCTCATTTCTCTTCAATGACATCACCTCTTACACTTTATAATGGCCACATCTCGAAATGCATGCAAATTGACCATTTTACCCTTCCCTTCGAAAAAAAGAAAATTACAGAGCAATTGTAAAACCCCTCCCTAGCCGGGTATTTCCTAAATATCCCTTGGCCATTGAGAATCTAGAAAACGCACGCCTAGGAAAGAAGTTTATTTTAAAATCCTATTTAAAGAATAAACTTGTAGTTTAAAAACATATATATATATAGATATATAAACTATAATAAGTTCATTGTACAAGTCAAATAATATAGTTTCCTTTCTTGGAGTAAATTATGAAATCCATAGTAATACTTACTAGAACATACACACATTTACAATTTTTTTTCTTACAATTTGATTTCTTTTATTAACACAAACATATATACTCCATTATAACATGGACATATTTATTGCATTATGAGATATAAACATAATTACTACACTAAATACTAGCAAAACCATTCAATAGTCATAATTAAAACATCTCTTCATGCTTATAGCGTCCCTTGGAATCCTCTCCCAATTTCATGCCTTAATCCTTACCCGCAAAACATTTTAAAACATTTCGTGGGGTGAGCGCTAATCGCTCAATAAGGGAATATGGCCATTTATAAACTATTAAGGTTCATTATACAAGTATATTACTTAGGACCTTACCTACCTACAAGACATGACCTTCATTCATTGACATTAACATGTTCATAAAACATGTCATACACTTTGGACTTTTCTCATAAACATAAGTCATAACATAGAACATATATGACTTATGCAATATTCATAAACATGGCATGCCTATTTCTTTTGTCTTTGTACTTGATGTTTTCATTAGTATTTATTATCCGATCGGATTCATTTGAACCATTACCTTGTTCTTGGTTGTCACCTCAAAGGACTCAAGGTTTCCATAAGAATTTCATTCCTCTGATCTTGGTTTATACCTCAAGAGACTCATGGAATTCATTCTTTAATATTTCATAAATTTTTTTCATAAGTCAACTAAATTAGCTATGTGCATTACCATTATGAATGCAAACATGTGGAATAACATCTCCCATGCTCAATCATATTATTCATTCATTTAACATGTACCCTTGGCCAATTGCACAACTCATCAATCAATTTAGCAAAACTCTATGACATGAATATTCTCCTACTAAATTCCTTAACTTAATTCATTAAATTTATCATATAATACAAGGAATTTCACTAGTAAGAATATTCAGGGGTTTAATAGAATTAAAAAAAAAAAAAAAATTTCCATTAAGAAGGTGGATGTCATATAGTTCGTCACTTTTCAAACAATTTTTCCCTCACCTTCCAATTCGAATTGATTTTTGGATAAAACATAAAAGTTTTAGGTCTTTTCTAAAATTTTTAATACTTCAAAAATCAACTCAATCAGACTTATATAACTTTAGTTATGACCAATTCAGTGAAGCATGTACAGTATAAGTCTTAAAAAGCCAAATCCGAATTCTATTCATTTTAACCATGTCACCTTCATTTGCACATTCATATGATTTGCCATATCATTCTAAGTATAAAAGGCCATAAAACCTCCCTTTTTAAGGAACCAAAAAGTGCCAAAACACCGTCCAACTACAAATCTCTTAATTGGCATAATCATCCTCCATATGCACACATACACCAATCAACACACCCATTTAAACAATCCATAACCAAAACATAGCATCACACTCATATTAACATAAATAAATGTAAGTTTCATAAACCCTAGGTGTTATCAACTGTAGTCATAAGGGAGATTTTTTCCTTACCTTAGTATTCAAAGCACAAAGGTACTCCTCCTTGGCTCCAAAGTTTCACCTTTCTACCTTACACACACAACCACTTATGAATTTCTCTTTTAACTAAAAAATCAGAACAACTAGGTTTTGAAACTCACCTTAAACCCTGAAATTGAAGTTCTTTAATGTGTGATGGTGATCTCCTTTGAAATTCAACTGAAATCCTATGAAAATTTGAGAGAGAGAGCTTGAATTTAAGCTTTTAATGGAGGAGAGATGGACTTAAGAAAAAGCGTTTGATGTTCTAAGAGTGTGTGCGACTTAACCAAGGAAATATCTTATAAATATTTTATTTTTTTTAATTCCCAAATGGGATTGGCCATCAAAGTCAGAGATATGGGTCATTTGGTATAATTTTGCATATAAGGGCATTTTGGTCATTTCTACTACAGCATAATGATTAGCACTCATTTAATGCCATTTGACTTCTTTAAAACACTTAGCAATTAAGCAATCCCATTAGGTAAATGACTATTTACCCTGTGTGCACTTTTATGGATACTTAATTCATATGGATTTGTATGAAAAGACCATTATACCCTTGGTTACCGTTTCCACCATTTAACCATATCAATCTACTTTATGACCATTCTACTCACTCTTTCTCTTCAATGACATCACCCTTTACACTTTTAATGGCCACATCTCGAAAAACATGTAAATTGACCATTTACCCTTCCATTCAAAAAAAAAATTACTTGAAAAGGTAAATTTCATACCTTAGAGCATCGAATAATAACGCGGGGTTTATAATCATAACCATCCTCCATGTGCACACATACACCAATCACACACCCATTTACACCATCCATAACCAAAACATAGCATCACACTCAATTAACTAAAATAATGTAAGTTTCATAAACCCTAGGTGTTATCAATTGTAGTCTAAGGGAGATTTTTTCCTTACCGTATTCAAAGCACAAAGACACTCCTCTTAGCTCCAAAGGTTCACCCTTTCTACCTTACACACATAACCACTTATGAATTTCTCTTTTAACAAAAAATCAGAAACAACTAGGGTTTTGAAACTCACCTTAAACCCTGAATTGAAGTTCTTAAGTGTGGATATATCTCTCTTTGAATTCAACTTGAAATCCTATGAAAATTTGAGAATAAAATGCTTGATTAGTGGCTTTTATGGTGGATTTGTGAATGAAAGAAGGATGTTTTTTGGGGTACAAGGCCGACTCCTCTCTCTTAAAACCTCGTAATATTTATTCATGTTACTCTATTATGATTGGTCAATAAGTTAGATATAGGTCATTTGGCATAATTTTTCATATAAGGGCGTTTTGGTCATTTCTCACCACAACATGATAGCACTCATTTATGCCTTTGACTTCTTTTAAACACTTGTAATTAAGCCATCCCATTAGGTAAATGACTAATTTACCCTTGGTGCACTTTTATGGAACTTAATTCATATGGATTTTGTATGAAAGACCATTATCCCTTGGTTACCGTTTACGCCATTTAACCATATCATAAACTTTATGACCATTACCCTCATTTCTCTTCAATGACATCACCCCTTACACTTTATAATGGCCACTCTCGAAATCATGCAAATTGACAATTTTACCTTCCCTTCAAAAAAAATTACTTGAAAGGTAATTTCATACCTTAGGGCATCAATAATAACCGGGGTGCACTTTTTGGTTCTAATAAAAAGGAGGTTTTGATAGCCTTTTATACTTAGATGATATGGCAAATACTATGAATGTGCAAATGAAGGTGATATGGTTAAAAATGAATAGAATTTGGATTTGGCTTTTTAAGACTTACTGTACGTGCTTCACTGAATCAGTCATAACTGAAGTTATAAAAGTCTGATTGAGCTGATTCTTGAAGTATTAAAATTTAAGAAATAGACCTAAAATTTTGTGTTTTAGCCAAAAATTAATTCGAATTGGAAGATGAGGAACAATTTGTGAATAGTGATGAACTGTGTGGCATCCACCTCCAAATAAATTCACATTTTTTTATAATCTATAATCCACTAATATCTTACTGTTTAAATTCCTTATGTTGTATGAGAATTGAATGACCTAAATTTATGAGTTTGCAATTGGCCAGTTACATGTTAAATGAATGAATAGTGATTAGCGTGGGAGATGTTATCCCATATGTTTGCATTCATAATGCTAATGCATAAGTTATTTAGTTGACTTATGAAAACATTTATGATGTTAAGAATGAATTCCATGAGTCTCTTGAGGTATAAACCGAGTCAGGAATGAATCTTTGTGGAAACCATGAGTCCTTTGAGATACGACCAAGAACAAGGTGATGGTTCAAATGAATCCGATCGGAATATAAAGACTAATGAAAGCATCAAGTATAAAGACAAAGAAAATAGCATGCCATGTTTATAAATATTGCATAAGTCATACTATTCATTGTTATATTATGTATGTTATTTATGACTTATGTGTATGTATTGTTATTTGACTTTATGGAGAAAAGTCCAAAGTGTATGATATGTTTTATGAACTTGTTAATGTCAATGAATGACGGTCATGTCTTGTAGGTAGGTGAAGTCCTAATATATACTTGTATAATGAACCTGAATAGTTTTTAAATGGTCATATTCCTTTACTGAGCGATTAGCGCTCCCCCGCGCAAAAAAAAGAAAAAAAATTAAAAAGAAAAAATGCTTTTAAACTACAGGTTTATTCTTTAAATAGAATTTTAAAATAAACTTCTTTCCTATGCGTGCGTTTTCTAGGTTCTCAATGGCCAAGGGATACTTAAGAAATACCCAGCTAGGAAGGGGTTTTACAGTTGGTATCAGAGCGCATGATGTTTTGATTGAATTGTTATAGTTATTTTATATTTAATTGATGTTGGTAATGGTGTTTGTAAGTAATGGAAGTATCATTCCTCATGCGTCCCCAAGATACTCTCTCTAGCCGATTGCTGTAAGTATTTTCTTTACTTGCTTAGTGAATAGAATTGGCTAACATTGATTGAAATTTGTGTGAGTAAAGGGTATGGCTACGAGGCATTCATGAAAGATTAATAGGAGGGGTGAGGAGAATGTCAATGAAGAGGGCACTAGTGAGCCAATAGCACCGACTACCAATGCGCCTCCTAATAGTGGACCAGCTACGTCTACCCAAAATGCTTCTGTTTTGGATGAGGCTGCAATCAATAGGATGATTCAGGTAGCCATTACTGAGGCCTTTAGGAGAGTTATCTCGGAGAGTATAATTAACCAAGTGAACACAAATTCCTCAGCTCCAGTAGTTCAGCCTCGGCTCTCCACCTCCAGTAACCGGACCAGTTATGCCGATTGGTGCTACAGCTTCTGGTCAAGTGGAACCAATCTATAATCTTTCTCAAAAGCACCAACCTTTGGAGTTCAGTGGTTCAAATGATTCAACGGTGACAGAGGAGTGGTTAGAGACTGTCAAACGGGCAATGGCATTATTTCCCATGAGTAACCAGGAAAAAGTCCGCTATGCTTCCTATTTGTTGAGAGGAGATCCTCGAGTATGGTGGAAGCTAATGGAGCATACCTATGTGATGAGTGCCCTTTCTTGAATGAATTCAGAAGGCTATTTAAAGCAAAATACCGGTCAGTGGACATGTTATCCGTGAAGACTAAAGAGTTCACGGAATTGAAGCAGGGTAATATGACTGTTAGAGAGTATGCTACAATGTTCAACTCCTTAGCCCGTTTTACTCCTACTATGGTGAGTACTCAACAGTGCCGGTTAGAGAGATTTGTTAATGGATTGCACCCAAAAATTACCCAGATTGTTATAGCGGGTGGTCAGCCTACCCAGACTTATAGTGAGGCCCTGGAATGGGCATTTAGAGCAGAGATTTATGTGAATAAGGAGAGGAGGATGGAGAACCCTAAGTTGGTGATTGGTAGTGCTAGTTCGGGCTAGACAACAGTTCAAAAAGTTGAAGTGGGGAATTCCACTCAGGCCTCGGAGGACAAAGGTAAAAGAAAGTTTCAGCAAAGATTTCAAAAGAAGGGTGGTAAGAATAAGAGGACTCCACGGCAACAACAGAGAGAGAACAATCTTCCCTATTGTCAAAAATGTGGGAGGTAGCATAAGGGGGATTGTCTATTAGGGACCAATGTGTGTTTCAAATGTAAACAACTGGGACACATGGCAAAGGACTATAAAGTTACTCAGGTTACTTCCCTTCAGACTATTGGAGGTTCGACCGCCAGAGTTTACTCAATGGCTCAGAAAGAAGCTGAAGCCAATTCATCTGCAGTTACTAGTTAGTTACAGTTCCACTCTACTTCTTTATATGTACTGATTGATTCTGGGGCTACCCATTCTTTTATCTCATATGGTATTATAAAAAGATTAAGTTTAGAGCCTAGTAAAGTGGAACATTCTGTTAAAATTGAGATGCGTAATGGGGAGAATTATTTTGCTGATAAGTTATTAATGGGGGAAACTATAATGATTGATGGGCATGAGTTGAATGTGGATTTGATTGATTTTTATATGCTTGATTTTGATATGATTTTGGGAATGGACTTCCTGGGCAAATATGGAGAATTGATGGATTGTCGGAAGAAGAAGGCCATGTTTAATTTAGATGTTGGAGACAAATTCACCTTTAAGGAAGGTCATCTACACAACCTGACGATAAGTGCAGTGAAGGCAATGAAGATGATAAGGAAGGGTTGTACAAGGTATATAGCTAATGTGGTGAATAAAGAAAAGTTTCCAGACTTTAGTGCTTGGGATGTACCCATAGTACGAGAATTCGAAGATGTATTTCCAGAAGATGTGCCAGGACTTCCTCCAGAAAAAGAAGTGAAGTTTTGTATAGAGTTGGCTCCTAGTATGGCTCCAATATCTAAGGCCCTGTATAGAATGGCTCCAGCAGAGTTACAAGAGTTAAAGAAGTAGCTTCAGGAGTTGTTGGATAAAGGTTTCATATGACCCAATCATTCTCCATGGGGAGCTCCTATTTTATTTGTCAAGAAAAAAAGGTGGTTCGATGAGAATGTGTATTGATTACAGGGAGCTCAATAAGATGACGGTGAAAAACAAGTATCCATTGCTAAGAATTGATGACTTGTTTGATCAATTAAAGGGAGCTTCGATGTTTTCCAAGATTGATCTTTGGTCAGGCTACCATCAAGTGAGGGTCGCTAACAAGGATATTCCCAAGACTGCATTCTGAACCAGATATGGGCATTATGTATTTATAGTGATGCCATTTGGATTGACTAATGCACCAGCGGTGTTCATGGATTTGATGAATAGGATTTTCCATGATTGTCTGGATAAATTTCTAGTAATTTTTATAGATGATATCCTGGTTTATTCCAAAAGAAAGGAAGATCATGAAGAGCATTTGAGATTTGTGTTACAAAGACTAAGGGAGAGAAAGTTATATGCTAAGTTTTCCAAATGTGAGTTTTGGTTGGATCAAGTAGCATTCTTGGGACATGTTGTTTCACAAAAGGGTATTTCAGTGGACCCTAGTAAGATTGAAGCAGTGATTAAATGGCCAAGACCAAAGACTGTAAAAGAAGTTAGAAATTTTCTCGGGTTAGTAGGGTATTACAGGACATTTGTGGAAGGCTTTGCTAAATTAGCTTCTCCACTCATAACTCTGACAAAAAAAGAAGCCCCGTTCAGATGGACTTAAACCTGTGAGAATAGTTTCCAAGAATTAAAAAGAAGATTAACTACTGCTCATATTTTAACTCTTCCAGAAGATGGAGTAGATTATGATATTTCTACTGATGCTTCTCATAATGGATTGGGGGCAATATTGATGCAAAAAGGCAGGGTGATTGCTTATGCCTCTCATCAGTTGAAAGACTATGAAAGGAGGTATCCCACTCATGATCTCGAATTAGCAGTTGTAGTTTTTGCTTTGAAGATTTGGAAACATTATCTCTTTGGGGTTAAATGTAATATTTACACAGATCACAAAAGTCTAAAATACTTTTTCACCCAAAAAGAATTGAATATGAGGCAGAGAAGATGGCTTGAGCTGGTGAAGGACTATGAATGTGATATTATGTATCAGCCAGGGAAAGCTAATGTAGTTGCAGATGCCCTTAGCAGGAAAGTCTCCTTAGCTTAGCTAACTTTTCAGAAGCGCCTACAACAAGAGATAACGAAAGAGGGGATAGAGTTGGAGATTGGGAAATTGTCTAAAATTGAAGTTCAGTCTAAGTTTTTGGAGGAAATTAGAGAAAAACAAGCGGATGATGGGTTTAGTAAAGGAATTGAGCAACAATTGACAGATGGCAGAGAATCAGAATTCAAATGGGTGAATGGAATTATGAAATTTAGAGATAGAGTGTATGTTCCTCAGGATGTTGAATTGAGAAAGAAGATTTTAGATGAAGCACATAGTACTCTTTACACTGCTTATCCAGGGAGTGTAAAGATGTATCAGGATTTGAGGAAAAGCTATTGGTGGCCAGGATTAAAGAAAGATGTAACTGAGTATGTTACTAGATGCTTGGTGTGCCAGTAGGTTAAAGCAGAACATCAACGACCTTCAGGACTGTTGCAACCCCTTAGTATTCCTTCATGGAAATGGGAAGATATTTCTATGGATTTCATTTTAGGTCTTCCTAGAGTGCAAAAGGGTTATAATGCCATTTGGGTGATTGTAGATAGATTAACTAAATCTGCTCATTTCATTCCAGTTATAGACAAGATCTCCTCTGATCAGCTAGGCTGATTAAATGTCAAAGAAATAGTAAGATTACATGGAGTACCTAGTAGTATTGTCTCAAATAGGGATGTGAAATTTATGTTAGTATTATATAGTAGCATGCAGAAGGCATTGGGTACTAGGCTTAATTTCAACATAGCCTATCATCCTCAGACGGATGGACAGACAGAAAGAACGAATCAAATATTGGAAGATATGTTACGGGCTTGCTGTATGGATCACATGTTGAATTGGTGTGAAATTCTCCCTCTAGTTGAATTTTCTTATAACAATAGTTATCAAGGAACCATTAAAATGGCACCATGAGAAGCCTTGTATGGAAGGAAATGTAGATCTCCATTACATTGGGACGAAATAGGAGAAAAGAAGGCATTAGCTCAAGCTCTTAGTCCAAAAATGACACAAAAAATGATAGAAGATGTAAAGTTAATCCGAGAGAGAATGAAGCAGGCCCAAGACAGATAGAAGAGCTATGCAGACTCGAAAAGAAAAGATATACAGTTCCAAGTAAGAGACAAAGTGTTTGTGAAAATCTCTCCTTATAAGAGGGTGATGAGGTTTGGAAGAAAAGGGAAGCTTGCCCCTAGATATATTGGTCCATGTGAGGTATTAGAGAAAGTGGGCAAAGTAGCTTACAGACTTGCCTTACTAGCCAGTATGGATAGAATCCATAGTGTTTTCCATGTTTCCCTGTTGCGAAAGTATGTTAGTGATCCTTCGCATATACTACAAGCAAATGAAGTGGAGTTAAAAGATGAACTAATTTATGAAGAACATCCAGTTCAGATTCTGGATAGAAGAATAAAAGAGCTCCGAAATAAGAAAGTACCACTTATTAAAATACTATGGAGAAATCATAATGTAGAAGAAGCGATATGGGAGGTTGAGCAAGATATGAAGGAAAGATATTCAGACCTCTTCAACCGAATTTCGAGGACGAAATTCTTATAAGGAGTGGATGATTGTAAACCCCGCGTTATTATTCTGATGCCCTAAGGTATGAAATTTACCCTTTCATGTAATTTTTTTTTTTTTAAGGGAAGGGTAAAATGGTCAATTTGCATGCATTTCGAGATGTGACCATTATAAAGTGTAAGGGGTGATGTCATTGAAAAGAAATGAGGGTAGAATGGTCATAAAGTTTATTGATATGGTTAAAAGGCGTAAACGGTAACCAAGGGTATAATGGTCTTTTCATACAAATCCATATGAATTAAGTATCCATAAAAGTGCACAAAGGGTAAATTAGTCATTTACCTAATGGGATTGCTTAATTACCAAGTGTTTAAAAGAAGTCAAATGGCATTAAATGAGTGCTAATCATTATGTTGTGATGGAAATGACCAAAACGCCCTTATATGAAAAATTTATGCCAAATGACCCTTATATCTACAAGGTTTTAAGAGAGAGGAGTCGGCCTTGTACACCCCAAATGCATCATGTTCTTCTTCATCTCTCAAATCCACCATAAAAGCCACTAATCCAAGCATTTTATTCTCAAATTTTCATAGGATTTCTAGTTGATTTTCAAAGGAGATCACCATCCACACTTAATGATCTTCAATTTCAGGGTTTAAGGTGAGTTTCAAAACCCTAGTTGTTCTGATTTTTAGTTAAAAGAGAAATTCATAAGCGGTTATGTGTGTAAGGTATAAAGGGTGAACCTTTGGAGCTAAGGAGGAGTGTCTTTGTGCCTTGAATACTAAGGTAAGGAAAAAATCTCCCTTATGACTGCAATTGATAACACCTAGGGTTTATGAAACTTACATTTATTTATGTTAATATGAGTGTGATGCTATGTTTTGGTTATGGATTGTTTAAATGGGTGTATTGATTGGTGTATGTGTGCATATGGAGGATGATTATGTCAATTAAGAGATTTGTAGTTAGACGATGTTTTGGCACTTTTTGGTTCTGTAAAAAGGGAGGTTTTTATGGCCTTTTATACTTAAAATGATATGGCAAATCATATGAATGTGCAAATGAAGGTGACATGGTTAAAATGAATAGAATTCGGATTTGGCTTTTTAAGACTTATATTGTACATGCTTCACTGAATTGGTCATAACTGAAGTTATAAAAGTCTGATTGAGTTGATTCTTAAAGTATTAAAAATTTGAGAAATAGACCTAAAGCTTTTATGTTTTAGCCAAAAATCAATTCGAATTGGAAGATAAGGGAAAAATTGCTTGAAAAGTGACGAACTATATAGCATCCACCTTCTTAATGAAAATTCCCTGTTTTTTTTTAATGTTAATAAACCCCTGAATAATCTTACTATTGAAATTCCTTGTATTGTATGATAAATTGAATGAATTAAGTTAAGGAATTTAGTAGGAGAATATTCATGTCATATAGTTTTGCCAAATTGATTGATGAGTTGTGCAATTGGCCAAGGGTACATGTTAAATGAATGAATAATATGATTGAGCATGGGAGATGTTATTCCATATGTTTGCATTCATAATGGTAATGCATATAGCTTATTTAGTTGACTTATGAAAAAATTTATAAAATGTTAAAGATTGAATTCCATGAGTCTCTTGAGGTATAAACCAAGATCAGAGGAATGAAATTCTTATGGAAACCTTGAGTCCTTTGAGGTGACGACCAAGATCAAGGTAATGGTTCAAATGAATCCGATCGGATAATAAATACTAATGAAAACATCAAGTACAAAGACAAAAGAAATAGGCATGCCATGTTTATGAATATTGCTTAAGTCATAAATGTTCTATTTTATTTTATGTATGGTTATGTTATGACTTATGTTTATGAGAAAAGTCCAAAGTGTATGACATGTTTTATGAACTTGTTAATGTCAATGAATGAAGGTCATGTCTTGTAGGTAGGTAAGGTCCTTAGTAATATACTTGTATGATGAACCTTAATAGTTTATAAATGGCCATATTCCCTTATTGAGCGATTAGCGCTCACCCCATGAAATGTTTTAAAATGTTTTGCAGGTAAGGATTAAGGCATGACGCTGGGAGAGGATTCTGAGGGACGCTATGAGCATGAAGGGATGATTTAATTATGACTATTGAATGGTTTTGCTAGTATTTAATGTAGTAATTATGTTTATATCTCATAATTCAGTAAATATGTCCATGTTATAATGAAGTATATATGTTTTTGTTAATAAAGGAAATCAAATTGCTAATAAATTTTGTAAAAGTGAATATGTTCTAGTAATTATTATTATGGATTTCATAATTTACTCCAAGAACGGAAACTATATTATTTGATTTGTACAATGAACTTATTATAGTTTAGAAATTAAAAAGAAAAATTGTTTTTAAACTATAGGTTTATTCTTTAAATATGATTTTAAAATAAACTTCTTTCCTAAGTGTGCGTTTTCTAGGTTCTCAATGGCCAAGGGATACTTCAGAAATACCCGGCTAGGGAGGGGTTTTACAACCCTCGAGTTTGCTGAAGGCTAGGGGAAGCAAAAAACGTCCAAGCAGCAAGATGACTTGGGCAAGAAGAAATCGACTAGCTGTAGGGGGATTGGGAAAGCAGAAAGTTGCCGAGCAATAAGGTGGCTTGGGCAAAGAGGTTGTCGGGCAAGCTGGTGGCCCGAAGAAAGCTGCAGCCAAGGACTTGGCCAAAAAGAAGTTTGTTCCCACGAGTGAGGTTGTGATTCCCATGGGAAGTAGATCGAGCTTGCCTTTGCAAGAAGGCAAAAAGAAAGCAGACGAGGTAGCTCGGGCTGCGCTTGATGCAATGATCAATGGGCTCCCCGAGCATATCGATGTTGGGGCCTCAGCGGTCAGGGAGGCTATCACCCCGTGGACTTATGCGGGTCTTAGAGATGCGTCTCCTCATAAGCAACTTGCTTGGGCATGCAGCTACATGACCAAGGTATTAACAATTCACCTCCTTTCTTTTTTTATGTGCTTCTCTTTCTTCCCTATTGACTTTCATTTCTTTTCAGGCTTGTGTGGCAACCAAGCTTCTCTTCGACAAAAGTTACCCCACATTGGAGGGTACTCATACGAGGTGGCAAGAGGTAGAGATGCCTTGGCTAGGGCCGAGATGGCAGAGAAAGAAAAGGACTTGAAGCAGGCCGAGCTTGAGCGACTTAGGGAAGAGGTCGAGGCCTTTGAGGTCAGGGAAAGAGAGTTCCTTAACAAAATCAAGGCGATCGAGATTGCTCGAGCAAAGGCTAAGGCGAAGTTGGCCGAGGCTGAGAAAAGTTTGGCACAATAATAGGGTGTTAATAACAAGCTGAATTCTGAGCTTACCACGGCTTAGAAAGTTGCCTTAAACTAGGAATCCAAGCATGAGGAAACTTCACGCGAGCTTACTAAGGAGGTGGAAGATCGTAAAGAGGCTAAGGTTGAGGTTGAGCAGCTCAAACTTGATACCAAGTAGTTGAACTCGGCCATTGCAGGCCATGCTTGGGACACTTCAGTCTTCCTCGTGCGAAAGCTATGGGAAGCTCATCCTTCACTCGACTTTTTCTTCCTTCCAAGGGCTTACCAGAGAGAGGTCGACAGGATGAAGACTGAGGCCTAAGGCATGCAGTACGTCTATTTAGACGACTTTGAGTCTAACGGCGAGGGTGAAGAAGAGGCCGAGGAGGAAGAGGATGATGCTGAGGTCAAGCAAGAGGTCGAATATCTGTCTCCTCTGGCTACACTCCCACCTGTTGCTGTCGACCTCCCCCCAGTCGATCTTCCAAAGTATGTCTCGGTTCCTACCCTTGAAGAGGCTACCAAGATTGTTGCTATCGATGATACTTCTGCCCCCGTTGGCGATGATCTCCCTGCTCCTACTAGAGACGATGCTGCTGCTCCTACTGCTTAGATATATTTTTTTTACCTCTTTTTTTGTTTTATTTTTGCTTGTAACTAAACTAACTTGATCAATAAAAAATTTACTTTGCCTATTTTTATTGAGCAATTTTTTTTTTTTTTTATCTTTGTAGAGTCGTTTCAATCATTCTAATCGAACTTACATAAAAATTTTGAATTTGTTCAAAGTTATGCGTAGCCCGCTTCTTTATGAACAAGATAGTTTCAAATTATGTGTGGCTCGCTTCTTGAGGAACTTTTCGAACATATAAGAAAATCTTATGTGTTACAACTCTGAGTTTAGACTAGTTGTTCGTCTCGAGTTTTGGTCGCCGATTTATGACTGATTTTCCTTCGACGTGTTTTACTCAAGTTTTTCCCGAGCTTTAACTTTGTCGATACAGGGAATTTTCTCCCTTAATGAGTTGAATTTTGGCATGGCTTATAAAGCTAAGATGCCTTTTTCGAACTCTTGACTCTCAGTTTTGGATGTGATCACTTAGATCGCGATTTTGGAACAATAAATAACGAACAAAATAACAAGAACAACGAATAAAATAAAGTTCATGAATAATATCTCTTTATTAATGAATAAAATTCGGCTGCAAAAAGCCTTACATTGAATAAGGAAAAAACAAAACATAATTAAAACCCGAGCTGCTTATTGGTAATGCCTTCACAAATGCTCGGCGTTCCATGCTCGCAATACCTCTTCACCATTGAGGTGTTTCAGGTGGAAAGTTCCTAGACTGAGCTTCTCAGAGATCCTGAAAGAACCTTCTTATTTGGGCCCAGTGCGCCCAAGTTTGGGTTTTGTGTACCCGGGATGACCTTTCTGAGTACTAGCTCGCCCACTTCGAAGTCTTTGTTTTTCACCTTGGAGTTAAAGTAACTCCCGACTTGCTGCTGATAGGAGGTAAGCCTTAGCTAAGACTTGGTTTGATGTTCTTCGATTAGATCTAGCCTCAGGTGGAAAAGGTCTTTGTTTATTTCTTCATTAAAGACCTTTCTCCGAAACGAACTAATCCCTACTTTGACCGGGGCCATTGCTTCACACTCGTATGAAAGTGAGAACGGGGTTTCTCTTATCGAGCTTCTTACAGTTGTTTTGTAAGACCATAGGGCCTTGGGCAATTCATCAGCCTATCTTCCTTTGAGTGCATCGAGCTTCTTTTTGATGGTATGCTTGATTACTTTATTTACAGTCTCTACTTGGTTGTTGGCTTGAGGTCGATAAACAACGGTGAAGCTTTTCTTGACCCTGAGCCTTTCACAGAAAAGTTTGAAGTCTTTACTATCGAACTGCTTTCCATTATCAGTTATTATAGTGTGGGGGATTCCGAATCTACAAGTGATGTTTTTGTAGACGAAATCTTTCAGTTTGTTCGATGTAATGGTAGCCAAAGGTTCTGCTTTTGCCCACTTGGTGAAATAATCCACAGCGACCACTGCGAATCAGAGGGCCTATCAAATCGATCCCCCAAATTGCAAATGGCCAAGAACTTGTTAGAGTTTTTAATTCTTGGGGTGGAGCTCGCGGAACATTTGTGAATCTCTGACATTTATCGCACTTGCGTACAAAGTCTGTTGCATCATCGAAGACTATCGGCCAATAGTACTCTTGGTGAAGTACTTTGTATGCTAAAGATCTACCCAATGCATGGTTTCCACAAACGCCTTCATGGATTTCCTTCAAGACGTACTCCGCGTTTTCATGATCAATACACCACAGGAGTAGTGAGTTATATCCACGCTTATACAATTTGTCATTGATAAGCATGTATCGAGTAAACTTTGCTCGAAGAGTCTTGACTTCATTTCTTCTCTTGGGCATTGTACCATATTTTATGTATGCGATTATCGCGTCCATCCGACTGTATTTCTGCACTGTTACCAAAACTGACTCTGGAGACGCAAGGATGCTAGGACTTGGCAGAAATCTATCTGGAATGGAATCAATTGCTTTTTTGCTCATCTCTAAAGCTAGGTGAGCTAGAGTATTGGCCACTGAGTTCTTTTCCCTGGGGATCTGTAAAACAATGAAAGTCTTGAACTGTTCGAGCTCAAATTATACCTACCAAAGATAGGACGCCATCTTGTCATCTTTTGCCTAGTATTCCCCATAAATCTGGTGTACCACGAGTTGGTCACTATAGATCTTTATTGAATCTGCTCCCATTTCTTTGGCGAGGTGGATTCGCATGAGCATTGCTTTATATTCTGCCTCATTGTTCGAGGCAAAAAACCCGAATCTGACTACAGCTCGGATCGGGTTTCCCTTAGGACTTTCGAGCAAGAGCCCAGCTCCTGCCCTCTTCTCATTTGAGGATCCGTCCACGTACAAGGTCCACTGCCATAAATTGTCAAGCTTTGGTTTCTCTAGTTCGCTTGCTTCCATGGTGCTCACTTTTGGCAGGCTAATAGGAGAACTCCAAAATAAACTCTACCAAAGCTTGCCCCTTGATTGTTATCCTCAAGACATACTTGATATCATGTTGACTCATCTCCATGGTCTACTGAATCAAACTACCCAATGCCTTAGGCTTTTGCATTATCTTCCTCAGTGGAAAGTTTATTAGCACATGTATGGAATGCTCCTGGAAATAGGGCCGTAACTTTCGGGCGGCAATGATCAGTGCATAGGTGAGTTTCTCCATCTCAAGATATCTTGTCTCATCATCGAGCAACTTCTTGCTCACATAATATACCGGCCATTGCACTCCCTCTTCTTCGCGTACCAAAGTCACGCTAATCGCAGACTTAGATATTGATAAATACAATAATAGGGGCTCATCCTAGATGGGCTTTGACAGCAAAGGAGGCTGCCCCAAATACTTCTTCAAATCCTGGAATACTTTCTCGCACTCCTCTATCCATTTGAAACTCTTATTTCCCTTCAAGGTTTCAAAGAAAGGTAAACATCGGTTTATAGCTCAAGAAACAAACATGCTAACTATGGTCACATGCCTTGTCAAGCTCTAAACCTGCTTTATGCTAGTCGGGCTCTTCATGTTCAGGATAGCTTGCATCTTGTCCAGGTTGGTTTCCACACCTCGTTGATTAATAAGGAAACCTAGAAACTTTTCCGAGCTTACTTCGAAAGCACACTTCAGAGGATTGAGTCTCATTTTGTATTTATGAGGATGTTGAACATCTCCCTCAAGTACTCAATGTGGCTTTCGGTGACTTTTGATTTGACGAGTATGCCATCGATGTACACCTCCATTATCTTGCCAATCTACTCAGCGAACATTTTGTTCACCAAATGATAGGTCGCTCCAGCGTTCTTCAAGCCAAATGACATTACCTTGTAATAGTAAATACCCCGATCAGTAATAAATTAGATGTGTTCTTCATAGGGCTAATACATTAGGATTTGATTGTATCCCGAGTATGCATCCATGAAGCTTAGTAGTGCGTTCCCCACTGTCGCATCTACTAATTGATCTATCTAGGGCAGCGAAAAGTTGTCTTTGGGATAGGCCTTGCTTAGATCCATGAAGTCGACGCAAGTCCACCACTTGCCCTTCGACTTCTTCACTAGGACCAGTTTGAGTATTTCACTTCCCTGATGAAGTTGATGTTTAGGAGCTTTTCAACTTCATCTTTCAGTGCTCTAGACCGCTCTGCATTTTATAGATTCTGTTTAATTGGTTGAGCTATTTGGTGGACTTTTAATCTGTGGCACATTACCTCGAGGCTGATCCCTATTGTGTTTGCGTGTACCCAAATGAACATGTCGAGGTTATTCTTTAGAAACCCACAAATTATTTGCCAATTCGTCACTCAGACTGCTGCCAATTTTCAGCACATGAGTTAGGTATTTCTTGTTGACAGATACTTCTTGTAGCTCTTCTGTTGGCCCTGCTACGGGCTTTTCTTTGTGGAAGCGAGGGTCTATGGTGTCTTCCAAAGGTTCGAACTTTGGTTTGGGCTTAGTGACGACTATGGTTCTCAAGAGCGGCCATTTTAGTGCAACATGAATGGCCCAGTTATAGCATTCCCGAGATTCTTTCCTACAACTCCTAATTGTTGTGACCTCGCTTAGAGTTGGGAACTTCATTGTTTGGCAACATACCGAGGTCACTGTACTCAAAACATCTAGGATCGATCTTCCAACAATGACATTGAAAGCGGTTAGGAAATCTACCACTAAGAATTCTGCCATCACCATCCTGATCTTGGGCTTTACCCTAGAGTCACGGGCAAGTCGATTGCTCCTTTGGGGACTAGACTATCCCCGGTGAATCCATAGAGCAGCGATGGACACGCCTTTAAATCTCGCTTTGTGAACCTCATTTCTCGGAAAGCTTCTAAGAAAATAATGTTCATTGCACTACTATTGTCGACCATTACCCTGAGTACTCGGGCGTTGCCGGTCCTTGCTGCGATTACAATCGCATCATGATTGTGGTGAGGAGATTCTTCGCACTCTTCCATGGTGAATCTTATCACCTCACTCTCTTGTCTAGGTCGCTTTGGTGACTTCTGTTCACAACTCATTACTCGGGGAACCGAGTCTGTCCTGGCCTCTCACGTATATTGCTCGCGAGAGCGCCTTGAGCTCTTTGCAATGTCAGGACCCCTACTAGAACTTCATTGTTGGTCGGGGCTTGTTGGATCTGGTTATTCTACTCGCCTACATTTTCGAGAGCTGGTGCCTCCTTGACAAATTCTTTTAAATAGCCCCTTCGTATCAGATTCTCGATGGCGTCTTTCAGAGCTCGGCACTCATTAATGTTATACCCGATGTCTCGATGATATCGACAATATTTCTGATGATCTCTTCTGCTCGAAGCCCTTCTCATCCTTTCTGAAGCGGGCAATCTCTTAGCCTCACGAGAGACTTTATATATGTGAGCTATGTCTTAATTGAGGGGGATATACTCTACATATCACGGAAAAGGTTGTCTTTCCCTACGATTTTCTATTTTTTGCCTTTCTTAGAACCTGTTCCAGTCCTTATCATTGCGGTCTTGGCCCCTCCGTTTATCTGTTGGGCGATCTTGTCGCCTGTCAAGGGCTCTTCTTGGTGAGCTTCTGGCTAGGGCTGCTAGTGAGCTCTCAACTCGCTAATGTGTAGTAGCCATTTGATAAAATTTTGCCATGCTCACATGGTCTTCACTTTGGAGTTATTTCAATAGCTTTGTTTGCGGGTTGATTCCTGCTATCAGCAAAGTCTGGATCGACTCCTTAGGTGCATCCACGACCTTTGCTTGTTCATTTTGGAACTGCGTTAAATATGAGGACAATGTTTCATCTTTTTCCTGATGAATATTGCTCAAATAGCTGAGCGGTATAGCGAACTGTCTCTTTGCTAGGAGTTGTTATAAGTACAGCGAGAGAATTGTTGCCAAGAGTTAATTGAGTTCGCCTTGAGCATTTTGTACCACCACTTGGCATCCTCTACCAATGTGACTGCGAAGCAGCGTCACTTTGCCAAGTCACAGACCTGGTGTAGCTTCATTAGGTCGTTGAAAGAGTCAAGGTGGTCTCTAGGCTCCCCTTTCCCATCGAACTTGCTCTCTAGTGCCCTAAGTCATTAAGGAAGTGAGGCCTGACGAACTTTTGCTGTGAATAGAGAGCTCACTATTTCTTTCGCCACATTGTTCTTGCGGGCTCTTAAATCGTCGAGCATTTTTTGCATCCGATCTAAATCTTCATTGTGCGGATTACTCTGGCTAGCCCTATTTAGCTTTACCTTGAGCAGATGAGTTCGGAGATCTGTCGCTTGTGAACCTCTTCCGTCGTGCGCATTGATGCGCAAGTTTGAGTCATGATGACTAGGTTGATAGGTGCTATCATACTCATCAGTACGCTGCTCACAACGTTGGTTAAAATTGGAACGTCGGTCATTGCCAGATTGGCGTGCGTGACTCATCTCGTAAGCTTGCGAGATTTGAGCCTACCTTTGGCATTTGTTAAAACCAACATGTTGACATTGGGGTTATCGTTGAGTAGGTCGAGTGTCTCGTGGGTGACCATTGCCTTCATTCTCCCCCATTAGCTATTTTCCTGGTCGCCTCCCGAGGTTAGTTTGCTCACAGGACTCATGTTCGTGAGCGGAATATACCCTGTGATGTCAGGGATGTTGGTCGCCCCTTAACTTAGCCATGTTCTGTGGCACCGCTTGTGCAACCATCGTTTTGATCATCTCCACCACTTGGTCGTTCTTGGGATTCGACATCCCTAACCTCTGGTTATTCGCGACCTGTTACGCTAGCGGCACTGGTGGTCGACGCCCGGCAGCGTCTTGATGCACCTCCTAGTGGGTGGTTTCCATGTTGTCATGGTTTTCGATGGTGGTTTTTGATCTTGTACGAATCATTGTAGGCCTTGAGTGATTGGGTCACTGAGATATTTGTCAAAAATTTTGAAATTTGGCGGAGGCCCTCATTCTAGCGCCAAAATGTTGATACAAGATTTGTACCAACTAAAGCAATCCGATTGACCTTGACGTAATCGAAACTGATGTGTGTGTGATTAAAGACAATCAGCAATGAATGAATGGAAAATGCAAAAAAGTAAATGACACAATGAGTTTTTAAAGTGGTTTGACAAGTTAAGATCTTAAGCCTGCGTTTACTGTCTTTGTATTCTCTGTGAGAGCTTACAATAGCATTCCTAGAACAATTTGCTATGGAGGGGGTTTATATACAGATTTTGTACAAAGGAAAAAGTGAAAATAAAAGGATTACAATTAAGACTGAAATGCAACTTCAATATTCTTATGATTGAGCGCTGAGATTGTGCCATGATTACTATCGATCTAATCTCTTCTGAGATATCCGGGATCTGAGGTTATCTGTGAGCTGTTTGAACAACTGTCGAGATTGGTCACGGCTAGCTTATGCTGAGTCGAGTTATATCTTGACGAGCTTATGCTGGGTCAGACAATCGTTTGAGTTGAACTGATTCTGGGTCAGGCTATAACCTTGCCTAGGGGTGAGCACGGGTAGCGGGTAGAACCGGAACCGGGGGTAAGAACCGGAACCGGAACCGGAACCTACCCAGAACCTGTACTGTGCGGGTAGGTTCCGGTTCCAATTTTTTGGAACCGCTACTGTGCGGTTCCGGTTCCGGTTCTTACCCCGAGGACCGAACCCGGAACCGGAACCTGTAAAAGGGTACCCTGTTTGGACCTGTAGGGGGTACCCTGTTTGGAACCTGTTTGGAACCTTTTTTGGAACCTGTTTGGAACCTGTTTTGGAACCTGTTTGGAACCTGTTTGGAACCTGTTTTGAACCTATATTGGAACCTGTTTTTGGAACCTGTTTAGAACCTATTTTGGAACCTGGACTATAATGAAATATTTGTGAAATGTAAATAATGGGGGAGTTTCTATTTTTTACATATAAAAAAATTTAAAATAGAAAAAGTTAAATTTTTAGAATAACCTAATTAATAAATATATGAATACAATTATCTATTACATATAAATACACCATATTAAAAGCTTTAATATATATAATACATTAATATTAAAGTTTTGATCAATTAAGTGAATAATTGGAATTATGATCCAATTCAAGTGTTTTACATTTTAATGTTATTAAAAGAATTATTTTTGAATAAAATAGTATATTGATTGAGTAATAATATATTTAGTTATTTACTTCAATTATCAAGTTCTAAGTATATCTATAATAATTAGTAATTAATTAATTAATATGATAAATTGATAAACTTAATAAATTTAATTACTAGTTAAATCTATCTTAATCAATTATAACATTACATTATAGTTAAATGATTACTTAATTAATTATAATTTTATAACATTACTTAATTGATTTATAGTAAAATTAATTAGTATTACATTAATGATTACTACTTAATTAATTGACTTTATTATAAACATTAGTACAAACTTAATTAAATGATTAAAAATTTAATTATTATAATATTATTAAAATTTATAGTATGATATTTAATAGTTAATTCACTATAACTTACATTATAGTATGATTATATAATTAATTATAACATTACATAATTAATAATTACTTAATTGATTATGAGTTATGATATATGTTTTAAACATTAGTAATTACTAATTTGCTACATAACATTAGCACAATACTTAATTAAATGATAAGAAATTATAATTAATTATAACATTACCTTATAACATTAATTAAACATTACATTATAGTTAATAATTCTCATTAAATTATAATTTATTATATTACATTATATTATGATCACTACTTAATTATAGCATTACATAGTTAAATGATTACATAATTACATAATTAGTTATGAATTTATAACATTACATTATAACATTAGTAATTTACTAATTTACTATATTATTATATTACTTAATTAAACGATTAAAAATTTAATTAATTATAGCAACCTTATATATTTATAATATAATTACTAAATCAATTATAACATTCTATTATAAACATTAGTATATTAATCAAATGATTTGAATTTAATTAATTATAATATTAATTAAGATTTATAGTATGATATTTAATTCATTATACATTACATTATACTATTATAGTATGATCATATAATTATATAACATTACATAATTAAATAATTACTTAATTGATTGAGTTATGATATTATTTTAAACATTAGTAATACTAATTTACTATATACATTAGCACAATACTTAATTGAATGATAAAAATTTAATTAATTATACATTATCTTATAAACATTTCATTATAAACATTAATTAAGCATTATTATAGTTAATAATTACTCAATTAATTATATATTATAATATTCTTATATTATGATTACTACTTATATAGCATTATTAGTTAAATGATTACATAATTACTTAATAGTTATGAATTTATAACATTACATTATAAACATTAGTAATTTACTATACTATTACATTACTTAATTAAACGATTAAAAATTTAATTAATTATAACATTACTTTATATATTTGTAATATGATACTTAATCATTAAACATTTCATTATAAACATTAGTATATTAATTAATAATTGAAATTTAATTAATTATAGTTAAATTATAGATTTGTAGTATGATTACTTAATTCATTATAACATTACATTATATATTTATAGTATGATCTATAATTAATATAACATTACATAATTAAATATACTTAATTGATTATGAGTTATTATATTATATTTAAAACATTAGTAATTACTAATTTACTACATAAACATTAGCACAATACTTAATTAAATGATAAGAAATTTAATTAATTATAACATTACCTTATAAACATTAATTAAGCATTCATTATAGTTAATAATTACTCAATTAAATTATAATATTATTATATTACATTATATTATGATCACTTACTTAATTATAGCATTATATAGTAAATGATTACATAATTACTTAATAGTTATGAATTTAACATTACATTATAACATTAGTAATCTACTATACTATTACATTACTTAATTAAACGATTAAAAATTTAATTATTATAACATTACTTTATATATTTGTAATATGATTACTTAATCAATTAAACATTCCATTATAAACTTAGTATATTAATTAATGATTTGAAATTTAATTAATTATAATATTAAATTATAGATTTGTAGTATGATTACTTAATTCATTATAACATTACATTATACTATTATAAATGATCATATATTTATTAACATTACATAATTAAATATTAATTAATTGATTATGAGTTATGATATTATATTTAAACATTAGTAATTACTAATTTATTACAAAACATTAGCACAATACTTAATTAAATGATAAGAAATTTAATTAATTCCATACCTTATAAACATTATTAAGCATTACATTAGTTAAATAATTACTCAATTAAATTATAATATATTATATACTTATATTATAATCACTTACTTAATTATAGCATTTATAGTTAAATGATTGCATAATTACTTATTAGTTTAATTTATAACATTACATTAAAACTTAGTAATTTACTATACTATACATTACTTAATTAACGATTAAAAATTTAATTAATTATAACATACTTTATATATTTGTAATATGATACTTAATCAATTATAACATTCCTTATAAACATTAGTATATTAATTAAATGATTGAAATTTAATTAATTATAATATTAAATTATGATTTGTAGTTGATTACTTAATCATTATAACATTACTTATACTATTTAGTATGACAATAATAATATAACATTACATAATTAAATGATTACTTAATTGATTATGACATTATATTATAACATTAGTAATTTACTAATTTGCACAATATTTAATCGAATTATTATATTTATTAATTATAACATTATATTATAAATTTATGGTATGTTATTTATTAATTATAACATTCTATTATAAAACATTTATAATACTTAATTAAATGATTAACAATTTTTAATTATAATAACATTATATTAAATAATATATTACTTAATTAATTATAACATTACATTTACATTATAGTATGATCACTTAATTAATTATAACATTACAATTTACTTGTAGTATGATCACTTATTATTTAACATTACTTGTTTCTAATATAAATTTACTAAATTATATTTGGTATATTATAAATACCCAATTAACCATTATCCATTAAATTAATAAATTTATAAACATTAATAATATATTACTTATCAAATAGACCCCTGGCAAATGGCAATGTTAGTAATTAGTTTAAATGTTGTTTGTTTTAAATGATTTTGGTGAATTATTTTATGTGAATTGTGATGAATAATTTTTTGTGTTTTGGTTTTGATTGACGAATTTTATGTGAATTGTGATGAATTGATTGAATCAAGCGTTGCTTAGAGATTACAGGTTATGATTTACATTGGACACAAATGAATGAATAACGAAAATTTGTTAGGGGTGTATTTGTAAACTTATAAGGTATTTTTGTTATTTTTTAAACTAATAGGGGGTAATTGATTTTTTCACAGGTACCCTGAGGAACCGGAACCTGCATTTTAGGTTCCGGTTCCTTGAATTGAAGAACCTGTACTGTGCGGTTCCGATTCCGGTTCTTTTTTTTGGAATCTGTACTGTGGCGGTTCCGGTTCCGTTCCCCGAAAAAGTGCAGGGTACCCGAACCGCTCACCCCTAACCTTGCCATTCTCCAGCTTGATGGAAAACACATACAACATTATGTTGAAATTCTATTTTTTTTTAGAATTAACTATAAACTTTATTGGGCAACATTGTCATTTTAAAAAAAAAAATGAAAGGTAAATTAGCAATTAGCAAAAAGTTTATTAAATGAATATAAATTATCAAGGAAAACATTAGTGATTTTAATTCTCAACACTTACCTCTTTTTTCGTTTAAATATAGCATGCAAGCAACAAAAAATTAATGCAATATTAAGAGAATGATTATCTCTTACAAAAAATTATATATTCAATTATGTTTTGAATAAGAAAAAAAAATACTAATATCAAATATGTTTATTTACTTTTCAAACCTCCTTGAATCTAAAATATATTCTCTTAAAACTTTATATGATTCCATCTTAATTATTATATTTTACACCCAAAATATTAACTCCTTAACAATAATAGGTAGATTATATAAACTATGTTTTTTATAAATGATATTGAAAGAGAAAATTATTTATTTTTCTTTTCAATTTTTTATTTAGAAAAATATTGTATCTATTTAATTTTTAAATCTTGTGGAGAGTTCGGGTTGGGCCGAGGATTAGAACCAATCCTGTCCCAAACTTTTTCCACCTAATCCCTAGCCCAGACAAAGCGGGGCCCCGCGATTCAACTTGATAACCGTCAATGTAAACCCAGTGGACAAAGGGTATATTTGACTTTTCAATGGTATTTAAAATTTTATAAAATATAGAAAGCAATTTAGGACCTAAAATTGAGATTTAAATTTTATTTAATATGTAAAAATAAATAAATTTAGTTAATAAATTTCATAGAATTTGTTATATGTAAAACCATATTTCCTAAATGTCTTTTTCTTCACAATTCTTCTTCACCAAATATTTTTTCTGCTGAACTAAGCTCACTGTAACTTTAGCATTAATATATGGTAAATTCACGGGACGTGGAATCTCGACACATGTCCTATGACTAAGCATTTGGTGCATAAACTCTTGCCACGTGTTCTGTGATCACGCAAGTGTTTTGGGCCACGTGTTATACCAAGAAAGTGTGACTGCATCTTAAAGACTGTTATGAGTTATTTTAATAGTAAGATGCATGACTGAGTTATCAACCGGTCGCGTGGCACCTTATGAGAGGATTGCTTCATCATTAAGTCTTTAATCAGGGCGATTTGTTAGGCCACATGTCATGCAATAAAATAGTTGTTTCATGAGTAAGACCACCCATATAATAATATACATAGGGGTCTCCCACTCTAAAGAAGGAATGAAAAATTTCTTTTCTCAATAGCTAAAGAGCAGTTATTTCTCTTGAGTGAATATTTTTTGTAAATAGATCAATAAGATAACAGTAAAAATAAGATTTACACCTTGCGTCTGAATCACTTTAAAAACTGCTATTGTCTATTATTTAATTTACTTTTCACGCACTATTGTCATTATCGCCCATGGGTTCAGCATTATATTTCACGATCTCATACAGACCCTTTGCGCGAACTCTCCAAGAAGGTTCGCGTACTTCTCATTGGTGTGAATTATCACAATAACATTTAGCGCTAGAAGGAAGGTCCGCAAAGCTCTTCGGTTTTTAAGCGCATCCTTTTTCCTTTTCCCAGCTCGCTAGTAGTTAGTATAACGCGCACTACGAGAGTTAGCTCAAAAAATAAAACCGTTGCTAGTCAAGATGAAGGGGCTTCTACGAGCCACCTAAGGCCAATCTCCGAGGAGCGTCCTCTACTTGGTGTAGAGAACGCCCACCCGTCCCACAGGTAGACCCCCAAGTGGTGAACATCCTCGAACGCTCAGTACCACTCTCCAGGCGCTATTACAACGTTTGGACACCATCCTAGTGATGATAATTGGGACTGTAGCTACCGGCCAGCGGAACATGGTCCTAACAGCAACAACCTGGGGTAGCGCGCTGCATCTTTGCGAACTGCGACGTCTTCGCAGAGTTCAATATAGGTAATAAGCAATCCCATCGATGAAGAAATGCATGAGATGTCTCAGAACGTGAAACCCCAAATCCTACCAAGCGTGATGATAATAACTCGCGCCAAAACGGAACTTGTGGTGGCAATGACCAATGCGGTTCCTGTCATGAAAACACTTAATGGAGACACACTGGAGGTAATCTGTCTCATTCTGCCTGTGACCAACATGTTGGTTGATACTCACTACAAGAACAAGTTACCTCCATTTATAGAGGAAGCTCGTTCCCCTCAGGCAATAACACGCACCTAAACGTGTTTGAAAGATTGGGGAAGATGGGGCAAACGGCCCTATATAGGGATTACCGTGACAACGCTACGACATCACAAAACAACCAATTGTTAGTGTAGGTGTCCTAGAACCAATCCGTTTGTAAATTTGACTCTTTGTAAAATTCATGTTAATAATTAATAAAGTTAAACTTTCTATATCAAACCAATTATATTATTTATATTGATATATGCTCTTAGAGTGGTTGAATCGTGATGAGGGAATCAAGTGTTTTAAATCTTAATTGTGAGAACCCTAGGATCACTTGTGATTGCCACTTTATAAATGTTCTTAGCCCCAGTATTATTTTAACCAAGGGCATAGATAATATAGTAAGACTATCACAGCGTTGAACGACTCTATTGAAAGGTAGTGACAGATTTCACATGTCAAAATTGTTTGGTTACAACTTGGTGTAACGAGTGGATGCTTGTAGTTAGCAAGTTCACTTGACTGACCCACCAAATGATTCCATAGATGATAACCCTAGTAACCCCAATGTCTATGGAATATATCCTCTAACAGATGATGGTGCATGTGATCTTTAGACTTGAGATCGTCAAAACGCCGTCTGTAAATATTAGTGTAGTTTGACGCTAGACTAACGTAGTTATTTTTAAGGTTATTAGTACAGTAGTGATTGACTACATTGAGAAGTACATTATGGCTATGGTGGATTGATAAAGGATTCATCACTCCTAGGTACAGGAGAAATTATCTCACTAAGTCATTTGGTAAATGGTAACGACTATAAATCTGTGGCTACAGTGGAATTGAGTTGTTGCTAAAATCCAATTTTGTTTGGTTGTTGGTCTGGTGACCGAATATGAATATGTCAAGGTAATATATATATATATATATATATATTTGAAGTTGACACTACTTCAATACTTCAAACCTCAATGAGATAATAGATGATGAAAGTATTGGATTGCATGATAACCATACCATTGAAATGAAGCTAGTTCGTTGAGTCTCTGTTTATTGGGTGGTCATGATGCCTTGTTAGAAGTCAATCTTGATCTGTGTGTAGTAAGACGATTAATAGGTGTTTAATCATGATACTGCTTAAGGATGGGCATGTTCCTTGTCCCGTCGGGGACCTGGCCCAACGGGGTGGAGATTCCCCAAAAATTTCGGGGATGAGCCGGGGCCCAAAACCAATCCCTGAATTTAGGGGTGGGCCGGAGACGGGGTTAGTCTCGCCCCAACCCGACCCATCCTTAGCCTGTCCCGTCCCGAATTGTTATATATATATATATATAATTACCGCTTTAGTAATTAATTGTTTCACATTATTAATTGATTAAATTCAAATGTGATTATAATAATATAATTGTGGGAACATTGAGTGAAACCATATACAAATAGGTAATAAATAATAATAATAGAGAAATTGTCTATATTAAATATAATAAGCTAAATATGCATATATAAAATAAAGAGAGTGTATGTAATTTTTGAAGGGACCGAAACAGAGCCTGTTTTCAAGTTATGGTTCATACCTTGGAATTTTGGCAGGTAACCGAATTTGTTCACCCCTAAATTGTAGAGGCTGCGATAATGAGTGTAGAGTAAGTGGATAGAACGACACCCATACACTGACAAAGAAGGCAACATGTTATGTTTGATGAATCGAATGACAATGAAGGAATCATCAATGAATCCGAATGGGAAATAGAGTTAGGAAGGGATACTGATTCAGAGTCGGCATATTAATCAAAGTGAAATAGCTGGAGTAGTGGGATGTAAGTATGCAGAAGGTGATTTATATTAAAAAGTATCATTAATTACTTAGAAGATTGATTTAGTATTCGTGCTCCAATATGGTATTGGTAAATTGATTGATTGAATTATCCCTTATACTATTGTGTTTTTTTAATTGTTTACAAATGTAACTGAAAAGGAAATTGGATTATGTGATGGAGGTGGCGCGTTGAGGATTAATGGCTATTAATGCTCTTTACTAATTGTGCGTATTAGGGAGAGTATGGTAGTTGTGTACATGAGTAAACATTTTAATTAGACCCAATACATCTCATTTTATGTAAGCATTTATTTATATTTTGAAAGTAACTTGATATGTTTTTTTTTTATATGAAGATTAGTAATGTAACATTGAGTCAAGTGTGTTAGATGCTTGTTTGGTATAAATTGGTAACAGGGTTATGTGGCAAATTTGTAAAATTGGGAAAAAAAAAAAAAATTAAAACCAAAGAAGCAACGTGGAGAGGTGCTGCTTTACAGCCGAATAATGAAGTCGCGGTACAGATATAATGACAACACGTATGTGTTGCGTCTCAGAAATGGTGTCGCTGTTGTGCCGCAAATTCACTTCGTTTTACAAATGAGGAATGATAGGGTTGTCGCGTCGTGACATGCCTTTGCAAGCAGCATAGGGATGACAAAGAACTACGCAACTTCTATGTCTTTCNATATTTATTTAAAAAATTTATTACCATGCATAAATTAGACACTGGTTTCAAAACCGTTATCTTTGCTAAAATATAACGTTATACTGTTTAATTCTTGATTACTATTTTAATAGTCTTTAAAGTGTATATATAGTACACTCACACTAAGCATAAACATGTGCAACCAAGTAAACAACTTAACTCCATTAACAACACAGCCAAATTACTCTTAGCTCATGATGAAAAAGATGGAGAAGACATCACTGAAGATTGGGTTTTTGGTTTTGCTCCTTCTTACTATTGCATCAAGGTCTGGTGACTCTTACTAATATTTTACATGTTTTATCCCATGTTTATGATTTTTTTTTACAGTAAACGACATGTTCCCACCCAAGGTTTAGTGAAATCCCGATTGGTACCCCTGGTTTTATAAATTCTAGATTCCCACCCTTAAATGGATAATGTTTCCTTTATTTTATCTGTTAAATGCTAAAATGGTCATTTTCTCTCTTCCCTTCCCATTTCTTCTTCATCTCTGCCTCCACCTCCCATCTTCTTCTTTTTCCTTCATCTCCAAACGGTTGCCATTTCAGGCCCACCCGTCTGATTCTAGCGGCATCTTGACGCCTCGCCACCACCATCTAATCTCCCAGCCCCACCGAAACCCCTCTATCCCCCACCTTGCAAATCACCCCCTAGCCGTATTCTGAAATCAGTCCAAGCATAGGCCTTTTTGCCACTTTTCCGGCTTTTTATTTACCTAAAACCACCACCATCTACCTCCCTAAACCTCCCACACCAAAACCCCAGCCTTTCCTCAGTTGAAACCAACAATCCCCACCTAGAAAACGTCGGCCACAGCGGGGTTTTTTTTTTGAGACTCGTGACTGTCTCCAGCTGGATTCCTAAGACCTCAACGCCAAACGACACCACCGCTGCACTCATAGAAATCTCCCCTTCAAAACCTCGAACTTGCCGACCATGATTGCCCGTCGTTCACCGCCGCCACTCAACTTTGGTTTTTGCGAAATCAGTTGAAATGGGAGTTTGATTGGGTTGTGGAATTGATTTTTGGTTTGTTTGATTTTTTATTTAGTTTTTAGTTTTGTTTGATGTTTTAGTTTTGATTGTTGTGTGTTGCGGTGATTGTGTTGGGAAAGAAGAAGGGTCAGTTGTGGTGGTGGTTTGGGATGGGGTAGTTTGGCCGGTTGTGGTGGTGGTTTGGGATGTGTTGGGTTTGGAATGGGCTGTGAAGAAGAGAATGAGAGATGAAGAAGGAGAAGGTCCAAGGGTAATTTGGTAAAAGAACCATATGCCCCTATGTCGTCACTAATGACATCCGTTCAAGGGTGGGAATCTAGAATTTATAAAATCAGGGTACCAATCTAGACTTTCACTGAACCTTGGGTGGGAATATGTGATTTACTCTTTTTTTTAATAACTATATTTAACTTTATAAATTCAAAATGAACAAGAAATTAGACTCTTTATTTGAATCTAACATCATAATGTAATTCAAGTTTCTGGATAGGAGCTATGGCTAGAGATCTGCCAAGTAACTGCCAAACCAATGACGATTGCAAGAATGGTTGTGACCCTCCATGCCAACCAGGAACATCTTGCACATGCCAGGTGGGTGTTGGGTGTGAATGCTACAAACATTTGATAGAAACTCGACCCAATCCGTCTATCATTATAATCTTCAAAGAAACAATAAATGTACGTATCAAACAATTGCAAGCAGCACTACAGTTATATAGGGAATATCGTATAATAAATGTGAAATCATCAATAATAATATTTTTTCTTCTTGTTGTTTATCTTTCTTTGACAATCCTTTAGTGATACTTCTTTTTTCTTTCACTCTATACAATCAATAATGATTATAGATTTGAGCACGTATAATTCACAGAGCACCAACAAACTAACTCCAAGTCTAAAACCACAAAAGATAAGAATCTTCCACTTTTATTTGTGTGGCTCAGGCCTCGAGATTGAAATTTAAAACTAATCCATTAAGAATAATGTCATGTATAAACAAATATATAAATGATTAATTCTCTCAACAGATGTGACAACTTTACATATTTTCATATCATTTATTCTAATTAAAGTAATTCAATCACATTAAAACACATCAATTTTGATGAAGATTTACACATCAGTTTGTGTGCATTAATATCAAAGTAAGAAGAGATTAAGAGATCCTTAAGATTTCCTTAGGTTTTGACATGGAAACAGTAACACCCCGCATCATATATTTTGACATAGAACAAATATTATATCAGTTTCCATAACCTTATTAGCTGAATTAATTATTTTAAACGAATCAAAATAAAAGGAAACAGAATAATTGACCAAGCAAATGTTGAATCACAGATTCTATTATTAACCGGAACCAAAATTCATGACACTCATTAATTAGTTGGAAAACCGCGTATAATTGCTTGTAATTGGTAGCCAGCAAATTGGCAAGTCAAAATAAGAATAGATATCAAAGCAGCATTTAACCACAAATAGAAGAGTAAACGACTTTTTCCCACGCAAGGTTTGCCTTAACTACACTTTTCCACCCAAAAAGTTTCAAAATATCACTTTTCCACCCAAAGTTAACATTTTGTTACTACCCAAAATAGAAATATTAAAACATGTCATAAACGTACCCTTCGTACCTCTCCAAAACAAGCCTCCTCTTTAGAATAATCTAGTTCTTTTCAAGTTGCAGTTGTAATGTAGCTTAGCTTAAAGGGGGCTGCCTATAGTCTCGTGGACTTGTTCCTTTATTGAACTCTTCACTTTGATTTCTAGTGTTATGTTAATGTTTTCTAGAAATTGAAGATGTAAATTGTGGTCCAGATAGTTGAAATATTGATTCTGTAGAAGCCGAATTCTAAAAGAAGTAGCTGAATGAAAAATAGCTGAAGCCATGATGACATGAAAATGCAGAATTTCAGCAAGGGACACCCGTTCCTATGAAGAGGGATGCCCGTCCCTATATCCTCAACTCCAGAGCAAGTCGTCCTCATAACCGTTGCTTGTTCTGCCAATTTTTGAGCATTTTGAAACCAAGGCAAGGATGCCCATTACTATGAAGAAGGATGCCCATCGTTATATCCTCAACTTTAGAGCAAGCTCTGTCCTCATGCAGGATGAGCCCTTTTCCTGATTAACCATAAAGGCTAAGAAATTTCATTGATTGACTTCAACCATTGATCATACATTTTATAAGCTTTCTGTTGCTTAGCACACACATCACTAGAGTCATCACATGACACACTCTCACTATCTTCTTGATTAATTGTAAAGGCTAAGAAATTTTCATTCTCAACATATTCCTCTTCTTCACTCTCATTTTCTTCCTCATCACTCTCACTCAAAGTAGCAGCCATCACTTTACCTTTTTTTTTTTTTTTAAATAAAGTGTTAGCACATTCAGATTGGATGTGCCCATATCCTTCACACTTAAAACACTTAATGTCTTTATTTTTCTTCTCATTTTCTTTTGAAAACCTTTTTGGAAAAACACCAGGACTAGACTGATAAGAATTGTTTTTCATGAAGGGTTGTTTACCTTTTCTAGCCACATTTGGTTTTTTCACGTTATTCCTTAAAATTTTGGCAAACTTTTTTGTGAGTAGAGCACATTTATTTTCATTCTAGTCATTTACCTCAAAATTTTCAAAGACACTAGAATCAATTTCATGCTTAAGTGCAAGACCTTTACCTGATTTTTGCATATCCCATCTTTTCATATTTAGTTCATAAGTCTGAAGTGATCCAATCAGCTCATCAAGATCCATTCCATGCATTTCTCGGCATTCCTTAGGAAAGTCACCTTTGACAAAAATCTCTTGGGCAGTGAGCACAAAACTTTCCGAACAAATTCAACAATAGAATAAACTTTTCCCAAGGTATAAAATTCATTAGAAACATCACAAATCATACCATGAAAATCTGTAATAGTTTCATCATCATGCATTGTCAAATTTTCAAAATCAGTGACTAATCTCATAAGCCTTATCTCCTTAACCACATCAGTTCCCTCATTCTTCATTTGAAGCGTGTCCCATGCATGTTTAGCTATCTCACAATTAAAAATAATTTCCATTTGATTAGCATTCACAACATTAAAGATGGCATATATAGCTTTAGAGTTAAAGTTAGCAAGCTCAAGTTCATTTTTGGTCTACTCATCTATGGTTTAGGTTTAGACACCTCATCTTCTATAACTACGGGGGCTTTCCGACCATGAACAATAGAGATGCAGACCCTTCTGTCAATGGATTTAAAAAAGTACGCATTTGATGTTTCCAATCAGGGTAGTTAGGACCTTCTAATATGGGTGGTCTGTTAGTAGACCCTTTTTCACTAATGAAATTTATTTTAAAACACAAGACATATGTGGACACATATAAGATAGATGTGGACACACACAGAGAAAAGGAGCAGATTAGATCAAAATGGCACAAAAACAATAGATGCAAGTGCAGGCAAGAACAGAGCATATCAAAACAAAGCTCAAACATAATCAAACAAACTGGATCTACTGAAATAACTCTTCAGAACACGCTTTCATACAAAATGAAAGTTTGTTTAATCGAGTTCATTAAACTTTTTGTAGAATGGGTTAGATTGTGTTCGTTATTGCTAAGAGGAATGGTCATTTGACATCAACACAATATCAAACGAATAAGACATAATGTAAAAGCACACCAAAGATTTATACATGGTTTGGCTAAAAACCATTTTAGCCTACATCCATAGGACCAAGCCCAGCTGAATCAATTCCACTAGCATCAAGCAACAATGTTAATACAAGTTAGAAGTCAAATACATAAAATAGTAAACTACTTCTTGTTTACAAATTTAACTTCGTCCTCTTGATTGAACACATGCTCAGCCAGAGTCTGATTGGACCTAAGCTACCTCTTGGATGACTCAAACTCCACTCGAACTTGGATAGCTAAAAAACACTTCTCAACTCACTAGCTTGAACTTTCTTGAAGCTTCTTCAATGGAACCACATTCCAACAAAATGAAACAAGCTTTGAAGAATTTCACAGAATAAAAAACGGAAACATTCAGGTTCAAAAACTCAAGGAAGAAGATGATGGAAATAAATATCCTTGCTTAGACAATCTCTTCAATACACGTAGCAGACAAGCACTACCAACTTTTGTTGGACCACAGACAAGTTCTAACAACCTTTGCTAGACCACTTTAGGACAGATAGACACTGTTTAAGATAATTTAGTTTTTTTATGTTTTAGAAACCCATTTTTCTGTTATACACACAAATGGCCAGAAGGTGCTAGTTTGTTTTCTTTGACTAGAGTCCCCTATGGACTAGTGGATACAACAAACGTAAAGTATAACATAATCCTCTCAGAACTAGTTCCACATAAACTGTTCGCACGAAGAGTATATAGCTTGCGTCTCTTTGCACATTGAGACAATGTCATCTCTACTTTGGGGTAAGGATATTGTTGGCAAAATTTAGTTTCATTCGATGGACATCATTGAATATCTTTTGCTTTGAATTACTCTTTAAAAGCTTTGGGGGAATTGTTTTAGGTGTGTTTGTAAGGTCAACGAGTTAATGTATTTGTTTTGTTTTGGAACTCATACATAAGTCAAGTGATAAGACCATGATTGTGAATTGTGACCTTGATTTGATTAACTTTTGCGTAATGTAAAGATGATAGTAGATGAAATTGCATTTCGTTATGACTTTCTTGGGAAGGTTTTTTGATTGGTCAATAATTCGGAAACTTGAGACGTTTTATATGTGTTTGTTATGGCAATAATTTTTTTTTTGTGAAAATTGGGTCATAAACTCTGGAACTCACTTGATAAACACTTGTAGGCAAATCTTAGAATCTGCTCTTGCTTCGGATCTGATTTAGGCAATTTTCTTTGGAACATGAGCTTTCACAGCCATCCCTATATTACTTTATCCCTAGTTAATAACCCTTTGAGCCCATTTTATACACTTTGGTAAGCACTTATTTTTTGTTGTTGTAAACCCACTATAACTCCACTTTGACGATGCACCTAAAACACTTTCCGACCATTATTGTGAGAAACTTAATTGAGGGTGACTTATAAGAAAAACTCATAAAAGAAGTGTGGTGAGAGGAAATGAATAATTATTTTAGACCACAACCTGAGTATGTGCAATGAGAGAGTGTTGGGGTGTGGAAAAGAACAAAAAAAATGATAGAGAGAAGCGTGAGGTTAGATGAAATTTTTTTTTTTTTTTTTTTTTGAGTTACTATCTTCCTTTAAAAAACAAAAACACAACCAGAAACAAAGAAAAAAATTTGGAAAAAAAAGAAAATTGCAGAAAAATAGGAAGAAAGTAGTTAGGAAGGGAAGAACATGAATGGGTACTTGGCATGACGGGTTTGTGCTAATTTGGAAGGAAGAGTTCTCCAATGTAAAAGGGTTAGATGAATAGAAGGGAAGCAAGAAAGAGACTTGTTCATGGTCATTTACTGTAAATATTAAGTCTCTTACATTTTGTTAAAAATTCCTTTCGTTCTTCATAAACCATTACCTTAGCGTAACGTTACAACCATGAAAAAACCTAATGATCCGAGGTAGGATTGATTCTACATTAGTGGAGAGTGATTTGAAAAGTGAGCCTATGAATTTGATTGCACATTGTTTGATTTTCGTACTTTGCCTATGGAAGCTGAATCAACTCATATCGAGTTTTTTGGTGAATGTGGTGTGAATGTATTATGAGAGTAGTCAATAACAAAGGTAGTTGAAATTCACTTATTCTTTGCATTTGATGTTGTTATTATTCATTTGTTCACATTGACCCAATTTTGAGGACGTTATATGTATGAATCCTAAAATGTGTTGTTTGAGTCTTTAGTTTGAGTCTAAGTGAAGTCAGGTTGGATGTTTGTGGTATCACGCTGGAAACCCACGAGACTATAACTAGTCAACTAAAGGGCCGCCGAGGTTGTTTTAAGTCTTGTATGCAGATCAAACAACCGTGACAATCTACGGAAATGATTTAGGATAGTTTATATCAAAACTTTATGTTGCTTGCGTTTTCAAGCTAAAGGACTTGTTCTAACTGCTAGCTTGCTAGTACTAGCAAGACTAGTTGGGGTTGTGATAAGAGCTTGAAATACACTTTGGTTGTAGTCTTATGGGCGATTAATTGTGGGGAAATTAGGCTACATTTGGTAAAGTTACTTAGAATTTTCACTAATTGCCTTTTACACGGGATCACGGGTTGGTTTTGAGTGTTTTTTAGTGCTCGTGCTTAATGTTTGCTTGGATGAAAAATCCTGTCGGCCACGGATATGAGTGACGAGTGGAAACAACACGACAAGATCGAGTTTGAATTGAAGAAGTTTAGAGTTGAAGTACAAGAGCGATCTCTAGATTACGTTCTAGCTTAAGCATGCTCGGTTTTTGAGCATACTCGAACTATATAGAACTTTGATTAAGACGATTCTTAAACGTGGAACAGCTTTCAAAGGTTTACTTTCTATGTTCTACCACTTTTTCAAAATTCATCGTTTCGAGTTCAAAATCACTATCCTAACGAAATAGTGGATGTGCAGAAGAATGCCAACAGCTACTGTGCCGTGGCACCTTTTCCAGTAGCTACTGCTGCCGCGGCCATAGTCACGGAAGTTACTAACTTGTTATCCTTTTTAGGTAGGCGAATAGGGTTAAGGGTTCTAAATCAATAGAATTAAGGAAAAACAAAACCTAACCCTTAGGGGTTATAAATAAATCTTTTTAGTATTATTGAGGGATCTGTGGTGAGAAAAAGGGAGAAAATTCCTGCAGAAGCAGAGAAAAACAGAAATTAGGGAGCTTTGCTTCACAATGATAGATAAGTTTCCTTGTTCTTTCTTATAAACTCATGATGAATGTTTTTAATAAAGTGATGTTTCTTTCATGTTTATAATGAACTAATTTTATTCTCTAGGGTCTAAGAGTTAGCCCAATCTCTTAATTATGTATTGATCTTGATTGCTTAATGTTTATTAGATTCTTCGCTAAGTTTTACTATTTTCCTAATGCTTTTGATCTTAAGGGCCCTAACGAATGAAAACTAATGCACTAATGAGATCGGAGATGAACTTAGTTGGTCTACGGTAGTAAAACTATTAGGTTGAGCGAACCGCCAGTAGATATGTTACCCGCGTTTGTGAGTTTTGGTACCCCACAGAACGTAATGACTCTCCAATTGCTTACATCTGATTAGGATTCGAGTTAGTAATTAGGGGTTAAATTTGATAATTGTTCGAGACAAAGTTCTTGCAAATTTAAGGAGTTTGACCTGTCAAGAAGACCTTAACAAATAGCATAGTGACTACATCATGAATACAGAATTGTGTGAAATCTATACCCTAGGTCTAGTCTTTGTTTTTATTACACCACGTTATTTTAATTGTTCTTTTTAATTTCAATTGTTATTTTATTATTAGGTTCTTTGACAAAGTTGGATTGATCAATATAAGTAGGATAGTTATTGGTATTGTAATAGCTAATTCCCTTGGGTTCGTATACGTACTTTATAACACTTATACTGCCACGATTTCGTATATTTGCGAAAATCAACAACATGAACACTTTTACTTTATTTACATTCATAATATAGGTATTGATCTCCTGGATGTTGTTAATTATAATAAATTCTATTCACATTGTTGTTAGAATTCTTATATTATTTATTTAAACCTGATTTTTCTCTTATATATAATAATCTCACATAAATGATTCAAACAGCCATTTCGAAATTTTAAGAGATTAATAGCAATTCCCCTGGATTGACAGCTCAAGCCTTTGCTTATTTCAATCAAATACTTTGGCTCGGTCTCTGGTGGCTGCTTCATTGTTAAAAAATAATCTTCATTTGTTTTTAATTCGAAAACGTCAAATTTTGTTTGCTGCATACATGCATGGATGAAATGCATTACGGTTGCCTTGTTATTATTGTTGCTTCCATAAAACCTAAAACTATGAAATCGAGTTTGACAATCTGGAATTGACTTTATCTTTGTTTTCTTTCTAGCGTAGAACATATTTGTTAGTTGTAAGATTTCTAGACATAATATCAAAATTTCATAAATAAATCAGAAATATTATGGAAATTAATCAGTAATTTTCCTTAAAGTTTCATCAAATCGTCACAAACCTTATTTCGTAACATACTAACGAAATCTGAAACTGGTGTTATAAATTTGAACAGTTACGTACAAAATTGTGCGATTTTGTTGTATAATTAAGTTTCTAATAATTAATTAATTACGGAAAGCTAGAACATTTACTATTAAACTTTTGGAATTTTTGAATTGTATTTTTGCCATTAATCTTCATTTGACATATGTAAGGTACACCAAGGTTTTAACCTTTGATGAGTACAAGTAAAGAAGGTGAGAGATCCTTTCAATAAGTGCATTGCCAAGATATAAGCTTAGGAGTACCTGGGTTAAAATAAAATATTTGAAAGTAGTTAGTATTACTAGTAATTGGCTTTGGTTAAAAAGGTCATTATCAAAGCGTGAAGTAAGTGCGACGTGTTGCATCTACACTATATTAAGAAGGGTTAAAACTTTGTACAACTCTTTATACAAAAGAGTTTGTACAAACTACGATATGATATGTTCTGTTATATGAAAATAGATTTATATAACATTAATGCAATATAAGTTTTGTGGGACTTCAAGACCACATGATATGTTATATAGAAACTGTAATATGTCACGTCAATATCACAACTTTCTTTGTACAAGAGTTTGTACACAATACATCCCCGTTAAAAGAAAGCCATGTGCATTCTTGTGATTCAGATGACATAACAGAAAATTTTCGTTCTCTTTTCTCTCAAATTACTCTCAAGTTTTCTTTCTTCAAGTGTAGATAACACCTTTCATGCTTGCTACTTTTCACCCCTCATTAAGGCCATTTTTGGTACCAGCTGGTATCCTTAGCTTAATAAAATTTTGTACATAACTTTTAATTTCACTTATAATTTTAATTATTGACTAATTATATGCATTAAAGTTTAGTTTATCCTTAAACTCATTAAAATGATCAAATTAAAAGGAAAAAGAATAATTGACCAAGCAAATGCAAAATCACCGATTCTATTATCAACTAGATTTTTATATGAAATGGGTTCATCTTCTACGTTATTATAGTTGCTTCTATAAAACTTGGAAACTAATGAAATCCAGAGTTTGACAATCTTAAACATTGATGTATCTTGATATATCTTCCTTAATTCCATAAGGAGTTTTCTTAGTTGGTAAGCTTATTCATATACCCATACTTATTTAAAAATTCTCACCAAAAAAAAAAAAATGTTCATATTAATGAAAACTATCAGTCAGTCCGTCAGACTTTTTTTAATTATCACTGACGAAATCCAAAACATTGTTTTAATCAATTCTGAAAAGTTACATACAAAATCTTGAGGTTTTGTTTTATAAATTCTAATTAATTATGGATTTTTGTTAGTTTTAAATTTTAATCTTGACCATTAATCTATTTGACAAGTACTGGTACCACACTTTTAATATTTTAGATTAAATATCATAGAAGTGATAAGCGACCTAAGGTTTTCTTAGGTTTTGACACGGAACAAGGTATTATATCAATTTTCATAACCTTGTCAACTAAGGGCATCTCCAACCCCACGCTAAAATGTGTGCCAAAAAACACCAAATTGGCAGGGTTGGCACTCCAACCCACGCTAAACACTGCACCAAAATGGCGTGGTACTGTAGCAAAAAAAAATATTTTTTTAATTTTGGTTTTTTTGTTTTTTTGTTTTTAATTTTGTTAAGTTATTTGAGTATTAAATTTACATCAAAACTCACACCAAATTTGAGTTATTGTATTTAATTCAATTTGATTATTTTATAATATGATATATTTAAAAATGATGAAAAATAATATAGGAACTTTATTCAATGCAAAATAAACCTACATAACTCAAATAAAATTAAGCACTAATTTAGAAAAACACAAAATCAAAAGAAAATCAACATAAACTAAAATACAATTTAGTATGTCCGTGTAGATTAGTTTCCGGTATTCCAGATAGATCATCCAAAAGTCTTGAAAAACTTGAATCACAAACATCTTTTTTTTTTGTTGTATACATTTTATATTAGATTGTGAATGTTTTCTATAATGTTTTTCTATATATAAGTAATGTTTATTTGAATTAAAATAAATGTCTATTCATATTCAATTTAGTTAAACTTTTTCAAATATCTATTATTCAATACAAAATTCATTTCCAAATATTAATTATATATACAAAAATAATGAGTGAGAATGAGCTTATGTTACTTATATAATAAAGAAAAAAACAGATATTCTAAGAATATATCTTTTGGTGCAAATATTTGTGGTGGTGTGTGTGATGATGGAAGCTGTTTGCACCAAATTTGCACCAATTTGGTGTAACTTTTGCACCAAATTGGATTGCAATGGGTTTTGAGATGGTCTAAGGGTGTTTGTCTAGTTAAGAAAATTAGCTATAACAAACAAGTGCTTATAAATTAATTTTATTATAAGCATTTAAAATTTAACAATTTACGTGTTTATTAAAAGTACTTATAATGACTGCTAACGTACTAACGTGTTTGGAAACAAATGTGACTTAAAGTAATTTTATTAAATACATATAAAAGTAACTACATTAAATAAGGGTATCTATAGAATTTTAAATTAAATAAGGATAATAGTAAAGATACTTGGTCAAATACGCTTATAATCAGAGTGCTTATACAGCCAAAAAAAAAAAAGTGTCTCCCCTCCCACCTCAATTATTTTTTTTTTCTATTTCTTTATTTTTTTGCTTAATTAACGTTAGCTAATACTCATAAAAAGTTATCAAACAAACACCGTCCGCTAATTTTAGGAGTAAGTTAGTGTTAACCAACTTAAGCCTTAAAACAAACACCCCTTAATTTAAATTATTTTACCGAATCAAAATAAAAGGAAATGAATATTGATCGAGCAAACGCTGAATCACGAATTCTCGTTATCAACTGGAGCCAAACTTCATGAACACTCATAATTGAGCTTGAAAACCGCTTATTGCTAGCATTTGGCTTGCCAGCAAAATAAGATTGTAGAACAAAAACTGTCATTCATGTATGCGATTATATTATTATCATAGATGGTGATGAATTATTCCAAAAAGTTTGAAGGATACACACAAAAAAGGCCGTGATCAGATGTAGAATACAAAGACTTGATAGGTAATAATGCACGGCTGGCTTTTATTTTAACAGAGCCGCATCATGGACGAGCTTGATCACAATCTTTAGAACAGTATTTCGTTGACATTGAAGACTATACATAACTGTTAACATTAAGATTCTCATTCTTAATTATACACCATCGCAATCTCTTTCAACATTATTTCTCTAAGTACTATCACCAATTTAGTTTTTTTGCTTTCACGTTGCTAATAAATGGCTTCATTAATCTAGTTATCATTTCTAGTGTTGTCAATCGTTATACTTGTTGCATTACTGTATAAAGTGCAAGCTAACCTCTCTTCAACATTTCTATGAACTCTACATGTCCCTAATGCTCCACACAATCCGCACTCGCTATTAGGACTGCCATGTCTCGAGAGAGCGTAGAAGTGGCAGACTTCTTCCTCTTCGTCTCCATTTTCATGATGCTTTGTTCAGGTATCATAAGCTTGAAGATGAATTAAGCAGTTTTTTTTTTGATCATTTTTTTACTAAGACGTTGTGTTAATTAATTGCAGGGACTGGTGATGCATCCATTGTTGAAGGATGTCTCCACAATCACGCATGAGAAAAAATGCCCTGCCCAATTTGAATCGCAAGGGATAACGAAGTCAAGATAATGCAAAGTCTCAAGTCGAGCAAAATTTGTCCGGGTGCTGTTTCGTGTGCAGATATTCCTAACTGTTGCAGCCACCGGAATGTCTCATTTGCCCAGTAGTTATAATACATCATTTCAAATCCTTTTTCGTTATCATATATCATCCAATCCCTTTGTGAAATGGCTTTTTAATAGTGACAATTAAATAGAGGTTGGTGGACCATCATGGATAGGTTCGGAACTTGGAAGAAAGACTTCTACCACACGCAAGTTTAAGCGTCACTAATACGAACCTGCCCTGAGCGTGTGGAGATAGCCATTGATAACTTAGTTTCGATGTCGGAGCCAACAGGTTGGTGCAGAGGCCTGGCTGTCTTTCAGGTTCGCATACAATTTGGACAAGACACAGTGTTAACACTGTCTTCGTATATATGATTATAACAACGCAAGTGATATACGATGCTGGCTTTGCGTAGTACCGAAGACGTCATGTCCAGCTACTGGTGGGAATGCAAATCTTGCACCTTGAATTGGTCACAACCGCAATTCTTTCGATAATAACTACTTCAAGAAATCTTATTCAGAAGACGGGGTCTTCTTGCTCTGCTCAAGTACTTTATGAGGAATCTACTGATAGCATTGTGATGAATAGAGTAAGAACCAACAAAATTCAAAATCGATTTTGCAGCTGCCGATGAAAGAGGGGAATACAACTCTCTTAAGGTTCTGAAGGTGCCAATACGAAGTAGCTATGCTATTATGCTTTATATTTTATCAATTAATTGTTATGATGCATGTTAGTCTTTCGAATTAATATGGTGCCTTTAAGTGCATCCAATCTATTTTATTCTATTTTCATTAAACTTCAAGTGATGAAACAAATTGAATGGTTCTTACAATGTAAAATTAATAAGATTTTTAGGAAGAGGTGCATTCCTTAAAAAAGAAAGCATTTCTTTTGTATTAGCTTATAATTTAGTGTAATATCAAAGTTGTTTGTGTTTGCTTTAAATAAATGCAAATTTATATTCAATTTAGGTTATTTTCCAAGGAAAATAGCGTAAAGTACTGAAAGAAAACAATAAACGCTGATTTTTCATTGTCCAGGCATGGAGGTTTCAAATGATCCAAATAGATAATTAAAAACCATAAAAAATTGAATGAAGACTGATATGTTTTGATGCACAGGAGTGTATCTTTGTCATTATGAAAGCGCCATCATCGACAGGCTTACAATCAAATTATATCCAAAATATAAATATATATCCAGGGTGGAATTTAATTACAACAAAGTAAAAATACTTGTCTATATACACTAAACTCCGTCTCTAACTTGATTCAAGGTTCGTCACAATCGCTTCCTCCAGATACCTCCTGAATAGCTTCTCAGTTCATGGCCTTCCCTTCAATTCCGATTGGTTTCAACTCCTTGCTAACCCTTAGGTACCTAACAAAGAAACACAAATTCCTACACTCAATGATCAACAACTGATGATAAAGATTAAATAAAAAACAAAGAAACCTAAACAAAAAGACTCTAAAAAATTAGAGGTTTAATGGAGTTCAATATATCAAGTCAAAGAAACGCAAGGAAGAAGGGAACCATTATATCCTTGCACTTTTTCATCTCACAGTACACGTACAAGGCCACTTTTTCAATAAGGAGCCTTGGATCACTCTTTTGAAAGAGTGACACATAGATAGGTGCCAAAGCAATGCAAATATCATGCATTAAAATAAACTGATAATCAAGAAAGAAAAATGCCACATTATTGGGAACAAATTCTGCAACAGAGAACAATGTGTCCACGTAATTTGTTCAATCACATTCAAAGAAAACAAAGTAATTTGTGCCTCACTGAATTACAAAAAATCACCAGTTTTAAAGAAGGAGAAAGAAGCAACAAGGTAATTGAACTCTTTAGAAGAAATCCAAATCTTAGCTACTAGATTTCTTAACTGAAAAGAGCAAAGTTAGTTTAGTTTATAATAAAGAACGAAGACCAACTAACTCTCTAACGTCACCGTTTTGGTGTTTTACGAGACAACCTTTTGACATTTTGCCAAATTACACTTTGAGCCACTATGCTTGACATGCCTCCTCAACTGACTATCATGATCTGCTGCTGAATTGACCATATTTAGAAAGAGCTTAGTCCAATATAATTGACTCGCTCCAGTCAAACTAGACTTCATGAAGCCTTGTGAATTGCTCACTTCTTGTAGAGAACTTTCTGAACAGGTTGACTGTAGCACACTCATTCCGTGAAACCAACCAGGTGTCATTCACGAGATGCGAAAACAATGTTTCTTGAATCCAGGCATAAAGCACTTCCTTCACAATCATGCAAATAAACATATTGTAACACTAGTATGATAACACCTCACACTGAACTACCAGAAAAATAATGGTAATTTGAACAACCCAATTCGTGTTGACGCACACTTACTATCACAAGCTGCAAACACAATGTTTCTGATCCTAACAGACACAATCGTTCAACACTATAAACAACTAAACCTACAACTCTTGTTTAAATAGAATGCAATCAAAAACAAATGCATTTCCTGTTAGTAAAAACAAGCATCTCACATAAGCCAATACAAACTTTCCTTATAGTGAAAGCTTCCAATACTCAGGTTATAAATAACATCATCTCTGCAGAGCCACGTACAAACTTATTCCTATAGTGAAACTCCGTAACTCGGTTCAAACACGAACACATTTCTCTACAGTGCAAAGGTCAGCTTCTAAACAAACAAAGAGATGTATTGTTGTCAAAACAAAATCTTAGTAACCCTGTACTAAAAATTTACGCTCTCATACCAAAGCAGAATACACAACTGCCAGTAACCTTTTCTTAAAGCTCTGCCCAAGAAGTCTGCACAACAAAATTCAGCTCTAAACACAATTGCACGTGTAGTAGCAAATAAAAGTCATTTCAACAGGGGGAAAAACATTGGCGAAAGAAAATTCTACCCATGATTAGTAAACCTTTAGAATATTAAATCTCGTTTAAACCTAACACCAGTCAGGTATCTCCTTAGGTCCGCAAATGGGCATATGACAAAGGTTCGGGTTAATGATATCAGCTATTTGAGTTGGAATGGGAAAACATACAAATTGTAAACGTGTTTTAGCTATACCTGCTCCGAATGTAATGTACATCAATTTTATGGCTTAGTTCTAGCATGGAGGACAGGATTTTTTCCACGTAGACTCTTGCACTTACACTTAATAACCCACACCAATGACAGGTGGGGTGGACAAAGATACTCCTAATTCCAAAAACACTTTTTAACAGGGCCATTCAATCTCAATTTGAGCTGGAGCTCGATCATTAACAGCTTCGTGGGACTAATGAACAACTTTCGCTTCGTGGACTCCACTGTAATCAATAGGACCCATATTACACACAATATCCACTTGTAGACCTCAGTGTCTTTAGATATAAACCTCATAAGCTCGCATAGCATTCACACTTGAAAGACTCCTGTTTTTGTATATGTAAAACCATAATCCAAATGAACCTTTCACTACCTTAGTATGCTTTTACAGCTTGCCACTGTAGTCAGGTAAGAGCTGATAAAAACGACTCACACTTATAATAGGAAAGCTAGGATTAGGTCAGAGTTGAGGTACACGGAGAGCGCACCTATGGTGATTTAAGAGCGTCGATTTTCAATGGTGCATTGTCAGTGGAGACAACTTTATTCTCAATGCCTTGGAGTAAGGCAGAATAGCATCTTGCATCTTGTCGTTGATTAACAAATCGAAGCATACTTGTTTGTTTCTGAGGTGAATACCTCTTGAATTCGAGTAGCCTTTAACCAAGAAAATATGAAGAGAGCCAAGTGTCTTAAGGGCAAACTGGACCATGTTGCTCGTGCCTGACAATGAAACTGAGCGTAACATAGAGGGGGAAATCAAACCATAATTAGCGGATTCACTACACTAGGACCAAAACATAGTTAGTGAACCTTGTTTGTTTAAAATAAATAGGTTTGAATTTGACACATAGAGGTATCTAATCCTTTGCATGAAGGGTGGTATTTTGCTTATCAAACCAAACTCTGTAAGCTTGTTTGAGAACCATAAAGATCCTTATTTAATCGACATATATAAAAGGTTTATCAGGTTCTTCAAGCCTCAAAGGTTGCTGAATTAAACTCCTCAGTAAGTGTGTCACTTGAGAAACTACATTATTCACACAACTTGTTGAATATCCCATCCTTTAGTAACAGTTATATGAGGATTATTTCTGATGGTGCACAGGCTTTGATTACTGGGCTAAAAGTTTTAAGTAACCAGGACCACGGGTTTGTTGAAAACAGGGCAACAAGCTTATCTTTATACCTTGTCAAAGAACCCACAGGCATGATACTTAAATTCTAAACGACCCCTTTTTGCTGAAACATTGATATAAGGATTTGTGGCACAAGGGTCTAAGGTATTGTATATTTTTCAAAGCATCAAATTCATTTGCCATAGCAACTTTCCACTTAATATAGTAAGAACATCAAAGGTATGAACGGGCTTTGGTTTACTTATCTTTATTTTTTTTTTTGTGACTAGGGACTATAGTGTGACTGGTGCTAGAACTGGTAGAAGAAAACGGGTTCTGGTTCAAGAGCTCATGTTAGTATACTAGAGTTTTAGATTTGTGATTCGTGCTGGGTTACTAAGAAGATAATTTGTCTACTATTGCGCTTGTAATCATAGGATGGGTTTGAGAACTCAGATTTTGGACCAGAGAAGCACTGATTTTGAACCAATGGAACCATCATCAAACTTGGATAGTTGATACATCAACTGTCAATCGAGCAGATAGCCCTACATCTTAGGTGAGGCTATGACTAGTAGGAGGAAATTGGAACAAGAAGAAGTAGTGCTAGTAGTTACCTAATTGAGGTGAATGGGGTATTGAGTGTGAGGAGGTTGTGTAAGAATATGTGAGTTTGTTGTTGGTGTGGGTGTGGTGTGTAGTGTGTTTCTATGAAACCAGTTGTAGTAGTATCCTAATTGAGGTGAATGGCTGTATTTGCGTGTTTAAGGAAGGTGTGTAAGAGAAATGAGTTGGTATGGTGTGACAGTGTGGTTTTTTAGTGAGGAACCCGGTTGGTACTGCCTAATTGAGGTGATAGGATCTGTGTTCGTTTTTAAGGAAGTTGTGTAGTACTCGGTGAATGCAATGAGAGGTGTAGCATCAAGTATGTTTAGTGAAACAAGGTAGATTAGGATGAACTAGGAGACAATATTAGGGGTAGAATATTACTTCTGTTGTATGTGTGATGGATGTGCTGAGTGGGAGAAGAGGGCAAAAACTAGTTATTGCAGAGGAATAGCAGCTATCTCCAGTTGAAGACATGAAGAAAAGGGTTTGAAGTATGGTTAGATGCACCGGAATAAAAGCACAGGAAGCATGTAAAACAGAAGATGTAGAGAACTTGAATATTAGAAGAAGGACAATATTGGCTGGCACAAAACCATTGTCTTGCGAGAAAGAACTCACACTAATAAATTTTCACACTGGTGTGATAACAAATTTTACCATCCGGTTTTAAACATTTATACCTTTGTGTACTTAAGCTATAACGAACAAAGACCACTTGACTGAGTTGAAAACTACATTTGTGTTTGTTAAGAGACTAAGGAAAAGGAGAAACAAGAGCAAACACAAATACCTTAAGTGATCATTGGCATGACAATAGATAAATAACTTTTGATAAGGAGATATATTCACAAGTGTAGGTGTAGGCACATTTATTTATTAGAAAAACATAGTATCAAATGCTAACCACAAAAATTGTAAGGGCCTGGGACGCATGTGCAAGAAGTAGTTAAAAACCGGTTTCTATTGTGATCTAGTGTTTCCTTTCAAGTCTGCATTTTGCTGATGGTATATGTTGAACATAAATGTTTAAACTGAATTCTAACTAGTAGTCCAAGAGTGAAGAGAATGTTACTCTCCCACCTTGGTCAGAATGTCAAACACGTGAGTTTGTGACAAATTGCCCTTTCGACTAATGCATAAAATTTGATCAAAGATTGACTTATCTTCAGCCTTGGTTCTAAGAGGAAACAACCAATGTACATACTATGAGTCATCTAAAAATTGAATAAAAATCTCAAGAACCTGAGCGTGAGAAGGCAAAGGAAGCAAGCCATCCATACTCATTATGAAACAGTTGCAATGGTGCACTAGCAGTGAGGGAAGAGGGTGAGCTACTGGTGTGATGTAGTTTCCCTAATTGGACACACATCACAAAAACTTCCCAAAAAAACGAGAAACCAATTTGATGATAGATAGACTGATGGGTTAATATTTTTGGTAATGTAGTGAGTATGGTTTGCAGGGTAGTGAAGTTGGGATGGTCTAATCTTTTATGCCAATTCATATAAGAAGAATGAGTACTATTTACAACAAAAGTACAATAACTAAATATTGATATCATAAGTCATTGCACACTGAAAAGAACATTATTTTTATTCATAGGTAGAGTACAATCATTACATTGAGAGACTAACTTCACCTTTACAAAGACTATTAGACAGGTAGCGAATACAACATGTATATACTATAGTTTTGTACTATTTTCCAGGATAGTTCAATCTCTGGTTTCTTACATTCGACTCAAGAGATTCGTTTTGGACAATTGGGTGTAAATTTAACTGACTTAATTTGTACCGCTGCACTGAGTAAATAGAGCGAATTCTAAAAACAAACAGAACTTAATACCTAATAACTTTTATCTGAATTACGAGACAATGTGATGAATGACAAAGGGGTTTTAAAGAAAGACCTATCTATTGATACAAGCCACCTTTAAGCTCCCCTGGGCATAGTGTGCCTAGGTACGGGCTTGTACCTTAACAAAACAATCATTCAACATTAAAGTTCAACTAACTACACTATTATCCTGAGTAAATTAGAAAGCTTAAAAGGATTCTTTGTTATTTTAGGCACACACAAAATATTTCTAAGATGAAGATCATTTTGAATGTAAAAGCTATGGATAGAAGACACAACCAATATGAGAATCGGTGAACACTCACCTTACCCCTTGGAGTTGATACCAAACAGTCAAGGTCTGACGTTACTCCAAGGGCTCAAATCTGATGCTAACATGATCAGTAGCTTGTGAGTCATGTACCAAAGAGGATCTAGGGAGTAAGAAATGTACCCAAGGCTGAATGTGGAGCTTATGAGGTAGAAGAGGTGATAGACCAATAAGCACTATTGAGTGTGGTGCTGTACAACCCACAACATTGCTAGGCAAAGCTTGATTGGTTCACTCCTGACTTGTTTACTAGGTACTCCAAGAAATGGCTGTATGTGACGATTGGTCACCCATTATGTGCCTGAGGATGTGTTTGATAAGATCATTCTAATAGGGTTATTCTTATGTGTCTAAGGGTTGTAACCAAACATTTCCCTATTGAAACCTGTGAGTTTTGGACCAGAATTGTAACCACCTATGACCACGTGTCATATTAACAAATGGAATTGTAAACACTTGGAACCAGAATGCAGACCACTAGTATTTGTATTCCAACATGTAGATTCTAGTGTATGTCGTATTGAACTATGGTTGCACATTAGGCAGCTGATGACCAACTTTAGGAAAAACTGACAAATCAACTTGCTTATCCCATTTTCTTGACCTCTCGCCTATTACCACCAATTTCTGAAAACAGATGGTCTGTTGGGACAATTATAGGAACTGTTGGATTGGATAAAGTAGGCATTATCTCCACCATGTCAGAACCATAATCTTCTGTATAGGTTAGGATAAGTCTGAGCAAAGTGGGATTTCCCAGTGGAGAACAAGAAGAAGAGTATGATTGGTAAAATGAATGAGAAAGTAGGCTTAAATCCCTCCAGATGAGGCAATCTGCAGTAAGGCAAGGCTGAGTTATAGTAGGTTTAATGTCACTAACAGGCCATAATGATTACTTGCGCTATAATTGGTAGAGCTATTATAAAATCGTGGAGTACAAGTCTCAAGGTTTGCAATTTCAAACTTCTGACCAAAGAAATTGGGGCTATTGTAAAGTAACTTGTCCATTTTTATTCAGTCTAAGGTGAGATTAACAACTACACGCATCATTTGACTTAAAACCACCAAGTATGTATTGTCAACAACTTTGTCTCAATAACACCAACCCCATAGCTGAAGACTTTCGAAATTGCTTTCATTTTTTTAACATTTTCTTCAATACTTAAATTGCATTTTTGGGTGTTTTGTAACAGTTTTTTACGTGTTGATTTTGGCCTTTGAATCATTCACAACGCATGTTGTTTAATGTGAACACAATTTTTGTGGAAAATTTGTTCATTCTGAAAACATTGCCACATGTTCTTCATAAATGACTTCCACACACCCAACTCATAAGAAATACTATCCACGCTCCACATGTATAAACAAGACAAGTTGGATTCACCCAGAAGCATATCACTAGTGTGCTATAGATTCAGGATTTGTGGCTATTCATTCTCCATTTCAGAATTCGAAAATAAGACAGAGAGACTAGGAGACTTAACAAAATACCATGGTCGCAAGTTTGTGGAACCAACCACAACTACGACTTGTGAGCTCCGAAAATGGAGGTGTATGTCAAGTGCGCTAGGGTTTCTATACTTTTAGATTCGAAGCTAAGTGAAAGTAGTGCGAAGTGGAGGATTCCCGAACCTTCCCTCAACAAAACCGTTTAAGTAGTTGAGAAGAAGAGCCGGAAACATTCACCATGTGACGTCAGTCACTAAACGAGAAAGAGAAGCAAATAAAGGGAATTGAAGTCTTTTAGAAGATCACAGAATCTTAGTGCTGTATTCTTAACTTGAAAAGAGTATGGTAAGCTGTGGTTCAGTTTTATACAAAATGAAGATCTCAATACTCTAAACGTCACCGTTTTGGTTCGTATTATGACAAAGACAACCCTTTATTTTGCAATATTCCTTTGAGCCCTAGAACTTGAAAATTACATTGCAAACATAAAAAGAGTTCACAATTGTGCGTTAAGTACAAACTCGCACACAAAGTCGTAAGTCCGATAATACAAACTGTCAAGTATCTGTGGGAGAAGACCTTTTTCTATATCAGAACGCCAAATCTAAAACATGGTATGAACAAATTTTTGAAAAAGTTTTAGTAGTAACGCCCCAGAAACATCTATGTTGGTATATTGATTATGTAGGGTCATGAGTCTATTCTTTCTATACTGTATCTAATATATGCCACTTGAGTGGTTGAACCTGACGATGGGAATCCACAAGTAGTGATAAGTCTTGATTGTGAGATCCCTATGATCACCTTTGGTGGCCATGTCTAGAAACGTCCGTACACACAAAATTCCTGATTAGGGCATAGATAATTACGTCTAAGATTATCATCAAGCGTTGAAGACCTTACGAAAGGTAAAGTGGACAGACTCTCGCATGTCAAGGTTGTTTAGTGGACACTGGTGACACATACAGGGTGCTTGGTATTAACGATCCACTAGACTGGCCCATTATAGAGGATTCTTTATAGATGGCAACCTATTTTCCATGGATATATAGCCTTTAACCAGAATGATGGTGCATGTGTCCTTAGACTTGAGATTACCGGAGTGTAATATGGGTTGAGTTTGCTACACTAGCCAAACTAATCCTATTGTATGGTTATCACATGGTGGTGATTGACTGCTTAAGAAGTAACATCAGACTATGGTGGTACGAGTTATGTGTCCGTGATCGTTGGTCCAGTAACCAAATCTGAGTATGTTCACGGTGTTTATCTTGAAGTTGGACATTCTTTTAATGCTTCAAACTTGATGGAAGATAGGATAAAAGGTTTGATCTGAACAGGTAACCATATCATTGATAGGTAAAGAATATGCCTAAATCGAATCTGTCGAGGTTCCCGACCATGATGGCCTTGTTAGAGGGCCACTATCTTAGTCTGTGTGCATGAGAGTGAGCTGATTAGAGGGTGTGATCATGATGTTACATCCTGGCAGACGATTATAGGCAGACCCTACGAGTCACACACTTAAAGACAATTTAAAGCGATAACAAGTAAGGGGCATTTGACATCATTACTAAGAAGGGGTATTTGTAAATCTCTATGGAGCAATAAATTGCTAGAAAATGTTTGTTGTCTGGATACCCATCTTGAATGGACCACTTTAGCTATGTACGATGCCATACTTACCTTTTACAGATTATTTCATATGTATATTGTAATAAATAAAACGTCATTATTTCAATATATATATTGAGGTATTCTGTTTTAAATACTGAAAAATCATATTAGATGAAATAAAATAATATGAATTAACACCACGGTTAGTGATTTTCTTCGGAAATAAGAAATCTAATTATGTTTACTAGGAACAGGTTATATTTGTACTATACTCTAATTAGGGATAATATACTCTAATTAGGGAAATGGGGGTGCTATTAAAAAGACACTTTGCCCCAAATTTCCCTAAGACTCCTTCATTGCGCTCAGAGAAAAAAGTTGGGAATTTTTCTCTCTTGACTTTCTTACTTCCTTCTGCTTTAAACAAATCAACCAATGCAACTAGCAAAGTGATGTGTGTGTTGATCTTGCCTTTGGTGGTATAGTATATGCTCACTTCTATCCTGATGTGTGACATTTTTTTCATGTCAAACGTTGGAGCCTCCAACGGTGGGTAAGAATCTAAAACCTTGGAATAGGTTTTTGATGTTCATAACTGTAAACAATGTATATCTCATATTTGGATTTTGGGGCTTTTAGTGTTAAGTAGGTAAATTTTTGTTTTCTGCTACCTGTTTCTTGATATTAAATCCTAACAAAAGTTACGTACAAATTTGTGTAGAGTTTTTTTTATAAGTTCTAATTAATAATTTGAAATGGAGATGACATTTATTTTTGTATTATTAAAATTTGGATTTTTGGGATTTTTTTTTTTTTATTTCTACCTTGACAAATGTTAATGGACAAATAGACACGTAGCCACATACAAACATGTGGATTCATTGAAACCCACTAACTTTAAAAAAAAAAAAAAAAGTAAAAAAGTCTTTAGGTTTTATATCATTTACAGTTTGAACCACCCCACAAGGGTTCATTGGTGACCCAACAGAAAATGGATTATTAATTAAACATTTTTTAAACTTTTCTCTCTTCTGCATTTCCCCTACTTTTTCCTCGTTAAAAAAAGGTTACTTCTTTGGATTACAAAGTAAATTGATGTTCATTTTTTTTTTTTTTTACTTAAAATTCTTTTCTTTTAGCTTTCCTGTAATTGATAAAATCAGGCTATGAGTTTTTTGTGAGTTTGAAATTGAAAAGTTAAATTCCTATATTTGATGTGGGTTTTGTATTAATCTTGTTTATGTTGAGGTAGGGTTAACTAGTTAGTTACACTAAGTTGGATTTGAAAAATTCTGTGTTAGTTATTGAGTTAATTTTAAAATTGGTTGTTTAAATAATTATGAAATCTTAAGTTGTAGATATTAGAGTATTTAGTGGTAATTTTGATTTATTGATTAATTGTTTGATATTTAGAGTGGGCTTGGAGAGGTTTTTATGGATTATGGTTGAATTTTAAATTGTTGGAAAAACCTAAGTTACAAGATTTGGGGCTTTAGTTTAGTGATGCTTTGGCCCCACTGACTAAAACTTGGCTAATCAGTGGATACAAACACACATTTTAATCTTCTTTAGATTAAGTATTCGATATAAGAAGCAAGAGAGATCCTTAAGATTTCCTTAGGTTTTGACATGGAAACAGTAACACCCCCACATATATTTTGACATAGAACAGTATTAATCAGTTTCCATAACTTATGGCTGATTAATTATTTTAACGAATCAAAATAAAAAGGAAACAGAATAATGGACCAAGCCAAATGTTTGATCACAAATTCTATTATTAACTGCACCAAATCATGAACTCATTAATTAGTTGGAAACTGCGTAAGAGCTTGGTATGTGTAGCTAGCAAATTGGCAAGCTCCAAAATAAGAAATGATATCAAGCAGCATTAACCACAAATAGAAGAGTAACACTGTTTATCCCACCTAAGGTTTGCCTAACGACACACTGTTGTCACCCCAAGAAAACATATCAAATATCACTTTTCCATCAAAAGGTACAATTTGTTACTACCCAAAATAGAAATATTAAATATGTCATAACGTACCCACCTCGTACCTCCCAAAACAGCTCATCTTTAGTAATAATCTAGTTCTTGTTTCAAGCGCAGTTGTAATGTAGCTTAGCTTACGGCGGCTGCTATAGTTTGTGTGATTTCCTTTATTGAACTCTTCACTTGATTTCTGTGTTATGTTAAGTTTTTTGTTGATTGCGAGATTCTAACACAACTAATTCAACACGGTGCCGTAACGTTGAGTGGTCCAAGAGACAACCATGATTATGGGTTTTGAAAATACGAAATAATGCAATGAGAGCTTTTAAAGTGTTCGGAGCTAAGTAGCAAGTCCTACGTCTACTGATTTGTCTAGTATTGTGGTCAGGTCGCAAAGCGACTGACTTACAAATGATTGGGCAAAGTAAATACAAGTTTTTCAGAAGCGAGTGCTCAAGGTAAAATGGGCCCGCATCCCTTTAATGAACATGGGCTTTTCTCTCTTTTTACACGGGATGATGCATGTAATCATCATTAAAATCCATGGGTTGGCTGTGAAGTCAGGACATAATCCGGCTTTACGTCCCATTGCTCCCATTTCCTAGCTGATTTCACGCGATTTTGGAGCAGGGAACGGACACGGTGAGCGTCGTAGTATTGGCAGACCTGACGTGCGCTTAACGTTCTGATGGGAGCAGGTCACACGTCATCACGGACTCCCCACTCAGCCCTTGATTTGCCCAGGATCGTATTAGATAGTCCGTCTTTTTTAGAGTTAGAGGACGAACTCTTGGAACTAACTTCATGAATCCACGTTGAGGTTCTAGTCATTTCGACCTGACGGAGAAGCTCGAGAGGGAACTTTTGAAAACACGACCCCACCAATCTTTGCCTAAACGGACCTAAAATCGTGCATCCAGCGACCTGTATTCATCGGACACGCTCTCCTCACGTCCTAGTGGTAGATTCAATAACCTGTTTCGAGTTTGTCAGGCGCTCTAACACGTGTGTAAGGCGTCTGAACAACGCATAAATGCGTTGTGGCGGACCCGGCGTTGTTTGACAGCTTAATTGGCACGACGCAGTTGAAACGAGTGACCCTCATCACCAACATTAAATGCGAACGTTGGGCACATTTAATGCGGAGAGAGAGAAGGCTGTCGTTTCGGATTCCGAGGCCAGGGTAACCATCGGTTCGCAATCCATTAAAAAGCCGCACTTTTTTTAGATGATGCCCCACCAGAATCCCCTTCTTCCTCAAGCGAAACATCTTGCAAATCGGAAGCTTCGTTCTTCTCGCATTGGCACTCTCGTCGTCCAAAACAAGATTCGTCACGTCGGCACGCGCCTGTCCGAAAGGTAACGGGTCCTTTTCCTTCTTCCTTTTTTTTTGTTGTGGTTGGTGGGCAATGCGTTGGGTCTCCTGGTGTTTCATCAGAGACGCGCTTCGTCGGATTCGAGCAGGGGGATGTCACGACTCGAGTTATGTTAGGGTTTAAGGGAATTGTCACCATGCCCCTCCGCGCAGGACTAACATGCAATGGCTAAAATGACCCTGTCTGTCGGTGTGTAGAACTTGGCGATGGAACCGTAACGTCGCGAGAACAGATGACTCGTCTTTCGCGGGACATTCCCACGGACGCATCCCTTGTGTCTTTCGGTTCCCACCCAGCAGAAGTATCGATAGGATCAAAGGCAGTTCGACGTCTGTGCAGTAGTGTCCATCGCAACACCCAATTCGTCACGGCATCCTTCTGATGGCTGCTGCGATCTCTGAAGAGATCTTCAAGGGTTGAGTGGATTGATTCCCTTCATTCTTTTCCATCAATTCGTCCTGGTCACTCGGGATCGACCGATGCAGTTTGACGCCAAAGCATATGTCATCGCTCTCGACGCTGTACATCGCATGTCGCGAGAGTGGCTTGGCAAGCCAAACGGCGTGTAGAACTACGGTTTGCCTACTATCTCAAAGTAGTAAGGACCAAGGATATTCCCAGTTTTACTTGTCACAGCGTACCTACCATCGCCGGAAGGGATACATAGCTATCCCAGCAACGCGGTGGGGCCCTACGAGCCCACAAAAATCTTCTTTTTCTGCTTATGACGCGCCAGTCCGCTTTCAGAAACCAAGTAGGTTCTTCTTCGCAGGTTCATTGTCTGTTCGCAATGCTTTTGTCATACGACCTGACCCTGTTCTTTTGCAGTTAAATAAGACTGACCACACAGACGCTTGACGACTCAGACAGGGGCTCGTGTCTTTTGGATGCCTACCCGAGGAAAGCTGAGACGCAGGAAGCTCGTGACAATCGCGAATCTTGCGGCGAGTAGCGTTTCATCGTAACAATGCGTCTTTGGAGACTCTAGAAGGTAAGTACACTGATATCCTCTCTGGTCACGGAAATAATTTTGTTTACTAATAACGTTGCTGCAGCGACATGCTTCCAAATAGAGTCCAAGCCAGCCTCGCTTGCGAGCACCGTCGTCTTCCCTCGCATGAGGAGAGAGAGTGTGCGACTAAGCCTCGTCCCATTACGGGCACAACCGGTGAGAACAGCCGCCCTTTCCAGCCCCGTTGTGCCAAGAAGCGACTAGGACAGAATAGGTCGCCTTAGGACACCACTGCTCGCCCAGCGGGAAGGCTTTAGCCCAGAGGTCGGAAAGGAAGTAGATTCAGGTCGACGAGTCGAGACTGATATGAGGAAGAAACCCTTGAGGTCGCGACCGGACCTCATAAAAGACGGTCGTGCAAGGAACCCTGGACGAGGGCAATTGCTGCCGAAAGGCGAGACGCACCAGGGTGTGACTCGTTGGGGAGCCCTGCCCTAATATCTTGCAAGTCGTAGGTCCTATTCTTGCCTTGAGTGTGTGTTCTAGGACGTCATATGACGAGGTTCGCCGATCACGGCCCGCTGACCTGAGACCCACGTCTTCAAGCATCTAACAAGGTAACGAACTGCTCTTATAGTTTGTCCGCCGTTTCATTCTAATCACTTCTGAGCCGCGCACTTTGATTGGCGTAGGATGGCTATGGGAAGACTTCGGCTGGGGGGACGCGAAGGGGGCAAGCGACTAAAGGATGGAGGTCGCGAAGCTCAAGACACAGCCGGAGTTACGTCGAAGCGAAAGAACCAAGTATCGAAGCGTGAACATGTACCTGAACCAAAAGGATGCCGCTTTGTGAACAGGAACTCCAAAAGGTGGACTTTGAACGACGTGCTGAGGAAGTAAAGGAGCTTCAAAGGACACACCGCTAGCTCTCTAAGTAGGTCGGAGAAAAGGACCAGGGATCCAGTGACCTCCTATGGCTCAGCGAGCTGAACAAGAACGGAAGACTTCTGAAAAGGAAAGTCTAGCTCCGACGGTTCCGAACTATAAGAGCAGTCGTGGAAATGATTTCTTCACTCTGAAGACGAATTGCGGATCCGATTGAGGAGATCGAGGACAAAGGACGCGTTGGGCAATCGGTGTCCACTCTATACCCTACGACCAAAGAACCCAGATCTGGATATTCGCCTCTTAGAGCGGAGGCACAAGACCTTGCGGGTTCTGGCGGAGGAAGATGATCAAGCAGCAGCGGCCACCAGGCGATTCGACCAGCAGAGGGTTTTGGCTCCTGCTGTCCTACGGATCCCCTGACTAGCCATTGTAACAGAGTCTGACGTCCATTGAGATAGGGTCTATACTTTTTGTTGTAAATAAATGAAAATTCATTTTGCTTTCAATTGTTGTTCGCTTTTTCAACATAAGTGCGTTTACATTAGTTTACATAGGCAATTAATGGGAATCGTTACAACGTGAACAGAATAAATATGAACTGTTTCAGCGAACAGAATAAGGACTTTCAACAAGAGGGAATCAAAATAAAAAACTGATCATGAAGCGGTAATCGGATTACTGATAGTCTGGCAGAGGTGGCTGTGGCCATCCAAGCTCGAGGTATTTTGGACCGTTCCAATCTTTAGATGGGTAAGTCCCACGATCTGATCACTTTGTCGACCTGGTACGATTGCTCTCCCAGTTAGGTGTAGTACCCCCGCACTTGGCTCTCTAGTTCAACGGAGAACTTGCTTTAGCACAAGGTCTCCGACCTGGAAGTCTCTTCGGGTTTCTGACCTTTGAATCGAAGAACCTGTTATGCACGTTGCTAGTAGGCCTTCATCCTTAGCGAAGCCTTTGCTGCGGTGCTCTTCAACAAGATCCAAACTTCCCTAATAAGCTGTTTCGTTTCACTCATCGTCAAGTCTCTTCCGAAAAGAACCGTTCCCACCTCTACAGGAACTGTGCTTCGCAGCCATAGGCTAGCGAATAAAGTAGTTTTGAGGTGAGGTTCCTTGGAGTGTCCCTGTATGCCCATAAGACTTCGGGGAGTATCATCCCAATTTCCTTTGGCATCTACCCCAAGTTTTGACCTTTAGTGTTGTGCTTGAGTGGTCTTGTGGACAGCGTAACCTTGGCCATTTCTTGCGGCCCTGTCCTGGCGACTGAGGGACTTTTTTTTGGATGCCCGCTTCGTCCAGAAACTGGTTTGAACTCCTCGTTATCGAATTGCCTTTTCATTATCCGAGAGGAGGGTGTTGGGGAATTTCCGTAGCGGCAAACTATGTTCTTGAAAACGAAGTCCTTTCAACTTTCCTGTCGTGATCACGGCCATGCGGTTCGACTTTCCACCCATTTCGTGAAATAACTCTACAGCACTACGGCAACCTTGACCCCTCGATTCTTTCGATGGAATGGACCGATAGTCGATCCCCAATGAAAATGGCTAGGGGCTAGACACGTCGTTATCAGCTCGTCGCTGAGGGGGCTACGGATATGTTCGCGAACCGCTACACTTATCACATTTCTGACAAAATTGTGCGTATCTTCTTGGATCCCGGGGCCAATAATATCCCTAACGAACAACCTTGTTCGCAAGAGATCGAGCACGGTGTGATTACCTAGATCCCTTCGTGAATTCCCTCATGGATGTAGTCTGCTTCTGTCACTGGTTTACACATCGGAGGAGAGGGGCATTGAAAAAATCCTCTCCTATAACAGCTGGTCCACGAATCAGTGTGTAACAAGCCTGTATCTTGCTCGCGGACCCTTGCCCGACCTTATCGTTGGCAGATCTCATCCTTGAGGTATTGGAAATGGGAATCTCCCAGAATCCGGTTGAGTCACATTTACTGTGGTTCGGGAGCTGATAGTTGGACTATCCACGAAAACGAACAGGATGTTGTCTGGAGCTTTGAATCCAATCCGAGGCTTCTTTGCTGGGCATCGCTATAGATTGACTTCTGTTGGGGATCTGAGTGATTTCAAAAGTTTAAACGCCCAAGAGCGTCCTTAGCTTCTTTCAGGTAGGGACCATGTTCTCGATCTTTGGCTGGTATTCCCCTAAAATTTAGTTTTGACGACTAGGCATGGAGCCTGTAACATATGATCGCGGTTTGCCTCCTTTCTTTGGCAAGTCCCAACCTGGCAAGCAGGACGTCATACTCAGCCTCCTTGTTGTCGCCTTAAACCCAAATCGGGAAATACCATGAATCGACCGAGCCCCCTAAGCTTCACAGGAGAAGACCTACCCAGGTCTTCTTATCCTGTTCGATGACCCGTTTGACGTAGAGGTTCCAAGTTGATAGGTTTTGAATTCTTTCCTGCACGACTGTTCGACTTGGCTGTTGCTCGCTTGGGATATAGGAAATTATGTCAAGAAGTCTGCAAACAGTTGCCCTTTAATGGTGTCGATCTGGGCTTGTACTGTCGGTCGACTGGCCTTAATTCCAGGCCCAATTGGCAGTTACCATGAGACTTCTGGTTTATGGATGACTGCCTGAGGGGGTAATTAGTATTATGTGATTTGGGGTCTCCGTGGACGTAAGATCGTAGCTTTTTGGTGCGATCAGCAGAGCAAAGGCTAGTCCGGCTCCTTTTTCGTAATACATCTCGGCATCGATAGATGATTTGCTTGCTAATATAACTGGCCACTGCCGCCTTTTTCCTCTTCCCTACTAAAGCTGCACTAAACCCGCGAACTGAGAGACTGCACAGGTAGATGAGACAGGATTCCGTGGGAAGAGGTTAGAGAAGAAGGGGGCCTTCCTAGGGTGTTCGTTGATACTCTGTGTATGCCTGTTCGCTTCGGGGAGTCCATTCGAATTTCTCTTGTTGGACCCGTTTCAGTACATTGAAAATGGCAAGCACGCGTTGTTTATCTCCATATGTAAATCGACTAGACGTGCAAGCCTATTGGCCCTTTAGGACGACTCATGGGACGCCTTTCGACCTTGCTGGTCGGGGCTCTCCATACAGCAAAGCTTGAATCTTCTCGTGGTTTACTTCTATGCCCCGACTTGATTAACCATTATCTAGGAACTTTCACTGACATATACCCGACACGAACACTTGTAGAGGTTTTAAACTTCTTCTGTAATAGTCCGACCCGAGGAGGTCAACATCTTAGGAGATGTGCATATGGTTCTGAGGTTACCTGGATTGGACCACGCGTACGTCACATCAGACCTCCATTGTCTTCCCGATCTGTGTCGAGAACATCCGGTTAAACCAGACCGTTGGGAGGTTGCACCGGCATCTTGGTAGGCCGGGGGGCAGCTGAACTGTTGAACAGTACAGCCTACCGGTCCATATGAAGGACGTATGACTCCATCGCTGGCCTAACATCGGGATTTTGATTGTATCTCGGACTCGCATCCATGTAAGCTTAACAGCTCATGCCCGAGGTGGCATCAACACGCCTCGGTCGAATTCTCGGCGAGAGGGAGTTTGTCTTTCAGGCAATGCTTCCGCTTGAGGTCGCTGAGTCGCAACAGCGAAGTTCTGGCCGCTTTGCGTTGGCTATTTTACCAGGACCGGGGTTTGGCAACCAGGTCGAGTTATAGTCGCCTCTCGGACTGGACGCATTATGTCGAGGAGGTTTTCACTTCGGATTTAGTGCAGCGTACCGCTCCGGATCCATCGCTTTCTTTTCTGGCAAACCGGTTTGGCTTCACGCTGCTGCGTTTAATGAAGGCAACAAATGTCCGGGGCGATCCCGACCCATATCTGCATGCGACCAGGCAACAGGTCAATTGTTTTCCTTAAGAAAGCTTATCAGCTCGGAAACGATACCTTAGGGGTTTGAGACAGTTTCCAATCTTAACACTCCGGCTCGATTGTGTGATCAGCCGAAGATGTGCAGAACGATCCGTCAACGGCGGCCGGGTAGAGGGATTTCCTGGATTCCGCGAGTCTATGTTTAATTCCTCCACTGGACCAGGGCCTGTGGCTCGTTCGGCGATCGCCATAGACTTGGCGAGCTGCAACATGCGAAATGCCCGTGCTTGCATCTGCAAACCGCTTTACCGTGCGATTCGCGAATTGCGTCTACGATCTGCTCACTGTACCCTAGCCTCGTTTGGAGTGGGGAACTTCATCTTGAGGTGATATATGGAGTGACGCCATTACAGTTCTCAACAGAGGTCGCCCCAAGATTCCATTACAAGGCCGTAGGGGCAGTGCCACGACCAAACTTCGATAACCCTAGTCACCGTCGTCGTAGTATCGAAGGTCGTGACTGTTAGCTGGCAAATCGTTCTTTGGATCAGGTGATCCCTGTAAAACGTTAGAGAGGATCGAGGCGGCTTCAGGTCGACCTCGTCTAGTTCTTCAATATCTGTCGAAGCGCTCTTGAAAGGATGGTTCACCGGTCGATTCCGTGTCCAAAAGCATTCTGCGACATTATGGCACCCTATCAGGGCGTGATCACCCAGGGGCGTCCCTTCATAGGATGGTGCAAGCGAGACTGCTGCTCCTTGTTCGCAAAAGGTGATCCGGTTCCTCCTTTCAAGCCTTTTGCGCGGTCGCTGCAAGTGTTCATACCTGATCGGGTCATGATATGCTTCGCGTAGCGTTACCTTTCTGCGTCTCCTACGCGGTTTCCCGCGAGACGTGCTCCGAAGAATTATTAACCTTTTTTATACTGTATCCTGCGATCCGACTCGCTTTCTTCTTCTGCTGGACTCCCTTGGTGTCTCTTTCTTGGAGAGTCTCAATGATCTCGTTGATGATGGCCCTTTCCTTGATGAGCTCCTCCTGATTGCCTACTTAGAGCGTGGCATTCATCAGTTGTGATTCCCGTTTCCTATGACAACGACCTTATTTTGCTGGTTACTGGATAGTAACAGGGGATTTTCATGTGTTCGCGTTACCGAGCAGGCTGCCTCCTCGATTTTTCAAGGATTACCGATTCGGGCCACGGTCAACGGAGATGGTATTGAGTTCGTGTCCACGGTCCGACGAGGGACACGGAGCATAGGACTTTTTGTGCTACAGTTAGCAGTGGTGTCTTCTCATTTTTGACTGATCGAGCTGTCCTTAATTGGTCCTAGCTCAACGTCTCTTCTCGAGCAGCTCTCCATTTTCCTTCCTCCCGACCAGACATATGATTGAAGGCCGTGATCGCGACGGCGGCAGTCTGCCAGATTCTCTCATCGGAGATATTTTTTCTGCAAGCATTGTAAATACGGTGAGGGAAACATCGTACCCTAATACCTACATTCTTCTTCCAACAAGGTGCGTGTTTGCCCGGGCCGAACGCACATGCTCCATTATATGTATCGGAATGGACTCTTCTGGGCCTGAGCCACCTTGTTATTCCGCTGTGCAACGTCGATGTAACGATTGCAGGGAGTTCATTCTCTTCTTGGCCTTATGTTGCTGAAGGGTAGTCAAGGCCAAATCAAACACTTCCGTTGCTTGGAAATGCCGTAGGAACTCATGCTCATATGGGCCATGACCTGATCGCTCTCCACGGGGGGGGGGGGGACCTTTTTTCCCCCCCCCCCCCCCCAGCTGGGAGCGACCTTAACCACACGTGGCTATGCGAAGTGTAGCGTCACGGCCCCAAACAATGAACAGTCTACAAGGTCTGAAAAACCTGGGGGTTGAGCTCCAATGCAGGTCCGTGAACTCATACCAATGATCGGCGGTCCATGGTTCCGCATCAAACGGTCCTATGGTCGCCGGGGCAGATTGAACCCCGATGGGCAGTGGAGGCAGCTAGGTCAACTTCGGGAGAGAAACGGGGATGCAGAGGATGCACTGGGCCTTTCGTTTGAGCTAAGCTTCACCTTACCTGTCCAGAGGACATACAAACTGATAAATAGTACCGCTCAATCTGGAGGTCAACAGAGCCAATTGGGGGTTGCGTTTCATCACCCATGCATTTTGTGCCTTCGCGGATACGCTGGTTCAGGAAACGTACTGGAGGTAGACCTCCTCTTGCCCGCTGGCATTTCGCCGCACTTGACACACGTGCAGGGCTGTTCGTGGAAGGCGATGGATTGCGCAGAGGGCGTTTTTTTTCACTGACACTCGCCGGTGTGGTAACGAACTCCCCGCGAGGTGTAGGTACCACCCGCCTGATAACGATCAATGGAAGTCGTGTCACTGGCGGTGATAGAATCGTCGCGCCGGTATTTTTTGCTTGGGTTCGCCTGTGACGTGCATGGACAGTCTCGGGATTCACTTTTTCAACGAGTCCTAGCTTTGCCGGCACCCTGCTGGGGGCACGGTTTGTGTTCGCTGGTCCTTGGGTGCGACGCAGGCTTACCTTTTGCACTTGCGTAATCCCTTACTTACTGCGCTTGCAGTGCCCCCTCGCAGCACGGGACTATTTCCCTTGCCGTGCTTTCGTCGCGCCTGCAGGCTGTTTTTGGCGGTTGCACCGCCCCAGCATTTGTAGAGAACATGCCTTGGTCCAACGGGTCAACCTCTCTGTTGTTGACCGTCTGAAGAGTATTGTTCGAACCTATCCAGGTAGCTTACTGAGGCGGGGTCAAGCATGTCCGGGACTATCCACCGCAGCATTTTGAAATGGAAGATATCCTGGAAGGGATTATCCCCCGGGGTAGGGGAACCTCCGCGACAAGCTAGTTTGGCTTGCCAGGTTTCAAGATGGCGGGCCATTGTGTTGCGATAGGACCGTAAGGTGAAGATTCTCCGATGACGGATAAACGACTACATACAGGCCCTCCTTGCTAGTGCCAGAACTGTTGATTGCGGATTCTAACAACACACCAATCAACACGTGCGTAACGTTGGAGTTTGGTCAAGGAGCCAACACGTTATTAGGGTTTGAAAATACGAAATAAATGCATGAGAGCTTTTATAAAGTGGTTTGCGATGCTATGTAGCAATTCAACCGCCGATTGATTTGTATTAGTATTGTGGGTCGTGTCGCACAAACGCGGATGAACTTACAAATGGATATGGGAATAGTTTAATACAACCAGTTTTTCTAGAGAGAGAGTTCAAAGTGTAAAATGCGAAGCCCTTAATGAAGGGTACTTCCTCTTTTTCTAACGGATGAATGCATGTAATCATCATTAAATCCATGGGTGGTGTGCAATTTCAGTGACATAATCCAGTCTTGCGTCCCCGATTTGTCCATTTCACTAAGCTATTTCACGCGATTTGGAGCAAGTAAACGGACACGGTGGGAGCTCCGTAAGATTTGCAGACCTGACGTGCGCTTAACCGTTCTGAGGGAGTAGGGTCACACTTCATCCCCATACGGTGACTCCCACGTTAGGCCTTGATTTCCCAAGTCATAACATTTTGGGGGATAATTTTTTTATCAATATCAATACAAGCTATCTAGTTGCTAATTTGGTTTGTAATTTATTTTTATTTATTTATTTTTTTTTTGTTTTTAGGGCTTTAATTTTTATTCCTGTATTTTTAGTGTTGGATTGTACAGAGGAGTTAGTTTAATGGCTGATACAGGAGTTGAAATTGTTCAAAGAGCATTGAAGGACTACTCTAGTCCTATTGTTGAAGGGTGCTATTCCAGCATCAGGAGGCCACCAGTTCAACCAAATACGTTTGAAATAAAGCTAGCAATTATTCAACTGATATAGCTTGCGGTTCAATTTGCGGGGTTACCTAATGATGATCCCAACTTGCATATCACTAACTTTCTGGAGCTCTGCGACACATTCAAACACAATGGAGTATCCGATGATGCGATTAGGCTTAGATTTTTCCCATTCTCTCTTTGGGATAAAGCTAAGACTTGGTTGATTTCTTTGCCGTTAAGAAGTATCACTACATGGAATGAGTTGGTTCAAGCATTCCTTACGAAACACTTCCCACCTGTCAAGTCTGTTAAGATGAGGAGTGATATCACTAATTTTTTCCAGCAAGATATGGAGTCACTCTATGAAGCTTGGGAGATATTTAAGGATCTCTTACGAAGGTGTCCTCACCATAGGCTGCCAATATGGTTGCAAGTGCAGACGTTTTATAATGGGTTGCTGCCAAATATACAAGTGATGATTAATGCTGCAAGTGGGGGAGCTTTGAATTAAAACTCATTCTCTAACATGTGAATTTTGTTTAAGAAATCATTTATCTGGAGATTGCCAGGAAGGAAGTTTGTTTGCTCAACCCGAGCAAGTGCATTATGCCAACAATTTTCAAAAAGGGCAAGGGAATCCATACTTAAGCACATATACTCCAGCATGGGAAAATCATCCAAACTTCGCATGGAGTAACAACAATGAGCACAAACCACCACCAAGCTTCTAACCTCAAGAGAAGAGATCTAATATGGAGAGTGTCCTCACTAAATTCATGGAGGAGTTAGGAAAAAGATTTGACAAGAATGAAGCTCAACTCCAAAAGTATGAAGTTTTATTGCAAAACCAATTCGCTTCCATAAGAAATCTTGAAACTCAAATGGGGCAAATCCATAATATTTTAGCGGGAAGAGTTCAAGGAACATTACCGAGTGATATCGATAAGAATCTGAAGGAGAGAGTCAATGCTATCATGCTGAGAAGTGGTAAGGAGTTGAAGGAAATAAGGAAGGAAGAAGAAACAAAAGAAAAACTCGAAGAAGGAAAAGAAGGCACAGGGACAGAAATTGACAAAAATGCCCATGTTGCGACGAACGATGACAAGACCCTCTCGTATCCTCACAGAGTGCAAAAACAGAGATTGGATAAGCAATTCGGTAAGTTCATGGATATGTTTAGAATTTTACACATTAACATTCCTTTTGTAGACATGTTGGAGCAAATGCCGAAGTACGCGAAGTTTCTGAAGGAGATTATCACCAAAAAGAAGAGGTTTGAAGAACATGAGACGGTGATGCTTACGGAAGAGTGTAGCGTGTTGTTATTGAAGAAATTACCACAAAAGCTCAAAGATCCAGGGAGTTTCACAATTCCTTGCACAATAGGTAATGTTCATTTTGAAAAAGTTTTATGTGACCTAGGGGCTAGTGTTAACCTCATGCCATTTTCGATTTATAAGAAACTAGGCCTAGAGGGAGTAAAACCAACCACAGTCCATCTTCAACTAGCTGATAAGTCTATAAAATACCCCAGGGGAGTAGTAGAAGATGTATTGATCAAGGTAGATAAGTTGATTTTCCCGGTGGATTTTATTGTTCTTGACATGGAAGAAGATCGGGAAGTACCTCTAATTCTAGGAAGACCCTTTCTAGCTACGGGTAAAACTTCTATAGATGTTCACCAAGGGAAGCTAATCTTAAGAGTAGAGGATGAACAAGTAGAGTTTAATGTGTTTGATGTCATGAAGTACCCATCTTTGAGGGAAGATACTTGCTTTAAGATTAGCATCCTTGATGACAAAGTAACAGAAACCTTAGAAGAAAACTACCCTAGCTCACCCCTAGAAAATTGTTTAGTCAACTCTAGGATTATGGAGGCTAAATTTGAGAGGGTAGATGAACAACAATTGAAGCCTTATGTGTATGGTGGATTGAAGGATAGAAAAGTTTGGATTTTCTTAGATGATCCAGATTGAATGAGTCAAAAAGTCGAGCTTACGACTCTAATAAAGCGCTTCTTGGGAGGCAACCCAAGCTCTTTACTTTAATTTTGAGTTTTCTTTTGAATTTATTTTAGATTTTCGTTTAATGTGTAAGTTGTGATAACTTTGGTTTGGTTTGATATGTTAGTTGTTTATGTTTTACCCATTATTTCTGTTATACACACTAAATTGGCCAAGAAAGGTGCATAGTTTGTTTTCTTTTGACTAGATTCCTGATGACTATTGGATACAACAAACAATATACATAACTTCACAAGACTAGCTCCACATAAATGTTACGCACGAAGAGTATTATAGTTGTTCTCTTTGCACATTGAGGACAATGTTCATCTCTAACGTTGGGGGTAAGGAATATTTTTGGCAAAATTTAGTTTCATTCGATGGACATCATTGAATATCTTTTGCTTTGAATTATCTCTTTAAAAGCTTTTGGGTGGAATTGTTTTAGGTGTGTTGTAAGGTCAAAGAGTTAATGTATTTTGTTTTGTTTTGGAACTCATACATAAGTCAATGATAAGACCATGATTGTGAATTTGTGACATTGAGATTTTATTAACTTTTGCGTAATGTAAAGATGATAGTAGATGACAATTGCATTTAGTTATGACTTTCTTGGGAATGGTTTTGATTGGTTGAATAATTCGGAAACTTAGAGACGTTTTATATGTGTTTTTATGGCCAATAATTTTTTTTTGTGAAAATTGGGCATAAACTCTGGAACTCACTTGATAACCACTTGAGGCAAATCTTAGAATCTGCATTGCTTAGGATATGATTTAGGCAATTTTCTTTGGAACGATTGAGCCTTTCAAGCCAACCTATATTACTTTATCCCTAGTTAATAACCCTTTGAGCCTATTATTATACACTTGGTAAGCCTTATTTTTTGTTGTTGTAAACCCACTATAACTCACTTTGACGATGAAGCCTAAAACACTTTCCGACCCATCTTATTGTGAGAAACTTAATTTAGGGTGACCTTATAAGAAAAACTCATAAAAAGAAGTGTGGTAGAGGAAAATGAATATATCTTTTAGACCACAACCTGAGTATGTGCAATGAGATAGGTTGGGGGTTGTGAAAAGAACAAAAAAAATGATAGTAGAAGCAAGGTGAGGTAGATGAAATTTTTTTTTTTTTTTTTTTTTTGAGTTACTATCTTCCTTTAAAAAACAAAAACAAAAACAAAAACAAAAGAAAAATTTGGAAAAAAAAGAAAAATTTGCAGAAAAATAGGAAGAAGTCTAGGGAGAAGAACATGAAATGAGGTACTTTGCATGAGGGTTTGTGCTAATGTTGGAAGGAAGAGTTCAATCAATGTAAAGGGTAGAGAGTGAATGAGAAGGGAAGCAAGAAAGAGATTGTTCATGGTCATTTACTGTAAAATATTAAGTCTCTTACATTTTGTTAAAATCCTTCCGTTCTTTCATAACCATTACCTTAGCGTAACGTTACAACCATGAAAAAAAACCTAATGATCCGAGGTATGATTGGATTCTACATTAGTGGAGAGTGATTTGAAAAGTGAGCCTATGGAATTTGATTGCACATGTGTTTGATTTTCGTACTTTGCCTATGGAAGCTATGCATCAAATCATCTGAGTTTTTGGATGAATGGTTTGTAATGATTATGAGAGAGGTCAATACAAAAGTGAGTTGAAATTCACTTATTCTTTGCATTTGCATGTTGTAATTATTCAATTTGTTCACATTGACACAATTTTTGAGACGATTTATGTATGAATCCTAAAATGTTTGTTTGAGTCTTTAGTTTTGAGTCTAAGTGAAGTCAGGTTTGGATGTTTGTGGTATCATCGCTGGAAACCCTCACGAGACTATAACTAGTCAAACTAGGGCCGCCTAGGGGTTTAAAGGCTTGTTGCATATGCAAATGCAACCGTGACATCTACGGAAATGATTTAGGATAGTTTATATATAACTTTATTTTGCTTGCGTTTTCAAGCTAAAGGACTTGTTCTATCGCTTAGCTTGCTAGGACTAGCAGAAGCTAGTTGGGGTTGTGATAAAGCTTGAAATACACTTTTTTAGTATTTTATGGGGATTAATTGTGGGAAATTAGGCTTAATTTGGTAAAGTTACTTAATATTTTCATAATTGCCTTTTACATCACGGGTGTTTTTGAGTGTTTTTTAGGCTACTAGTGCAATGTTATGCTTGGATGAAAATCATGTCGGCAACGGAATGAGTGACGAGTGGAAACAAACGGATCAAGAATCGGAGTTGAATTGAGAAGTTATAGAAGTTGAAGTAAAGAAATTCTAGATTACGTTCTAGCTTAAGCATGCCTCGGTATTTTGAGAATATCATGAAATATAGAACTTTGATTAAGACATTCTTAAACCGTTGGAAAGCTATTCAAAGGGTTACATTTCATATGTTTACCACTTTTTCAAATTTCATCGTTATCGAGTTCAAAAATCACTATCTCTAAAGAATAGTGGAATGATGCGAGAGAAGTGCACAGCTACTGTGCCGTGGCACACTTTTTCCAGTAGCTACTGTGCCGCGGCATAGTCACGGAAGTTACTAACTTGTTATCCATTTTTAGGTAGGAGAATAGGTTAAGGGTTCTAAATCAAATAGAATTAGAAAAACAAAACCCTAACCCTTATGGGGTATAAATAGAAGTCTTTTAGTATTATGAGGGATCTTTGGTGAGAAGAAAGGGAGAAATTCTGCAGAGAAGAGAAAACGAAATTATGGAGCTTTGATTCACAATATGATAAGTTTTCCTTGTTCTTTTCTTATAAACTCATGATGAATGTTTTAATAAAGATGATTGTTTCTTTCATGTTTATAATGAACTAATTTTATTCTCTAGGGCTAAGATGCCCCAATCTCTTAATTTGTATTGATCTTTGATTGTTAATGTTTTTAAGAATTCTTCCTAAGTTTTACTATTTTTCCTAATGCTTTTGATTCTTAAGGGCCTAAGAATTGAATAACTAAGGGACTAAGTGAGATCGGAGATAAACTTAGTTGGTCTACGGTAGTAAAACTATAGGTTGAGCGAACGCTAAGATATGTTACCGCGATTTGTGAGGTTTTGGTAAACCCACAGAACGTAATGATCTCCAATTGCTTAAATCTGATTAGAGATAATTCGAGTTAGTAATTAGGGGTTAATTTGATAATGTTCGACAAATTTATGAAAATTTAAGGAGTTTGACCTGTAAGAAGAACTTAACAAAATTAGCATAAGTGATCAATACATATGAATAAGATTTGTGTGAAATCTATACCCTAGTCTAGTCCCTGTTTTTACCCAAGGTTTATTTTAATTGTTCTCTTTTTAATTTCAATTGTTAATTTTATTTAATTTAGGTTTTTCCTTGATAAAATTGGATTGATCAAATAGTAATAGGAGTTTAATTGGTAATTGATATTTAATTCCCTTGGTTCGTATACGTATTTATACACTTTATTACTGCACGATTTCGTATATTTGCGAAAATCACAACATATAACCTTTTACTTTTAATTTAATATTCTATAATATATGTATTGATCTCCTGGAATGTTGTTATTATAATTAAATTCTATTCACATTGTTGTTAGAATTCTTATTTATTTATTTTATACCCTATTTTTCTCATTATATATAATAATTCTCACATATAAATGATTCTCGCCAGACATTTCGAAATTTTTTAAGAGATTAATACGAATTGCCCCCTGGATTAGAAGCTCAGCCTTTGCTTATTATTCAATCAAATACTGCTTTGGCTCTGTCTATGGTGCTGCTTCATTGTTAAAAAATTAATTCTTCATTTGTTTTATAATTTCGAAAACGTCAAAATTTTGTTTTGCTGCATACATGCATGGGATTGAAATGCATTTACGTTGTCTTGTTATTAATTGTTCTTCCATAAACCTTAAAACTAATGAAAATTCAGAGTTTGACAATCTGGAATTTTGACTTTATCTTTGTTTATCTTTCTAGCGTAGAACAATATTGTTAGTTGTAAGATTTATCATAGACACTAATTATTCAAAAATTTCATAAAATAAAATCAGAAATATTATGGAAAATTAATCAGTAATTTCCTTTAAAGTTTCATCAAATCTGTCCCAAACCTTATTTCTAACATCACTAACGAAAATCTGAAACATGGTGTTAATAAATTTTGAACAGTTACGTACAAAATTGTGAGATTTTGTTGTATAATTAAGTTCTAATTATAAATTATTTTGAAAAGCTAGATACATTTTAACTATTAAAAATTTTGGTTTTTGATTTTATTTTTGTCCTATTAATCTTAATTGACATATGTAAGGTATAAACAAGGTTTTAATCCTTTAGATGAAGTATTCAAAGTAAGAAGAGATGAGAGATCCTTTTCAATAAGTGCATTGCCAAGATATAAGCTTAGGAGTACCCTGGGTTAAAATAAAATATTTGAAAGTAGTTAGTATTACTGTAATTGGCTTTGGTTAAAATGTCAGTTATCAAAGCAGTGAAGTAATGCGCACGTGTTGCATCTACACTATATTAAAGAAGGGTAAAACTATTTGTACAAACTCTTTATACAAAAGTTTGTACAAACTGATATGATATAAGTGTCAGTGATATGAAAATTTATATAACATTAATGCAATATTAAGTTTTGGACTTCAAAACCACATGATATTGTTATAACATGTAATATGTCACGTCAATTTATACAAACTTTCTTTGTACAAGAGTTTGTACAAATAACATTCCCCTTAAAGAAAGCCATGTGCATTCTTGTGATCAATGAACAGTAACAGAAAATATTTCGTTCTCTTTTCTCTCAAATTACTCTCAAGTTTTCTTCAAGTGTAGAATAACACCTTTCTGCTTGCTACTTTTAACTCTCCTCATTAAGGCCATTTTTGGTACCAGCTGGTATCCTTAGCTTAATAAATTTTGTTACATAACTTTTAATTTCATTATAATTTTATTAATTGACTAATTATTATGCATTAAAGTTTAGTTGTTATCCTTAAACTCATTAAAATGAATCAAAATAAAAGGAAAAAGAATAATTGACCAAGCAAATGCAAAATCACCGATTCTATTATCAACTAGATTTTCTATATATGAAATGGGTTTATCTTCTCGTTATATTAGTTGCTTCTATAAAACTTGGAAACTAATGAAAATCCAGAGTTTGACAATCTTAAAAATTGACTTTTCTTGATATATCTTCCTTAATTAGAATGAGTTTTTCTAGTTGTAAGATTTCATACACTACTTATTTAAAATTTCACCCAAAAAAAAAAAATTTCATAATTATAATGGAAAACTAATCAGTAAGTCCGTCAGACTTTTTTATTTATCACTGGAAAACACAAACATGTTTTAATCAATTCTGAAAAGTTACATACAAAATCTTGAGGTTTTGTTTTATAAATTCTATTAATTATGGATTTTTGTTAGTTTTTAAATTTTAATCTTGACCAATTAATCTTATTTTGACAAATGTACTGGTACAACACACGTTTTAATATTTTAATTAATATCATAAGAAGTGATAAGAGATCCTTAAGGTTTTCTTAGGTTTTGACACGGAACAGTATTATATCAATTTTCATAACCTTGTCAACTAAGGGCATCTCCAACCGCTAAATGGTGCAAAAAACACCAAATTGGCATGGTTGGCACTCCAACCCACGCTAAACACTGCACCAAAATGGCGTGGTACTGTAGCAAAAAAAATATTTTTTTTAATTTTGGTTTTTTTTGTTTTTTGTTTTTAATTTTGTTAAGTTATTTGAGTATTAAATTTACATCAAAAATCACACCAAATTTGAGTATTTGTATTTAATTTAATTTGATTATTATTTATAATAATGATATAATTTAAAAAATGATGAAAAATTAAAAATAGAACTTTATTCAATGCAAATATTAAACTACAATAACTCAAAATAAAAATTAACACTAATTTAAAAACACTAAAATTAAAAGAAAATACAACATAAACTAAAATAACAATTTAGTATTCCGGTAGATTAGTTCCGGATCCAGTAAGATCATCAAAATATTGAAAAAAACTTGAATAGACAACACATCTTTTTTTTTTTTTTTGTATCATTTTATATTAGATGTAATGTTTTCTATAATGTTTTTCTATATTAAATGTAATGTTTATTTGATTAAATAAATGTTTAATTCTATTAAATTAGTATAATTTTCAAAATAATTATTATTTAATAAAAATATCATTTCCAATATTTAATTAATATATACAAAAATAATGAGTGGAATAGATTAATTGTTGATTATTATAATAAAAGAAAAAAAAAGAATATTCTAAAGAATATTCTTTTTGGTGCAATATTTGGTGTTGTGGGTTGGAGATGGAATAGTGTTTTGCACCAAATTTTGCACCAATTTGGTGTAATTTTGCACCAAATTGGTGCAATGGGTTGGAGATGGTCTAAGGGGTGTTTGTCTAGGTTAAGAAAATTAGCTTATAAGCAACAAGTGCTTATAAATTAATTTTAGCTTATAAGCATTTAAAATTTTAAGCAATTACGTGTTTAGTTAAAATACTTATAAATGACTGATAAGTAATTAACGTGTTTGGAAAAATGTGACTTATAAGTACATTTTATTATAAAATGAATAAAAAAGGTACTACATTAAATAAGGGTATACTATAGAATTTTAAAATTAAATAAGGATAATATGGTAATATACTTGGTCAAACTAGCTTATAATCAGAGTGCTTATAAGCCAAAAAAAAAAAAAGTGTCTCCCCTCCCCACCTCAACTTATTTTTTTTTTATTTTTTTATTTTTTTGCTTATAAGCTTAACTTATAAACTCAAAAAAGTTATAAACAAACACGTCAGCTTAATTTTAGAGCTTATAAGTTAGTTTAACCAACTTATAAGCTTAAACAAACACCCCTTAAGTTAATTATTTTACACGAATCAAAATAAAAGGAAAATGAATGATTGATCGAGCAAACGCTGAATCACGAATTCTGTTATCAACTGGAGCCAAAATTCATGAAACTCATTAATTAGCTTGAAAACCGCGTATAATTGCTAGCAATTGGCTGCCAGCAAAATAAGATTAGAGATCAAAACTTGTCATTCATGTATGATTAATATTAATTATCATAGAATGGCTGATGAATTATTCACAAAAAGTTTGAAGATACAACAAAAAAAGGCCGTCAATGCTAGAATACAAAGACTTGCTAGAATACATGCACGGCTGCTTTTATTTTAAAGCCGCCATCATGGACGAGCTTGATTCACAACTTTAGAACAGTATTTCGTTGACATTGAAGACTATAAATAACATGTTAACATTAAGATTCTCATTCATTAATTCATCCATCCATCAATCTCTTTCAACATTATTCTCTCAGTCTACCAATTTAGTTTTTTTGCTTTCAGTTGCTAATTAAAATGGCTTCATTTATTAGTTATACATGTTCTAGTGTTGTCACCATATTGTTGATTATTTGTATACAAAGTGAAGCTCAACTCTCTTCAACATTCTATGACTCTACATGTCCTAATGCTCTCACTACAATCCGCACTGCTATTAGGACTGCCATTTCTCGAGAGCGTAGAATGGCAGCTTCTCTCATTCGTCTCCATTTTCATGACTGCTTTGTTCAGGTATACATAAAGCTTGAAGAGGAATTAAGCAGTTTTTCTTTTGATCATTTTTTTTACTAAGAGTTGGTTAATTAATTGCAGGGCTGTGATGCATCCATCTTGTTGAATGATTCCTCCACAATCACCAGTGAGAAAAATGCCCTGCCCAATTTGAATTCAGCAAGGGGATACGAAGTCATAGATAATGCAAAGTCTCAAGTCGAGAAAATTTGTCCGGGTGCTGTTTCGTGTGCAGATATTCTTACTGTTGCAGCCCGTGATGCATCATTTGCAGTAAGTTATAATATTATTTCAAATCATTTTTCTTACCATATATCATCCAACTTTTGTGAAAATGGATTTTTAATAGTGACAATTAAATAGGTTGGTGGACCATCATGGATAGTTAAACTTGGAAGAAGAGACTCTACCACAGCAAGTTTAAGCTCAGCTAATACCGAACTGCCTGGCTTTGGAGATAGCCTTGATAGACTTGTTTCGATGTTCGGAGCCAAAGGTTTGAGTGCAAGGGACATGGTCGCTCTTTCAGGTTCGCATACAATTGGACAAGCACAGTGTTTCACCTTCCGTAATAGGATTTATAACAACGCAAGTGATATAGATGCTGGCTTTGCTAGTACTCGAAGACGTCAATGTCCAGCTACTGGTGGGAATGCAAATCTTGCACCGCTTGAATTGGTCACACCCAATTCTTTCGATAATAACTACTTCAAGAATCTTATTCAGAAGAAGGGTCTTCTTGCATCAGATCAAGTACTCTTTAGTGGAGGATCTACTGATAGCATTGTTGATGAATATAGTAAGAACCCAACAAAATTCAAATCTGATTTTGCAGCTGCCATGATAAAGATGGGAGATATCAACTCTCTTACTGGTTCTGAAGGGCAAATACGAAAGTTATGCTATGCTGTTAATTAAACTGCTTTCATATTTTATTCAAATTTCAATTGTAAACTGTAAATGTGATGATTCAATTGACTGTGGTTCATTTTCTAGAATTAATAAGGGATGCCTTTAGTAAGAGTGGCATTCCAGAAATGCATACTTCTGTTTTGTATTTATTCTTCATTAATTTCAAGTGTAATATATAAAAGTAGTTGTGTTTTTGCTTTTAAATAAGATGCAATTTATATTCATTATGGTTATTTTCCAAGGAAAATAGCAGTAAAGTACTTGAAAAGAGAACAAATAAGCTGATTTTCATTGTCCATGCATGGAGGTTTCAAATGATCCAAAATAATAATATAAAAATCCATAAAAAATTGAATGAAGACTGCTATTTTTTGCAGACAGGATGTTATCTTTCATTATGAAGCCGCCATCATCGACCAGCTTAAATCAAATTATATCCAAAATATAAATATAAAAAGTACTTCTAGTTAGATTGTCAGCATCTTGATTAATACTCATGTCATCTAGTTTTCTCATTATATATAATATATTCTCACATACAAATGACTCTCGACAGATATTTCGAAATTTTTTAAGAGATTAATACAAATTCCCCACTGGATTGAGAAGCTAAAGCCTTTGCTTATTATTTAATCAAATACTGCTTTGGCTCTGTCTATGGTGGCGGCTTCATTGTTAAAAATTAACTCTTCATTCGTTCAATAATTTCAAAAAAGTCAAAGTTTTGTTTCGCTGCATGCATGGGACCCGGAATATATGAAATGCTTTTGTCTTGTTATTAATTGTTGCTTCTATAAAACCTTAGAACTAATGAAAATTCAGAGTTTGACAATCTGGAATATTGACTTTATCTTTGTATATCTTTCTAAAGTAGAAATAATATTGTTAGTTGTAAGATTTGTCATATACACTACTTATTCAAAAAATAAAATAAAAAATCAGAAAAATATAATGGAAAAGTAATAAGTAATTTCCTTTAAAGTTTCATTAAATCTGAAAGAGTTTGTCAACTCTTTTTTAAGCACAGCAGAATGGTTATGGATGAGTGTTACACTAATTTGTTTGATGATCATAAAACAATAAAAAAATCAACCAACGATGAGCATAAACGTAAAGCACACAAGGAGATACATGGTACGACTAAAATACACTTTTACCCTACATCCATGAGACTTGATCCATATCGAAGCTAATCCACTATAACACAAACCATTACAAGACAATCTAGAGTTGAATTTAATTACAACAAAGTAAAACTCCTTGTTCTATAATACACTAAACTCCATCTCCGATTGCTTCAAGGTTCTGTCACAATCAGCTTCCTCCAAGAATCCTCCTGAATAGCTTGAGCTCCCCTCAAGCTTCAATGGTTGAAGCTTCCCTTCAACTCCTTGGCTTAACTCCCTTTAAGCTTATAAACAAAGGAACCAAGTTCCTACACTCAATGATCAACAAAGTGATTGATAAAGATAAATAAAAAACAAAGAGAACCTAAACAAAAAGAACTCTAAAAAAATTCAGAGGTTTAATGGAAGTTCAATATATCAAGTCTTAAGAAACGCAAGGAAGAAGATGAACATTATATATCCTTGCACTTTTTCATCTCCACAGTACACGTACAAGCCACTTTTCAATAAGGAGCCTTGGATCACTCTTTTGAAAGAGTGACACATATAGAGTGACAAAGCAATGCAAATATCATGCATTAAAATAAAACTTGATAATCAAGAAAGAAAAATGCCACATGTATTGGGAAACGAAATGTCTGCACAGAAGAAAAATGTGTCCACATAATTTGTTCAATCACAATCAAAGAAAACAAAGTAATTTGTGCACATTCACATGATATTACTAACAATACACCGTTTTGTATTTCTAAACATCAAGAATCTTAGCTGTTGTATTTCTAAACTGAAAAGAGCAAAGTTAGTTCAGTTTATATACAAGAACGAAGACTCAACTAACTTCTCTAAACATCACCGTTTTGGTGTTTTACAAAGACAACCTTTTACATATTTTGCAATATTACACTTTGAGCCCAATATGATTGACATGCACCCTCAAACTAGACTGCATGATCTGCTTGAATTGACATTTTTAGAAAGAGCTTAGTCCAATATTATTGACATGCTTCCTCAAACCAGACTCCATGACCTGTTGAATTGCCACTTCTTGAGAGAACTTTCTGAACAGTTGACTAATACTCCTCTTGAAAGCAGACTAGGTTTTCATTCACAAGATGCAAACACAATGTTTCTTGAATCCAGGCATAAGCACTTCCTTCACAAGTCATGCAAAATCAACATATGTTTAACACCAGTAGATAACCAACTACACTGAACTACCAGAAAAATCAATTTAATTTGAACACATCTTGAGCACACTTACTTCACAAGCTGCAAACACAATGTTTCTTGAATCCTAAACGAACAAACTTCAACACTATCAACAACTAAACCTCAACTCTTGTTTTAAAAATAGAATGAATCAAAACAAAATGCATTTCTGTTAGTAAAACAAACTCATCTCTACGGAGCCAATACAAACTTATCCTTATAGTGAAAGCTTCCAATAACTCAGTTCAAAATAAACTCATCTCTGCAGAGCCAGTACAAACTTATTCCTATAGTGAAAGCTTCCAGTAACTCGGTTCAAAATAGAACACATTTCTCTACAGTACAAAGGTCAGCTTCTAAACAAAAAAGAGATGTATTGTTGTAAAACAAAATTTAGTAACCCTGTACTAAAAATTTAGCTCTTATACCAAAGCAGAATAGACAACTGCAGTAACCTTGTCTTAAAGCTCTGCCTAAGAAGTCTGCACAACAAAATTCAGCTCTAAACAAAATCAACTGTAGTAGCAAATAAAAAGTCAGTTCAACAGGACATTTGCCAGAAAGAAATTCTACCCATGATTATAAACCTTTAGAACTATAAATCCAGTTTACTAACAACAGTTAGTTTATGCCTTAAATCCGCAAATTGGGCATATGACAAAGGTTCGGTTAATATATCAGCTATTTGAAGTTTGGAGGGAACATACTAAATTTTAACTTGTTTAGCTAATACCTGCTCTCAAATGTAATGTACATCAATTTCTATGTGCTTAGTTCTAGCATGGAAGACAGGATTCGCTGCTAGAGCTCTTGCACTTACATTAACACACCAAATGACAGGTGTGGTGGACAAAGATAATCCTAATTCACTAAAAACACTTTGTAACTAGGCCACTTCAGTCTCAGTTTGAGCTAGAGCTCGATATTAAGCTTCGGTGGAGGATAATGCTACAACTTTCTGCTTCTTGGAACTCCACTTAATCAAATTAGGACCCATATACACACAATATCCACTTGTAGACCTCATGTCTTCCAGATACTACCCCAATCAGCATCAGCATAGCATTCCACTTGTAAAGCTCCTATTGGTTTGATATGTAAACCATAATCCAAATTACCTTTCACATACCTTAGTATGCTTTTACAAGCTTGCCACTGTAAGTCAGTAAGAGCTGATAAAAACTGACTCAACTTATTAATAGGAAAGTTGGGATTAGGTCAGAGTGAGGTACAGGAGAGCACCTATGGTGATTCTAAAGAGAGTACGATTTTCAAATGGTGCATTGTCAGTGGAGAACAACTTAGTTCCAACAGCCGTTGGAGTAAGGCAAGAATTAGCATCTTGCATCTTGGTCTTGATTAACAAATCTGAAGCATACTTAGTTTGTTTTAGGTGAATACCTCTTGACTTTCGAGTAGCCTTTAAACCAAGAAAATAGTGAAGAGAGCCAAGTTTCTTAAGGGCAAACTGACCATTTAGCTCTTGCATGAGACGAGTAACATAAGAGGAATCAAACCCAGTAATTAGGATATCATCTACATAGACCAAAACATAGGTTAGTGAACCTTTTTGTTTAAAAATAAACAGTTTTGAATTTGACACAGAGTTATGGAATCCTTTGCTATGAAGGGCTGGTTTTAGCTTATCAAACCAAGCTCTAGAAGCTTGTTTGAGACCATAAAGAGCCTTGTTTAATCGACATATATAAGAAGGTTTTTCAGGATCTTCAAGCCTCAAAGGTTGCTGCATATAAACCTCCTCAGTAAATGTGTCATTGAGAAAGACATTATTCACAACAACTTATTGAATAACCCATCCTTTAGTAACATCTAATATGAGGATTATTCTGATGGTAGAAGGCTTGATTACTGGGCTAAAAGTTTCAAAGTAATCAAGACCAGGGGTTTGTTGAAAACAGGGCAACAAGCCTATCTTTATACTTTTGCAAAGACCCATCAGCATGATACTTAATTCTAAACACCCACTTTTTGCTGACAACATTGATATAAGGAGTTGGTGGCAAAAGGGTCTAGGTATTGTTATTTTTCAAAGCATCAAATTCACTTTGCATAGCAACTTTCCACTTAGTACTAGTAAGAACATCAAAGGATGAAACAGGCTTTGGTTTAATATCATCTTGTGCAGTGACTAGGGCTATAGATTGTGACTGTGTGCTAGAACTGGTAAGATAGAAAACGGGTTCTGGTTCAAGAGCATCATGTTTAGTAACTAGAGTTGTAGATTGTGATTCGTGCTGGTACTAAGAAGTAAATTTGCTACTACTTTAGCTCTTGTAATCATAGGATGATGGTTGAGAACACCAGATTTTGGACCAAGAGGAGCACTAGATTTTGAACCAAGGAAACCATCATCAAACTTGGATAGTGATAGATCAACTTCAATCGAGCAAGATAGCAGTAAATTAGGTGAGGCTATGACTAGTAGGGAGGAAATTGGAACAGAAGAAGTAGTGCTAGTAGTGCCTAATTGAGGTGAATGGGGTATTTGAGTGTTTGAGGAAGGTTGTGTAAGAAAAGTGAGTTTCATGTGGGTGTGGGCATGGACGTGGGTGTGAGTATGGGTGTGAGTATGGGTGTGAGTATGGGTGTGGCAATGGTGTTTTCCATTGAAACCAGTTTAGTAGTGTCTAATTGAGGTGAATGGTGTATTTGCGTGTTTAAGGAAGGTTGTGTAAGAGTAAATGAGTTTGATATGGGTGTGACAGTGGTGTTTTTCAGTGAAACCGGTTTGGTACTGCCTAATTGAGGTGAATAGGATATGTGAGTGTTTAAGGAAGGTTGTGTAGTACTCGATGAATGCAGTGAAGGTGTAGCAACAATATTGTTCAGTGAAACAAGCAGATTAGGAGAACTAGGAGACAATATAAGTGTAGAATTATTACCTTCTGTTGTATTGTGATGGATGTGCTGAGGTGGAGAACTAGTTATTGCAGAGGAACTAGCAGCATATCCAGTTGAAGAACCATCAAGAAATGTGTTTGAAGTATGTTTAGAATGCACAGGAATAAAAGCAAAGGAAGCAGGTGAAGATGTAGAAACTTGAATATTAGAAGAAGGACAATCATTGGATGGCAAAAACACATTGCCTTGAGAGAAAGGAAACTCACACTCATTAAATTTTAACACTTGGTGTGATAAAAAATTTACCATCAGGTTTTAAACATTTATACCCTTTGTGTACTAAGCTATAACGAACAAAGACACACTTGACTGTGTGAAAACTAAATTTGTGTTTGTTAAGAGATCTAAGGAAAGGAAAACAAGAGCAACCAAATACCTTAAGATGATCATAGGTATGAGCAATATGAAATAACTTTTGATAAGGAGATATATTCCCAAGTGTAGGTGTAGGCAGTTTATTTATTAGAAAAACAATAGTCTCAAATGCTAACCACAAAAAATGTAAGGGCATGGACGCATGTGCAAGAAGAGTTAAACCGGTTTCTACTTTGTCTGTGTTTCCTTTTAGGTCTTCCATTTTGTTGATGTATATGTGAACATAAATGTTTAAACCGAATTCCTAAATCAGTAAGATAAGAGTGAAGACCAATGTACTCTCCCCCTTGGTCAGACTGCAAACACTTGAGTTTGTGACAAAATTGCCTTTCGACTAAATGATAAAATTTGATAAAGATTGACTTATCTTCAACCTTGGTTCTAAGAGGAAACAACCAAGTGTACCTACTATAGTCATCTAAAAATTGAACATAAAATCTAAAACCTTCGGAAGAAGGCAAAGGAGCAAGCCTCCATACATCATTATGAACAAGTTCCAATGGTGCACTAGCATGTGAGGAAGAGTGTGGAATACTGGTGTGATGTAGTTTCCCTAATTGACACACATCACAAAACTCAACAGAGACATTTGATGATATATTAGACTGATGGGTAATATCTTTTGGTAATGTAGTGAGTATTTTGTGCAAGGTAGTGAAGTTAGGATGGTCTAATCTTTTATGCCAAGTCATATAAGAAGAATGAGTACTATTTACAACAAAAGTACAAGTAGAAATATTGTTATCATAAGCATTGCAAACTGAAGAAGAAGCATTATTTTTATTCATAGGTAAGAGTAAATCATTACATTGAGTAGACTTCACATGTGACAAAGACATATTAGCAGTAGGAATACAATGTAATACTATAGTTTTCTCTTTTCCAGGATCAGTTCAATCTCTGGTTTTTACATTAGGACTCAATGATGTATTTGGACAATTGGGTGTAAGATTTAATGACTTATTTGTACAACTAGCAACTGAAGTAAAACTAGATGCAGAATTCTAAGAAACTAAAGCAGACTTAATACCAATAGACTATAATGAATTACGAGACAAATGTGATGAATGACAAAAGGGTTTTTAATGAGGAACTCTCAATTGATACAAGCCACCTTTAAGCTCCCCTTGCAATAGTGTTGCCCTAGTTAGCTTGTCCTTAACAACACATCATTCAACATTAAATTCAACAACTACACTATTATCCTGAGTAAACTTAGAAATGCTTAAAAGATTCTTTGTTATTTTAGGCACACACAAAATATTTCTAAGATGAAGACATTTTGAATGTAAAAAGCTAGATAGGGAAGACCAACCAGTATGAGAAATCGGTAAACACTCACCATTGCCCGCTTGGAGTTGATTACCACCATCATAGGTCTGACTTATGCTCAAGTGGCTCAAATCTGATGCTACATGATCAGTAGCTCTTGAGTCCATGCACCAAAGAGGATATAAGGGAGTAAGAGATATAGCCAAGGCTGAATATTGAGCTTATTGATGAGAAGAGGTTGACAGACTAATAGCACTATTGAGTGTGGATTGTACAACACCAACAGTTGCTAGGAAAGCTTGATTGGATCCTCCTGACATTTGTTGACTACGTACTCCAAGAAATGGTGTATTGACAGTGTCACCTCCTATTATGTTGCCTGAGGAATGTTTTGATAAGAGTCATTCTAATATGGGTTATTCTGATGTGTCTTAAGGTGTTGTACCAAAATTTCCCATATTGAAACCTTGAGAGTTTGTGGACTAGAATTTTAACCACTTGGACTAGAATTATAACCACTTGGACCAGAATTAAGACCACCAGAATTGTATCCAACAATGTAGATTCTAGTGTATGCAGTATTGAACCTATGGTAACATTAGGCAGCTGAATGACCAACTTTAGGAAAAACTTGACAAATCAACTTGCTTATCCCATTTGCTTGACCTCTGCCTCTACCACAATTCTGAAAACCAGATGGTCTTGGACAATTTATAGGAACTTTAGGATTGGGATAAAAGTATGGATATCCACCATGTCCTGAACCATAATTCTCTGTGATAGGTACAGGATAAGTCTGAGCAAAGTGTGGATTTCCCAGTGAGACAAGAGAAGAAGTATGATTGGTAAATGAATGAGAAGTAGGCTGAATCCCTCCAGATGAGGCAATCTGTCCAGTTAAGGCAAGCTGAGTATTAGTAGGTTTATGTTCACTAACAGGTCCATAATGATTAATTGAGGCTATATTGGTAGAGCTATTATAAAATCGGTGGAGTTAAATTTCTCAAGTTTGATTTCAAACTTCTAGACCAGAAATTGGGCCTCTTGTAAGGTAACTCTGTCCATTTTTATTCAAGTCTAAAGGTGAGATTAACAACTACAGCATCATATTCTGGACTTAAACCACCAAGTATGTATTGTAACAACTTTTCATCAATTACAACCAACCCAATAGCTGATAGACTTTCAGAAATTTCTTTCATTTTTTAACATATTCTTCAATACTTAAATTGCATTTTTGGGTTGTTTGTAACAGATTTTTTTAAGTGTTGAGTTTTGGCCTTTGAATCATTCACAAACTCATGTTTTAATGTGAACCAAATTTTTGTGGAAAATTTGCATTTTGAAACATTGCCAAACATTTCTTCATAAATAGATGCCAACAACCAACTCATAAGAAATATATTCACACGCTTCCACATGATATAAACAGGATCAAGTTTATCACCAACATAATCACTAGTAGTCTTAGATCATGAATTTGTGCTAATTCATTCTCAATTTCAGAATTCGACAAAATAAGAGGAGGACATGGGACTTTACCAAGTAAATGGTCCTCAAGTTTGTGTGAACCAACCACAAATAAGACTTGTGAGCTCCGAAAATGGTAGTTATTTCAAGTGAGCTTAGGGTTTATAACTTGTAGATTCGAAGCTAAAGTTGAAGTAGTGCGAAGTGAGGATTCCCGTAACATTTCCTCAACACGTTTAAGTAGTTGAGAAGAAGAGCCGGAAACATTCACCATTGACGTCAGTCACTAAACGAGAAAGAAGCAAAAAGGGAATTGAACTCTTTTAGAAGAATCAAGAATCTTAGCTGCTGTATTTCTTAACTGAAAAGAGTAAAGTTGGTTCAGTTTATATACAAGAATGAAGACTCAACTACTCTAAACGTCACCGTTTTGGTGTTTTACAAAGTCAACCCTTTACATTTTGCAATATTACCTTTGAGCCCAATATGATTGACAATTACAACATGTGCAAACCAATAAAAGAGTTCACAATTGTGCTTAAGTACAAACTCGCACACAAAGTTCGTAAGTCGATAATAAAACTTTACAATATCTGTGAGAAACCTTATTTCTAATATCATGAACGCAAATCTAAAACATGGTATGAACAAATTTTGAAAAGTTTTAGAGTACGTGCCCCAGAACCAATCATATTGTTGTATATTGACTTTATGGATCATGAGTATTCTTTCTATAATGTATTAATATATGCCCTTAGAGTGGTTGAACCATGACGAGGGAATCAAGTAGTGATAAGTCTTGATTGTGAGATCCCTATGATCACATTTGGTGGCCATTCTAGAAACGTCCGTAACACCAATAATATCCTGACTTAGGGCATAGATAATACGATAAGATTATCATAGCGTTGAACGACCTTACCGAAAGGTAGTGACAGATCTCGCATGTCAAGGTTGTTTAGTGACAACTTGGTGCAATACATGGGTGCTTGTTATTAACGAGTCCACTAGACTGGCCCATTATAGAATTCCTTATAGATGGCAACCCTATTTTCCATGGAATATATCCTTTAACAGATGATGGTGCATGTGGTCCTTAGACTTGAGATTACCGGAGTGTAAATATTGGTGTAGTTTGACACTAGCCAAACATAATCCTATTTAGGGTTATCAGCATGGTGGTGATTGACTGCATTAAGAAGTACATCACGACTATGGTGGATCGAGTTAGTGTTCGGTTGATCGATTGGTCCAATAACCAAATCTGAATATGTCAAGGTGGTTTATACTTGAAGTTGACATTATTTCTATGCTTCAAACCTTGATGAGATAATAGATGATAAAAGGATTTGATTGCACGGTAACCATATCATTGATAGGTAAAGAATATGCTAAATTCGAATCTGTCGAGTGACCATGATGCCTTGTTAGAGGCCAATCTTAGTCTGTGTGTAATGAGATGATTGATAGGGTGTTGATCATGATGTTACTCACTGGCGACATGATAAGGAGCCTACGAGTCACACACTTAAAAGACAATTTAAAGAAGATAACAAGTAAGGGGCATTTGCATCATTTACTAACGAAGGGGTATTTTGGTAAATCTTATGGAGCAATTAAATTTGCTAGAAATGTTGTTGTCTGGATCCAATCTTGTATTGGATTTAGTATGTAAGATTGATTATTTGTTTAAATATATATATTGTCATATGTATATTGTAAATAAATAAAACGTCATTATTTAAATATATATATTGATGTATATATGTTTTAAATACTGAAAAATCATTATTAGATGAATAAAATAATAATGACTTAACACCCGGTTAGTGATTTTCTTCGGAAATCAAAGAATCTAATTATTTTACTAGTGAACAGTATATTGGTAATATACTCTAATTAGGGTAATATACTCTAATTAGGGAAATTGGGGTGTGCCTATAAAAAGACACTTTTCCCCAAATTTCCCTAAGACTCCATTCATTGCCGCTCAAGAGAAAAAGTTGAGAGAATTTTTCTCTCTTGATTTTTCTTACTTCCTTCTTCTTTAAACATCATAAATGAAACTAGCAAAGTGATTGTGTGTTGATTCTTGCCTTTGTGTGGATATAGTAGGCTCACTTCTATCCTTGATGTGTGAGCATTTTTCAATGATCAAACGGTGGAGCCATCAACGTGGGTAAGAATCTAAAACCTTGAATAGGGTTTTTGATGTTCTATAACATGTAAACAATGTATATCTCATATTTGGATTTTGGGGCTTTAGGTTTTAATTAGTAAATTTTTGTTTTCTGCTACCTGTTTCTTTAATTAAATCCTAACAAAAGTTACGTACAAAATTGTGAGATTTTTTTTATAAGTTCTAATTAATTAATTAATTATGAAATGGTAGATACATTTTAATTATTAAAAATTTTGGATTTTTGAATTTTAATTTTGTCTTATTATTCTTACCTTGACAAATGTAATGGTACAAACAGACACGTAGCCACATACAAACATATGGATTCAATTGAACCCACTCAACTTTTAAAAAAAAAAAAAAAAAATTAAAAAAGTCTTTATGTTTTATATAATTTACAGTTTTGAACCCACTAAAATTCATGTTGACCCAACAAAAATGAATTATTAATTAACATTTTTTTAACTTTTCTCTCTTCTTCATTTCCTCTACTTTTCTCTCATGTTATCTTTTTTCTTTAGTTGGATACTAAAAAAAGGCTACTTCTTTGGATTACAAAGTAAAATGATGTTCATTTTTTTTTTTTTTTACTTAAAATTCTTTTCTTTTAGCTTTCTTAATTGATGAAAGATCATGAGCTATGAGTTTTTGTTGAGTTTGAAATTGGAAAATTAAATTCCTATATTTTGATGTGGGTTTTGATTTAATCTTGTTTATGTTGAGGTATAAGTTAATTAGTTATTGCCCTAAGTTGGATTTGAAAAATTATGGTTAGTTATTGTGTTAATTTTAAATTGGTTTAAATAATTGATGAAATCCTAAGTTGTAGAAATTTAGAGATTTGGTTTAATTTTGATTTATTGATTAATTGTTTGATATTTAGAGTTGGATTTGATGAGTTTTCATGGATTTATGAGTTGAATTTTAAATTGTTGGAAAAACCTAAGTTACAAGATTTGGGGCTTTAGTTTATAGTTGATGCTTTGGCCCCACTGACTAAAAATCTTGGCTACATCATTGGATACAAACACAATTTTAATCCTTTAGATTAAGTATTCAGAGTAAGAAGAGATTAAGAGATCCTTAAGATTTCCTTAGGTTTTGACATGGAAACAGTAACACCCCGCATCATATATTTTGACATAGAACAAGTATTATATCAGTTTCCATAACCTTATTGGCTGAATTAATTATTTTAAACGAATCAAAATAAAAGGAAACAGAATAATTGACCAAGCAAATGTTGAATCACAAAACCTATTATTAACTGGAACCAAAATTCATGACACTCATTAATTAGTTGGAAAACTGCGTATAATTGCTTGTAATTGGTAGCTAGCAAATTGGCAAGTCAAAATAAGAATAGATATCAAAGCAGCATTTAACCACAAATAGAAGAGTAAACGACTTTTTCCCACCTAAGGTTTGCCTTAACGACACTTTTTCACCCAAAAAGTATCAAAATATCACTTTTCCATCAAAAGTTAACAATTTGTTACTACCCAAAATAGAAATATTAAAATATGTCATAAACGTACCCCTCGTACCTCTCCAAAACAAGCCTCATCTTTAGAATAATCTAGTTCTTTTCAAGCTGCAGTTGTAATGTAGCTTAGCTTAAGGGGGGCTGCATATAGTCTTGTGGACTTGTTCCTTTATTGAACTCTTCACTTTGATTTCTAGTGTTATGTTAATGTTTTTGTTGATGCGAGATTCTAACACCAACTAATCAACACGTGCGTAACGTTGATTGGTCAAGAGACACACATGATTATGGGTTGAAAATACGAAATAAATGCAATGAGAGCTTTTTAAAGTGGTTCGGATGCTAAGGTAGCAAGTCCTACGTCTACTGATTTGTATTAGTATTGTGGGTCAGGTCGCAAAAGCGGACTGACTTACAAATGATTGGGCAAAGTAAATACAAAGTTTTTCAGAGAGAGAGTTCAAGTGTAAAATGGCCGAATCCCTTTAATGAAAGGGTCTTTCTCTTTTTATAACGGGATGAATGCATGTAATCATCATTAAATCCATGGGTTGGTGTGAATGTCAGGACATAATCCGGCTTTACGTCCCATTGCCCATTTCCTAAGCTGATTTCACGCGATTTGGAGCAGGGAAACGGACACGTGGGAGCTCCGTAGTATTTGGCAGACCTGACGTGCGCTTACCGTTCTGATGGGAGCAGGTCACACTTCATCACGTGACTCCCCACGTCAGCCCTTGATTTCCCAGGCATTATAGAAGTCCCCTAGTTTTTAAGGTTAGAGGATCGAACCTTGGAAACTAAGTCATGCCACGGTTGGAGGTTCTAGTAATTTCGACCTGAACGGAAGAAGCTCGAGACGGGACCTTTTGCAAACACGACCCCACACAATCTTTGCCTAAACGACCTAACAATCGTCATCCTAGCGACCTGGATTCATCGGACGTTCCTCACCGTGCCTTAGGGTTGGAGATTCAATAAACCTGTTTTCGTGTTGTCAGGCGCTCTACACGTGTTAAGGCGTCTGACAGACGCATTAAATGCGTTGTGTGCTGACCCGGCGTTGTTTTGACAGCATTAATTGCACGACGCATTTGAAACGATGACCCTCATCACAACATTAAATGCGACGTGGGGCACATTTAATGCGGAGAGAGAGAAGGCTGTCGTTTCGATTCCGAGGGGTGGTAACCATCGGTTCGCAATCCATATAAAAGCCCAACTTTTTTAGATGATGCCACCAGAATCCCTTCTTCCTCAAGCGAAAAATCTTTGCAAATCGGAAGCTCTTCTTCTCCGATTGGCATCTCTCCGGCGTCCAAAACAAGATTCGTCCTCGGTCACGCGCCTCAGAAGGTAAGGTCCTTTTCCTTCTTCCTTTTTTTTTTGTTTGGTTGGTGGGCAATGGCGTTGGGTCTCCTGGTGTTTCATCAGAGACGCGACGCTGTCGTCGGATTCGAGCCGTGGATGGCAGCTCGAGTTACTGTTAGGGTTTAAGGAATTTGTCCCATGCCGCCGCGCAGGACAACATGCAATGGCTAAAATGACCCTGTCTGTCGGTGTTGTAGACTCTGGCATGGAACCGTCAACGTCCAGAACAGAGGAAGGAACCAGTTCGTCTTCGCGGGACATTCCCACGGACGCATCCCTTGATGTCTTCTCGGTTCTCACCCGAGAAGAGTTCGATAGGATCAAAAGGCAGTTCGACGTCTGTGCAGAGGTGTTCCTCGACAACACCCAATCGTCACGGCATCCTTCTGATGGCCTTGCTGCGATCTCTGAAGAGATCTTCAAGGGTTGAGGGATGATTCCCTTCCATCTTTTCATCAAGTCGGTCCTGGATCACTTCGGGATCGCACCGATGCAGTTGACGCCAAACGCATATGTCATCGCCGTCGCGATGTACATCGCATGTCGCGAGAGTGGCTTGGGCAAGCCAACGGCGGTAGAACTCGGTATTGCCTACTATCTCAAAAAGAGTAAGGACAAGGATTCCCATTACTTGTCCCGGCGACCTACCATCGCCGAAGGGATACATAGCTATCCCAGCAACGCGGGGGCCTACGAGACAAAATTCTTCTTTTTCTGCTATGACGGCCACTGCCGCTTTCAGAAACCAAGTAGGTTCTTCTTCGCTAGGTTCATTGTCTGTTCGCATGCTTTGTCATAACGACCTGCCTTCTTTTGCAGTTAATAAGATGACCAGCCAAGACCTGCTTGACGACTCAGACAGGCTCGTGTCTTTTGGAGTCCTTCCCGAGGAAAGCTGAGACGCGAGGAAGCTCGTGACAATCGCGAACTTGCGGAAGTACGGTTTCATCAGTAACAATGCGTCTTTGGAGCCTCTAGAAGGTAAGTTACACTGATTCCCTTCTGGTCACGGAATAATTTTGTTTACTAATGTACTTGCATGCAGCGACTATGCCTCCAAAAGAGTCCAAGCAGCCTCGCCGAGCACCGTTCGTCTTCCCTCGATCGAGGAGAGAGAGAGTGGACGAAGCTGCTCGTCCCATTACGGCACAACCGGTGAGAACAGCCGCGCCTTCCCAGCCCCGTCCTGTGCAAGAAGCGACTAGGACAGAATAGGTCGCTTAGACACCACCTGCTCGCCCAAGGCGGAAGGCTTTAGCCCAGAGGTCGAAGAAAAGGAAGTAGATTCAGGTCGACGAGTCAGAGACTGAATCTGAGGAAGAACCCTTGAGGTCGCGACAGGACTCAAAAAGGAGGTCGGGCAAGGAACCCGTGGACGAGGCAATTGCTGCCGACAAGGCGAAGGACGCACCAGTGCTGGACTCGTTGGGGAGCCTGCCCTAATATCTGCAGTCGATAGTCTATTCTCTGCTCGAGTGTGGGCTATCGGAGTCATATGACGAGTTCGCCGATACGGGCGATGACCTGATGACCACGTCGTTCCAGCATCTAAGCAAGGTAAACGAACTGCTCTTAAAGTTTGTCCGCCGTTTTCATTCTAATTCACTTCTTGCTCGCAGGCTTTGCTTGCGATGAGGATGTCTATGGAGAAGACTCGGCTGGGGGCCGCGAAGGGGGCAAGCGACCTAAAGGAGGAGGTCGCGAAGCTCAAGCACAGCCTGGAGTCCGTCGAAGCGGAAAGAACGCAAGTATTCGAAGCGGTGAACAGGTACCTGAACCAAAAGGATGCCGCTTTGTGAACAGTAGACTTCCAAAAGGTGGAGCTTGAACGACGTGCGGAGGAAGTAAAGGAGCTTCAAAGGACAACCGCTAGGCTCTCTAAGGAGGTCGGAGAAAAGGACCAGGAGATCCAGATGACCTCCATATGGGCTCAGCGAGCTGAACAAGAAAGGAAGACTTCTGAAAAGGAAAGGCTAGCTCTCGAGGCCGAACTCTAAGAGAGTCGGGAAATGATTGCTTCACTGACTGAAGAGATGCGGATCCAGTTAGAGGAGATCGAGGACAAGGCCGCCGATTGGGCAATCGGGTCCACTTATACCCTACGACCAAAGAACCCAGATCTGGATATTTCCGACCTCTTAGAGGGATGGCAAGAGACCTTGTGGGTTCTGGCGGAGGAAGATGATCAAGCAGCAGCGGCCACCAGGCGATTCGACCAGGCAGAGGGTTTTGGTCCTGCTTCTAAGGATCCCCCTGACTAGCCATAGTGTAACGAGTCTGACTCCATTGAGATAGGGTCTTAATTTTTGTTGTACATAAATGAAAATACATTTTGCTTTCAATTGTTGTTCGCTTTTTCAAACATAAGTGCAGTTTACAATTCAGTTTTACATAGGCAATATTACATGTGAATCGTTACAAGTGAACAGAATAAATATGAACTGTTTCAGCGAACAGAATAATACTTTACAACAAAGAGGGAATTAACAAAATAAAAAACTGATCTATGAGAGCTAAGTTCGGGATTACTGATAGTATGGCAGGAGGTGCTTGGCATTCCAAGCTCGAGGTATTTTGGAACCGTTCAATCTTTTGAGATGGTAAGTCCCCGGTCTGATCACTTTGTCGACCTGGTACGATTCTTCCCAGTTAGGTGCTAGTACCCCCGCACTTGGCTCTCTAGTCCCAAGGAGAACTTCCTTTAGCACAAGGTCTCCGACCTGGAAGTCTCTTCGCTTGACCTTTGAATCGAAGAACCTTTTCGCACGTTGCTAGTAGGCTGCTATCCTTAGCGAAGCCTTGCTGCGGTGCTCTTCAACAAGATCCAAACTTGCCCTAATAAGTGCTTCGTTTTCAACCTCATCGTACAAGTCTCTCCGAAAAGAACCAGTTCCCACCTCTACAGGAATCATTGCTTCGCAGCCATAGGCTAGCGAAAAAGTAGTTTCTGAGGTGGAGGTTCTTGGAGTTGTCCTGTATGCCCATAAGACTTCGGGGAGATCATCAGCCCAATTTCCTTTGGCTACCCCAAGTTTGACCTTTAGAGTGTGCTTGATGGTCTTGTTGACAGCTTCAACTTGGCCATTTACTTGCGGCCTGGCGACTGAGGTGAATTTTTTATGGATGCCCAGCTCGTCGCAGAACTGTTTGAACTCCTCGTTATCGAATTGCTTTCCATTATCCGAGATGAGGGTGTGGGGAATTCCGTAGCGGCAAACTATGTTCTTGAAAACGAAGTCTTTCAACTTTCTGGTCGTGATCACGGCCAGCGGTTCGACTTCCACCCATTTCGTGAAATAATCTACCGCGACTACGGCATACTTGACCCCTCATTTTTCGACTGGCATGGGACCGATAAGGTCGATCCCCCACATGGAAAATGGCTAGGGGCTAGACATCGTTATCAGCTCGTGCGAGGGGGCTCACGGAATGTTCGCGAACCGCTGACACTTATCACATTTCTTGACAAAATTGTGCGTATCTTCTTGGATCCGGGGCCAATAATATCCCTAACGAACAACCTTGTTCGCAAGAGATCGAGCAGCTGTGTGATTACCGTAGATCCCTTCGTGAATTTCCCTCATGATGTAGTCTGCTTCTTCACTGGTTACACATCGGAGGAGAGGGGCATTGAATCCTCTCCTATACAGCTGGTCCCCGATCAGTGTGTAACAAGCAGATCTTGCTCGCAGGACCCTTGCCTCGACCTTATCGTCTGGCAAGGTCTCATCCTTGAGGTATTGGAAAATGGGAGTCATCCAAGAATCCGGTTGAGTCACATTTACTGTCTGTTCGGTTGAGCTGATAGTTGGAGCATCCACGAAACGAACAGGAATGTTGTCTGGAGCCTTTGAATCCAATGACGAGGCTATCTTTGCTAGGGCATCCGCTATAGAATTGCTATCTTTGGGGATCTGAGTGATTTCAAAGTGTTAAACGACCCAAGAGCGGTCTTAGCTTCTTTCAGGTAGCGGACCATGTTCTCTTCTTTGGCTTGGTATTCCCCTAAAATTTAGTTGACGACTAGCATGGAGTCGCTGTAAATACTGATCGCGGTTGCATCCATTTCTTTGGCAAGTCGCAACCTGGCAAGCAGGGCTTCATACTCAGCCTCATTGTTGGTCGCCTTAAACCCAAATCGGAGAATACCATGAATTCGAGCCCCCTCAAGGCTTACAAGGAGAAGACCTACACCGGCTCTTTTCCTGTTCGATGACCCGTTGACGTAGAGGTTCCAAGTTGACAGGTTTTGAATTCTTTCCTGCACGACTTCGCTTGGCTGTTGCTCGCTTGGGAGATAGGAAAATTCTGAGATGAAGTCTGCAACAGCTTGCCCTTTAATGGTCGATCTGGGCTTGTACTTCAGGTCGAACTGGCTTAATTCCATGGCCCATTTGAGCAGTTTACCTGAGACTTCTGGTTTCTGGAGGACCTGCCTGAGGGGGTAATTAGTCATTATGTTGATTGTATGGGCGTGGAAGTAAGATCGTAGCTTTTTGGATGCGATCAGCAGAGCAAAGGCTAGTCGCTCCATTTTCGGATACTACATCTCGGCATCCGATAGATGCTTGCTTGCATAATATACTGGCCACTGCGCCTTTTCCTCTTCCCGTACTAAAGCTGCACTAACCGCGAACTGAGAGACGCACAGGTAGATGAGCAGGATTTCCTGTGGAAGAGGCTTAGAGAAGAGAGGTGGCTTCCCTAGGTGTTCTTTTATACTCTGGAATGCCTGTTCGCATTCGGGAGTCCATTCGAATTTCTTGTTGGCCTTCAGAACATTGAAAAATGGCAAGCAGCGGTCTGTTAATCTCCATATGAAGCGACTAAGTGCCGCTATTTGCCCATTTAGACTCATGACCTGCTTTTTGCTGGTCGGGCTCTCCATATCAAGCAAAGCTTGAATCTTCTCGGGGTTTATTTCTATGCCCCGCTGATTAACCATATATCCTAGGAACTTTCCTGACGATACCCCGAACGAACACTTGAGAGGGTTTAACTTCATTCTGTATAGTCGGAGGATGTCAAACATCTCAGTGAGATGTGCAATGTGTTCTGAGGTGACCTGGGATTTGACCAGCGTATCGTCCACATAGACCTCCATTGTCTTCCCGATCTGGTCAGAGAACATCCGGTTAACCAGCCGTTGGTAGGTTGCACCGGCATTCTTGAGGCCGAAAGGCATGACTTTGTAACAGTACAGCCTCCGGTCCATAATGAAGGACGTATGCTCCTCGTCTGGCCTATACATCGGGATTTGATTGTATCTCGAGTACGCATCCATGAAGCTTAACAGCTCATGTCCCGAGGTGGCATCAACGAGCTGGTCGATTCTCGGCAGAGGGAAGTTGTCTTTCAGGCAAGCTTTGTTGAGGTCGCTGAAGTCAACGCAGTTCTGCCACTTGCCGTTTGGCTTCTTTACCAGGACCGGGTTGGCAACCCAGGTCGAGTATAGCGCCTCTCGGATGGACCCATTTCGGAGGAGGTTTTCCACTTCTGATTTTAGTGCAGCGTACCGCTCCGGATCCATCGCTCTTCTTTTCTGGCAAACCGGTTTGGCTTCACTGCTGACGTTTAATGAATGGCAAATAATGTCCGGGCTGATCCCGACCATATCTGCATGCGACCAGGCAAACATGTCAATGTTTTCCCTTAAGAAGCTTATCAGCTCGGAAACGAACTTAGGGTTGAGACAGCTTCCAATCCTTAACACTCGGCTCGACTCTTTTGGATCAGCCGAAATTTCAGACAGATCCTCAACTGGGCCGGTAGGAGGGATTTCCTGGATTCACGGATCTATGTTATCCTCCGCTGGACCAGGCTGTGGCTCGATTCGGCTGATCGCCATAGCTTGGCGAGGCACACATCGCGAAATGCCCTTGCTTGCCATCTGCACCGCTTTTACGTAGCATTCGCGAGATGCGCTCTACGATCTGCTCACTTACCCTATCCTCGTTGGAGTGGGGAACTTCATCTTGAGGTGATATATGGAAGTGACTGCCTTGAAGCTTCTCAACAGAGGTCGCCCCAAGATTCCATTAAAGGCCGATGGGCAGTCCACGACCAAAAATTCGATAACCCTAGTCACCTCGTCGTAGTCATCGAGCGTGACTGGTAGCTGGATCGTTCCTTTGGGGATCAGGTGATCCCCTGTAAAACTGTAGAGAGGTATCGAGGCGGGCTTCAGGTCGACCTCGTCTAGGTTCATTCTGTCGAAAGCGGTCTTGAACAGGATGTTCACAGCGCTTCCGTTGTCCACAAGCATTCTGCAGACATTATGGCACCCTATCAGGGGCGTGATCACCAGGGCGTCCTCATGAGGATGGTGCAAGCGAGCTGCTTCCTTTTCGCAAAAGGTGATCGGTTCCTCCTTTCAAGCCTTTTGCGGTCGCTGCGAAGTGTTCATTACCCTGATCGGGTCATGATATGCTTCGCGAGCGTACCTTTCCTGCGCTCCTCGCGTGTTTCCCGCGAGGTACGGGCCTCCGAAGATTATATTAACACTACTGTATCCGCTGCGATCACGACGCTTTTTCTTCTGCTCCCCTTGGTTCTCTTTTGGAGAGTCATCAATATACTCTTTGAAGTGCCCTTTCTTGATGAGCTCCTCGATTGCCTACTTTAGAGCTTGGCATTCATCAGTGTGATTCCCGTTATCCTGATGGAAACGACAGTACTTTTTGCTGTTTCTGGCCGTAACAGGGGTTTTCATGTGTTCTGGTTCACCGAGCAGGCTGGCCTCCTCGAATTTTTCAAGGATTACCGATATGGACACGTTCAGCGGAGTGTATTGAGTTCTGTCCCGGTCACGACGAGGGACAGGAGCATAGGACTTCTTGTGCTCGTAGCAGGGTTTCTTCTCTTTTCGCTGATCATCAATGTCTCCTTTCCGATCAGCTCTCCTATTTTCTCCCCGACCAGACATACTGCTTGAAGTGCCGTGATCGCGACGGCGGAGTGCTGCCAATGAATTCTCTATTCGGAGATATTTTTCTGCAAGATTGTAAAATCTGGTGAGGGAAACATCGTCCTCAACCTGCAGTTCTTTCCACAGGTCGGTTTGCGGGCGAACTCCAGCTATTATAAGTGTTCGGATGGACTCTTCTGGGGCATGAGCCACCTTGTTGAGTTCCCTGTGGAAACGGTCGATGTAAGATTGCAGGGATTCATCTCTTTCTTGCCTTATGTTGCTGGGGTAGCTCAAAGGCATCAAAAACTTCCGATTTGCTTGGAAATGCCGTAGGAACGTCATGCTCATCTGAGGCCATGAACTGATCGATCCCGCTGGGAGCGACCTTAACCACCGCTTGGCATGCGAAGTGAGCGTCACGGCCAAACAATGACATTCTACAAGGTCTGAAACCTGGTGGAGCTCCATCAGGTCGTTGAACTCATACAAATGATCCTGCGGGTCATGGTTCCCATCAAACGGTCGCATGTCGGGCATTCTGAACCCCGATGGGAGTGGAGCAGCTAGCACTTCGGGAGAGAAAGGGGATGCAGAGGCGACCTGGGCCTGTTCGTTTTGCTGCTCCCTTAACCTGTCCAGAGCTCACTGTAATTCCTCAATCTGTGGTAACAGAGCCAATTGGGGGTTGCTTTCACCCATGCGAGTTTGGCCTTCGCGATTACGGTTCAGGAAAGTCTGGAGGTAGGACTCCTCTTCGCCTCGGCCGGCATTTCCAGCCGCACTTGACACACGCTGGCTAGAGGCGTGTGAAGGCGATGGATTGCGCAGGGCGTTTTCACGACCCTCGCGGTGGTACGAACCTCCCCGCGAGGTGTAGGGACCACCCGCATGATAACGATCGGAATCGTTCTACTGGCGGTGATAGGAATCGTCGCGCCCGGTATTTTTGCTTGGGTTCGCCTGTGACGTGGCATGGGACATCTCGGGATTCACTTTTTCACCGAGTCTCAGCTTTGCCGGCACCCTGCTGGGGGCACGGTTTGTGTTCGCTGGTCCTTGGGAGCCCGTAGGCTTACCTTTTGCCACTTGCTTAACCTTACGTCTACGCGCTGCAGTGCTCGCAGCACGGGCTATTTCCCTTTGCCTTGCTTTCGCGCGACCTGCAGGCGTTTTTGGCGGTTGCACCGCCCCAGCAGTTGTAGATGACATGCCTTGGTCCAAACGGTCCAGCCTCTGGTTGACCGTCTGAAGAGTATTGTCGAACCTCTCCAGGTAGCTTCTGATGGCGGGGTCAAGCTGTCGGGATATCCACCGCAGCATTTTGTGAAACTGGAAATATCCTGGAAGGGATATCCCCCTGGGTCAGGGGAACTCCCTCGACAAGCTAGTTGGCTTGCTCAGGTTCAGATTGGCGGGCCATTTGTTGCTATAGGACCAGTAGGTTGAAGATTCTCCTGATGAAGGATAAACACTAAATCAGGCCCTCCTTCTAGTGCCAAACTGTTGATGCGAGATTCTAACACCAACTAATCAACACGTGCGTAACGTTGATTGGTCAAGAGACACACGTGATTATGGGTTGAAAATACGAAATAAATGCAATGAGAGCTTTTTAAAGTGGTTCGGATGCTAAGGTAGCAAGTCCAACGTCCATTGATTTGTATTAGTATTGTGGGTCAGGTCGCAAAAGCGGACTGACTTACAAATGATTGGGAAAAGTAAATACAAAGTTTTTCAGAGAGAGAGTTCAAGTGTAAAATGGCCGAATCCCTTTAATGAAGGGGTCTTCCTCTTTTTATAACGGGATGAATGCATGTAATCATCATTAAATCCATGGGTTGGTGTGAATTTCAGGACATAATCCAGCTTTGCGTCCCATTGTCCATTTCCTAAGCTGATTTCACGCGATTTGGAGCAAGGAAACGGACACGTGGGAGCTCCGTAGCATTTGGCAGACCTGACGTGCGCTTACCGTTCTGACGGGAGTAGGTCACACTTCATCACGTGACTCCCCACGTTAGGCCTTGATTTCCCAAGCATAACAGTTTTCTAGAAATTGAAGATGTAAATTGTGGTCCAGATAGTTGAAATATTGATTCTATAGAAGCTGAATTCTAAAAGAAGTAGCCGAATGAAAATTAGCTGAAGCCATGATGACATGAAAATGCAGAATTTTAGAAAGGGACACCCATTCCTATGAAAAGGGATGCCCGTCCCTATATCCTCAACTGCAGAGCAAGTCATCCTCATAACTGTCGCTTGTTCTGCCAATTTTTGAGCATATTGAAACCAAGGCAAGGACGCCCATTACTATGAAGGACACCAATCGCTATATCCTCAACTTTAGAGCAAGCTGTCCTCATGTAAGACGAGCCCTTTTCCTTATTAACTGTAAAGACTAAGAAATTTCATTGATTGACTTCAACCATTGATCATACATTTTATCATAAGCTTTTTGTTGCTTAGCATACACATCACTAGAGTCATCACATGACACACTCTCACTATCTTCTTGATTAACCGTAAAGGCTAAGAAATTTTCATTCTCAACAGACTCCTCTTCTTCACTCTTATTTTCTTCTTCATCATTCTCACTCAAAGTAGCAGCCATCACTTTACCCTTTTTTTTTTTTTTTTTTTTTTTTTTAAGTGCTAGCACATTCAGATTGGATGTGCCCATATCCTTCACACTCAAAACACTTAGTCTTTATTTTCTTCTCATTTTCTTTTGAAAACCTTTTTGGAAAAACACCAGGACTAGACTGATAAGATTGTTTTTCATGAAGAGTTGTTTACCTTTTCTAGCCACATTGATTTTTTCACGTTATCTTAAAAATTTGGCAAACTTTTGTTGAGTAGAGCACATTTATCTTCATTAAGTAGAACACATTATCTTCATTCAAGTCATTTACCTCAATATTTTCAAAGACAATAGAATCAATTTCATGCTTAAGTGTAAGACCTTTACCTGATTTTTGCATATCCCACATTTTCAGATTGAGTTCATTAGTTTGAAGTGATCCAATAAGCTCATCAAGATCCATTCCATCCATTTCTCGGCATTCCTTAGGAAAGTCACCTTTAACAAAAATTTCTTGGGCAGTGAGCATAAAACTTTCTTGACAAATTCAACAATAGAATAAACTTTTCCAAAGGTATAACATTCATTAGAAACATCACAAATCATACCATGAAAGTCTGTAATAGTTTCATCATCATGCATAGTCAAATTTTCAAAATCAGTGACTAATCTCATAAGCCTTGTCTCCTTAACCACATCAGTTCCCTCATTCTTAATTTGAAGCTTGTCCCATGCATGTTTAGCTATCTCACAATTAAAAATAATTTCCATTTGATTAGCATTCACAACATTAAAGATGGCATATATAGCTTTGGAGTTAAAGTTAGCTAGCTCAAGTTCATTTTTGGTCTACTCATCTATGGTTTAGGTTTAGACACCTCATCTTCTATAACTGCAGGGGCTTTCCAACCATGAACAATAGAGATGCAGACCTGTTTGTCAATGGATTTAAAAAAGTACGCATTCGATGTTTCCAATAAGGGTAGTTAGGACCTTCTAATATGGGTGGTCTGTTAGTAGACCCTTTTTCACTAATGAAATTCATTTTAAAACACAAGACATATGTGGACACATATAAGACAGATGCGGACACACACAGAGAAAAGGAGCAGATTAGATCAAAATGGCACAAAAACAATCAGATGCAAGTGCAGGCAAGAACAGAGCATATCAAAACAAAGCTAAAACATAATCAAATAAACTGGATCTACTGAAACAACTCTTCGGAACACGCTTTCATACCAAATGAAAGTTTGTTTAATCGAGTTAATTAAACTTTTTGCAGAATGGGTTAGATTGTGTTCGTTATTGCCTAGAGGAATGGTCATTTGACATCAACACACTATCAAGCGAATAAGACATAATGTAAAAGCACACCAAAGATTTTTACATGGTTCGGTTAAAAACCATTTTAGCCTACATCCATGGGACCAAGCTCAACTGAATCATATCCACTAGCATCAAGCAACAATGTTAATACAAGCTAGAGGTTAAATACATAAAAGAGTAAACTACTTCTTGTTTACACATTTAACTTCGCCCTTTTGATTGAACACACGCTCAGCCACAGTCTGATTGGACCCAAGCTACCTCTTGGTTGACTCAAACTACACTCGAACTTGGACAGCTGGAAAACACTTCTCAACTCACTAGCTTGAACTTTCTTGAAGCTTCTCCAATGGAACCACATTCCAACAAAATACTCAACAACTAGATAAGATAAGATCATCAAAGTATGAACAATAAAACAATAAACAATGAAGGGAAGTTGACCAAATGAAACAAGCTCCGAAGAATTTTAGAGAACAAAAAATGGAAACATTCAGGTTCAAAAACGCAAGGAAGAAGATGATGGAAATAAATATCCTTGCTTAGACAATCTCTTCAATACACGTAGCAAACAAGCACTACCAACTTTTGTTGGACCACAGACAAGTTCTAACAACCTTTGCTCGACCACTTTAGGATAGATAGACACTTGGAAAGTGACCTTTTACACAAGATAAATATCCTAACAAACAAGATAAAAATGCCACCTGTACTAAGAGATCTGAACAAAACAATGTTTACACAATAGAGGAAAATGTTCGCACATATATGCAAGATGTCAAGACCAAGTAAATGTGCACACATTTTTGTAATATGTCAAGACATGTGTAAACTGTAGATATGATTGTGCTTAAACTACTAAATGTGCAAACATTAGAATAAATGTTCACACGTATCTTCATAAGTTCACAAGAAACCTTACGAAGATCATAATTCTCTTGGTTTTTTTCTTTTTTAATTATTATTATTATCTTTTAATTTGATCTTATAAAGTATTAACCATCTATTTATCTTTACTTTTTATTCTCTATATGTATCGTAATACTTGTTTATCCAGTTTATCTTAACAATTGACATCTCAATTGTTTCTAGAACAAAAAATAAATTAAAAAAAAAAAAATCTAAGAAACTAATGACCTGAGTATAAAGTTTATGTCAATTACTACTAGTACTTTATATGATTAAGAAAATCGGTAGAGTTATTATAATAAGTATATAAACTAAAGAACCGAGACTCACTTCAAGAATAATAAAATTAAGGAATCGGTAATTTAATTATTTATATTTTTCATCTTAGATTATAATTTCAAAAATAAAGAATATACCATATATTAGGGGTGTGCCAAACCAAATATTCGATCTGGTTTTGCAATATTCTGATCCGATTTGGTTATTTGTATCAGGATAAAACTAATACGAATCCGATCCAGATTTCACATGATCCAGTTTTAATCCGATCTGAATTTCCAGATCCAAAAAAGGGATATCCGTATTATATCCGAATTTCAATAAAAGCATGATTAAAAATCAAATAATTCTGCATTTTTTTCATATAAGTTTCATCCATGATATAATCCAATTACATTGAATTAAACTAAGTTACAAAATTGCTTCTTCAAATCCCAATCAAATAATAATTGATGTTACAACATCATATTAAGAAATTTAAAAAAAAAAAAAAAATCATAACCGTAAGAGACTAACAGAGCATGGATTTCTCAAACTTTACCTTTCAAATTTGAGGGCTTTTGTTATTTGAGCCTTCTAATACAAGGAATTACAAGTTACAACTTCAATTATTGGTAGAAATTACAAGTTATGACTTCAATTAATGGTTGTAGGTGCTTAATAAGTAGGAGTGATCCGATTTGGGGCTTCGATTTAGGGATTATTGTAAAGCCCTAATTTTGATTTGGGGCTTCAATTTAGGGATTTAGGGAGGCCAAACTAGCAAAGTTGCTACCGTTGGGAATAGGTGACTGTAAACGAAGGATAGTCCCTCACGACCCCAGGCAATGCATTACAGTTGTTATCTCTTTCTCTTTGCAAGAAAGTTTGATGGAAAAATGTCAGGAATGAGAGAGGGCGACTGTAAACAAAGGATGTGTGACAGTTGGTAGTGAAATGAATTGACGATCTTGGTTTATATGATAAGAGTGAGTCTGCGTAAGTGAAGAATGAATATGGTGATGGTGTCGAGAGTGTTTAGAGTTAGATTGAGTTTGAGTCAAAGTCAAAATCGGATTTGGATATCCAGTTCTTTAGCAACCTCGATCCGGTATCTGATCCAGAAATTCAGATTTTCTAATATGCAATCCAGATCCAATCCAGATTTCTCGATATCCCCTTTTTTCAGATCAGGTTGGATCCGGATTGGATATCATATATCATATTTTTTTGCACACCCCTACTATATATTTATCCAACATTATTTGTAATTCATTAACTCTTTAAGAAACATCATCTTACTATTTTCTATAGTTCTATCGATGTGATAATCAAAACAATCAATAAAAAAAGTTGTTGACGCTTGATTTTGGACGCCAACGACTCGCACGTGGGAAACGTTGAGCTGACTCAGGAGACACACGTGATGGATCCATAAGATTTGAATATGGAGTTGAGATTATATATTTTGCAGAAAAATAAATAAAAGATTGGCAAGAGGGGTTTTTATAGTGGTTCGGATGCAACAAGCGACTCCTACATCCACTGTTATTTTATTGATATCTGACTATTTCTATGATTTTGCCCGTAAGGCATACAAAGATGAAGAAATACAGTGTTTACAGAGAGAGAATGAAAATGAAACTCAAATCTCAGCCCAGTCTCCAGCCCCCCTTCTTCGTGAAGAGAAATGCCCATTTATTCATTGCAAGTTGCCTTGACACATGGAAGGCTCTCGTCCATTCATCTCTTGAAATGAGATATAGTTGGTGAGAATATCTTTGAAGATATGGGTTTGGCAGCTGGTACAAGAAGACATTAAATGAGTTGACATAAGCGTGACTTTTTAAGCATAACAAAAGTAAACAAAGCAACAAATTGGAGAACACAGTGAAATCAATTCTACAAAGATGTATATAAATATAATTGCAACTCAAAACTTAAATATGAATTTTACATTAAATTGAAAATTAAAATAAAAAAATAATGCTAATCTTGAAAACCTATGGCGCTTCTAGTTTTCTATACTCAGTAGCGGTTTTCGTGATTTGATCACCTGAGTTTGAACACGCCCTCCAAAGCCACCACTCCAATATTGATGATAGTTTAACTTTCTAAAGAAAGTGCATTTATTTGATATTTATAAATTAACACCAGAAATCGAGTACGATTGAATTTCTAAACACATAACCTGATCTCCAATTTAGCGATGGGCGTTTTCCTCACCCTGTCGCACCCCAAATGAGGTAGAGATTCCCGAATTAATCAAGGATCGGGATGGGCATGGCCCAATGGCATTCCTCATACTCAAGAATGGGCTAGTGATAGAGGTGGTCACTTCCCCACACTGCCCCGGCTGAATATAGATAATTTTGTGGAAGATTAGTAAATTTATTTTTTTCCTATTTTAATTCAAAAAGTATATTACTCAGTAGACCAAGAGGCAAGAATAAAAATGAATTTTAAGGTTTTTTTATTTTTTAAATGAAGAAAGTCTAAAAAAAGTAAATTAATAATGAAAATTTAGAAATAAGATAAATATAGATCTTGAAATCCATCCATAAAAATCCTTCATTATAAATTAAAATAAGGAGATAATCGTGTAATCATGGAATTAGAATCAATTATCAATGGATTTTTTAAATATTTCGGTGGCAAATTAAAACATATTATTTCCTAACATAAATTATATAAGCTAGAAGTTAAGATCTATAAGCGAAAAGTTAAAACATATTTTAATTGTTATATACTTATATCAATTATTAGATTCTAAAAATGTTCTCTATTATTATATATATAATATCGTACAATAATGTTCTAATTTTATGGATGATTATTGATAAGATTGCATACAAAAGAACATATATTTAAATTTTTTTTCTTTTTTTTTGGGTAAACTTGGTAATTGTATTAGAGAAAGAATAAAGAATTACAGCTTAGAAAGGGAGTACCTCTTTAGACACACAACCTTGGGCATTCCCAAGTGACATGGCTAAGCAAAGGTTAAGAGGAGCCAAAAGAAACTTAAACCAAAACCATCAAAACCATGAGGAATAAGGAACCTACAGTATGGGTTAAAAATCGTCTTAAGCCTTATCAGGCCTAAACACGAAACGTCTACTACGTGGCCCAGTGCCATGACCTAATTTCGATTTGGTCTACTCTAAGATCCATGTCATGGGCTAGCCAATTACACCAGTTAAGCTTCTCATGGGTTAGATCATCCATATTAGGCCTTTCTATTAGCCCACTTGGGCCCAACCCATCGATCTAGGATCGCTCCAAGGAACCCAAAGTTCCATTCATACTCGAATTCATCTATTTCTTATTTCATCTACACCATAATTCATCTAAGATCTTGAATCTTGCATGAATTAGGACTCCTACTCTTACAAAGGCAAGTAAATGAGGACTTTACTATTTACCAAAACTTTGCCATTATGAACTCAGAGTTCTAATAGGATTCGAAGATTCTATGTTCACTATATAAACAGAGGCCTGACCTCTCATCAAACATCCAATATTTAATATCACCTACTAGCTCTTAAAGTTTTTGCTCCTAAGAACTAGTACCTTCGTCGAACTCTAGAAATATTTCCTCCTGTTAGCCCTAAATAAATAGCCTATTTCAGCCTCACTGACTTGAGCATCAGAATGTTTACGATAGACACCATGCTGGTGTTCCTCGTGAGCTTCGCGCTTACTTTCTTTGTGTGTACAAGTCCAACAGATTGTCAATGTCTATCGATGTCTCCCATGAGCTTTGTGCTTACTTTCTTTGTGTGCAAAACAGATCATCAATGATCTCAACCTCACAAAATCAATTCGATCTGAAACCGTGGATTTTACCGTCTAAATCTACTAAGTACACAAAAAGGAGCCTACAAAAACCAAACAAAAATCAAGGCTCTAGCTTCTTGGCCCACCAAAAGCTTAAAAAATAAGGGAGAATGACATTTTTCCACCCAAGATTTGGCGAAATGACACTTTCCCACCCTTCATTAGGTTCTATTATATTTTCTGTTAATATTTGACTGAAAAGACGAAAATACCCTTAAACATTTGATTTTATAAGTTTTTTATTATTTTTTAATTAGCAAAAAAGTCAAATATTAAAAGTCAAAAAAGAAAAAATAGTTAGCCCCAACTAAAAAGTTAGGGAATAATGCTATAGAATTATTTAAAGTTAAATGATCTTAATATTTATTTATTTTATAATGTCATCAATTTCTCATCACTATTATTCGATAATCTACTAAATTTATAATGTTTTTCATTTTACTAATTAACCTAGAAAATCAATATTCATAATTAATTAAATAAACAAAAGAAAAAAAATGTATCTTTACACTTGAAGTAATAAATAATCGAATATAGACTTTTACTTAATTAAATTTTAATTTATAATAAACTATTTAAAGATATTTTCATCTTTTCAATCAAATATTAACATAAAATACTAACAGAATCTGACAGAAGGTGGGAAAGTGTTATTTCGAAACTTGACGGGTGGAAAAGTGTCATACTACCAAACCTTGGGTAGGAAAATGTCATTCTCCCAAAAAATAATCTATACAACTAGCGAGCCCATACCAGCACCAACCTATAACCATCTGCACAATAAATATAGCCTCGTAAAGACTAAGAGCCGAAGAGATAGCCCAAGGATAGTAGTGCTTTTAAGCCAACCATACAGTACAACCAGAGGGGCAAAAGCAAAACTGCAGTCGCAAAAGCTTCTGGATTTTCTGGGACATTTTCTAGAAAATTCGAAAGGATAAAAAAATCCAACTAAAGCTCATTCCCTTCTCAACTAGGATCCCGCAAAAGCAAAATAAAAATACAAGTAGACCAAATCATTCCAGCAACCTATATGGCAACATTTTCGCGCCCTCTAAAGTAGCCACTTTCCAACACAATCTCCCAAAAATACAGCAACATCTCAGAAACAATAAAATACAGGCAGGAAAGGCTCAGCAGAGTGTGCGCCTGAATGCAAGCAGCTAACAAGAGGAAACCGATCCAGCATACAATTAAAGATACATCAGAGCCATAAAAACATACAACAAAGAACTCTGCAGAAAGTGCAAGAAAGTGAATGACAATGCAGCAGCAGCAAAGAAAAAAAAAAAAAAAAAAAAAGGCATGAACCTCCCATCTAATCATAGAGAGGCGACTGGAATAGTTAAAGAGGAAGGGATACCACTGCTGCTGGATGCAGCAGATTGCACAATAAGTCATGAGGAGAGCTATAGCCCAAATACGAGAAATCAGGCCATAGATCTCGATAACTAGTGAAGCGGGCATAACAGCCAGTCCAGGATTTAGAGAACATGACACAAGCATTGAAGTCTGCAAACTCCGTTGCGAAGACACTTCATGGTAAGACTCCATTCCGCTACCAATTTGCAGGAATTGGCTGTGTTCTTAAACTGAAGGCTGCTCAGTCTAAGTCTTACGACTTCAATCACTTGCCTCTTAACAAATTTCAGGTTTCTAGTATTACCTTTAAAGAGGTGAAGGTTTCTCTCCTGCCACGGAATGTAAACCGGCAGCTAACAAGAAATGGCCAACCACAACTTTTAGTGTTTTAAAGGTAAAGTATATCCAAAATAATGAACAAATATCATACTACCATTATAACTATTATAGAATAAGGATAGTAGCTTTATTGCAGTTATAAGAGTCTAGAGATAGAGTGAGAAAGTTTTCTTCTAGCCGTTACTACGTCTGGCACCGCCACCGTCGGTGGCTCCCAAGGTTTCTCTGGTTCAGGGTCTTTTTCCAGTGACGGAGCAGAATTTAGGACTTTGCCAAGCTGATGAAGCCTGGCAAGGATATCGGTGATGGCTCTGGAGCTAAAGAGCAGCTCCTTCGCCGAGTGAGGAAACCAGTCAGTTTCTCGCCTAGAGAGCACCGTCTGGGAACAAAATGGACACTCTGTCCAGTGCGGAGATGATTGATGAAGGGGAGTGTGCTGATGGATATGATTTTGTGAAGGGAGATAAGGATGTTCAGGCGGTAAGCCTTGTTGCTAAAGGGATGGAGTATGGGATGATTGTGGAGGCTGATTATCCTAGGGGTACATCTCCTCTGGATGTGATTAGGAACAGCGATAGGATTGTTGTAGGGAGGCAGGTGAGTGGGGTATCGGACGATGGTAGTGGCCGGGATCGCTCTCGCAGTCGTCCTACGAGAGGTAGCGGTGGTTTTACTGAGCGAAATCCGACGCCGATGGAGGCTTTCAGTTCGAAAGGGGTGGAAGCTCAGTCGGGCCAAGGCTGATTTGTCAAATTGGGTATGGGGTTTGGGCCCGGTGGTTCAGGAGGCTCCAGTGATCTCTCAAATCGTGGGCTGGGGTACCAAAGGCTGGCCTCAGGTATTAAGGAGTCATTGAGCAATGAGTTTGGGCTGGGCGAGCAAAATGTTTTGTACAAGGAGCTCCCTATTTACACATTACAATACATGTAGAAGAGTTCTCTATTTTTACATTACAATACATGTTAGAATCATGCTAATGAATTATATTAATGGCTAAAATAAAGTTTTGCTTAATTCAAGCCATTGATCAATCTTTGCTTAATTTTGGCTAACAATTGGATTTAAATTTCTAAATAAAGTGAATTTATTTGATATTTTTAAGTTAACAACAGAAATTGTGTACGATTCATTTCTAAACACTGTAGCCTCATCTCTATGGCATCAACTAATAACCAATATTTATTTAAAAAATTTATTACCATGCATAAATTAGACACTGGTTTCAAAACCGTTATCTTTGCTAAAATATAACGTTATACTGTTTAATTCTTGATTACTATTTTAATAGTCTTTAAAGTGTATATATAGTACACTCACACTAAGCATAAACATGTGCAACCAAGTAAACAACTTAACTCCATTAACAACACAGCCAAATTACTCTTAGCTCATGATGAAAAAGATGGAGAAGACATCACTGAAGACCGGGCTTTTGGTTTTGCTCCTTACTATTGCATCAAGGTCTGGTGACTCTTACTAATACTTTACATGTTTTATCCCATGTTTATGATTTTTTTTACAGTAAACGACATGTTCCCACCCAAGGTTTAGTGAAATCCCAGTTTGGTACCCCTGGTTTTATAAATTCTAGATTCCCACCCTTAAATGGATACCGTTTCCTTTATTTTACCTGTTAAATGATAAAATGGTCCTTTTCTCTCTTCCCTTCCCATTTCTTCTTCATCTCTACCTCCGCCTCCCATCTTCTTCTTTTTACTTCATCTCCAAACGGTTGCCATTTCAGGCCCACCCGTCTAATTCTAGCGGCATCTTGACGCCTCGCCACCACCATCTAATCTCCCAACCCCACCGAAACCCCTCTATCCCCCACCTTGCAAATCACCCCCTAGCCGTATTCTGAAATCAGTCCAAGCGTAGGCCTTTTTGTCACTTTTTCGGCTTTTTATTCACCTAAAACCAGCACCATCTACCTCCCTAAACCTCCCACACCAAAACCCCAGCCTTTCCTCAGCTGAAACCAACAATCCCCACCTAGAAAACGTCGGCCACAGCGGGGTTTTTTTTTTGAGACTCGTGACTGTCTCCAGCTGGATTCCTAAGACCTCAACGCCAAACGACACCACCGCTGCACTCAAACGGTTAGTGATTTCTTCGGAAATCAAAGAATCTAATATTTTACTAGTGAACGGTATATGGTAATACTCTAATTAGGGAAATTAGGGTGTGCCTATAAAAAGACACTTTTCCACAAATTTCCCTAAGACTCCATTCATTTCGCCAAGAGAAAAAGTTGAGAGAATTTCTCTCTCGATTTTCTTTACTTCTTTGAACATCAAAATGAAACTAGCAAAGTGATTGTGTGTTGATTCTTGCCTTTGTGGGATATATGAGGCTCATCAATCCTATATGTGTGAGCATTTTTCAATGATCAAACGGTGGAGCCATCAACGTGGGTAAGAATCTAAAAACTTGAATAGGTTTTGATGTTCTATAACATGTAAACAATGTATAATCTATTTGGATTTTGGGGCTTAGGTTTAATCATAAATTTTGTTTTCCGTTACTTTCTAATTAAATCCTAACAAAAGTTACGTACAAAATTGTGAGATTTTTTTTATAAGTTCTAATTAATTAATTATGAAATGGTAGATACATTAATTATTAAAAAATTTGGATTTTTGAATTTATTTTTGTCTTTATTATCCTTGACAAATGTAATGGTACAAACAGACACGTAGCCACATACAAACATGTGGATTCCATTAAACCCACTCAACTTTTAAAAAAAATAAAAATAAAAAAGGTCTTTATGTTTTATAATTTACAGTTTTGAACCACTAAAATCATGTTGACCCAACAAAAATGGATTATTAATTAACATTTTTTTAACTTTTCTCTTCTTTATTTCCTCTACTTTTCTCTCATGTATCTTTTTTCTTTCAGTTGGATACTAAAAAAAGGCTACTTCTTTGAATTACAAAGTAAAATGATGTTCATTTTTTTTTTTTTTACTTAAATTCTTTTCTTTTAGCTTTCTTAATTGATGAAAGATCATGAGCTATGAGTTTTTGTTGAGTTTGAAATTGGAAAATTAAATTCCTAATTTTGATGTGGGTTTTGATTTAATCTTGTTATGTTGAGGTATAAGTTAATTAGTTATTGCCCTAAGTTGATTTGAAAAATTATGGTTAGTTATTGTGTTAATTTTAAATGGTTTAAATATTGATGAAATCTAAGTTGTAGAAATTTAGAGATTTGTTTAATTTGATTTTATGATAATGTTTGATTTAGAGTTGGATTTGATGAGTTTTCATGGATTATGAGTTGAATTTTAAATTGTTGGAAAAACCTAAGTTACAAGATTTTGGGCTTTAGTTTTATAGTGAGCTTTGGCCCACTGACTAAAAATCTTGGCTACATCATTGGATACAAACACAATTTTAATCCTTTAGATTAAGTATCAGAGTAAGAAGAGACTAAGAGATCCTTAAGATTTCTAGGTTTTGACATGGAAAACGTAAACACCCCGCATCATATATTTTGACATAGAAAAAGTATATATCAGTTTCCATAACCTTATTAGCTGAATTAATTATTTAAACGAATCAAAAAAAAGGAAAAAAAGAATAATTGACCAAGCAAATGTTGAATCACAAAAACTATTATTAACTGGAACCAAAATTCATGACACTCATTAATTAGTTGGAAACCGCGTATAATTGCTTGTAATTGGCAGCTAGCAAATTGGCAAGTCAAAATAAGAATAGATATCAAAGCAGCATTAACCACAATAGAAGAGCAAACGACTTTTTTCCCTAAGGTTTGTCTTAACGACACTTTTTCACCCAAAAAGTATCAAAATAACACTTTTCCATCAAAGTTAACATTTTGTTACTACCCAAATCAGAAATAATAAAACATGTCATAAACGTATCCTTCGTACCTCTCCAACAAGCCTCCTCTTTAGAATAATCTAGTTCTTTTCAAGCTGCAGTTGTAATGTAGCTTAGCTTAAGAGTGGCTGCCTATAGTTTGTGGACTTGTTCCTTTTATGAACTCTTCACTTTGATTTCTAGTGTTATGTAATGTTTTCTAGAAATTGAAGATGTAAATTGTGGTCCAGATAGTTGAATATTGATTCTATAGAAGCTAATTCTAAAAGAAGTAGCCGAATGAAAATTAGCTGAAGCCATGATGACATGAAAATGCAATTTAGAAAGGGACACCCGTTCCTAGAAGAGGGATGCCCGCCCTATATCCTCAACTCCAGAGCAAGTCATCCTCATAACTGTCGCTGTTTCTGCCAATTTTTGAGCATATTGAAACCAAGGCAAGGACACCCATACTATGAGAAGGACACCCATCGCTATATCCTAACTTTAGAGCAAGTTGTCCTCATGTAGGACTAGCCCTTTTCTTATTAACCGTAAAAGCTAAGAAATTTCATGATTGACTTCAACCATTGATCATACATTTATCATAAGCTTTTTGTTGCTTAGCATACACATCACTAGAGTCATCACATGACACACTCTCACTATCTTTTGATAACGTAAAGCTAAGAAATTTTTCATCTCAACAGACTCCTCTTCTTCACTCTTATTTTCTTCCTATCATTCTCACATCAAAGTAGCAGCCATCACTTACCCTTTTTTTTTTTTTTTTTTTTTTTTTAAGTGCTACACATTCAGATTGGATGTGCATACCTTCACACTCAAAACACTTAATGTCTTTATTTTTCTTCTCATTTTCTTTTGAAAACCTTTTTGGAAAAACACCAGGACTGACTGATAGAATTGTTTTTCATGAAGAGTTGTTTACCTTTTCTAGCCACTTGATTTTTTCACGTTATTCCTTAAAAATTTGGCAAACTTTTTGTGAGTAGAGCACATTTATCATTAAGTAGAACACATTTATTTCATTCAAGTCATTTACCTCAATATTTCAAAGACAATAGAATCAATTTCAGCTTAAGTGCAAGACCTTTCCTGATTTTTGCATATCCCACATTTTCAGATTGAGTTCATTAGTTTGAAGTGATCAATAGCTCATCAAGATCCATTTCTCGGCATTCCTAGGAAAGTCACCTTGACAAAAATTCTTGGGCAGTGAGCATAAAACTTTCTTGACAAATTCAACAATAGAATAAACTTTTCCAAAGGTATAACATTCATTAGAAACATCACAAACATACCATGAAAGTCTGTATAGTTTCATCATCATGCATAGTCAAATTTTCAAAATCAGTGACTAATCTCATAAGCTTGTCTCCTTAACCACATCAGTTCCCTCATTCTTAATTGAAGCTTGTCCCATGCATGTTTAGCTATCTCACAATTAAAAATAATTTCCATTTGATTAGCATTCACAACATTAAAGATGGCATATATAGCTTTGGAGTTAAAGTTAGCTAGCTCAAGTTCATTTTTGGTCTACTCATCTATGGTTTAGGTTTAGACACCTCATCTTCTATAACTACAGGGGCTTTCCACCATGAACAATAGAGATGCAGACAATGGATTTAAAAAAGTACGCATTCGATGTTTCCATAAGGGTGTTAGGACCTTCTAATATGGGTGGTCTGTTAGTAGACCCTTTTTCACTAATGAAATTCATTTAAAACACAAGACATATGTGGACACATATAAGACAGATGGGACACACACAGAGAAAGGAGCAGATTAGATCAAAATGGCACAAAAACAATCAGATGCAAGTGCAGGCAAGAACAGAGCATATCAAAACAAGCTAAACATAATCAAAAAAACTGATCTACTGAAACAACTCTTCGGAACACGCTTTCATACCAATGAAAGTTTGTTTAATCGAGTTAATTAAACTTTTTGCAGAATGGGTTAGATTGTGTTCGTTATGCTAGAGGAATGGTATTTGACATCAACACAATATCAAGCGAATAAGACATAATGTAAAAGCACACCAAAGATTTTTACATGGTTCGGTTAAAAACCATTTTAGCTACATCCATGGGACCAAGCCCACGAATCAATCCACTAGCATCAAGCAACAATGTTAATACAAGCTAGAGGTTAAATACATAAAAGAGTAAACTACTTCTTGTTTACACATTTAACTTCGCCCTTTGATTGAACACACGCTCAGCCCAGTCTGATTGGACCCAGCTACTCTGGATGACTCAAACTACACTCGAACTGGACAGCTGAAAAACACTTCTCAACTCACTAGCTTGAACTTTCTTGAAGCTTCTCCAATGAACCACATTCCACAAAAAATCAACAACTAGATAAGAAAGATCATCAAATGAACATAAACAATAAACAATGAAGGGAGTTGACCAAATGAAACAAGCTTGAAGAATTTCAAGAACAAAAAATGGAAACATTCAGGTTCAAAAACGCAAGGAAGAAGATGATGGAAATAAAAATCGCTTAGACAATCTCTTCAATACACGTAGCAGACAAGCACTACCAACTTTTGTTGGACCACAGACAAGTTCTAACAACCTTTGCTAGCCACTTTAGGACAGATAGACACTTGGAAATACCTTTTACACAAGATAAATATCCTAACAAACAAGATAAAAATGCACCTATACTAAGAGATCTGAACAAAAAATGTTTACACATAGAGGAAAATGTGCGACATATATGCAATATGTCAAGACCAAGTAAATGTGCACACATTTTGTAATATGTCAAGACATGTTAAACTATAGATATGATTGGGCTTAAACACTAATGTGCAAACATTAGAATAAATGTTCACACGTATCTTCATAAGTTGACAAGAAACCTTACGAAGATCATAATTCTCTTGGTTTTTTTTTTTAATTATTATTATTATTTTTTAATTTGATCTTATAAAGATTAACCATCTATTATCTTTACTTTTTATTCTCTAATGTATCGTAATACTTGTTTATCCAGTTTATCTTAACATTGACATCTCAATTGTTTCTAGAACAAAAAAAAAAATTAAAAAAAAAAATCTAAGAAAAACTAATGACAGTATAAAGTTTATGTCAATTACTACTAGTACTTTATATGATTAAGAAAATCGGTAGATTATTATAATAAGTATATAAACTAAAGAACCGAGACTCACTTCAAGAATAATAAAATTAAGGAATCGGTAATTTAATTATTTATATTTTTCATCTTAGATTATAATTTCAAAAATAAAGAATATACCATATATTAGGGGTGTGCCAAACCAAATATTCGATCTGGTTTGCAATATTCTGATCCGATTTGGTTATTTGTATCAGGATAAAACTAATACGAATTCGATCCAGATTTCACTGATCCAGTTTTATCCGATCTGAATTCCAGATCCAAAAAAGGATATCCGTATTATATCCGAATTTCAATAAAAGCGATTAAAAATCAAATAATTCTGCATTTTTTTCATATAAGTTTCATCCATGATATAATCCAATACATTGAATTAAACTAAGTTACAAAATTGCTTTTCAAATCCCAATCAAATAATAATTGATGTTACAACATCATATTAAGAATTAAAAAAAAAAAAAAAAATCATAACCGTAAGAGACTAACAGAGCATGGATTCTCAAATTACCTTTCAAATTTGAGGGCTTTTGTTATTTGAGCCTTCTAATACAAGGAATTACAAGTTACAACTTCAATTATTGGTAGAAATTACAAGTTATGACTTCAATTAATGGTTGTAGGTGCTTAATAAGTAGGAGTGGATCCGATTTGGGGCTCGATTAGGGATTATTGTAAAGCCCTAATTTTGATTTGGGGCTTCAATTTAGGGATTTAGGGAGGCCAAACTAGCAAAGTTGCTACGCTGGGAATAGGTGACTGTAAACGAAGGATAGTCCCTCACGACCAGGCAATGCATACAGTTGTTATCTCTTTCTCTTTGCAAGAAAGTTTGATGGAAAAATGTCAGGAATGAGAGAGGGCGACTGTAAACAAAGGATGTGTGACAGTTGGTAGTGAAATGAATTGACGATCTGGTGTATATGATAAGAGAGTCTGCGTAAGTGAAGAATGAATATGGTGATGGTGTCGAGAGTGTTTAGAGTTAGATTGAGTTTGAGTCAAAGTCAAAATCGATTTGGATATCCAGTTCTTTAGCAACCCGATCCGGTATCGATCCAGAAATTCAGATTTTCTAATATGCAATCCAGATCCAATCCAGATTTCTCGATATCCCCTTTTTTCAATCAGGTTGGATCCGGATTGGATATCATATATCATATTTTTTTGCACACCCTACTATATATTATCCAACATTATTTGTAATTCATAACTCTTTAAGAAACATCATCTTACTTTTTCTATAGTCTATCGATGTGATAATCAAACAATCAAAAAAAAAGTTGTTGACGCTTGTTTGGACGCCAACGACTGACGTGGAAACGTGGCTGATCAGGGACACACGTGATGGATCCATAGATTTGAATATGGAGTTGAGATTATATATTTGCAGAAAAAAAATAAAAGATTGGCAAGAGGGGTTTTTATAGTGGTTGGATGCAACAAGCGACTCCTACATCCACTGTTATTTTATTGATTCTGACTATTCTATGATTTTGCCCGTAAGGCATACAAAGATGAAGAAATACAGTGTTTAACAGAGAGAATGAAAATGAAACTCAAATCTCAGCCCAGTCCCAGCCCCCCTTCTTCGTGAAGAGAAAGCCCATTTATTCATTGCAAGTTGCCTTGACACATGGAAGGCTCTCGTCCATTCATCTTGAAATGAGATATAGTTGGTGAATATCTTTGAGATATGGGTTGAGCTGGTACAAGAAGACATTAAATGAGCTGACATAAGCGTGACTTTTAAGCTAACAAAAGTAAACAAAGCAACAAATTGGAGACACAGTGAAATCAATTCTACAAAGATGTATATAAATATAATTGCAACTCAAAACTTAAATTGAATTACATTAAATTGAAAATTAAAATAAAAAAATAATGCTAATTGAAAACCTATGGCGCTTCTAGTTTTCTATACTCATAGCGGTTTTCGTGATTTGATCACTGAGTTTGAACACGCCCTCCAAAGCCACCACTCCAATATTGATGATAGTTTTACTTTCTAAAGAAAGTGAATTTATTTGATATTTATAAATTAACACCAGAAATCGAGTACGATTGAATTTCTAAACACATAACCTGACTCCAATTTAGCGATGGGCTTTCTCACCCTGTCGCACCCCAAATGAGGTAGAGATTCCCGAATTATCAAGGATCGGGATGGGATGGCCCAATGGCATTCCTCATACTCAAGAAGGGCTAGTGATAGGGGTGTCACTTCCCCACACTGCCCGGCTGAATATAGAAATTTGTGGAAGATTAGTAAATTTATTTTTTTCCTATTTTAATTCAAAAAGTATATTACTCAGTAGACCAAGAGGCAAGAATAAAAATGATTTTAAGGTTTTTATTTTTAAATGAAGAAAGTCTAAAAAAAGTAAATTAATAATGAAAATTTAGAAATAAGATAAAATAGATCTTGAAATCCATCCATAAAAATCTTCATTATAAATTAAAATAAGGAGATAATCATGTAATCATGGAATTAGACAATTATCAATGTTTTTTTTAAATATTTCGGTGGCAAATTAAAACTATTATTTCCTAACATAAATTATATAAGCTAGAAGTTAAGATTATAAGCAAAAGTTAAAACATATTTTAATTGTTATTACTTATAAATTATTAGATTCTAAAATGTTCTCTATATTATTATATTGATAATATAAGTACAATTAAGTTAGCTTTTATATTATATATATATATAATATCGTACAATAATGTTTAATTTTATGGATGATTATGATAAGATTGCATACAAAAAAAATATTAAATTTTTTTTCTTTTTTTTGGGTAAACTTGGTAATTGTATTAGAGAAAGAATAAAGAATTAAGCTTAGAAAGGGAGTACCTCTTTAGACACACAACCTTGGGCATTCCCAAGTGACATGGCTAAGCAAAGGTTAAAGGAGCCAAAAGAAACTTAAACCAAAACCATCAAAACCATGAGGAATAAGGAACCTCAGTATGGGTTAAAAATCGTCTTAGCCTTATCAGGCCAAACACGAAACATTCTACGTGGCCCAGTGCCATGACCAATTTCGATTGGTCTACTCTAAGATCCATGTCATGGGCTAGCCAATTACACCAGTAAGCTTCTCATGGGTTGATCATCCATATTGGCCTTTCTATTAGTCCACTTGGCCCAACCATCGATCTGGGATCGCTCCAAGGAACCCCAATGCCATTCATACTCGAATTCATCTATTTATTCATCTACACCATAATTCATCTAAGATCTTGAATCTTGCATGAATTAGGACTCCTACTCTTACAAAGGCAAGTAAATGAGGACTTTACTATTTACCAAAACTTTGCCATTATGAACTCAGAGTTCTAATAGGATTCGAAGATTCTATGTACTATATAAACAGAGGCCACCTCTCATCAAACACCAATATTAATATCACCTACTAGCTCTTAAAGTTTTTGTCCTAAGAACTAGTACCTTCGTCGAACTCTAGAAATATTTCCTCCTGTAGCCCTAAATAAATAGCTATTTCAGCCTCATACTTGAGCATCAGAATGTTTACGATAGACACCATGCTGGTGTTCCTCGTGAGCTTCGCGTTACTTTCTGTGTGTACAAGTCCAACAGATTGTCAATTATCATGTCTCCCATGAGCTTGTGTTACTTTCTTTGTGTGCAAAACAGATCATCAATGATCTCAACCTCACAAAATCAATTCGATCTGAAACCGTGATTTTACCGTCTAAATCTACTAAGTACACAAAAAGGAGCTACAAAAACCAAACAAAAATCAAGGCTCTAGCTTCTTGGCCCACCAAAAGCTTAAAAAATAAGGAGAATGACATTTTTCCACCCAAGATTTGGGAAATGACACTTTCCCAACCCTTCATTAGGTTCTATTATATTTTCTGTTATATTTGACTGAAAAGACGAAATACCCTAAACATTTGATTTTATAAGTTTTTATTATTTTTTAATTAGCCAAAAAGTCAAATATTAAAAGTCAAAAAAGAAAAATAGTTACCCCAACTAAAAAGTTAGGGGATAATGCTATAGAATGTTTAAAGTTAAATATCTTAATATTTATTTATTTTATAATGTCATCAATTCTCATCACTATATTCGATAATCTACTAATTTATAATGTTTTTCATTTTACTAATTAACCTAAAAATCAATATTCTAATTAATTAAATAAACAAAGAAAAAAAAATGATCTTTACACTTGAAGTAATAATAATCGAATATAGACTTTCACTTAACTAAATTTAATTTATATAAAACTATTAAAGATATTTTCTCTTTTCAATCAAATATTAAATAAAATACTAACAGAATCTGACAGAGATGGAAAAGTTATTTCGAAACTTGACGGGTGGAAAAGTGCATACTCCAAACCTGGGTAGGAAAATGTCATTCTCCCAAAAAAATTCATACAACTAGCGAGCCTATCCAGCACCAACCATAACCATTGCACAATAATATAGCCTCGTAAAGACTAAGAGCAAAGAGATAGCCCAAGGATAGTAGTGCTTTAAGCCAACCATACAGACAACCAGAGGGGCAAAAGCAAAACTGCAGTCGCAAAAGCTTCTGGATTTTCTGGGACATTTTCTAGAAAATTCGAAAGGATAAAAAAATCCAACTAAGCTCATTCCCTTCTCAACTAGGATCCCGCAAAAGCAAAAAAAAATACAAGTAGACCAAATCATCCAGCAACCTATATGGCAACATTTTCGCGCCCTCTAAAGAAGCCACTTTCCAACACAATCTCCCAAAAATACAGCAACATCTCAGAAACAATAATACAGGCAGGAAAGGCTCAGCAGAGTGGGCGCCTGAATGCAAGCAGCTAACAAGAGGAAACCGATCAGCATACAATTAAAGATACATCAGAGCCATAAAAACATACAACAAAGAACTCTGCAGAAAGTGCAAGAAAGTGAATGACAATGCAGCAGCAGCAAAGAAAACCAAAAAAAAAAAAAATTCTTAACTGAAAAGAGTAAAGTTGGTTCAGTTTATATACAAGAATGAAGACTCAACTACTCTAAACGTCACCGTTTTGGTGTTTTACAAAGACAACCCTTTACATTTTGCAATATTACCTTTTGGCCCAATATGATTGACAATTACAACATGTGCAAACCAATAAAAGAGTTCACAATTGTGCTTAAGTACAAAGTTGCACACAAAGTTCATAAGTCGATAATAAAACTTTACAATATCTGTGAGAAACCTTATTTCTAATATCATGAACGCAAATCTAAAACTTGGTATTAACAAATTTTGAAAAGTTTTAGAGTACGTGCCCCAAAGCCAATCATATTGTTGTATATTGACTTTATGGATCATGAGTATTCTTTCTATAATGTATTAATATATGCCCTTAGAGTGGTTGAACCATGACGAGGGAATCAAGCAGTGATAAGTCTTGATTGTGAGATCCCTATGATCACATTTGGTGGCCATTCTAGAAACGTCCATAACACCAATAATATCCTGACTTAGAGCATAGATAATACGATAAGATTATCATAGCGTTGAACGACCCTACCGAAAGGTAGTGACAGATCTCGCATGTCAAGGTTGTTTGGTGATAACTTGGTGCAACAGATGGGTGCTTGTTATTAACGAGTTCACTAGACTAGCCCATTATAGAATTCCTTATAGATGGCAACCCTATTTTCCATGGAATATATCCTTTAACAGATGGTGGTGCATGTGGTCCTTAGACTTGAGATTACCGGAGTGTAAATATTGGTGTAGTTTGACACTAGCCAAACATAATCCTATTTAGGGTTATCAGTATGGTGGTGATTGACTGCATTGAGAAGTACATCACGACTATGGTGGATCGAGTTGGTGTTCGGTTGATCGATTGGTCCAATAACCAAATCTGAATATGTCAAGGTGGTTTATACTTGAAGTTGACATTATTTCTATGCTTCAAACCTTGATGAGATAATAGATGATAAAAGGATTTGATTGCACGGTAACCATACCATTGATAGGTAAAGAATATGCTGAATTCGAATCTGTTGAGTGACCATGATGTCTTGTTAGAGGCCAACTTAGTCTGTGTGTAATGAGATGATTGATAGGGTGTTGATCACGATATTACTCACTGGCGACATGATAAGGAGCCTACGAGTCACACACTTAAAAGACAATTTGAAGAAGATAACGAGTAAGAGGCATTTGCATCATTTACTAACGAAGGGGTATTTTGGTAACTCTTATGGAGCAATTAAATTTGCTAGAAATGTTGTTGTTTGGATCCAATCTTGTATTGGATTTAGTATGTAAGATTGATTATTTGTTTAAATATATATATTGTCATATGTATATTGTAAATAAATAAAACTTCATTATTTAAATATATATATTGATGTATATACGTTTTAAATACTGAAAAATCATTATTAGATGAATAAAATAATAATGACTACACCGGGTTAGTGATTTTCTTCGGAAATCAAAGAATCTAATTATTTACTAGTGAACGGTATATTGGTAATATACTCTAATTAGGGAAATTAGGTGTGCCTATAAAAAGACACTTTTCCACAAATTTCCCTAAGACTCCACATTGTCGCTCAGAGAAAAAAGTTGAGAGAATTTTTCTCTCTCGATTTTTCTTACTTCTTTGAACATCACAAATGAAACTAGCAAAGTGATTGTGTGTTGATTCTTGCCTTTGTGTGGATATAGTAGGCTCACTTAATCCTATATGTGTGAGCATTTTTCAATGATCAAACGGTGGAGCCATCAACGTGGGTAAGAATCTAAAACCTTGAATAGGGTTTTGAGTGTTCTATAACATGTAAACAATGTATATCTCGTATTTGGATTTTGGGGCTTTAGGTTTAATCAGTAAATTTTTGTTTTCCGTTACCTATTCTTTAATTAAATCCTAACAAAAGTACGTACAAAATTGTGAGATTTTTTTTATAAGTTCTAATTAATTAATTATGAAATGGTGATACATTTAATTATTAAAAATTTGGATTTTTGAATTTTATTTTGTTTATTATCTTACCTTGACAAATGTAATGGTACAAACAGACACGTAGCCACATACAACATGTGGATTCAATAAACCCACTCAACTTTAAAAAAAATAAAAAATAAAAAAGGTCTTTATGTTTATATAATTTACAGTTTGAAAACCACTAAAATTCATGTTGACCAACAAAAATGAATTATTAATTAACATTTTTTAACTTTTCTCTCTTCTTTATCCTCTATTTTCTCTCATGTTATCTTTTCTTCAGTTGGATACTAAAAAAGGCTACTTCTTTGAATTACAAAGTAAAATGATTGTCATTTTTTTTTTTTTTTTACTAAATTCTTTTCTTTTTAGCTTTCTAATTGAGAAAGATCATGAGCTATGAGTTTTTTGAGTTTGAAATTGGAAAATAAATTCCTATATTTTGATGTGGGTTTTGATTTAATCTTGTTTATGTTGAGGTATAAGTTAATTAGTTATTGCCCTAAGTTGGATTTGAAAAATTATGGTTAGTTATTGTGTTAATTTTAATGGTTTAAATAATTGATGAAATCCTAAGTTGTAGAAATTAGAGATTTGGTTTAATTTGATTTATTGATAATTGTTGATATTTAGAGTTGGATTTGATGAGTTTTCATGGATTTATGAGTTGAATTTTAAATTGTGGGAAAAACCTAAGTTACAAGATTTGGGGCTTTAGTTTATAGTTGATGCTTTGGCCCCACTGACTAAAAATTGGCTACATCATTGGATACAAACACAATTTTAATCCTTTAGATTAAGTATTAGAGTAAGAAGAGACTAAGAGATCCTTAAGATTTCTTAGGTTTTGACATGGAAACAGTAACACCCGCACTCATATATTTTGACATAGAACAAGTATTATATCAGTTTCCATAACCTTATAGCTGAATTAATTATTTTAAACGAATCAAAATAAAAGGAAACAGAATAATTGACCAAGCAAATGTTGAATCACAAAACTATTATTAACTGGAACCAAAATTCATGACACTCATTAATTAGTTGGAAACCGCGTATAATTGCTTGTAATTGGCAGCTAGCAAATTGGCAAGTCAAAATAAGAATAGGATCAAAGCAGCATTTAACCACAAATAGAAGAGCAAACGACTTTTTCACCTAAGGTTGGTCTTAACGACACTTTTTCACCAAAAAGTATCAAAATATCACTTTTCCATCAAAAGTTAACATTTTGTTACTACCCAAATCAGAAATATTAAAACATGTCATAAACGTATCCTTCGTACCTCTCCAAAACAAGCCTCCTCTTTAGAATAATCTAGTTCTTTTCAAGCTGCAGTTGTAATGTAGCTTAGCTTAAGAGTGGCTGCCTATAGTCTTGTGGACTTGTTCCTTTATTGAACTCTTCACTTTGATTTCTAGTGTTAGTTAATGTTTTTAGAAATTGAAGATGTAAATGTGGTCCAGATAGTTGAAATATGATTCTAAAGAAGCTGAATTCTAAAAAAGTAGCCGAATGAAAATTAGCTGAAGCCATGATGACATGAAAATGCACAAATTTGAAAGGGACACCGTTCCTATGAAGAGGATGCCCGTCCTATATCCTCAACTCCAGAGCAAGTCATCCTCATAACTGTCGCGTTGTTTGCCAATTTGAGCATATTGAAACCAAGGCAAGGACCCCTTACTATGAAGAAGGACACCCATCGCTATATCCTCAACTTTAGAGCAAGTTGTCCTCATGTAGGACTAGCCCTTTTCCTATTAACCGTAAAGACTAAGAAATTTCATTGATTGACTTCAACCATGATCATACATTTTATCATAAGCTTTTTGTTGCTTAGCATACACATCACTAGAGTACATGACACACTCTCATATCTTCTTGATTAACCGTAAAGCTAAGAAATTTTCATTCTCAACAGACTCCTCTTCTTCACTTTATTTTTTCCTCATCATTCTCACTCAAAGTAGCAGCCATCTTTACCTTTTTTTTTTTTTTTTTTTTTTTTTTTTTTTTTTTTTTTTTTAAGTGCTAAAAATTCAGATTGGATGTGCCCATATCCTTCACACTCAAAACACTTAATGTCTTATTTTTCTTCTCATTTTCTTTGAAAACCTTTTTGGAAAAACACAGGACTGACTGATAAGAATTGTTTTTCATGAAGAGTTGTTTACCTTTTAGCCCCATTTGATTTTTTCACGTTATTCCTTAAAAATTTGGCAAACTTTTTTGTGAGTAGAGCACATTTATCTCATAAGTAGAACACATTTATCTTCATTCAAGTCATTTACCTCAATATTTTCAAAGACAATAGAATCAATTTCATGCTTAAGTGCAAGACCTTTCCTGATTTTTGCATATCCCACATTTTCAGATTGAGTCATTAGTTGAAGTGATCAATAAGCTCATCAAGATCCATTTCTCGGCATTCCTTAGGAAAGTCACCTTGACAAAAATCTCTTGGGCAGTGAGCATAAAACTTTCTTGACAAAATCAACAATGAATAAACTTTTCCAAGGTAACATTCATTAGAAACATCACAAATCATAACATGAAAGTTGTATAGTTTCATCATCATGCATAGTCAAATTTTCAAAATCAGTGACTAATCTCATAAGCTTGTCTCCTTAACCACATCAGTTCCCTCATTTTAATTTGAAGCTTGTCCCATGCATGTTTAGCTATCTCACAATTAAAAATAATTCATTTGATTAGCATTCACAACATTAAAGATGGCATATATAGCTTTGGAGTTAAAGTTAGCTAGCTCAAGTCATTTTTGGTCTACCCATCTATGGTTTAGGTTTAGACACCTCATCTTCTATAACTACAGGGGCTTTCCAACCATGAACAATAGAGATGCGACAATGGATTTAAAAAAGTACGCATTCGATGTTTCCATAAGGGTAGTTAGGACCTTCTAATATGGGTGGTCTGTTAGTAGACCCTTTTTCACTAATGAAATTTATTTTAAAACACAAGACATATGTGGACACATATAAGACAGATGGGACACACACAGAGAAAGGAGCAGATTAGATCAAAATGGCACAAAAACAATCAGATGCAAGTGCAGGAAGAACAGAGCATATCAAAACAAAGCTACAACATAATCAAAAAACTGGATCTACTGAAAAAACTCTTCGGAACACGCTTTCATACCAAATGAAAGTTTGTTAATCGAGTTAATTAAACTTTTTGCAGAATGGGTTAGATTGTGTTCGTTATTGCTAGAGGAAGGTATTTGACATCAACACAATATCAAGCGAATAAGACATAATGTAAAAGCACACCAAAGATTTTTACATGGTTCGGTTAAAAACCATTTTAGCCTACATCCATGGGACCAAGCCAACTGAATCATATCCTAGCATCAAGCAACAAGTTAATACAAGCTAGAGGTTAAATACATAAAAGAGTAAACTACTTCTTGTTTACACATTTAACTTCGCCCTTTTGATTGAACACACGCTCAGCCAGAGTCTGATGGACCCAGCTACCTGGTGACTCAAACTACACTCGAACTTGGACAGCTGAAAAAACCTCTAACTCACTAGCTTGAACTTCTTGAAGCTTCTCAATGAACCACATTCCAACAAAATACCAAACAATAAGATAAGATCATCAAACTATGAACAATCAAACAATAAACATGAAGGGAAGTTGACCAAATGAAACAAGCTCTGAAGAATTTAAGAACAAAAAATGGAAACATCAGGTTAAAAACGAAGGAAGAAGATGATGGAAATAAATATCCTTGCTTAGACAATTCTCAATACACGTAGCAGACGCACTACAACTTTTGTTGGACCACAGACAAGTTTAACAACCTTTGCTAGACCACTTTAGGACAGATAGACACTTGGAAATGACCTTTTACACAAGATAAATATCCTAACAAACAAGATAAAAATGTCACCTATACTAAGAGATCTGAACAAAAAAATGTTTACACAATAGAGGAAAATGTGCGACATATATGCATATGTCAAGACCAAGTAAAAGTGCACACATTTTGTAAATGTCAAGACATGTTAAACTAGAGATATGATTGTGCTTAAACTACTAAATGTGCAAACATTAGAATAAATGTTCACAATATCTTCATAAGTTGACAAGAAACCTTACGAAGATCATAATTCTCTTGGTTTTTTTTTTTAATTATTATTATTATTTTTTATTACTTTGATCTATAAAGTATTAACCATCTATTTATCTTTACTTTTTATTCTCTATATGTATCGATACTTGTTTATCCAGTTTATCTTAACAATTGACATCCAATTGTTTCTAGAACAAAAAAAAAAATTTAAAAAAAAAAATAACAAAAACTAATGACCTGAGTAAAGTTTATGTCAATTACTACTAGTACTTTATATGATTAAGAAAATCGGTAGGTATTATAATAAGTATATAACTAAAGAACCGAGACTCACTTCAAGAATAATAAAATTAAGGAATCGGTAATTTAATTATTTATATTTTTCATCTTAGATTATAATTTCAAAAATAAAGAATATACCATATATTAGGGGTGTGCCAAACCAAATATTCGATCTGGTTTTGCAATATTCTGATCCGATTTGGTTATTTGTATCAGGATTAAACTAATACGAATCGATCCAGTTCACTGATCAGTTTTATCCGATCTGAATTTCCCGATCCAAAAAGGATACCGTATTATATCCGAATTTCAAAAAAGCATGATTAAAAATCAAATAATTCTGCATTTTTCATATAAGTTTCATCCATGATATAATCCAATTACATTGAATTAAACTAAGTTACAAAATGCTTCTTCAAATCCCAATCAAATAATAATGATGTTACAACATCATATTAAGAATTAAAAAAAAAAAAAAAAAAATCATAACCGTAAGGACTAACAGAGCATGGATTTCTCAAATTTACCTTTCAAATTTGAGGGCTTTTGTTATTTGAGCCTTCTAATACAAGGAATTACAGTTACAACTTCAATTATTGGTAGAAATTACAAGTTATGACTTCATTAATGGTTGTAGGTGCTTAATAAGTAGGAGTGATCCGATTTGGGGCTTCGATTTAGGGATATTGTAAAGCCCTAATTTTGATTTGGGGCTTCAATAGGGATTTAGGGAGGCCAAACTAGCAAAGTTGCTACGTGGGAATAGGTGACTGTAAACGAGGATAGTCCTCACCGACACCAGGCAATGCATACAGTTGTTATCTCTTTCTCTTTGCAAGAAAGTTTGATGGAAAAGTCAGGAAGAGAGAGGGCGACTGTAAACAAAGGATGTGTGACAGTTGGTAGTGAGTGAAATGAATTGACGATCTGGTTTATATGATAAGAGTGAGTCTGCGTAAGTGAAGAATGAATATGGTGATGGTGTCGAGAGTGTTAGAGTTAGATTGAGTTTGAGTCAAAGTCAAAATCGGATTTGGATATCCAGTTCTTTAGCAACCCGATCCGGTATGCATCCAGAAATTCAGATTTTCTAATATGCAATCCAGATCCAATCCAGTTTCTCGATATCCCCTTTTTTCAGATAGGTTGGATCCGGATTGGATATCATATATCATATTTTTTTGCACACCCTACTATATATATTACCAACATTATTTGTAATTCATAACTCTTTAAGAAACATCATCTTACTTTTTCTATAGTTCTATCGAGGTGATAATCAAACAATCAATAAAAAAGTTGTTGACGCTGATTTGGACGCCAACGACTCGCACGTGGAAACGTGAGCTGACTCAGAGACACACGTGATGGATCCATGAGATTTGAATATGGAGTTGAGATTATATATTTGCAGAAAATAAATAAAAGATTGGCAAGAGGGGTTTTTATGTGGTTCGGATGCAACAAGCGACTCCTACATCCACTGTTATTTTATTGATTCTGACTATTTCTATGATTTGCCGTAAGGCATACAAAGATGAAGAAATACAGTGTTTACAGAGAGAGAATGAAAATGAAACTCAAATCTCAGCCAGCTCCAGCCCCCTTCTTCGTGAGAGAAATGCCCATTTATTCATTGCAAGTTGCCTTGACACATGGAAGGCTCTCGTCCATTCATCTCTTGAAATGAGATATAGTTGGTGAAATATCTTGAGATATGGGTTTGCAGTGGTACAAGAAGACATTAAATGAGCTGACATAAGCGTGACTTTTTAAGCATAACAAAGTAAACAAAGCAACAAATTGGAGAACACAGTGAAATCAATTCTACAAAGATTGATATAAATATAATTGCAACTCAAAACTTAAAATGAATTTTACATTAAATTGAAAATAAAATAAAAAAAAATGCTAATCTTGAAAACCTATGGCGCTTCTAGTTTTCTATACTCATAGCGGTTTTCGTGATTTGATCACCGAGTTTGAACACGCCCTCCAAAGCCACCACTCCAATATTGATGATAGTTTAACTTTCTAAAGAAAGTGAATTATTTGATATTTATAAATTAACACCAGAAATCGAGTACGATTGAATTTCTAAACATAACCTGACTCCAATTTAGCGATGGGCTTTCCTCACCTGTCGCACCCCAAATGAGGTAGAGATTCCCGAATTATCAAGGATCGGGATGGGCATGGCCCAATGGCATTCCTCATACTCAAGAATGGGCTAGTGATAGAGGTGTCACTTCCCCACACTGCCCCGGCTGAATATAGATAATTTTGTGGAAAGATTAGTAAATTTATTTTTTCCTATTTTAATTCAAAAAGTATATACTCAGTAGACCAAGAGGCAAGAATAAAAATGAATTTTAAGGTTTTTTTATTTTTTAAATGAAGAAAGTCTAAAAAAAGTAAATTAATAATGAAAATTTAGAAATAAGATAAATATAGATCTTGAAATCCATCCATAAAATCTTTCATTATAAATTAAAATAAGGAGATAATCATGTAATCATGGATTAGAATCAATTTCAATGTTTTTTTTAAATATTCGGTGGCAAATTAAAACATATTATTTCCTAACATAAATTATAAGCTAGAAGTTAAGTCTATAAGCAAAAGTTAAAACATATTTTAATTGTTATATACTATATTAATTATTAGATTCTAAAAATGTCTCATTTTATATATATATATATAAATTAATATCTGCTTTTATATTATTATATATATATATAATCTACAATAAGTTCTAATTTATGGATGATTATTGATAAGATTGCATACAAAAAAGACATATATTTAAATTTTTTTTCTTTTTTTTGGGTAAACTTGGTAATTGTATTAGAGAAAGAATAAAGAATTACAGCTTAGAAAGGGAGTACCTCTTTAGACACACAACCTTGGGCATTCCCAAGTGACATGGCTAAGCAAAGGTTAAGAGGAGCCAAAAGAACTTAAACCAAACCATCAAAACCATGAGGAATAAGGAACCTACAGTATGGGTTAAAATCGTTTAAGCCATCAGGCCTAAACACGAAACTCTCTACGTGGCCCAGTGCCATGACCAATTTCGATTTGGTCTACTCTAAGATCCATGTCATGGGCTAGCCAATTACACCAGTTAAGCTTCTCATGGGTTGATCACCATATTGGCCTTTCTATTAGCCCACTTGGCCCAACCCACGATCTGGATCGCTCCAAGGAACCCAAAGTTCCATTCATACTCGAATTCATCTATTTTATTTCATCTACACATAATTCATCTAAGATCTTGAATCTTGCATGAATTAGGACTCCTACTCTTACAAAGGCAAGTAAATGGACTTTACTATTTACCAAAACTTTGCCATTATGAACTCAGAGTTCTAATGGATTCGAAGATTTATGTTCACTATATAAACAGAGGCTACCTCTCATCAAACATCCATATTTAATATCACCTACTAGCTCTTAAAGTTTTTGCTCCTAAGAACTAGTACCTTCGTCGAACTCTAGAAATATTCCTCCGTTAGCCCTAAATAAATAGCCTATTTCAGCCTCACTACTTGAGCATCAGAATGTTTACGATAGACACCATGCTGGTGTTCCTCGTGAGTTCGCGCTTACTTTCTTGTGTGTACAAGTCCAACAGATTGTCAATGTTATCATGTCTCCCATGAGCTTTGTGCTTACTTTCTTTGTGTGCAAAACAGATCATCAATGATCTCAACTCCCCAAAATCAATTCGATCTGAAACCGTGATTTTACCGTCTACATCTACTAAGTACACAAAAAGGAGCCTACAAAAACCAAACAAAAATCAAGGCTCTAGCTTCTTGGCCCACCAAAAGCTTAAAAAATAAGGGAGAATGACATTTTTCCACCCAAGATTTGGCGAAATGACAATTTCCCACCCTTCATTAGGTTCTATATTTTCTGTTAATATTTGACTGAAAAGACGAAAATACCCTAACATTTGATTTATAAGTTTTTTATTATTTTTTAATTCAAAAAAGTCAAATATAAAGTCAAAAAAGAAAAAATAGTTACCCCAACTAAAAAGTTAGGGGATAATGCTATAGAATTGTTAAAGTTAAATATCTTAATATTTATTTATTTATAATGTCATCAATTCTCATCACTATTATCGATAATTACTAAATTTATAATGTTTTTCATTTTACTAATTAACCTAAAAATCAATATCCTATTAATAAATAAACAAAAGAAAAAAAAAAGTATCTTTACACTGAAGTAATAAATAATCGATATAGACTTCTTAACTAAATTAATTTTATATAAACTATTTAAAGATATTTTCTCTTTTCAATCAAATTTAACATAAAATACTAACAGAATCTGACAGAAGTGGAAAAGTGTATTTCGAAACTTGACGGGTGGAAAAGTGTCATACTCCAAACCTGGGTAGGAAAATGTCATTCTCCAAAAAAATATCCATACCAACGCGCCTATACCAGCACCAACTATAACCATCTGCACAATAAATATAGCCTCGTAAAGCTAAGAGCAAAAGAGTAGCCCAAGGATAGTAGTGCTTAAGCCAACCATACAGACAACCAGAGGGGCAAAAGCAAAACTGCAGTCGCAAAAGCTTCTGGATTTTCTGGGACATTTTCTAGAAAATTCGAAAGGATAAAAAAATCCAACTAAAGCTCATTCCCTTCTCAACTAGGATCCGCAAAAGCAAAATAAAAATACAAGTAGACCAAATCATTCCAGCAACCTATATGGCAACATTTTCGCGCCCTCTAAGAACCACTTTCCAACACAATCTCCCAAAAATACAGCAACATCTCAGAAACAATAAATACAGGCAGGAAAGGCTCAGCAGAGTGGGCGCCTGAATGCAAGCAGCTAAAAAGAGGAAACCGATCCAGCTAAATTAAAGATACATCAGAGCCATAAACATACAACAAAAGAACTCTGCAGAAAGTGCAAGAAAGTGAATGACAATGCAGCAGCAGCAAAGAACCAAAAAAAAAAAAAAAAAAGGCATGAACCTCCCATTAATATAGAGAGGCGACTGGAATAGTTAAAGAGGAAGGGATACCACTGCTGCTGGATGCAGCAGATTGCACAAAGTCATGAGGAGAGCTATAGCCCAAATACGAGAAATCAGGCCATAGATCTCGATAACTAGTGAAGCGGGCATAACAGCCAGTCCAGGATTTAGAGAACAAGACACAAGCATTGAAGTCTGCAAACTCCGTTGCGAAGACACTTCATGGTAAGACTCCATTCCGCTACCAATTTGCAGGAATTGGCTGTGTTCTTAAACTGAAGGTGCTCAGTCTAAGTCTTACGACTTCAATCACTGCCTCTTAACAAATTTCAGGTTTCTAGATTACTTTAAAGAGGTGAAGGTTTCTCTCCTGCCACGGAATGTAAACCGGCAGCTAACAAGAAATGGCCAACCACAACTTTTAGTGTTTAAAGGTAAGTATATCCAAATAATGAACCAATATCATACTACCATTATATATATAGAATAAGGATAGTAGCTTTATGCAGTTATAAGAGTCTAGAGATGAGTGGAGAAAGTTTTCTCTAGCCGTTACTACGTCTGGCACCGCCACCGTCGGTGGCTCCCAAGGTTTCTCTGGTTCAGGGTCTTTTTCCAGTGACGGAGCAGAATTTAGGACATTGCCAAGCTGATGAAGCTCGGCAAGGATATCGGTGATGGCTCTGGAGACTAAGAGCAGTCCTTCGCCGAGTGAGGAAACCAGTCAGTTTCTCGCCTAGAGAGACCGTCTGGGAACAAAATGGACACTCTGTCAGTGCGGAGATGATGATGAAGGGGAGTGTGCTGATGGATATGATTTTGTGAAGGGAGATAAGGATGTTCAGGCGGTAAGCCTGTTGCTAAAGGGATGGAGTATGGGATGATGTGGAGGCTGATTACCTAGGGGTACATCTCCTCTGGATGTGATTAGGAACAGCGATAGGATTGTTGTGGGGAGGCAGGGGAGTGGGTATCGGACGATGGTAGTGGCCGGGATCCCTCTCCCAGTCGTCCGCACGAGAGTAGCGGTGGTTTTACTGAGCGAAATCCGACGCCGAGGAGGCTTTCAGTTCGAAAGGGGTGGAAGCTCAGTCGGGCCAAGGCTGATTTGTCAAATTGGGTATGGGGTTTGGGCCCGGTGGTTAGGAGGCTCCAGTGATCTCTCAAATCGGGGCTGGGGTACCAAAGGCTGGCCTCAGGTATTAAGGAGTCATTGAGCATGAGTTTGGGCTGGGCGAGCAAAATGTTTTGTACAAGGAGCTCCCTATTTACACATTACAATACATGTAGAAGAGTTCTCTATTTTACATTACATACATGTTAGAATCATGCTAATGAATTATATTAATGGCTAAAATAAAGTTTTGTTAATTCAAGCCATTGATCAACTTTGCTTAATTTTGGCTAACAATTGGAGTTTAAATTTCTAAATAAAGTGAATTATTTGATATTTTAAGTTAACAACAGAAATTGTGTACGAGTCATTTCTAAACACTGTAGCCTCATCTCTATGGCATCAAAATAACCAATATTTATTAAAAAATTTATACATGCATAAATAGACACTGGTTTCAAAACCGTTATCTTTGCTAAAATATAACGTTATACTGTTTAATTCTTGATTACATTTTAATAGTCTTTAAAGTGTAATTATGTACACTCACACTAAGATAAACATGTGCAACCAAGTAAAAACTTAACTCCATTAACAACCCAGCCAAATTACTCTTAGCTCATGATGAAAAAGATGGAGAAGACATCACTGAAGACGGCTTTTGGTTTTGCTCCTTACTATTGCATCAAGGTCTGGTGACTCTTACTAATACTTTACATGTTATCCCATGTTTATGATTTTTTTTACAGTAAACGACATGTTCCCACCCAAGGTTTAGTGAAATCCCAGTTGGTACCCTGGTTTTATAAATCTAGATTCCCACCCTTAAATGGATACCGTTTCCTTTATTTACTGTTAAATGATAAATGGTCCTTTTCTCTCTTCCCTTCCCATTTCTTCTATCTCTACCTCCCCCATCTTCTTCTTTACTTCATCTCCAAACGGTTGCCATTTCAGGCCCACCGTCTAATTTAGCGGCATCTTGACGCCTCGCCACCACCATCTAATCTCCCAACCCCACCGAAACCCCTCTATCCCCCACCTTGCAAATCACCCCCTAGCCGTATTCTGAAATCAGTCCAAGCGTAGGCTTTTGTCACTTTTCGGCTTTTTATCATAAAACCACACCATCTACCTCCCAACCTCCCACACCAAAACCCCAGCCTTTCCTCAGCTGAAACCAACAATCCCCACCTAGAAAACGTCGGCCACAGCGGGGTTTTTTTTTAGACTCGGGACTGTCTCCAGCTGGATTCCTAAGAACCTCAACGCCAAGACACCACCGCTGCACACAGAAATCTCCCCTTCAAAACCAAACTTCCGACCATGATTGCCCGTCGTTCACCGCCGCACTCAACTTTGGTTTTTGCGAAATCAGTTGAAATGGGAGTTTGATTGGGTTGTGGAATTGATTTTGGTTTTTTTGTTTTTATTTTAGTTTTTAGTTTTGTGTGATGTTTAGTTTTGTTGTGTGTGTGCGGTGATTGTGTTGGGAAAGAGAAGGGTCAGTTGTGGTGGTGGTTGGGATGGGGTAGTATTGGCCGGTGTGGTGGTGGTTTGGGATGTGTTGGGTTTGGAATGGGCTGTGAAGAAGAGAAGGGAGATGAGAAGGAGAAGGTCCAAGGGTAATTTGGTAAAAGAACCATCTGCCCCTATGTCGTCACTAGACATCATTTAAGGGTGGGAGTCTAGAATTTATAAAATCAGGGTACCAATCGAGGATTTCACTTAACCTTGGGGGGAAATGTCATTTACCTTTTTTTAATAACTATATTTAACTTTAAAATCAAAAAACAAGAAATTAGACTCTTATTTGAATCTAACATCATAAGTAATTCAAGTTTCTGGATAAGAGTATGGCTAGATCTGCCAAGTAAGTGCCAAACCAATGACGATTGCAAGAATGTTGTGATCCTCCATGCCAACCAGGAACATCTTGCACATGCCAGGTGGGTGTTGGGTGTGAATGCTCAAACTTTCTTCTAGTAAACTCGACCCAATCGTCTATCATTAATTAATCTTCAAAGAAACAATAATGTACGTACAAACAATTGCAAGCAAGCACTACAAGTTGAATAGGGAATATCGTATAATAAATGTGAAATCATCACTTAATATAATATATTTTCTTCTTGTTGTTTAATCTTTCTTTGACAATCCTTTAGTGATACTTCTTTTTTCTTTCACTCTATACAAATCAAATTAATGATTATAGATTTGAGCAACGTATAATTCACAGAGCACAAACACTACCTCCAAGTCTAAAACCACAAAAGATAAGGATTCTTCCAACTTTTATTTGTGTGGCTCAGGCCTCGAGATTGAAAATTTAAAACTAAATCCATTAAGAATAATGTCATGTATAAAACAAATATATAAATGATTAATTCTCTATAAACTGACGTGACAACTTTACATATTTGGCATATCATTTATTCTAATTTAAAGTAATTCAATCACATTAAAACACATCAATTTATATGAATGAATTTACACATCAGTTTGTGTAGATTAAGTATTCAGAGTAAGAAGCGATAAGAGATCCTTAAGATTTCCTTAGGTTTTGAAATAGAAACAATAACACCCCGCATCATAGATTTTGATATAGAACAAGTATTATATCAGTTTCCATAACCTTATCAACTGAGTTAATTATTTTAAACGAATCAAAATAAAAGGAAAAAGAATAATTGACCAAGCAAATGCTGAATATATCGTGAATTCTATTATCAACTGAAGCCAAAATTCGTGACACTTTATTAGCTTGAAAACCGCGTATAATTGCCACTTATTGGTGGCCAGCAAAAGGGCAAGTCAAAATAAGATTAGAGATCAAAATATTAAAACTTGTCATTAATGTATGATTAATACTAATTATAGAATGGCTGATGAATTATTCTGAAAAGGTTTTAAGAGACAACATAATATTAAAAGTACTTTCAAGCTGCATATATACATGCACGTTTCAAATAACCTAAAGAAAAAAAAAAAGGCCGTCAATGTTAAAATACAAAGACTTGCTAGAATACATGCACGGCTTCTTTTATTTTGAAGCCGCGGCAAAGCCGCCATCATGGACCAGCTTGTTAGTTTTAGCTTTCAAGTAACTGCTTCCAATTACTCACTTGGCTTGAATATAACCTGATGTACAGCTGTTTTCCATCAATCAACCCAGAAATTCGTATGGAAAAAAAAGTTAGTACGGTCAAATCTTAAAACATTAACATTGAGTACAGCCCNCGTTTCCCCACTGTTTACAATCTGATCCTCACTCACAGATTCGCACTCAAGTTACAACAAGGCTTACAAACACATAACCCTTGCCCTCTCACTCTCTCTATCACGAATGTACAATCTGCCAGCCTTATATACAAATGGCACAACAGTTACATAACATTTTACAATCTTATCAGCAGTTACATGACAGTTGGTTTACATACAAATGAACCTGGACACATATAACTGCCCCACAGCCTTGGTCCAGCAACCATGTAGCCTTGTCTGATTGTTTCCATCATCTAGTGCACAATCCCATGCACCTCATGCACGTAACTTTCTGTCTCATGCATGAACTCAGCCACTCGTTGGTTGTCTTGCATGCTTGCACACGTCCCAGCTCGTGTGCCACTGTCTAGCCTACTCATGAGCACACACGCCTATGTTAAAACATGCCCACACGCACATGTTACAACTTGCAAGTGCCCACACCAGCAAGCCATCTCATTAGTAAAGTGTTTGGCGTCCCAACACTCAAGCACCCCACACCTGATCTCAGCCATCCTTGTTCAGCACACCCCCGTGTGTTGTCTTGGCGAGGTTGTGGCTAAGGATGAAAGCCACACGCCTACCCTTGCCCTTTGTAAGGGTCTTAAAAACCACCCCCACCAGAAGAGTCTGACGTCCTCGTCGGAATGGTGGAAATGTACTCCTGCACCACATCCTCAAACTGCCACAAATCTATGTCCCTCTCCCATGAAACCTCGCTGTCTTTCCCCCTCTTCCACTTCACCAAATATTCAATTCGGCGATTCTTCTTATGCTGCCTCATCCTCCTGTGATCTAAAATTTTCTCAATTTCATCATCAAACTGTTTTCTGATCATGGGAGGAGCTCTCTTAGCTTGGGTCCTTGAAGAATCATCTTTATCTGCATGGAAAGTTTCAAGAAGCTCACATGGAATGTGGGATGTACCTTGATCCACTCAAGTAATTTCAACTTGTAAGCAACAGCACCCACTCTACCTACAACTTCAAACGGTCCATCATACTTTGGAACCAATGCCCTATGCACCTGTTTGCTTTCGATTTTCTTCCAAATCTGAGGAGCGAGCTTGAGTAGTACCTGGTCACCCACATCAAACTCTAACGGCCTCCTCTTAGCATCAGCATACTTTTTCATCCTCTTGCTTGCCTTCCGCAAGCTGTCTTGAGCCTGGTCAATTATCTCCTGTCTGTCCCTAGCCACCTTGTCAGTAGCAGGAAATTTCCCCTTTGCTGGCTGTCTAGCAATCTCAATTGGGGTCAAAGGTTGTTGCCCCAACACTAACTCAAAAGGACTCAGCTCAGTCGAAGATGACTTGTGCAAATTGTAGCAAAACTGTGCAGAATCCAACAACTCTAGCCAATTTCGTTGACTAGCTGTCACATAATGTCGAAGATACTCCTCCAAAAATGCATTCACCCGTTCAGTCTGACCATCCGTTTGTGGATGATTAGCTGTAGAAAACTTCAGTTCGGTCCCCATCATATTGAATAGAGTAGTCCAAAACCTTCCAGTAAACCGTGCATCCCGATCACTAACCAAGTCTACTGGTACTCCGAAATATTTTACCACATTTTTATAAAATAAGGCAGCAGCTGTCTCCGCTGAACAAGCTTCTGGTGCTGCTATAAAAATGGCATATTTCGAAAATCTATCCACAACAACAAGGACAGAAGACATACCTTCTACCTTTGGGAACCCACCGATGAAGTCAAGAGAGGCTGACACCCAAGGCCTCTCCAGAATGGGTAGAGGTTGCAACAACCCTGCTACCTTTCTCCTTTTTGTCTTGTCCAGTTGACACACCAAACAAGTTTTCACATAGGACTCAATATCAGCTTCCATTCTAGGCCAATAATAATCCCGTGTCAATAATGTCAAAGTTCTCTCCCTACTAGGATGTCCAGCCCAAGGTGAATCGTGGACTTCTTTCAGCAATACCCGTCTCAATCCACCCTTACTTGGAACAAACAGCCTATCTCCTTTGGCATACAATAACCCATCCTCTAACCAGTAACACCGTATAGTACCATCCTGAACTTGTGTCACCAAGTCCTTATACTCAGCATCTTGTTCGGCCGCCCCTCGCAACCTGTCTAACATGTCAGATTCAACCCGAGTTATTGCATATAGAACAACAACCACCTGTTTCCTACTCAACGCATCAGCAACCTAATTGTGCCTTCTTGGCTTGTGTTGCCATGCAAAATCGTACTCAGCCAAAAGCTCTTGCCATCGGGCCTGTTTTGGGGACAACTTCTTTTGTGTTTTGAAGAAGGTGTTGGCGACATTGTCTGTCAACACTACAAATTTTGTGCCTAGCAAGTAAGCTCTCCACACTTGCAAATAATGAACAACAGCCACCATATCTTTCTCATGTGCAGAATACCTCTGCTCTGCCCCGTTCAACTTTCGGCTTTCAAATGCAATGGGATGTCCCTCCTAGACCAACACCCTACCGATAGCTTTCTCCGAAGCATCTGTATGTACTTCGAATGGTAACTCAAAACTTGGCAGTCTCAACACCGGTTCAGAGGCAATGGCTTCCTTCAACATTTCGAAAGCCTTTGAACATGATTTTGTCCACTCCCATTGTTGCCCCTTTTTCAACAAATCTGTCAACGGTGCGGCCTTCTTTGAGTACCCCGCAATAAACTTGCGGTAATAGTTTGCTAATCCTAAGAAAGATCTCAACTCCGGGACTTTTGTAGGAGCCACCCACTCTACAATTGCCTGCACCTTCTTAGGATCCATCCTCACTTGGTCCTTACTCACCAAGTGCCCCAAGAACATTATCTCTTGTTTAGCAAACTCACACTTCTCCATTTTCACATACAACTGATGTTCTCTCAACCGCGTTAGTACCTTTCTCATATGAATCAAATGCTTATCCATATTCTGACTATATATCACAATATCATCCAAATATACCACCACAAACTCATCCAAGAATTCATACAGTACATCATTCATTAAATTGCAAAATGTAGCCAGTGCATTTGTCAAGCCAAATAGCATGACTAAGAATTCATAAGACCCATACCTGGTCACACAGTGGTTTTGGGCTCATCCCCTGCAGCAATTCTGACTTGCCAATATCTCGATCGCAAGTCTAACTTAGTGAAAACCAAAGCTCCACTCAGCCTATCCAGGAGGTCTTGAACAAGGGGAACAGGATACTTGTTCCGAATTGTCACCTTGTTCAATGCCCTATAATCCACACACATCCGAAGGGAACCATCTTGCTTGTTCTGAAACAACACAGGAGCACCATACGGAGCCTTTGACGGTCTCACTACACCTGCATCAAGTAAATCATCAAGTTGCTTTCGGAGTTCTTTCAACTCCATGGGTGACATTCTGTAGGGTGGACGAGCAGGTGGGAACGCCCCTGGTTCCAACTCAATCTTGTGATCAATTGCTCGTCTTGGAGGAAGTTCTTTGGGCAACTCCCTTGGCATAACATCAGCAAAGTCTTGCAACAACTCTGCCACTGCATTCGGCACTTCAACCTTTTTATCCGGTTTGATTTCTATCAATACGACCAAATACGTTTCCTGCCCTTTCTTCAGCCCACGCTTTACTGTCGTGGCTGAGATAGTAGTAAGCTTAGCTTGTCCTAGTTTGCTACTCACTCCAAGTGAACAGCAAGGTACAAAACAGGGACTTGATTCATGATTAATCATCATGCCATTCAAGTAAGGCACCACTGATACCTTGGCTGCTTTAAAAAAATTTATTCCCAAAATAACATCAAAATCATCTAAAGGAACAGCAGTTAAATGAATTTTACCCGTCCAGCAACCCACACCAACCTGCACGTTGTAAGCTATTCTAGTCACCCCACGCGCACTCGAATTCACAGCCTTCACCATTGTAGGACTCTTGGAAAGTGCTAGCCCAACTTGGAGACAACCCGATCTGCCACAAAGTTATGAGTTGCTCCTGTGTCTAGCAAAGCTTTAACTTGGCTATCCCTCACTTTCAAATCTACAAACAGTAGAGCATTTCGAGCGGCACCCTTGCTCACAACCCCAAGGTAAGTATCATCCTTGTTTTTCTTTGAATCCGCTTCTGCCCTCATAACATTCATCAACTGCATCGGATTCATAGTGACTTGCTCACCACTAGACTCTCCCTCTTCACCCATCAAAGCATTCAGCTTCTCTCTCTTTGGACAATCCCTTGCCCTATTTGGCCCTCCACATATGAAACAACCAGACATCATTTTTCCCTCTTTGTTTTCCTTGGAAAAACTACTGGTAGCAACGACCTTCCCCTTTTCACTAGCAGAATTTCTCTTCTGAAAGTGGAAGTCCTTTTTCTTGCTTCCCTTAAATTCCCGGTTGTCCTTCTTTTTGGCTTTCGCTGCAACAACAGGATCTCTCTCCTTGCTATATTTAAAATCAATCAACCCATCTACTGCGGCAATAGCACTAGGCAGATCATGCACCTTCTACCTTCGCAATTCCACTTGCGCCCAGCCTTGCAAACCTGACATAAAGTTAAATAATTTGTCCTCCTCGGACATAGTTTGTATGTCTAACAACAAGGAACTAAACTCCTTGACATACTCCCTCACAGTACCCTTTTGTTGGAGTTTCTTCATGCGGTCCCTGGCATTCCATGATGTGTTCCCCGACAAGAATTGATCCTTCAATTCCTTCTTTAGTTTCTCCCAAGTATCAACCTTGGGCCTACCCGCACTCACATCATTTGCTAGTCTTGTGCGCCACCATAATTTCGCATCACCAGCCAAATACATGCTAGTGATCGAGACTTTCTCCACATCAGGGACTGTCGCTGCCTCAAAGTACTACTCCATATCCCACAAGAAATTTTCCAACTCCTTGGCGTTTCTAGCACCCTGAAAAGCCTTTGGTTCGGGCACTCTTATCTTGACTGTACTTCCTCTATCAAGACTACGAGGGAGGGCATGTTTCAGCAAGGCATTATCATCCTCTATGGCCTCCAATCTCCTGTTGGTTTGGTCTACCATTTCCATAAATTGCTTATGGAGAATTTCGAAACTCTGATCAACCTGATCAAGTCTCTCATTGATGGTCATACCCTGGCCATCTTGAATCTCATCCAGCATCTCCTCTAACCGCGTCAATCGTTCCCTCACAGCGTCCATGTCAACCTTTTTTGGCATGAAACAATAGTAAGTAAATACAAGAACGACCTGGTTAAAACCGGGCTCTGATACCACTGTCACAGGGCCTATTTTCGCCTCTAGGCACTGCGCGGCTTAAGCACACTGAGCACTTGTAAGCCTACCTCAAGTTGTGCGTTCCCCCTGTTACAAATCACAAACACAAGACAACAGAGGCTAAAGAGAGTCAATGCACAACATATATGGGAAATTCCTAACCTTATATTATATTTCCGAATACAAGGACAACTCAAGCACACTCACATCGTTTCCCCACTGTTTACAATCTGATCCTCACTCACAGATTCGCACTCAAGTTAGAACAAGGCTTACAAACACATAACCCTTGCCCTCTCACTCTCTCTATCACGAATGTACAATCTGCCAGCCTTATATACAAATGGCACAGCAGTTACATAACAGTTTTACAATCTTATCAGCAGTTACATGACAGTTAGTTTACATACAAATGAACCTGGACACATATAACTGCCCCACAGCCTTGGTCTAGCAACCATGTAGCCTTGTCTGATTGTTTCCATCATCTAGTGCACACTCCCATGCACCTCATGCACGTAACTTTCTGTCTCATGCATGAACTCAGCCACTCGTTGGTTGTCTTGCATGCTTGAACACATCCCAGCTCGTGTGCCACTGTCTAGCCTGCTCATGAGCACCCACGCCCATGTTAAAACATGCCCACATGCACATGTTACAACTTGCAAGTGCCCACACCCGCAAGCCATCTCATCAGTAAAGTGTTTGGCATCCTAACACTCAAACAGCCCACGCCTGATCTCAACCATCCTTGTTCAACACACCCCCGTGTGTTGTCTTGGCGAGGCTGTGGCTAAGGATGAAAGCCACACGCCTGCCCTTGCCCTTTGTAAGGGTCTGACACACGACTTCTTTTATTTTGAAGCCGCCATCATGGACCAGCTTGTTAGTTTTAGCTTTCAAGTAACTGCTTCCAATTACTCACTTGGCTTGAATATAACCTGATGTATAGCTGTTTTCCATCAATCAACCCAAAAATTCGTATGGAAAAAAAGTTAGTACGGTCAAATCTTAAAACATTAACATTGAGTACAGCCCGGTTAAAACATAAAAGTAAGCAGAATTAATGAACTTTTTTATTTATTTATTTATTTTGAGTGAAGTCACCCCCTGTATTTGACTATAAGCACCCAGATTAATACTCATGTCACCTATGTTTGAATTTTTTTCTTAATTGTAGGCTAATATTAATTATATGTTGTTTTAATTAAAACTAGATAAATGTATAGTCCATTCCTTTATGTGATCATATTAAAGTTTTGTTCACTATACTTTATTTGATTAATTTGGATTAACGACAAAGTATGGACTTCAGAGTTTATTAGATTTTTAATGAGAGAGTCTAATAATCTATTATTAAATTGGCTAAATCTCTTTTCCAAACGCATGTGATAATTGAAACCCATTTTGAAGATTGTCATTTAATGTGCGTTATTAGAAATGAAGACTTACGCTTTTTGTCGCTTTTGGAAAATTTGCCGCTTCTCTTCTAGAGGATATACAGAATAAAGAATCATGGCACAAATAGGTTTGTCTGAATGATAAGCTTGAAAATATACATTTAGTTAGTAGTTTATGGGGATTAATTGTGGAAAATTAGACTAATTTGGTAAAGTTGCTTAATATTTTCATAATTCCTTTTACGGGATCACGGGTGTTTTTGAGAGTTTTTCAGGCTACTACGCTTAATTGTTATGCTCGGATGAAAAATCATGTCGGCAATGGAATGAGTGATAGGAAACAAACGGATCAAGAATCGGAGTTGAATTGAACAAGTTATGGAAGTGGAAGTAAGAGAAGATTCTAGATTACACTCTAGCTTAAGCATGCCTCGGTATTTTGAGAATATCTTGAGATTGAGAACTAAGATTAAGACTATTCTTGAACCTTTGGAAAGTTATTGAAAGGGCTACATTTCATATGTTTACCACTTTTCCCAATGCATCAGTCCGAGTTCAAAAACATTATCTCTGAGAATAGTGGAATGATGCGGGAAGAAGTGCAACAACTACTATTCCGCGGCACACTTTTTCCAGTAGCTACTGTGCCACGGCACAGTCACGGAAGTTACTAACTTGTTATCCATTTTTAGGTAGGAGATAGGGTTAAGGGTTCTAAATCAAATAGAATTAAGAAAAACAAACCCTAACCCTTATGGGATATAAACAGAAGTATTTTAGTATTATTTGGGGGATTCTTTGGTGAGAAAAAAGGAGAAAATTTTGTAGAGAAGAGAAAAACTAAATTCCGAGCTTTGATTCACAATATAGAGAAATTTCCTGTTCTTTTCTTATAAACTCATGATGAATGTTTTAATAAAGATGATTGTTCTTTCATGTTTATAACGAACTAATATTATTCTCTAGGGCTAAGATGTAGCCCAATCTCTTAATGTATTGATCTTTGATTGTAATGTTTATTAAGTTCTTCCTAAGTTTTACTATTTTTCCTATGCTTTGATTCTTAGGCCCAAGAATTGAATGAACTATGGACTAAGTTGAAATCGAGAGATATACTTAGTTATTCTACAGTAGTAAAACTAGGTTGAGCGAACGCTAGAGATAGGTTACTGCAACTGTGAGATTTTGGTAAACTCCATAGAGCGTAATGATCTCCAATTGCTTAAATCTGATTAAAGATAATTTGGGTTAGTAATTAGGGTTAATTGATAATTGTTGCAAGAAATTTATGGAAATTTATGGAGTTTGACCTTAGGAAGAGTTAACAAAATTAGCATAAGTGATCAATACTATGAATAAGATTGGTGTGAAATCTATGCCCTAGGTCTAGTCATCTTGTTTTTACCCAAAGGTTTATTTTAATTGTTCTCTTTTTAATTTCAATTGTTAATTTTATTTAATTTAGTTTTCCTTGATAAAATTGGATTGATCAAATAGTAATTGATAGTTTAATTGGTAATTGATAACAGTAATTCCCTGGGGTTCGATATCCGTAATACACTTTATTACTTGCATGATTTCATACACTTGCGAAAATACAGAAGTTTTTGGCGACGTTGCCGAGGAATTATTTTTTTATAAATATCAATACAAGCTATCTAGTTGCTAATTTGTTTTGTAATTTATTTTATTTATTTATTTATTTATTTTTTTTAGGGCTTTAATTTTTATTTCTGTATTTTTAGTGTTGGATTGTACAGAGGAGTTAGTTTAATGGCTGATACAGGAGTTGAAATTGTTCAAAAGCATTGAAGGACTACTCTAGTCTATTGTTGAAGGGTGCTATTCCAGCATTAAGAGGCCAACTTTAAGAAAATACATTTGAAATAAAGCTAGCAATTCAACTGAACACATCGGTTCAATTTGCGGGGTTACCTAATATGATCCCAACTTGCATACGCTATCTTTCTGGAGCCTGCGACACATTCAAACACAAGGGAGTATCCGATGATGCATAGGCTTAGACTTTTCCCATTTTCTCTTTGGGATAAAGCTAAGACTTGGTTGATTTCTTGCCGTCAAGAAGTTTACTACATGAAATGAGTTGGTTCAAGCATTCCTTACGAAACACCTTCCCACCTGTCAAGTCTGCTAAGATGAGAGTGATATCACTAATTTTTTCAGCAAGATATGGAGTCACTCTATGAAGCTTGGGAGATATTTAAAGATCTCTACGAAGGTGTCCCTACCATTGGTTGCCAATTGGTTGCAAGTGCAGATGTTTTACAATGGGTTACTGCCAATTACAAGTGATGATTGATGCTGCAAGTGGGGGAGCTTGTAATAAAACACCAAAGGAAGCCTATAAATTGATTGAGGTGATGGCTACAACAATTACATGAGACCTTTGGAAAAGAAGTTCCTATGAGAGTAGCGGGAGTGCATGAAGTCGATGGCACACCGCGTTGGCTACTCAACTTCAGCCATTCAAAAGCAATTGGGAGTTTCCCTAAAGGTAATGCTATTAAAACTCATTCTCTAACATGTGAATTTTTGCAAGAAATCATTTATCTAGAGATTGCCAAAAAGAAGTTTGTTTGCTCAACCTGAGCAAGTGCATTATGTCAACAATTTTCAAAAAGGGCAAGGGAATCCATACTTAAGCACTATCTCATCAATGGGAAAATCATCCAAACTTTGCATGGAGTAACAACAATGAGCACAAACCACCACCAAGTTCCAACCTCAAGAGAAGAGATCTAATATGAGTGTCCTCACTAAATTCATGGAGGAGTTAAGAAAAAGATTTGACAGAATGAAGCTCAACTCCAAAGTATGAAATTTTTGCAAAACCAATTCGCTTCCATAAGAAATCTTGAAACTTAAATGGGGCAAATCCACAATATTTAGCGGAAGAGTTCAGGACCTTGTCGAGTGATACCGATAAGAATCTAGGAAAGAGTCAATGCTATCATGCTGGAATGGTAGAGTTGAAGGAAATAAGGAAGGAAGAAGAAACAAAAGAAAACTCGAAGAAGGAAAAGAGGGCACAGGGACAGAAATTGACAAAAATGCCTATGTTGTGACGAACGATGACAAGACCCTCCCGTATCCTCACAGAGTGCAAAAACAGAACTGGATAAGCAATTCGGTAAGTTCATGGACATGTTTGAACTTTACACATTAAATTCCTTTTGTAGACATGTTGGAGCAAATGCTGAAGTACGCGAAGTTTCTGAAGGAGATTATCACCAAAAAGAGGAAGTTTGAAGAACATGGACGGTGATGCTTATTGAAAAGTGTAGCGCGTTGTTATGGGAGAAATTACCACAAAAGCTCAAGATCTAGGGAGTTTCACAATTCCTTGCACAATAGGTAATGTTCATTTTGAAAAAAAAAAAATTATGTGACCTAGCGGCTTGTTAACCTCATGCCATTTTCGATTTTTAAGAAACTAGACCTAGAGAAAGTAAAACCAATCACATTTCATCTTCAACTAGCTGATAGGTCTATAAAATACCCCAGGGAATAGTAGAAGATGTTTGATCAAGGTAGATAAGTTGATTTTTCCTGATGATTTTATTGTCTTGACTGGAAGAAGATCGGAAAGTACATCTATTCTAGGAAACCCTTTCAGCTACGGGTAAAACTTTAATAGATGTTCACCAAGGAAGCTAATCTTAAGAATAGGGAGAAAAGTAGAGTTTAATGTGTTTGATGCCATGAAGTACCCATCTGAGGAGATACTGCCTTAAGATTAGCATCCTTATGACAAAGTAGTAGAAACCTTAGAAGAAAACTACCCTAGCTCACCCCTAGAAATTGTTTAGTCAATCTAGATTATGAGGCTAAATTTGAGAGGGTAGATGAATAACTTGAAGCTTATGTGTATGGTGGATTGAAGGATAGAAAGGTTTGGATTTTTCTAGATGATCTAGATTGAAGAGTCAAAAAGTCGAGCTTATACTCTAATAAAGCGCTTCTTAGGAGGCAACCCAAGCTCTTTACTTTAATTTTGAGTTTGTTTGAATTTATTTTAGATTTTCATTTAATGTGTAAGTTTGATAACTTTGGTTTTGTTTTATTGTTAATTGTTTATGTTTTACCCATTATTCTGTTATGCACACTAAATTGGCCAAGAAACGCAAGATTGTTTTCTTTTGACTAGATTCCCGATGACTATTGGATACAACAAACAACATGCATGAGTTCACAAGACTACCTCCACATAAATGTTACGCACAAAGAGTATTGTAGTTGTTCTCTTTGCACATTGAGGAAAATGTTCATCTCTAACGTTGGGGTAATATTTTTTGGCCAAATTTAGTTTCATTCGAGACATCATTGATATCTTTTGCTTTGATTTACTCTTTAAAAGCTTTTGGTGGAATTGTTTTAGGTGTGTTGTAAGGTCAGAGAGTTAAGGTATTTTGTTTTGTTTTGGAACTCATACATAAGTCAATGATAAGACCGTGAGGTGAATTTGTGCATTGAGATTTTATTAACTTTGGCGTAATGTAAAGATGTAGTAGATGAAATTGCATTTAGTTATGACTCTCTTGGGAATGGTTTGATTGGTTGAATAATTCGAACTTAGAGACGTTTTTGGGTGTTTTTATGGGCATAATTTTTTTTTTGTGAAAATTGGGCATAACTCTGGAACTCACTTGATACCACTTGAGGCGAAATCTTAGAATCTCATTGCTTAGGATATGATTTATAATTTTCTTTGGAATTGAGCCTTTCAAGCCAACCTATATTACTTATCCCTAGTTAACCCTTTGAGCCTATTATATACATTTGGTAAGCCTTATTTTTTGTGGTTGTAAACCCATTATAACTCACCTTGACGATGAAGCCTAAAACACTTTCCGACCCATCTATGTGAGAGACTTAATTTAGGGTGACCTTATAAGAAAAACTTATGAAAGAAGTGTGGTAGAGGAAATGAATATATCTTTTGGACCACAACCTGAGTATTGTGCAATGAGATAGGTTGGGGGTTGTGAAAAGAAAAAAAAAATGATAGTAGAGCAAGGTAGGTAGATAAATTTTTTTTTTTTTCTAGATACTATCTTCCTTTAAAAACAAAAAACAAAAACAAAGAGAAATTGAAAAAAAAAAAATTTTGCAAAAAAATAGGAAGAAGTGCTAGGGAAAGCATGAAATGAGGTACATTGCATGAGGTTTTGTGCTAATGTGGGAAGGAAAGTTTAATCAATGTGAAAGGGTAGAGGGTGAATGAGAAGGGAAGCAAGAAAGAGATTGTTCATGGTCATTAAATGTAAATATTAAGTCTCTTACATTGTTAAAATTCCTTTCCATTCTTCAATAACCATTACCCTAGCCTAACATTACAACCATGAAAATACCTAATAATCCGAGGTAGTGATTGGATTCTACATTAGTGGAGTGATTTGAAAGTGGAGCCTATGGAATTTGATTGCACATTTGTTTGATTTTCGTACTTTGCCTATGGAAGCTATGCATCAATCATCTGGGTTTTTGGATGAATTTTTGTGATGATTATGAAGGAGTCAATAACAAAAGTGTAGTTGAAATTCACTTATTCTTTGCATTTGCGTGTTGTTAATTATTCGATTTGTTCACATTGACACAATTTTTGAGACGATTATGTATGAATCCTAAATGTTTGTTTGAGTCTTAGTTTTGAGTCTAGGTGAGGTCAGGTTTGGATGTTTGTGGGTATCATCGCTGGAAACCCTCACGAGACTATACCTCATCCAACTAGGGCCCCATAGCGGTTTAAAGGCTTGTTGCATATGCTAAATGCAACCATGACAATCTACGAAATGATTTAGGATAGTTTATATATAAACTTATTTTGCTTGTGTTTTCAGCTAAAGGACTTGTTCTATCGCTTAGCTTGCTAGGGACTAGCAAGAAGCTAGTTGGGGTTGTGAAAATACACATTGTTAGTAGTTTATGGGGATTAATTGTGGGAAATTAGGCTTAATTTGGTAAATTTGCTTAATTTTTCTAATTGCCTTTTACGGATCACGGGTGTTTTTTAGTGTTTTTCAGGCTACTAGTGCTTAAATGTTATGCTCGGATGAAAAATCATGTCGGCAACGGAATGAGTGATGAGTGGAAACAAACGGTCAAGAATCAGAGTTGAATTGAAGAAGTTATGGAAGTTAAAGTCAAAAGAAGATTCTAGATTACGTTCTAGCTTAAGCATGCCTCGGTATTTAAGAAATATCATGAGATGTAGAATTTTGATTAAGACGATTCTTAACCATTGGAAAGCTTATTCAAAGGGCTACATTTCATATGTTAACCACTTTTCCAAATTTCATCGTTATCGAGTTCAAAAATCACTATCTCTGAAGAATAGTGGAATGATGCGAGAAAAAGTGCAGCAGCTACTGTGCCGCACTATGCCGCGGCACAGTCACGGAAGTTACTAACTTGTTCTCCATTTTTAGGTAGAGAATAGGGTTAAGGGTTCTAAATCAAATAGAATTAAAGAAAACAAAACCCTAACCCTTATGGGATATAAATAGAAGTCTTTTAGTATTATTTGAGAGATTTTTCGGTGAGAAGAAAGGGAGAAAATTCTGTAGAGAGAGAAAAACATAAATTCTGGAGCTTTGATTCACATATAGAGAAGTTTTCCTTGTTCTTTTCTTATAACTCATGATGAATGTTTTAAAAGATTATGTTTCTTTCATGTTTATTATGAACTAATTTATTCTCTAGGGCTAAGATGTAGCCCAATCTCTTATTATGTTTGATATTTGATTGTTAATGTTATTAAGAATTCTTCCTAAGTTTTACTATTTTCCTAATGCTTTTGATTCTTAAAGGTAGTTGAGATCGAGAGATGATACTTAGTTGGTCTACGTGTAAAAACTATAGGTTGAACGAACGCTAGGATATGTTACTGCAACTTATAGGTTTGAAACTCCATAGAGCGTAATGATCTCCATTGCTTAATCTGATTAGAGATAATTCGGGTTAGTAATTAGGAGTTAATTTGATAATTGTTCGAGAGAAAGTTATTGGAAATTTAGGGAGTTTGACATGTAGGAAGAACTTACAAAATTAGCATAATGATCAATACATATAATAAGAGTTGGTGTGAATCTATGCCCTAGGTCTAGTCATCTTGTTTTTATCCAAAGATTTATTTTAATTATTCTCTTTTTAATTTCAATTGTTAATTTTATTATTTTAGGTTTTCCTTGATAAAAGTTGGATTAATCAAATATAATAGAATAGTTTAATTGGTAATTGATAATAGTAATTCCCTGAGGTTCGATATCCATATTTATACACTTTATTACTTGCATGATTTCATACACTTGCAAAAATCACCAACATATAACCTTTTACTTTTAATTTAATATCTATAATATATGTGCTGATCTCCTGGAATGTTGTTAATTATAATTAAATTCTATTCACATTGTTGTATTTATTTTATACCTATTTTTTCTCATTATTATAATATATTCTCACATATAAGATTCTCGACAGACATTTCGAAATTTTTTAAGAGATTAATACGAATTGCCCCCTGGATTGAAAGCTCAAGCCTTTGCTTATTATTCAATCGAATACTGCTTTGGCTCTGTCTATGGTGCTGCTTCATTGTTAAAAAAATTAATTCTTCTTTGTTTTATATTTCGAAAAAGTCAAAGTTTTGTTTTGCTGCATGCATGCAGGGATTGAAATGCATTTACGTTGTCTTGTTATTAATCGTTGCTTCCATAAACCTTAAAACTAATGAAAATTCAGAGTTTGACAATCTGGAATATTGACTTTATCTTTGTTTATCTTTCTAGCGTAGAACAATTGTTAGTTGTAAGATTTATCATATACACTAATTATTCAAAAATTTCATAAATAAAATCAGAAATATTATGGAAAATTAATCAGTATTTCCTTTAAAGTTTCATCAAATCTGTCACAAACCTTATTTCAACATCACTAACGAAAATCTGAAACTGGTGTTATAAATTTTGAACAGTTACGTACAAATTGTGGATTTGTTGTATAATTAAGTTCTAATTATTAATTAATTATGAAAAGCTAGATCTTTTAAATATTAAAATTTTGGATTTTGAATTTTATTTTTGTCCTATATCTTAATTTGACAAATGCAATGGTATAACATGTTTAATCCTTTAGATGAAGTATTCAAAGTAAGAGAGATGAAGATCCTTTCAATAGTGCATTGCCAAGATATAAGCTTAGGAGCACCCTGGGTTAATAAAATATTTGAAAGTAGTTAGTATTACTGTAATTGGCTTTGGTTAAAATGTCGGTTATCAAAGCAGTGCAGTAAGTGCAGCGTTTTGTATCTACAACTATATTAAAGAAGGTTAAGGTTATTTGTACTACTCTTTGTACAAAAAGAGTTTGTACAAACTGATGTGACATACCATATGAGTGTCACGTAATATAAAAACTCACATAACATTAATGCAATATTAAGTTATGGGCATTAAAGTCACATGATATGTTTTATGACATGTCACTTAATTTGTACGAACTTTCTTTGTATAGAGTTTGTACAAATAACATTACCTATTAAAGAAAGCCACGTGCTATTCTTGTAATTCAGATAACAGTAACAAAAATTTCGTTCTCTTTTATGTCAAATTACTCTCTAATTTTCTTCAATTCTAGAATAACACCTTTCATGCTGCTACTTTTAACTCTCCTCATTAAGCCTTTTTGGTACCACTGGTATCCTTAGCTTAATAAAATTTTGTTACATAACTTTTAATTTCACTTTATAATTTTATATAATTTACTAATTATTAGCATTAAAGTTTAGTTGTCCTTAACTCATTAAAATGAATCAAAATAAAAGGAAAAAGAATAATTGACCAAGCAAATGCAAATCCACCTATTCTATTATCAACTAGATTTTCTATAATGAAATGGGTTTCACTTCTCGTTATTTTAGTTGCTTCTATAAAACTTGGAAACTAATGAAAATCCAGTTTTGACAATCTTGAATATTGACTTTATCTGGGTATACTTCCTTAATTGAAAGAGTTTCTTAGTTGTAAGATTTATCATACCTACTTATTTAAAAATTTCACCCAAAAAAAAAAAAAAAATATTCATAATTATAATATAAAACTAATCAGTAAATCCGTCACAGACATTTTTTCTAACATCACTGACGAAAATCCAAAACATTGTTTTAATCAATTTTGAAAAGTTACATACAAAATCTTGAGGTTTTGTTTTATAAATTCTAATTAATTATGGATTTTTGTTAGTTTTTAAATTTTATTCTTGACCAATTAATCTTATTTTGACAAATGTACTGGTATAAACACGGTTTTAATATTTTAGATTAAGTATTCATAAGAAGTGATCAGAGATCCTTAAGGTTTCCTTAGGTTTTGACACAGAACAAGTATCATATCAGTTTCCATAACCTTATCAACTAAGTTAATTATTTAAAACGAATCAAAAAAAAAGGAAAATGGATAATTAACCGAGCAAACGCTGAATCAAGAATTCTATTATCAAGTGCAGCCAAAATTCATGACACTCATTAATTAGCTTGAAAACCGCGTATAATTGCTATCAATTGGCTGCCAGCAAAATAAGATTAGAGATCAAAACTTGTCATTCACGTATGATTAATATTAATTATCCTAGAATGGCTGATGAATTATTCACAAAAAGTTTGAAGATACAACCAAAAAAGGCCGTCAATGCTAGAATACAAAGATTTGCTAGAATACATGCACGGCTGCTTTTATTTTAAAGCCGCGGCAAAGCCGCCATCATGGACGAGCTTGATTCACAACTTTAGAACAGTATTTCGTTGACATTGAAGACTATAAATAACATGTTGTTATGCCTGGAAAGGTAAAGGGCTGACGTGGGAAAGTCACGTGAAGGGTGACCTGCTCCCGTCAGAGCAACACGCACACGTCAGACCTGTCAAATAATATGGAGCTCACACGTGTCCATTTCCCTGCAATAAGTCGTGCGAAGTCAGCTTAGAAAGGGAAAATGGGACGTAAAGCCGGATAATATCCTAACAATCACACCAAACCATGGATTTAGTGATGATTACACGCTTCAGCTTGATATAAAATGAAGAAGACCCCTTCATTAAGGGGATTCGGCCATTTTTCATACAGAGAAATCTCTCTCTCTCCTGTAAACATTTTTTACTTTTTCAACTTATGTAAGTCAGCCCGCAGTCGCGACCTGACGCACACTAACATCAATACAAATCAGTGGACGTAGGACTTGGTACCTCAGCATCCGAACCACTTAAAAAACTCCCTTTGCATTTATTTCGCTTTATATATTCCATTTTCACGTATATTTAATGGCCAATCAACGTTACGCACCTGAGAATTCGTTGGTGCTTAAACCGAGCATCAGATATACTTGCCTTAAGATTAGCATCCTTGATGACAAGTAGTAGAAACCTTAGAAGAAAACTACCCTAGCTCACCCCTAGAAATTGTTTAGTCAACTCTAGGATTATGGAGGCTAAATTTGAGAGGTAGATGAATAACAATTAAAGCCTTAGTTGGATGGTGGTTGAAGGATAGAAAGTTTGGATTTTTCTAGATGATCTAGATGAGAGAGTCAAAAACGAGCTTATAACTCTAATAAGCGCTCTTAGGAGGCAACCCAAGCTCTTTACTTTAATTTTGAGTTTTGTTTGAATTTATTTTAGATTTTCATTTAATGTGTAAGTTGTGATAACTTTGGTTTTGTTTGATATGTTAATTGTTTATGTTTTACCCATTATTTCTTTTATGCACACATAATTGGCCAAGAAAGACCATAGATTGTTTTCTTTTGACTAGATTCCCGATGACTATGATACAACAACAACATGACTGAGTTCACAAGACTACCTCCACATAATGTTACGCACAAAGAGTATTGTATTTGTTCTCTTTGCACATTAGAAAATGTTCATCTCTAACGTTGGGGGTAAGGAATATTTTTTGGCCAAATTTAGTTTCATTCGATGGACATCATTGATATCTTTGCTTTGAATTATCTCTTTAAAAGCTTTTGGGTGGAATTGTTTAGTGTGTTGTTGTAGGTCAAAGAGTTAATGTATTTTGTTTTGTTTTGGAACTCATACATGTCAATGATAAGACCGTGATTGTGAATTTGTGACATTGAGTTTATTAACTTTGGCGTAATGTAAAGATGAAGTAGTAGAAATTGCATTTAGTTAGACTCTCTTGGGAATGGTTTTGATTGGTTAATATTCGGAAACTTAGAGACGTTTTATGTGTGTTTTTATGGGCAATAATTTTTTTTTGTGAAAATTGGGCATAAACTCTGGAACTCACTTGATAACCACTTGAGGCGAAATCTTAGAATCTGCTTGCTTAGGATATATTTAGGTAATTTTCTTTGGAACGATTGACCTTTCAAGCCAACCTATATACTTTATCCCTAGTTACCCCTTTGACCTATTATTATACATTTGGTAAGCCTTATTTTTTGTTGTTAAACCCATTTATACTCACCTTGAACATGAAGCCTAAAACACTTTCCGACCCATCTTATTGTGAGAGACTTAATTTAGGGTGACCTTTAGAAAACTTATGAAAGAAGTGTGGTAAGGAAAATGAATATATCTTTTGACCACAACCTGATTATGTGCAATGAGATAGTTGGGGGTTGTGAAAAGAAAAAAAAATGATAGTAGAAGCAAGGTGAGGTAGATGAAATTTTTTTTTTTTCTGAGATACTATCTTCCTTTAAAAACAAAAAACAAAAACAAAGAAAAAAATTGAAAAAAAAATTTTGCAAAAAAATAGGAAGAAGTAGCTAGGGAGAAGCACATGAATGAGGTACATTGCTGAGGGTTTGTGCTAATTGAAGGAAGGTTTAATCAATGTGAAGGAGGGAGAGTGTGAAGGAAAGGGAAGCAGAAAGAGATTGTTCATGGTCATTAAATGTAAAATATTAAGTCTCTTACATTTTGTTAAAAATTCCTTTCCATTCTTTCATAAACCATTACCCTAGCCTAACATTACAACCATGAAAATACCTATAATCCGAGGTAGTGATTGATTCTACATTAGTGGAAGTGATTTGAAAAGTGAGCCTATGGAATTTGATTGCACATTTGTTTGATTTTCGTACTTTGCCTATGGAAGCTATGCATCAAATCATCTGGGTTTTTGGATGAATGGTTTGTGAATGATTATGAGAGAGTCAATACAAAAGTGTAGTTGAAATTCACTTATTCTTTGCATTTGCGTGTTGTTAATTATTCGATTTGTTCACATTGACACAATTTTTGAACGATTATATGTATGAATCCTAAAATGTTTGTTTGAGTCTTTAGTTTTGAGTCTAGGTGAGGTCAGGTTTGGATGTTTGTGGGTATCATCGCTGGAAACCCTCACGAGACTATAACTCATCCACACTGGCCCCATAGCGGTTTAAAGGCTTGTTGCATGCTAAATGCACCATGACAATCTACGGAAATGATTTAGGATAGTTATATATAAACTTTATTTTGCTTGTGTTTTCAACTAAAGGACTTGTTCTATCGCTAGCTTGCTAGACTAGCAGAAGCTAGTTGGGGGTTGTGAAAATACACATTTAGTTAGTAGTTTATGGGGATTAATTGTGGGAAATTAGGCTTAATTTGGTAAAGTTGCTTAATATTTTCATAATTGCCTTTTACGGGATCACGGGTGTTTTTTAGTGTTTTTCAGGCTACTAGTGCTTAAATGTTATGCTCGGATGAAAATCATGTCGGCAACGGAATGAGTGATGAGTGGAAACAACGGATCAAGAATCAGAGTTGAATTGAAGAAGTTATGGAAGTTGAAGTCAAAGAAGATTCTAGATTACGTTCTAGCTTAGCATGCCTCGGTATTTTAAGAATACATGAGATGTAGAATTTGATTAAGACGATCTTAAACCATTGGAAAGCTTATTCAAAGGGCTACATTTCATATGTTAACCACTTTTCCAATTCATCGTTATCGAGTTCAAAAATCACTATCTCTGAAGAATAGTGGAATGATGCGAGAAAAAGTGCAGCAGCTACTGTGCCGCACTATGCCGCGGCACAGTCACGGAAGTTACTAACTTGTTCTCCATTTTTAGGTAGGAGAATAGGGTTAAGGGTTCTAAATCAAATAGAATTAAAGAAAAACAAAACCCTAACCCTTATGGATATAAATAGAGTCTTTTAGTATTATTTGAGAGATTTTTCGGTGAGAAAAGGGAGAAAATTCGGTAGAGAAGAGAAAAACATAAATTCTGGAGCTTTGATTCACAATATAGAGAAGTTTTCCTTGTTCTTTTCTTATAAACTCATGATGAATGTTTTAATAAAGATGATTGTTTCTTTCATGTTATTATGAACTAATTTTATTCTCTGGGCTAAGATGTAGCCCAATCTCTTAATTATGTATTGAATTTGATTGTTAATGTTTATTAAGAATTCTTCCTAAGTTTTACTATTTTTCCTATGCTTTTGATTCTAAATGTAGTTGAGATCGAGAGATGATACTTAGTTGGTCTACGTATAAAACTATAGGTTGAACGAACGCTAGAGATATGTTACTGCAACTTATGAGTTTTGGTAAACTCCATAGAGCGTAATGATCTCCAATTGCTTAAATCTGATTAGAGATAATTCGGGTTAGTAATTAGGAGTTAATTTGATAATTGTTCGAGAGAAAGTTATTGGAAATTTAGGGAGTTTGACATGTAGGAAGAACTTAACAAAATTAGCATAAGTGATCAATACATATGTGAGTTGGTGTGAAATCTATGCCCTAGGTCTAGTCATCTTTTTTTATCCAAGATTTATTTTAATTATTCTCTTTTTATTCAATTGTTAATTTTATTTAATTTAGGTTTTCCTTGATAAAAGTTGGATTAATCAAATAATATAGAATAGTTTAATTGGTAATTGATAATAATTCCCTGGGTTCGATATCCTATTTATACACTTTATTACTTGCATGATTTCAACACTTGCAAAATCAACAACATATAACCTTTTACTTTTAATTTAATATTCATAATATATCTGATCTCCTGGAATGTTGTTATTATAATAAATTCTATTCACATGTTGTATTTATTTATAACCATTTTTTCTCATTATATATATTATTCTCACATATAAATGATCTCGACGACATTTCGAAATTTTTTAAGAGATTAATACGAATTGCCCCCTGGATTGAGAACTCAACCTTTGCTTATTATTCAATCGATACTGCTTTGGCTCTGTCTATGGTGGCTGCTTCATTGTTAAAAAAATTAATTCTTCATTTTTTTTATAATTTCGAAAAAGTCAAAGTTTTGTTTTGCTGCATGCATGCATGGGATTGAAATGCATTTACGTTTGTCTTGTTATTAATCGTTGCTTCCATAAACACCTTAAAACTAATGAAAATTCAGAGTTTGACAATCTGGAATATTGACTTTATCTTTTTGTTTACTTCTACGTAGAACAATATTGTTAGTTGTAAGATTTATCATATCCACTAATTATTCAAAAATTTCATAAATAAAATCAGAAAATTATGGAAAATTATCAGTAATTCCTTTAAAGTTTCACAAATCTGTCACAACCTTATTTCTCCATCACTAACGAAAATCTGAAACTGGTGTTAATAAATTTTGAACAGTACGTACAAAATTGTGAGATTTTGTTGTATAATTAAGTTCTAATTAATAATTAATTATGAAAAGCTAGATACATTTTAAATATTAAAAATTTTGGATTTTTGAATTTTATTTTTGTCCTATTAATCTTAATTTGACAATGCAATGGTATAAACAGGGTTTTAATCCTTTATGAAGTATTCAAAGTAAGAGAGATGAAGATCCTTTTCAATAATCATTGCCAGAATATAGCTTAGGAGCACCCTGGGTTAAAATAAAATATTTGAAAGTAGTTGTATTACTAATTGGCTTTGGTTAAATGTCGTTATCAAAGCAGGTGCAGTAAGTGCAGCGTTTGTATCTACAACTATATTAAAGAAGGTTAAGGTTATTTGTACATACTCTTTGTACAAAAGAGTTTGTACAAACTGATGTGACATACCATATGAGTGTCACGTAATATAAAAACTCACATAACTTAATGCAATATTAAGTTATGGGCATTAAAGTCCATGATATGTTTTATGACATGTCACGTTATTGTACGAACTTTCTTTGTATAAGAGTTTGTACAAATAACATTACCATTAAAGAAAGCCACGTGCTATTCTTGTAATTCAGATAACAGTAACAGAAAATATTTCGTTCTCTTTTATGTCAAATTACTCTCTAATTTTCTTCAATTCTAAATAACACCTTCATGCTTGCTACTTAACTCTCCTCATTAAGGCCATTTTTGGTACCAGCTGGTTCCTTAGCTTATAAAATTTTGTTACATAACTTTTAATTTCACTTTATAATTTTTATAATTTACTATTATTATGCATTAAAGTTTAGTTGTTATCCTTAAACTCATTAAAAATGAATCAAAATAAAAGGAAAAAGAATATGACCAAGCAAATGCAAAATCACCTATCTATTATCAACTAGATTTTCTATATTGAAATGGGTTTCATCTTCCGTTTATTAGTTGCTTCTATAAAACTTGGAAACTAATGAAAATCCAGAGTTTGACAATCTTGAATATTGACTTTCTGGGTATATCTTCCTATGAATAAGAGTTGGTGTGAAATCTATGCCCTAGGTCTAGTCATCTTGTTTTTACCCAAAGGTTTATTTTAATTGTTCTCTTTTTAATTTCAATTGTTAATTTTATTTAATTTAAGTTTTCCTTGATAAAAGTTGGATTGATCAAATAGTAATATGATAGTTTAATTGGTAATTGATAACAGTAATTCCCTTGGGTTCGATATCCGTATTTATACACTTTATTACTTGCATGATTTCATACACTTGCGAAAATCAACAAGAAGTTTTTGGCGACGTTGCCGAGGAATTATTTTTTTTATAAATATCAATACAAGCTATCTAGTTGCTAATTTGTTTTGTAATTTATTTTTATTTATTTATTTATTTATTGTTTTTAGGGCTTTAATTTTTATTTCTGTATTTTTAGTGTTGGATTGTACAGAGGAGTTAGTTTAATGGCTGATACAGGAGTTGAAATTGTTCAAAGAGCATTGAAGGACTACTCTAGTCTTATTGTTGAAGGGTGCTATTCCAGCATCAAGAGGCCACCCGTTTAAGCAAATACATTTGAAATAAAGCTAGCAATTATTCAACTGATACAGCATGCGGTTCAATTTGCGGGGTTACCTAATGATGATCCCAACTTGCATATCGCTATCTTTCTGGAGCTCTGCGACACATTCAAACACAATGGAGTATCCGATGATGCGATTAGGCTTAGACTTTTCCCATTTTCTCTTTGGGATAAAGCTAAGACTTGGTTGATTTCTTTGCCGTCAAGAAGTATTACTACATGAAATGAGTTGGTTCAAGCATTCCTTACGAAACACTTCCCACCTGTCAAGTCTGCTAAGATGAGGAGTGATATCACTAATTTTTTCCAGCAAGATATGGAGTCACTCTATGAAGCTTGGGAGATATTTAAAGATCTCTTACGAAGGTGTCCTCACCATTGGTTGCCAATATGGTTGCAAGTGCAGATGTTTTACAATGGGTTACTGCCAAATATACAAGTGATGATTGATGCTGCAAGTGGGGGAGCTTTGAATAATAAAACACCAAAGGAAGCCTATAAATTGATTGAGGTGATGGCTAGCAACAATTACATGAGACCTTTGGAAAAGAATGTTCCTATGAGAGTAGCGGGAGTGCATGAAGTCGATGGCTACACCGCGTTGGCTACTCAACTTTCAGCCATTCAAAAGCAATTGGGAGTTTCCCTAAAGGTAAATGCTATTAAAACTCATTCTCTAACATGTGAATTTTTTGCAAGAAATCATTTATCTAGAGATTGCCAAAAAGGAAGTTTGTTTGCTCAACCTGAGCAAGTGCATTATGTCAACAATTTTCAAAAAGGGCAAGGGAATCCATACTTAAGCACATATACTCCAGCATGGGAAAATCATCCAAACTTTGCATGGAGTAACAACAATGAGCACAAACCACCACCAAGTTTCCAACCTCAAGAGAAGAGATCTAATATAGAGTGTCCTCACTAAATTCATGGAGGAGTTAAGAAAAAGATTTGACAAGAATGAAGCTCAACTCCAAAAGTATGAAATTTTATTGCAAAACCAATTCGCTTCCATAAGAAATCTTGAAACTTAAATGGGGCAAATCCACAATATTTTAGCGGGAAGAGTTCAAGGACCATTGTCGAGTGATACCGATAAGAATCTGAAGGAAAGAGTCAATGCTATCATGCTGAGAATGGTAAGGAGTTGAAGGAAATAAGGAAGGAAGAAGAAACAAAAGAAAAACTCGAAGAAGGAAAAGAGGGCACAGGGACAGAAATTGACAAAAATGCCTATGTTGTGACGAACGATGACAAGACCCTCCCGTATCCTCACAGAGTGCAAAAACAGAGACTGGATAAGCAATTCGGTAAGTTCATGGACATGTTTAGAACTTTACACATTAACATTCCTTTTGTAGACATGTTGGAGCAAATGCTGAAGTACGCGAAGTTTCTGAAGGAGATTATCACCAAAAAGAGGAAGTTTGAAGAACATGAGACGGTGATGCTTATTGAAAAGTGTAGCGCGTTGTTATTGGAGAAATTACCACAAAAGCTCAAAGATCTAGGGAGTTTCACAATTCCTTGCACAATAGGTAATGTTCATTTTGAAAAAAAAAAAATTATGTGACCTACGGGCTAGTGTTAACCTCATGCCATTTTCGATTTATAAGAAACTAGACCTAGAGAAAGTAAAACCAATCACAGTTCATCTTCAACTAGCTGATAGGTCTATAAAATACCCCAGGGGAATAGTAGAAGATGTATTGATCAAGGTAGATAAGTTGATTTTCCTGATGGATTTTATTGTTCTTGACATGGAAGAAGATCGGAAAGTACATCTAATTCTAGGAAGACCCTTTCTAGCTACGGGTAAAACTTTAATAGATGTTCACCAAGGGAAGCTAATCTTAAGAATAGAGGATGAAAAGTAGAGTTTAATGTGTTTGATGCCATGAAGTACCCATCTGAGGGAGATACTTGCCTTAAGATTAGCATCCTTGATGACAAAGTAGTAGAAACCTTAGAAGAAAACTACCCTAGCTCACCCCTAGAAAATTGTTTAGTCAACTCTAGGATTATGGAGGCTAAATTTGAGAGGGTAGATGAATAACAATTGAAGCCTTATGTGTATGGTGGATTGAAGGATAGAAAGGTTTGGATTTTTCTAGATGATCTAGATTGAAGGAGTCAAAAAGTCGAGCTTATAACTCTAATAAAGCGCTTCTTAGGAGGCAACCCAAGCTCTTTACTTTAATTTTGAGTTTTGTTTTGAATTTATTTTAGATTTTCATTTAATGTGTAAGTTGTGATAACTTTGGTTTTGTTTGATATGTTAATTGTTTATGTTTTACCCATTATTTCTGTTATGCACACTAAATTGGCCAAGAAAGACGCATAGATTGTTTTCTTTTGACTAGATTCCCGATGACTATTGGATACAACAAACAATATGCATGAGTTCACAAGACTACCTCCACATAAATGTTACGCACAAAGAGTATTGTAGTTGTTCTCTTTGCACATTGAGGAAAATGTTCATCTCTAACGTTGGGGGTAAGGAATATTTTTGGCCAAATTTAGTTTCATTCGATGGACATCATTGATATCTTTTGCTTTGAATTATCTCTTTAAAAGCTTTTGGGTGGAATTGTTTTAGGTGTGTTGTAAGGTCAAAGAGTTAATGTATTTTGTTTTGTTTTGGAACTCATACATAAGTCAATGATAAGACCGTGATTGTGAATTTGTGACATTGAGATTTTATTAACTTTGGCGTAATGTAAAGATGATAGTAGATCTATCTTGACTGTACTTCCTCTATCAAGACTACGAGGGAGGGCATGTTTCAGCAAGGCATTTCATCCTCTATGGCCTCCAATCTCCTGTTGGTGGTCTACCATTTCCATAAATTGCTTAGGAGAATTTCGAAACTCTGATCAACCTGTCAAGTCTCTCATTGATGGTCATCCCTGGCCATCTTGAATCTCATCCAGCATCTCCTCTAACCGCGTCAATCGTTCCCTCACAGCGTCCATGTCAACCTTTTTGGCATGAAACAATAGTAAGTAAATACAAGAACGACCTGGTTAAAACCGGGCTCTGATACCACTGTCACAGGGCCTATTTTCGCCTCTAGGCACGCGCGGCTTAAGCACACGAGCACTTGTAAGCCTACCTCAAGTTGTGCGTTCCCTGTTACAAATCACAAACACAGACAACAGAGGCTAAAGAGAGTCAATGCACAACATATAGGGAAATCAACCTTATATATATCCGAATACAAGGACAACTCAAGCACACACACAGCGTTCCCCATGTTTACAATCTGATTCACTCACAGATCGCACTCAAGTTAGAACAAGGCTTACAAACACATAACCCTTGCCCTCTCACTCTCTCTATCACGAATGTACAATCTGCCAGCCTTATATACAAATGGCACAGCAGTTACATAACAGTTTCACATCTTATCAGCAGTTACATGACAGTTAGTTTACATCAAATGAACCTGGACACATATACTGCCCCACAGCCTTGGTCTAGCAACCATGTAGCCTTGTCTGATTGTTTCCATCATCTAGTGCACACTCCCATGCACCTCATGCACGTAACTTCTGTCTCATGATGAACTCAGCCACTCGTTGGTTGTCTTGCATGCTTGAACACATCCCAGTCGTGTGCCACTGTCTAGCCTGCTCATGAGCACCCACGCCATGTTAAAACATGCCCACATGCACATGTTACAACTTGCAAGTGCCCACACCCGCAAGATCTCATCAGTAAAGTGTTTGGCATCCTAACACTCAAACAGCCCCAGCCTGATCTCAACCATCCTTGTTCAACACACCCCGTGTGTTGTCTTGGCGAGGCTGTGGCTAGGATGAAAGCCACACGCCTGCCCTTGCCCTTTGTAGGGTCTGACACACGACTTCTTTTTTTGAAGCCGCCATCATGGACAGCTTGTTAGTTTTAGCTTTCAAGTAACTGCTTCCAATTACTCACTTGGCTTGAATATAACCGATGTATAGCTGTTTTCCATCAATCAACCCAAAAATTCGTATGGAAAAAAAGTTAGTACGGTCAAATCAAAACATAACATTGAGTACAGCCCGGTTAAAACATAAAAGTAAGTAGAATTAATGAACTTTTTATTATTTATTTATTTGAGTGAAGTCCCCCCCTGTATTTGACTTAAGACCCAGATTAATACTCATGTCACCTATGTTTGAATTTTTTCTAATTGTAGGCTAATATTAATTATAGTGTTTTAATTAAAACTAGATAAATGTATAGTCCATTCCTTTATGTGACATATTAAAGTTTTGTTCACTATACTTTATTTGATTAATTTGGATTAACGACAAAGTATGGACTTCAGAGTTTATTAGATTTTTAATGAGAGAGTCTAATAATCTTTATTAAATTGGCTAAATCTCTTTCCAACGCATGTGATAATTGAAACCCATTTTGAAGATTGTCATTTAATGTGCGTTATTAGAAATGAAGACTTACGCTTTTTGTCGCTTTTGGAAATTTGCGCCTTCTCTTCTAAGGAATTAAAGAATAAGAATCATGGCACAATAGGTTTGTCTGTAATGATAAGAGCTTGAAAATATACATTAGTATTAGTTTATGGGGATTAATTGTGGAAAATTAGACTTAATTTGGTAAAGTTGCTTAATATTTTCATAATTGCTTTTACGGGATACGGGTGTTTTGAGAGTTTTTCAGGTATAGGCTTAAATGTTATGCTCGGATGAAAAATATGTCGGCAATGGAATGAGTGTGAGTGGAAACAAACGGATCAAGAATCGGAGTTGAATTGAACAAGTTATGGAAGTGGAAGTAAAGAGAAGATTCTAGATTACACTCTAGTTAAGCCGCCTCGTATTGAGAATATCTTGAGATGTAGAACTAAGATTAAGATATTCTTGAACCGTTGGAAAGATTATTGAAAGGGCTACATTTCATATGTTTACCACTTTTCCCAATTGCATCAGTATCGAGTTCAAAAATCATTATCTCTGAGAAATATGTGGATGATGCGGGAAGAAGTGCAACAACTACATTCGCGGCACACTTTTTCCAGTAGCTACTGTGCCACGGCACAGTCACGGAAGTTACTAACTTGTTATCCATTTTTGGTAGGAGGATAGGGTTAAGGGTTCTAAATCAAATGAATTAAGGAAAAACAAAACCCTAACCCTTAGGGATATAAACAAAGTATTTAGTATTATTGGGGGATTCTTTGGTGAGAGAAAAGGAGAAAATTTTGTAGAGAAGAGAAAATAAATTCCGGAGCTTTGATTCACAATATAGAGAAATTTTCCTGTTCTTTTCTATAAAATCATGATGAGTTTTAATAAAGATGATGTTCTTCATGTTTATAACGAACTAATATTATTCTCTAGGGCTAAGATGTAGCCCATATCTTAATTATGTATTGATTTGATTGTTAATGTTTATTAAGAATTCTTCCTAAGTTTTACTATTTTTCCTAATGCTTTTGATTCTTAAGGGCCCAAGAATTGAATGAACTAATGGACTAAGTTGAAATCGAGAGATGAACTTAGTTAGTCTACAGTAGTAAAACTATAGGTGAGCGAACGCTAGAGATAGGTTACTGCACTTGTGAGATTTTGGTAAACTCCATAGAGCGTAATGACTCCAATTGCTTAAATCTGATTAAAGATAATTTGGGTTAGTAATTAGGGGTTAATTTGATAATTGTTCGAGAGAAAGTTATTGGAAATTTATGGAGTTTGACCTTAGGAAGAGTTTAACAAAATTAGCATAAGTGATCAACATATGAATAAGAGTTGGTGTGAAATCTATGCCCTAGGTCTAGTCATCTTGTTTTTACCCAAAGGTTATTTTAATTGTTCCTTTTTAATTTAATTGTTAATTTTATTAATTTAAGTTTTCCTTGATAAAAGTTGGATTGATCAAATAGTAATATGATAGTTTAATTGGTAATTGATAACAGTAATTCCCTTGGGTTCGATATCCGTATTTATACACTTTATTACTTGCATGATTTCATACACTTGCGAAAATCAACAAGAAGTTTTTGGCGACGTGCGCAGGGAATTATTTTTTTTATAAATATCAATACAAGCTATCTAGTTGCTAATTTGTTTTGTAATTTATTTTTATTTATTTATTTATTTATTGTTTTTAGGGCTTTAATTTTTATTTCTGTATTTTAGTGTTGGATTGTACAGAGGAGTTAGTTTAATGGCTGATACAGGAGTTGAAATTGTTCAAAGAGCATTGAAGGACTACTCTAGTCTTATGTTGAAGGGTGCTATTCCAGCATTAAGAGGCCACCAATTTAAGAAAATACATTTGAATAAAGCTAGCAATTATTCAACTGATACAGCATGCGGTTCAATTTGCGGGGTTACTAATGATGATCCCAACTTGCATATCGCTATCTTTCTGGAGCTCTGCGACACATTCAAACACAATGGAGTATCCGATGATGCGATAGGCTTAGACTTTTCCCATTTTCTTTGGGATAAAGCTAAGACTTGGTTGATTCTTTGCCGTCAAGAGTATTACTACATGAAATGAGTTGGTTCAAGCATCCTTACGAAACTCACTCCAAGTGAACAGCAAGGTACAAAACAGGGACTTGATTCATGATTAATCATCATGCCATTCAAGTAAGGCACCACCGATACCTTGGCTGCTTTAAAAAAATCTATTCCCAAAATAACATCAAAATCATCTAAAGGAACAGCAGTTAAATGAATTTTACCCGTCCAGTAGCCCACACCAACCTGCACGTTGTAAGCTATTCCAGTCACCCCATGTGCACTCGAATTCACAGCCTTCACCATTGTAGGACTCCTGGAAAGTGCTAGCCCCAACTTGGAAACAACCCGATCTGCCACAAAGTTATGAGTTGCTCCCGTTTCTAGCAAAGCTTTCACTTGGCTATCCCTCACTTTCAATTCCACAAACCGTAAAGCATTTCGAGCCGCACCCTTGCTCACAACTCCAAGGTAAGTATCACCCTTGTTTTGCTTTGAATCCGCTTCTGCCCTCATAGCATTCATCAACTGTATCGGATTCATAGTGACTTGCTCACCACTAGACTCTCCCTCTTCACCTATCAAAGCATTCAGCTTCTCTCTCTTTGGGCAATCCCTTGCCCTATGTGGCCCTCCACATATGAAACAGCCGGACATCATTTTTCCCTCTTTGTTCTCCTTGGAAAAACTATTAGTAGCAACGGCCTTCCCCTTCTCACTAGCAGAATTTCTCTTCTGAAAGTGGAAGTCCTTTTTCTTGCTTCCCTTAAATTTCTGGTTGTCCTTCTTTTTGGCTTTCGCTGCAACAACAGGATCTCTCTCCTTGTTATTTTTTAAATCTATCAATCCATCTTCTGTAGCAATAGCACTAGGCAGATCATGCACCTTCTGCCTTCGCAATTCCACTTGCGCCCAGCCTTGCAAACCTGACATAAAGTTAAACAATTTGTCCTTCTCGGACATATTTTGTATGTCTAACAACAAGGAACTAAACTCCTTGACATACTCCCTCACAGTACCCTTTTGTTGGAGTTTCTTCATGCGGTCTCTGGCATTCCAAGATGTGTTCCCCGTCAAGAATTGATCCTTCAATTCCTTCTTTAATTTCTCCCAAGTATCAACCTTGGGCCTACCCGCACTCACATCATCTGCCAGCCTTGTGTGCCACCACAATTTCGCATCACCAGCCAAATACATGCTAGTAATCGAGACTTTCTCCACATCAGGGACTTTCGCTGCCTCAAAGTACTGCTCCATATCCCACAAGAAATTTTCCAACTCCTTGGCGTTTCTAGCACCCTGAAAAGCCTTTGGTTCGGGCACTACACACCGCGCATGCTGATGTAACCATGCCTTGTTCAGCACACACCCGGTGTGTTGTCTTGGCAGGGCTGTGGACTAAGGATGAAAGCCACACAGCCTGCCCTTGCCCTTTGTATGGGTCTTACAAACCACCCCACCAGAAGAGTCCGACGTCCTCGTCGGAATGGTGGAAATGTACCTGACAACATCCTCAAACTGCCACAAATCAGCTTCCATGAAACCTGCTGTCTTTCCCCCTCCACTCACCAAATATTCAATTCGGGATTCTTTTTATGCGCCCATCCCCTGTGATCTAAATTTTCTCAATTTCATCATCAAACTGTGTTTTCTGATCATGGAGGAGCTCTCCTTAGCTGGGTTCTTGAAGAATACATTTATCTGCATGGAAAGTTTCAAGAAGCTCACATGAAGTGGGATGTACCTTGATATGCTCAGGTAATTTAGCTTGTAAGCAACAGCACCCACTCTACTTAAACTTCAAACGGTTCACATCATACTTTGGAACCAATGCCATATGACCCGTTTGCTTTCGATTTCTTAAATCTGAGGAGTGAGCTTGGAGTAGTACCTGGTCACCACCATCAAACTCTAACGGCCTCTCTTAGCTCAGACATATTTTATCCTCTGTGGCCTTCGCACCAACTATCTGAGCCTGGTCAATATATCTCTGTCTGTCTCGAGCACCTTGTCCACAGCAGGAAATTTCCCCTTTGCGGCTGTCTAGCAATCTCAATTGGGGTCAAAGGTTGTTGCTGCCCAACACTAAACAAAAGGACTCCAGCGGTCGAAAGATGACTATGCAAATGTAACAAAACTGTGCGTGCAGAATCCAGCAACTCTGGCCAATTCGTTGACTAGCTGTACAAATAGGACGAAGATACCCTCCAACAATGCTTCACCTGTTCAGTCTGCACCAATTTGTGGGGATGATTAGCTGCTAGAAGAACTTCAATGTTGTCCCATTATATGAATAGGAGTAACCCCAAAAACCTTCCAGTAAAGAACAGGCATCCCGTATCACTACAACCATCGTCTACTGGTACTCACGAAATACATCACCACATTTTTATAAAACAAAGCAGCAGCTGTCTCGCTGAACAAGCTTCTGGTGCTGTATAAAAATTGCATATTTCGAAAATACTATCCACAACAACAAGGTCAAAAGACATACCTTCTACCTTTGGGAACCCCACCAATGAATCTAAGAGAGGTGACACCCAATGCCTCATCCAGAATCGGAAAGGTGCCACAACCCTGCTACCTTTCTCTTTCTGTCTTGTATCGTTGACACACCAAAAACAAGTTTTCACAATAGGAACTCAATATCAGCATCCTAGGCCAATAATAACCTGTGTCAACAATGCCAAAGTTTCTTCCCTACCAGGATGTCCAGCCCAAGGCGAATCGTGGACTTCTTTCAGCAATCAGTATCAATCCACCTTAACTGGAACAAACAGCCATATCCCTTGGCATACAATAACAAACATCTCTAACCAAACCCGTATAGTACAATCCTGAACTTGTGCCACCAAGTCCCTTATATCAGCATCCGTTCGGCGCCCTAGCAACCTGTCTAACATGTCAGATTTCAACCCGAGTTATGCTATATAGAGCAGCAACAAACCTGTTTCCGCTCAACGCATCAGCAACCTGATTGTGCTCCTGGCGTTTGTTGCACATTGCAAAATCGTAGCCAAAGCTCTTGCCACCGGGCCTGTTTTGGGGACAACTTCTTCTGCGTTTTGGAAGAAGGGTGTTGGGACATTGTCTGTCAACCGACAAATTTTGTGTGGCAAGTAACTCTCCTACACCTGCAACAAAAATGAACAACAGCCCACATCTTTCTCATGGCAGAATACCTGGCTCTGGCCCATTCCAACTTTTGGCTTTCAAATGCAATGGGATGTCCCTCCGGACCACGACCCCACCATAGCTTTCTCCGAAGCATGTATGTACGAAAGGTACTCAAAACTTGGCAATTCAACACCGGTAAAGAGGCTCAGACGGCAAAATGGTCTTCCTCAACCTTCGAAAGCCTTTGAACTGTTCTGTCCACTCCCATGTGTGCCCTTTTTTCAACAGATCTGTCAACGGTGCAGCCTTTTCAGTACCCGCAATAAAACTGGTGGTAATAGTTTGCTAATCCTAAGAAAGATTCAACTCCGGGACTTTTCTAGGACCAGCCCCACTCTACAATTTCCTCACCGTTCGTAGGATCCAAGCTCACTTGGGCCCTTAACACCCAAGTGCCCCAAGAACAGTATACTCTCCGTTTAGACAACTCCACTCCCATTTTCACATACAAACTGATGTTCTCTCAACCGTGTTGTAGTACCCCTCATTGATCAAAATGCTCTCCAAATTCGCGACTATATATCACAATATAATCCAAATATACCACCACCAAACTCATCCAAGAATTCATAACAGTACATCCTTCATTAAATTGCAAAATGTAGTCGGTGCATTGTCAAGCCAAATGGCATGATAAGCATCATAGGACCATACCTGGTCACACAAGTGGTTTGGGCTCAATTCCTGCCGCAATTGACTTGCCAATATCCCGATGCAAGTCCAACTTAGTGAAAAAACGAAGCTCTACCAGCCTATCCAGGAGGTCTTGAACAGGGGAACATGGATACTGTTCCGAATTGTGACTGTGACCTTGTCAAGGGCCCTATAACCCACAGCACATCCGAAGGAACCATCTTGCTTTTCTGAAACAACACAGGAGAACATACGGAACTTGACGGTCTTACTGTACCTGCATCAAGTAAAATCATCAAGTGTGTTTTCGAGTAGTTCTTTCAAACTCCACGGGTTGACATTCTGTAAGGTGGTACGAGCAGGGGGGAACCCTGGTTCCAACTCAATCTTGTGATCAATTGTCGTCTTGTGAGGAAGTTTTTAGGCAACCTCCTTTGGCATAACATCAGCAAAGTCTTTCAACAACTATGCCATTGCAGTCGCACTTCAACCTTCTTATCAGGTTTGAATTCATCACGCTGCCAAAAAAGTCTCCTGCCCTATTCTAGCCCAGCGATCACTGCCGGTGGCGAGATAGTAGTAAGCTTAGCCTGTCCTGGTTTGCCGATAAAGTATGGTTTCTGTGATTGCACAGGTTCCAAATATGTCTTAAAGAAGCTGCGAGGTTCCATTCCTTAGATTTCATAAACCCAAGCCCACCCTCATTTTTGGGTATACATACCTCCCCCCAAGCTATTCTAGCCTTGTGTCTAATCATATCAACCCTATTTCTCTTAAACCCTATGAATACAAAACATAAGAATCAACACTTTAAAACATTAATCTCACATCTTAGTGCAAGAATCTTACCTAGGGATGCTTAGGTTTGAAATTCCACCAAAAGTAAACCAAGATCTATGAATTTCTTGAAAACTGATTGAAGAAATTTGAGAGAACTTGGGTGGTAAGTTGCGTGAATGGAAGGGGATGAATTGCTAGGGTTTGTGCTTGAGCCCTTAATATAACATATTATTACTTGTAGCTTCCCATTTTACCCTTGTACTTTCTATGAAATTCCATCTATGTCCCTTATTCAGTTACCATAATGCCCTCATTTCATTGAACTCTCCATGAAAATCTATCTTTTTTCACTCCCCACACTATCAACTAATTGTGGGTGGATTGACCATTTTGCCCTTGAGCAAGTTTTCCCATGAATTTCACTAAATTTCCAGGGAGTTCTTCGACCTAGCGAAGCACTTTCTTTGCCTTGGCAAAGCATGCATTTGCTGCCATGAATTTGGGCAGAGAGTACATGGCCGTCGCGACAAAATCCCTTTGCCGCGATGAAGTTTGCAAAATTTCCCCTAGCTAATTTCGTGCATTCATCTTGGAATAAACACTACAACTAAGGGAAATGAGATTACGTACCTCCATGTGGGTATTACAATTGTCCCCCCTTACAAGAATTTCGTCCTCGAAATTCAAATGAACAACTTAGGATGGCGGTTCTGCATATCTTGCTCTACCTCCTATGTTGCTTCTTCTACTTTATGATTCTTCTATAGGACTTTTACGAGTGGAATACTCTTGTTTCGGAGCTCTTTAATCTTTCTATCTAAGATCTGTATTGGACGATCCTCATAAACAAGATTCTCTTCTAAGTCCACCTCCTCTACTTTTAGTATATGGGAGGGATCACTAACATATCTTCAAAGCATCGAAACATGGAACACATTGTGCACCCGATCCATACTAGGCGGTAGCGCCAACTTATAAGCTACCTTTCCAACTCATTGCAGCACTTCAAAGGGGCCAATGTATCTAGGTGCTAACTTTCCCTTACCTTACCACCAAAACGTATTACCCGCTTATAAAGGGAAACATTAATGAAAACTTTATCAACCACTTCAAATTCCACATCTTTTCTCTTTAAATCTACATAACTCTTTTGTCTGTCTTGGGCTTGTTTCATTCTATGCTTGATCAGTTGGATATCTTCTATCATTTTCTGAGTTATCTCCAACCCAAGAGCTGTATGCAACTCATCTTTCTTTTCTATCTAATCCCAATGCGGTGGAGATCTACATCGTCAACCATACAATGTGTCACAGGGCCTATTTTTTGCCTCTAGGCACTGCGCGGCACAAGCACACCGAGCACTTGTAAGCCTACCTCAAGTTGTGCGTTTCCCCTGTTACAAATCACAAACAAAATACAACAGAGGCTAAAGAGAGTCAATGCACAACATATACGGGAAATTCCCAACCTTATATTATATATCCGAATACAAGGACAACTCAAGCACACCCACACAGCGTTTTCCCACTGTTTACAATCTGATCCTCACTCACAGATATGCACTCAAGTTACAACAAGGCTTACAAACACATAACCCTTGCCCTCTCACTCTGTATATCACGAATATGATATCTGCCAGCCTTATATACAAATAGCATAGCAGTCACATTACAGTTTTACATTCTTATTAGCAGTTACATGACAGTTGCTTTGCATACAAATGAACCTGGACACATCTAACTGCCTAACAGCCTTGGTCCAGCAACCATGCAGCCTTGGCTAATTGTTTCCCTCAACTCGTGCACACTTCCATGCACCTCACGCACGCAACTTCATGTCTTATGCATGAACTCAGCCGCCTCTTAGTTGTCTTGCATGCTTGCACACGTCCCAGCTCGTGTGCCACTGTCCAGCCTGCTCATGAGCACACACATGCCCATATTAAAACATGCCCACCCGCACATGTTACAACTTGCAAGTGCCCACACCCGCAAGCCATCTCATCAGTAAAGTGTTTGGCGCCCCAACACTCAAACANCTCTTCTAAGTCCACCTCCTCTACTTTTAGTATATGGGAGGGATCACTAACATATCTTCAAAGCATCGAAACATGGAACACATTGTGCACCCGATCCATACTAGGCGGTAGCGCCAACTTATAAGCTACCTTTCCAACTCATTGCAGCACTTCAAAGGGGCCAATGTATCTAGGTGCTAACTTTCCCTTACCTTACCACCAAAACGTATTACCCGCTTATAAAGGGAAACATTAATGAAAACTTTATCAACCACTTCAAATTCCACATCTTTTCTCTTTAAATCTACATAACTCTTTTGTCTGTCTTGGGCTTGTTTCATTCTATGCTTGATCAGTTGGATATCTTCTATCATTTTCTGAGTTATCTCCAACCCAAGAGCTGTATGCAACTCATCTTTCTTTTCTATCTAATCCCAATGCGGTGGAGATCTACATCGTCAACCATACAATGTGTCACAGGGCCTATTTTTTGCCTCTAGGCACTGCGCGGCACAAGCACACCGAGCACTTGTAAGCCTACCTCAAGTTGTGCGTTCCCCCTGTTACAAATCACAAACAAAATACAACAGAGGCTAAAGAGAGTCAATGCACAACATATACGGGAAATTCCCAACCTTATATTATATATCCGAATACAACGACAACTCAAGCACACCCACACAGCGTTTTCCCACTGTTTACAATCTGATCCTCACTCACAGATATGCACTCAAGTTACAACAAGGCTTACAAACACATAACCCTTGCCCTCTCACTCTGTATATCACGAATGTGATATCTGCCAGCCTTATATACAAATAGCACAGCAGTTACATTACAGTTTTACATTCTTATCAGCAGTTACATGACAGTTGCTTTGCATACAAATGAACCTGGACACATCTAACTGCCCAACAGCCTTGGTCCAGCAACCATGCAGCCTTGGCTAATTGTTTCCCTCAACTCGTGCACACTTCCATGCACCTCACGCACGCAACTTCATGTCTTATGCATGAACTCAGCCGCCTCTTAGTTGTCTTGCATGCTTGCACACGTCCCAGCTCGTGTGCCACTGTCCAGCCTGCTCATGAGCACACACACGCCCATGTTAAAACATGCCCACCCGCACATGTTACAACTTGCAAGTGCCCACACCCGCAAGCCATCTCATCAGTAAAGTGTTTGGCGCCCCAACACTCAAACACCCCGCGCCTGATGTCAACCATCCTTGTTCAGCACACACCCGTGTGTTGTCTTGGCGAGGCTGTGGCTAAGGATGAAAGCCACACGCCTGCCCTTGCCCTTTGTACGGGTCTTACACAAGGTTTCATAAGGAGCCATCTTAATTATAGACTGATAACTGTTATTATAGGCAAACTCCACCAATGGTAACATCTCACGCCAAGTCATTCTATAATCCATACATCATGCTCTCAACATATCCTCCAATACCTGATTCGTTCTCTCAGTTTGGCCATCTGTCTTAGGATGGTATGTTGTACTAAATGCTAACCTGGTACCCAAGTTTCTCTATAGACTGGTCCAGAAAGCTGACACAAATCTGGAATCTCTGTCCGACACTATTATCTTAGGCACACCATGGAGTTTGACTATCTTCCTGACATAGATCTGGGCCAACTGATTTGAGGTAGTACTATCCTTTATTGGAAGAAAATGGGATGATTTAGTCAATCTGTCTACTATCACCCATATCGCATTATACCCCTTTTGAACTCTTGGAAGGCCTGTGATAAAATCCATTAATAGACTTTCCCACTTCTATTCAAGAATGCTGAGTGGCTGAAACAAACCTGATGGTCTTTGGTGCTATACCTTCACCTGTTCACAAACCAGACATTTAGCCACATAATCTCCAAACTCTTTCTTCATACTTAGCCACCAATAACTCTTCTTCAAATATTGATACATCTTGTTTCCTCTAGGATGAGTAGTATATGGTGTATCATGAGCCTCCGCAAGAATCTTCTTCTTCAACTCAACATCTTGGGGAATGCATATACGATTCCGGAAATGGAGAACACCATCTAAAAGGTGAAATTTTAATATCTTGCACTTAAGCACTTGCTGACTTATTTTTTGGCACCACTCATCAGCAACTTGTTTTTCTTTAATCTCTTCCAAGAAAATAGGCCGAATTTCTAAACTGGCAAGCCTTCCCGGTATCACCTCTATTTGGTCCTTAATCAAATCTCCTAATAGCTCTTTCTGCCTTGTGAGTTGGGACAAGTAGGCATTTCTACTCAAGGCATCAGCTACTGCATTGGCCTTCCAGGCTGATACTTAATTTCATAATCATAATCCTTTACCAGCTCTAGCCATCTCCTTTGCCTCATATTATGCTCTCTTTGGGTGAAGAAGTGCTTCAAGCTCTTATGATTCGTATAAATGTTACTCTTTGTTCCATACAAGTAATGCCTCCATATTTTTAGTGCAAAAACTACAGCAATTAACTCTAAATCATGCGTAAGGTATCTCGTCTCATATTCTTTCAACTATCAAGAAGCATAGGCTATTACTGTACCCAACCGTATCAATACTGAATCGAGTCCTTGAAATGAAGCATCTGTATAAATATCATAATCTACACCCTCCTGTGGTAACACAAGAATACGAGTTGTGGTCAATCTTCTCTTCAACTCTTGAAAACTTTCTTCACAAGCATTCGACTATATGAAAGGAGTTCTCTGTCTAGTAAGAGTTGTAAGCAGCTTAGCTAACTGAGCAAATCCTGCTACGAACCACCTATAATAGCCTGCTAACCCCAAGAAACTTCTAATCTCCTTTACCGTCTTCGGCTTTTGCCATTCTAGAATCGCCTTCACCTTACTAGGATCCACTGATATACCCTCCTTTGAGACAGTATGACCTAGGAAGATGACTTGATCTAGCCAAAACTCACACTTAGCAAATTTGGCAAACAACTTCTTATCTCTCAATCGCTATAGCACAAATCTTAAGTGTTCTTCATGCTCCTCGTTTGTCTTAGAATAAACCAGGATGTCATCAATAAACATCACTATAAATTGTCAAGACAATCCTAGAACACTTGGTTAATTAAGTCCATAAAGACTGCTGGGGCATTGGTTAACCCAAAAGACATCACTACAAACTCATAATGCCCATATCTAGTTTGGAAAGCAGTCTTGGCAATATCTTGCTCCGCAACTTTTACTTGATAATAACCCGACCTCAAATCAATCTTTAAAAACACTGCTACTCCTTTCAGTCGATCAAACAAATCATCTATGTGAGGTAACGAGTACTTATTTTTCATCGTCACTTTATTCAACTCTCTATAATCTATACACATCCGTAGGGATCCATCTTTCTTCTTTACAAATAAAATTGGAGCACCCCAAGGAGAATGGCTAGGTCGAATAAAACCCTTGTCTACGAGTTCCTGAAGCTGCTTCTACAATTCTTGAAGCTCGGGTGGGGCCTTCCGATAAGGGTCCTTAGAAATGCTTCTCTTTCTCTAGCTAGTATAGCTGCGAAATATACAATAAAACTCACTAAATATATATATAAGAAAATATACATGTAGATGAGTATAAAATAGAGGGCCCATGCTAATTTTTCATTATATACAAAACTGTACATTAAGTAATAAAATTACTCAAAAACAATAAACTCGACAGTGTTGCCAGACCCTTCCGCTTCTTGATGCTCCATCCGACCAGATCTCATCTACTACCTGCAAAAACATTAAAAACAACGGGGCGAGCACTAATTGCTCAGTAAGTAAACCCGGCTTGCTACCATTCTATCTTCGCGGCTCTTATTCTGATTTTCTTTCCTTACATGCAACTTTTCTCTTCTTCTCTGCTCTAGTTTCTCACAACTCATGATAGTAGAAATGGTATCATGCATATGCACAAATGCAAAAGATGTGCACTTTCTTTTCTGTTTTTAATTTCTTTGCTTTATATTTCTTTCTTTCTTTCTTTTCTAGTCTTTCTTTCTTTTTATTCTTTCTTTTTTTCTATTCTTTCTTGCCGACCGGACTCAGTTGAGGAATGGATTCGGAACCCTGGCCATGTGAGTGTATTCTCTAATTCTTTCTAGGTACAGTCCTCATCCACATGCACTTCTAACGGATTGAAAATTCTTCTCTCTCATTTTGAGGCCGCTCACGAAAAGCAGCATGCATGCGGGGCTAGTCACTCATGGGTTCCCCATCGCAACAACCTTCTCTTCTCTTATTTAAAAGTGTTCTTTATTATATGGCATGTGAATATGTCATTCTCGACCATCTACAAACTCATCTCAAGAAAAAAAATAATAATATTCAATCATGCACTTCTCTTTAACAATTCATCAAATAATTTGTATGCATACACAAACTCTAAATTGGCCACACTTCTATATCTCCCTTTGTGGTTTTTGATAAACCCCTAGAGCGGATGGCTGTTTGTAGGCTTGTTTCTTTTGTTTCCTATTTTCGGGGCATGTCCCAAAATAGGCTGGTCGCCTTTTATTAGGCCTTTGTACATTGTTCTGTTTTCTTTAATATGATTACTTACTTATCAAAAAAAAGTGGAGCCAAACTTGGTGGTAATAATATTTATAAACATCTTCACGCTTTCCGGTTCATTAGAAATTATTATTCTTCTTATGCATTCCCCAAATTGTACATGGTCATGGAGACATATCCTCAAAAATAGGGAAGGGCTAGAAAAGAAAATCAAATATAACATTGGCAATGGTAACACCACCTCTCTTTGGTTTGATAACTGGCACCCGAACGGCCCCCTTGTTTGCACCTATGGGGAAAGGATTATTTATGATGCGGGGATTGGTAAGGATGCTAAAGTGAGTTCTGTGGTTGATGGATGCAACTGGAAGTGGCCAACTGCCAATTCTTGGGCTCTTATTAACATGGGGAATTCTGTGAATTTCACTCCTTCTAATGTTGATGACAAGATTTGTTGGATACCCTCACCTTCGGGGGATTTCTCTACCAAATCGGCTTGGGAGGCAATTAGAGGAAGGAGAGCAAAAGTTGAGTGGTGTGACTTGGTGTGGTTCCCAAAGGCTATTCCAAGATACTCTATGATCTTATGGATGGCTATAAAGGAGAGATTACCTACAAAGGACAGGTTGATGAGGTATGGGGCTACTACTAATGCTCATTGTTGCTTTTGTAACTCATCCATGGAATCTCTTGACCACTTATTTTTTGCATGCCCTTTTTCTAAGTCTATTTGGAGCAAGATCCTTAGTCTTATTGACCTTGGTTATGTGGTTAGACCCTGGCATGATTACATCCCTCATTTGGCAAGGATATGGAAAGGTAAGAGTCTTAAATTCACTTTGGGTAGGCTTTGTTTAGGGGCTACGGTTTATTGGATTTGGAGGGAACAAAATTCGCGAAGTTTTAGGGGTGACCATAAGGATTCTTTCACCATAATTGACGCTATCAAAAGTGTTATGAGAGATAAAGCTTTGGACCTTAGGAATGTCACAGCATCCTACAGCAATAGGATGTTGGCGAATGATTGGGGCCTCCCTAGATCTATTTTCAAAGACGTTCCTCAAGTTCTCAACACCGTTTGAAGATTGGATTACAGAGGGTTAAGCAGAAGGGTTTTTGCTTAGTTGTTTTGTCTCATTGGTAAAGCGTTTGATTTTGTGTTTTTCTTTTAATGATCCTAACCTAGGGAGGTGTCCTATGGTAGGTGGGATTTTTGGTGTTCTATTTACTTTCTTATTGGTGTTTATCTCCCTTTGTGGTTTTTGATAAACCCCTAGAGCGGATGGTTGTTTGTAGGCTTGTTTCTTTTGTTTCCTATTTTCGGGGAATGTCCCAAAATAGGCTGGTTGCCTTTTATTAGGCCTTTGTACATTGTTCTGTTTTCTTTAATATGATTCTTACTTATCAAAAAAAAAAAAAAAAAATTATTCTTATTATTTTTATATATGTTAGAAATAGTCATTGTGTAATAGTATTTTATAACTAGATTAAAGATAAAAAATTTAGACGAACACCCTTTTTAGGCTAGCAATTCTCTGGACTCTCTCTATAGGATACTCAGTGAATACTTGCCTACTGAGAGATTAAGTCTGAAAAGAAATTTTATGTCCTTGATAAGCCTTATCCGGATAAGCCTTATCCGGCTAAGCCTACACCTGATGCCACTCAGGATGTTAAGGATACTTATCAAAAGTTCCTTGATGATGCTAATAATGGCTAATGCATTATGCTAGCATCAAAGACATCTGAGCTACAAAAGTAGCATGAGAATATGGTTGCACATGCCATAATTTTGTACCTGAAGGAGCTATATTAAAAGAATGGTCAGGATGAGTCGCTGAAGGCTGCACTGCAATAGGGTCCCAGATATGCTGAAGGTCTGAACTGCCAGAAGGAAAGTCCCACAAACCATCCCGAATAATGTCTGAGACCCAAGCATCCCACGGCAACCCAGTGGAAGTCAAGGTTCTAAAAGGGAGAGGGTCACACAGAGGACCCTGCGGAAGCCAGTGATCTCGCCATAACATGGTGTCCCTACCATCTCCAATACAAGTCACAATAAGACCCCGGCAGGCATTCCAGGATGTGTTTCCCGGCAAATTGATCCTTCAATTCCTTCTTTATTTCTCCCAAGTATCAACCTTGGGTCTACCCGCACTCACATAATCTGCCAGCCTTGTGCGCCACCACAATTTCGCATCACCAGCCAATACATGCTAGTGACGAGACTTTCTCCACATCAGGGACTTTCGCTGCCTCAAAGTACTGCTCCATATCCCACAAGAAATTTTCCAACTCCTTGCGTTTCTAGAACCCTGAAAGCCTTTGGTTCGGGCACTCTTATCTTGGCTGTACTTCCCCCATCAAGACTACAGGATGGCATGTTTCAGCAAGGCATTGTCATCCTCTATGCCTCCAATCTCCTGTTGGTTTGGTCCCCATTTCCTAAATTGTGAGAGAATTTCGAAATTTGATCAACCGATAAAGTCTCTCATTGAGGTCCTCCTGGCCATCTTATCTCACCCAGCATTTCCTCTAACCACGTCAATCGTTCCCTCACAGCGTCTATGTCAACCTTTTTTGGCATGAAACAATATAATAAATATAAGACAACCTGGTTAAAACCGGGCTCTGATACCACTGTCACAGGGCCTATTTTTCGCTTTAGGTCTGCGCGACAGCGCACCCGGCACTTGTAAGCCTACCTCAAGTTGTCGTTCCCCCTGTTACAAATCACAAACAAATACAACAGAGGCTAAAGAGAGTCAATGCACAACATATACGGAAATCCAACCTTTATTATATATCCGATACAAGGACAACTCAAGCACACCACACAGTGTTTTCCCACTTTTTACAATCTGATCCTCACTCACATATTCCACTCAAGTTACAACAAGGCTTACAAACACATAACCCTTGCCCTCTCACTCTTATTCACGAATTGATATCTGCCAGCCTATATACAATACATACAGTCATACATGTTTACAATTCTTTGCAGTTACATGACAGTTGTTTGCATACAAGAACTGGACACATCTAACTGCCAACAGCCTTGGTCCAGCAACCATGCAGCCTTGTCTGAATTGTTTCCTCACTCGTGCACACTCCCATGCACCCACGCACGCAACTTCTGTCTATGCATAACTCAGCGCCTTTAGTGTCTGCTTCTTGCACACGTCCCAGCTCGTGTGCCACTGTCAGCCTGCTCATGAGCACACACACGCCCATGTTAAACATGCCCACCCGCACATGTTACAACTTGCAAGTGCCCACACCCTCAAGCCTTCATCAGTAAAGTGTTTGGCGCCCCAACACTCAAACACCCGCGCCTGATGCAGCCATCCTTGTTCACACACACCCCGTGTGTTGTCTGGCGAGGCTGTGGCTAAGGATGAAAGCCACACGCCTGCCCTTGCCCTTTGTACGGTCTTACACAAGGTTCTAAGGAGCCATCTTAATTATAGACTGATAACGTTTTATAGGCAAACTCCACCATGTGTAACATCTCACGCCAAGTCATTCTATAATCCATACATCATGCTCTCAACATATCCTCCAATACCTGATTCGTTCTCTCAGTTTGGCCATCTGTCTAGGATGGTATGTTGTACTAAATGCTAACCTGGTACCCAAGTTTTCTCATAGACGGGTCCAGAAGCTGACACAAATCTGGAATCTCTGTCCGACACTATTATCTTAGGCACACCATGGAGTTTGACTATCTTCCTGACATAGATCTGGGCCAACTGATTTGAGGTAGTACTATCCTTTATTGGAAGAATGGATGATTTAGTCAATCTGTCTACTATCACCCAATCGCATATACCCTTTTGAACTCTTGGAAGGCCTGTGATAAATCCATTAATAGACTTTCCCACTTCTATTCAAGAATGCTGAGTGGCTGAAACAAACCTGATGGTCTTTGGTGCTATACCTTCACCTGTCACAAACCAGACATTTAGCCACATAATCTCCAAACTCTTTCTTCATACTTAGCCACCAATAACTCTTCTCAAATATTGATACATCTTGTTTCCTCTAGGATATAGTATATGGTGTATCATGAGCTCCGCAAGAATCTTCTTCTTCAACTCAACATCTTGGGAATGCATATACGATTCCGGAAATGGAGAACACCATCTAAAAGGTGAAATTTTAATATCTTGCACTTAAGCACTTGCTGACTTATTTTTTGGCACCACTCATCAGCAACTTGTTTTTCTTTAATCTCTTCCAAGAAAATAGGCCGAATTTCTAAACTCAAGCCTTCCCGTACACCTCTATTTGGTCCTTAATCAATCTCCTAATAGCTCTTTCTGCCTTGTGAGTTGGGACAATGTAGGCATTTCTACTAAGGCATCAGCTACTGCATTGGCCTTCCAGGCTATACTTATTTCTAATCTAATCCTTACCAGCTCTAGCCATCTCCTTGCCTCATATTATGCTCTCTTTGGGTGAAGAAGTGCTTCAAGCTCTTATGATTCGTTATAAATGTTACTCTTTGTTCCATACAAGTAATGCCTCCATATTTTTAGTGCAAAAACACAGCAATTAACTCTAAATCATGCGTAAGGTATCTCGTCTCATATTCTTTCAACTATCAAGAAGCATAGTATACTGTACCCCCGTATCAATACTGAATCGAGTCTCTTGAATGAAGCATCTGTATAAATATCATAATCTACACCCTCCTGTGGTAACACAAGAATACGAGTTGTGGTCAACTTCTCTTCACTCTTGAAAACTTTCTTCACAAGCATTCGACTATTAAGGAGTTCTCTGTCTAGTAAAGTTGTAAGCAGCTTAGCTAACTGAGCAAATCCTGCTACGAACCACCTATAATAGCCTGCTAACCCCAAGAAACTTCTAATCTCCTTTACCGTCTTCGCTTTTGCCATTCTAGAATCGCCTTCACCTTACTAGGATCCACTGATATACCCTCCTTTGAGACAGTAGGACCTAGGAAGATGACTTGATCTAGCCAAACTCACACTTAGCAAATTTGGCAAACAACTTCTTATCTCTCATCGCTATAGCACAAATCTAAGTGTTCTTCGCTCCTCGTTTGTCTTAGAATAAACCAGGATGTCATCAATAACATCACTATAATTGTCAAGACAATCCTAGAACACTTGGTTAATTAAGTCCATAAAGACTCTGGGCATTGGTTAACCCAAAAGACACACTACAAACTCATAATGCCCATATCTAGTTTGGAAAGCAGTTCTGGCAATATCTTGCTCCGCAACTTTTACTTGATTAACCCGACCTCAAATCAATCTTTAAAAACACTGCTACTCCTTTCAGTCGATCAAACAATTCATCTATTTGGGTAAACGGTACTTATTTCATCGTCACTTATTCAACTCTCATAATCTATACACATCCGTAGGATCCATCTTTCTTCTTTACAAATAAATTGGAGCACCCCAAGGAGAATGGCTAGGTCGAAAAAACCCTTGTCTACGAGTTCCTGAAGCTGCTTCTACAATTCTTGAAGCCGGTGGGGCCTTCCGATAAGGGTCCTTAGAATGCTTCTCTTTCTCTAGCTAGTATAGCTGCGAAATATACATAAAACTCACTAAAATATAATATAGAAAATATACATGTAGATGAGTATAAAATAGAGGGCCCATGCTAATTTTTCATTATTACAAAACTGTACATTAAGTAATAAAATTACTCAAAAACAATAAACTCGACAGTGTTGCCAGACCCTTCCGCTTCTTGATGCTCCATCCGACCAGATCTCATCTACTACCTGCAAAAACATTAAACAAACGGGGCGAGCACTAATTGCTCATTATAAACCGGCTTGCTACCATTCTATCTTCGCGGCTCTTATTCTGATTTCTTTCCTTACATGCAACTTTTCTCTTCTTCTCTGCTCTAGTTTCTCACAACTCATGATATAGAAATGGTATCGCATAGCACAAATGCAAAGAGTGCACTTTCTTTTCTGTTTTTACACTCACACTTCTCCATTTTCACATACAACTGATGTTCTCTCAACCGCGTTAGTACCTTTCTCATATGAATCAAATGCTCATCCACATTCCGACTATATATCACAATATCATCCAAATATACCACCACAAACTCATCCAAGAATTCATACAGTACATCATTCATTAAATTGCAAAATGTAGCCGGTGCATTTGTCAAGCCAAATGGCATGACTAAGAATTCATAAGACCCATACCTGGTCACACAAGTGGTTTTGGGCTCATCTCCTGCCTCAATTCTGACTTGCCAATATCCCGATCGCAAGTTTAACTTAGTGAAAACTGAAGCTCCACTCAGCCTATTCAGGAGATCTTGAAAAAAGGGAACAGGATACTTGTTCCGAATTGTCACCTTGTTCAATGCCCTATAATCCACACACATCCGAAGGGAACCATCTTGCTTCTTCTGAAACAACACAGGAGCACCATACAGAGCCTTTGATGTTCTCACTGCACCTACATCAAGTAAATCATCAAGTTGTTTTCGGAGTTCTTTCAACTCCATGGGTGACATTCTGTAAGGTGGACGAGCAGGTGGGAACGCCCCTGGTTCCAACTCAATCTTGTGATCAATTGCTCGTCTTGGAGGAAGTTCTTTGGGCAACTCCCGTGGCATAACATCAGCAAAATTTTCTAACAATTCTGCCACTGCATTCGGCACTTCAACCTTCTTATCAGGTTTGATTTCTATCAACGCTGCCAAATATGTTTCCTGCCCTTTCTTTAGCCCACGCTTTACTGCCGTGGCTGAGATAGTAGTAAGCTTAGCTTGTCCTGGCTTGCTACTCACTCCAAGTGAACAGCAAGGTACAAAACAGGGACTTGATTCATGATTAATCATCATGCCATTCAAGTTAGGCACCACCGATACCTTGGCTGCTTTAAAAAAATCTATTCCCAAAATAACATCAAAATCATCTAAAGGAACAGCAGTTAAATGAATTTTACCCGTCCAGCAGCCCACACCAACCTGCACGTTGTAAGCTATTCCAGTCACCCCACGTGCACTCGAATTCACAGCCTTCACTGTTGTAGGACTCTTGGAAAGTGCTAGCCCCAACTTGGAAACAACCCGATCTGCCACAAAGTTATGAGTTGCTCCTGTGTCTAACAAAGCTTTAACTTGGTTATCCCTCACTTTCAACTCCACAAACAGTAGAGCATTTCGAGCAGCACCCTTGCTCACAACTCCAAGGTAAGTATCACCCTTGTTTTGCTTTGAATCCGCTTCTGCCCTCATAGCATTCATCAACTGCATCGGATTCATAGTGACTTGCTCACCACTAGACTCTCCCTCTTCACCCATCAAAGCATTCAACTTCTCTCTCTTTGGGCAATCCCTTGCCCTATGTGGCCCTCCACATATGAAACAACTGAACATCATTTTTCCCTCTTTGTTCTCCTTGGAAAAACTACTGGTAGCAACGGCCTTCCCCTTTTCACTAGCAGAATTTCTTTTCTGAAAGTGGAAGTCCTTTTTCTTGCTTCCCTTAAATTCCCGGTTGTCCTTCTTTTTGGCTTTCGTTGCAACAACAAGATCTCTCTCCTTGATATATTTGAAATCAATCAACCCATCTGCTGCAGCAATAGCACTAGGCAGATCATGCACCTTCTGCCTTCGCAATTCCACTTGCGCCCAGCCTTGCAAACCTGACATAAAGTTAAACAATTTGTCCTCCTCGGACATATTTTGTATGTCTAACAACAAGGAACTAAACTCCTTGACATACTCCCTCACAGTACCCTTTTGTTGGAGTTTCTTCATGCGGGTCCCAGGGCAGTTTTCCATGATGTGTTCCCCGGCAAGAATGATCCTTCAATTCCTTCTTTAGTTTCTCCCAAGTATCAACCTTGGGTCTACCCGCACTCACATCATCTGCTAGTCTGTGCGCCACCACAATTTCGCATCACCAGCCAAATCATGCTAGTGATCGAGACTTCTCCACACAGGGACTTTCACTGCCTCAAAGTACTGCTCCATATCCCACAAGAAATTTTCCAACTCCTTGCGTTTCTAGCACCCTGAAACGCCTTTGGTTCGGGCACTCTTATCTTGGCTTACTTCCCCCATCAAGACTATGAGGAAGGGCATGTTCAGCAAGGCATTGTCATCCTCTATGGCCTCTAATCCCTGTTGGTTTGGTCCACCATTTCCATAAATTGCTTATGGAGAATTTCGAAACTTTGATCAACCTGATCAAGTCTTCCATTGACGGTCATACCCTGGCCATCTTGAATCTCACCCAGCATCTCCTCTAACCGCGTCAATCGTTCCCTCACAGCGTCCATGTCAACCTTTTTGGCATGAATAACAATAAATAAATACAAGAACGAACCTGGTTAAAACCGGGCTCTATACCACTGTCACAGAGCCTATTTTTCGCCTCTAGGCACTGCACGGCAACAGCACACCGAGCACTTGTAAGCCTACCTCAAGTTATGCGTTCCCCCTGTTACAAATCACAAACACAATACAACAAGGCTAAAGAAGTCAATGCACAACATATACGGGAAATCCCACCTATTATATTTCTGAATACAAGGACAACTCAGCATACACACAGAGCGTTTCCCCACTGTTTACAATCTGATCCTCACTCACAGATTTGCACTCAAGTTACAACAAGGCTTACAAACACATAACCCTTGCCCTCTCACTCTCTATCTCACGAATGTGACATCTGCCAGCCTTAAATACAAATGGCACAGCAGTTACATAACAGTTTTACAATCTTATCAGCAGTTACATGACAGTTGGTTTACATACAAATGAACATGGACACATCTAACTGCCCCACAGCCTTGGTCCAGCAACCATGCAGCCTTGTCTGATTGTTTCCATCATCTAGTGCACACTCACATGCACCTCACGCATGTAACTTTCTGTCTCATGCATGAACTCAGCCGCCCGTTAGTTGTCTTGCATGCTTGCACACGTCCCAGCTCGTGTGCCACTGTCTAGCCTGCTCATGAGCACACACGCCCATGTTAAAACATGCCCACACGCACATGTTACAACTTGCAAGTGCCCACACCTGCAAGCCATTTCATCAGTAAAGTGTTTGAGTCCCAACACTCAAACACCCGACGGCTGATCTCAGCCATCCTTGTTCAACACACACCCATGTGTTGTCTTGGCGAGGCTGTGGCTAAGGATGAAAGCCACATGCCTGCCCTTGCCCTTTGTAAGGGTCTTACACCGTGTGTCTTTAGGTCCTTCAAACGAACAAGAGATCCAAATCCATAGAGAAAATCCTTACCGCAATGGATTTGTAGTTGTGGGCTTGGACATAGACAAAATGTTGGCCGAACCATGACATATAGTATGTCCTCTATCTATTTATTGATTCATGTTAAATCTAAATAAAATCTACACCTAATCACATGTGTGCTAAGCATTTAATCACACGTGCACTTTATGTCCAATCACGTGTGAGACTTGTATATTCATTTAGCCTAATCATTATGTGATTACTGATCAAATGGACACCCATTTATTCATTAGCGTGGTCATATATATAGTTTTATGTGAAAAACAAAGAGACATCAATTAATCCGATCATGGACGTACCTAAATATTGATGAGTGACTCAAAATTTTTGTTTTCATCGATTTGGTTTGTTATTTTTGCTTTCACCACCATGTATTTGTATTAATATTTTTAGATTTGACCCCACCTCGTTTTCTTGACCCCCTGTTTACTTTCATAAATAACATAAATCCTTTTACTGTTAATGCGCCCTTAGATCTTACAATACGATGTGTTGATGAATATCTACCTAATTACTCATTTACCATTTGTTTTAAGTTTTAACACCAAAAACTTAACGACGAGGGGATTTTTGTTATTTAATTATAACTAAGAGGGATTACTATTATTAACCTTGACATACATGTACATGAGGGAGAATTCCATGCTTTCTAGAAAATGATGCATATAAATACACATATATAAGAACCAATATGCTTCCAGACTAGGAATTACTTAAATGAGACCAACTAATACATAAGGAAGCATAAACAAATCCACTTTGTTCTTTTGACGTAGCCATTTATGCTCACAAAGAGATTAATTACATCTTAACCAGAACCTGTTTATCACAAAAAAGGTCTGTATTCAAGACATATATAATTGACTTTATCTACCATTTTTAGGCCTGAGCTCAATTCCTTCAATAATGAGGCCATGCTTAGTGCAGAATCCATGGAAATCAAATACCCTAAACAACAAGGTTCCTTCATCGCCATTTACATTGAAGAATTCACTCATCTCAATCTCCATCCATCCATCTCCTCTGTCTCGACAAAGTTGAGATGCATTTGTTGAAGGATTAAGAAACATGACACGCCTTTTCCCATTATCTCTTCCTTCAAAATACACACCAAATTGTAAAGCTATTCTTTCATACTCATTTCCAGACTTTGAAAGCTTAAACACAAAATAAGCCGCATAGGTGGTTCTGGGGGACAAAATTTTGGTTTCTATCCTTCCCTTCACATCGAGCCACCACACATGCATCAGTAGTTCAACCACTTCATCGAACCTGTAATTGCATAGATATATACACACAACACAACTCATACTAAATTACCATCTACATCATCAGTAAGGAAACTTATTTCCAGAATTAGAATTTCTTAGAAGATATGTAGAATTTCAAAATATTTATGCTGTTTGAGTAAATTGAAATCTCATTTTGAGTATGGAATAAAATTGTAGTGTTATAACAGCATAATCAGAAACCTGTGAAACAAATACAAAGACGGTAGAGAAACAACACACCTGGATTCATGCAGAGATTGCCATTTCCACCATTGAGGTTTTTCTCTGCATAACCATCTAATAACAAGCTGTCTTGCCGCAACCATGTAACATTTTTTTCCGCTTTCTTTCTCCAGTGAAAAACTCTTAAGTCAAAGAATGACAATGTTAAGTTTCGGCGCTTTCAGACTTGATAGCAGTAAGATTTAAGTTTAATCAAATTTGAGGGATTCTAATTTCCTCCATACAATCAAATATTTGAACAGGGCATTTGAAAGCGGAGTATATTGTTTATGCATAAATTTGAATGTTTTGTAGGTGAACTCATGGATCATTTGATGTAACTAATCAGATAGTACTTAGCAAGTCCAGATCCTATATTTGAATGGACCATATGCAAACCACCATGTTTGGCACGGCATATTTGCTGAAAATATCCCCGTGAATATAGATATTCATAAATGTCCATCATTTCTTCTACTTCATTTAAATTATTTATGGGAGAAATGCCCTTCATCAATAGTATCACTTAAGGTCGAAATTCCCATCTCACAAGAGAATTCAGTTCTTAAAGCTATGGACGGACCCACCTATTGATGAGTGGGGGCTGGTGACCCCAGTCAAAATATTTTTTCATAAATATGCTTTAGTTTTTATTTTGATCATCCTATATTTGTATTAATGTTTCAATATCTAACTCAACTCATTTACTTTTCTCCTATTTTATATTCTATTATTTAGAAATTGTCCCATCTAAAGTTAAGTTCTGAGTCCGTGTCCCTACTTAAACAGGAACAAGAGATTAAAATTTAGAAGTAATAATTTTGAAAATCATCTTTAAGCAACATTGATTAACTCACTTATCATATAAACTCTAGAGCCATTACAGTTCAATCAGTTATAGTTCATCTTTGCATAAGTGCTCACATGGGCATTTATTCAGAAACTTGGAAGATAAAATTTTCAAAATACCTCCCAAATTAAAAGTTGTTCGACTAATCCCCAGAAGCAACAAGAATTACATATGCAAAGAACATAAACTACCATTTTCAACAACAGACCGATAACTTTAAAAGCTTAACCTTTCACTGCAAAACTACTCAAAAGTACAATACCCACCATAACATAATAATATAAAATTTATTAAATACTTAATTATTATATAGTTTAAACTGCTTACCATGGTACCATTGTTGAGGATGATGGGGTTACGGCAAAGATGAAAATAAAGATTCTTCTTGGAGGAGCAAGTGGCGAGGAGCTCGGAGGAGGCGGAATTACAAACGATATCCTTGTAATCAGAGGGCAGAAACGTGTCCCAAACGACTTCGGAATCTGCAGCTGAATTGAAGAGACGGGACACCGCTGATAATCTACAGGCATCGCGAGGCGATGTGAGGGAGATGATTTTCGATAAGCAATCTACGGGCAGAACATCAACACTCGTATTCTCCATTTCACTGCCAAAAACGTCTCTGAAAGCTCGGCTGAGATATTTTTTCAGAAGGGTCAAAGTGATTGAGAGTTGTTATTTATTGGCGAAGCAGTTTGTTATTTATTGACAGAAATGCAATGATTGGAATTGTATCTGTATTTGATACGTAATGATTGGAATTTATTCTTTAGGAAAATAACAATTAACCCCAATAGTATTAGTTTTTACTAAAAGACCCCCTTAGTTATCTTTTGTTTCCAAAACTCTTAAGTGTGTATTCCTTGTTCTTATAAATTTGTGATATGGATGTAGTTATAGAAACCCTTAAAGGTGTGTTTGGTTGGGAGTAATCTATCATTACTGAGGTAATGTCATCTTATATTACTTGATTACCACATTTGGTTGTCTAGTAATATAAGATTTCGATAATTTTTTAAAACCAATAGTAATTATTGTTGGTAATATGAGAGGGAATTTGATTACCTCCATTTTCTTAGGTATTTTAAGATTACTTGGTAATCTTATTTTGTTACAATTTTACCCTTAACTATTAAAATTTTTGGACTATAACACCCTTGTTTTGAAAAAAATTTACAAAAAAATTCAAAAAACTATTTTATCCTTATATACAAAATTTTTAAGACATAAATACGCCTATACTTTGAAAAAATTACCCAAGGGTGGATCTAGCCACCACTACTAGCCATCGACTGTTGGAAACCACTGTCGGCGATTATCCACCGATGCTAGAATGGCACAAGATTAGTCGGATCTGACTGATCGAAAAAGGTCAGATCTACGACCTTTGGTCACCGTTAAAGGCCAGAAAATCAAATATATCTAGTCATCATTGATGACCAAATTATGGTCGTCAACGGCTAGAACACTTGCCGTCAATAGCCAAAACACCGCTAACGATCAAATACAAAGCTCAAATCAAAGCCTTTAGAAAGCACAAGGCTCAGAAGAAGGCTATACAAAAAACATAGCTTAGGAGGCCCAAAAGAGAAAACCTGGTTATGCTCTACCCGCCACTCAAGCCCACACAAAATAAGGCCTAGCCAACCAAGCTCTAAAAATCTATACAAAATAACATGAGGCTGATGTCCAAAATGATTGCCCAGCCCACCACGATCCAAAGCACAGCAGGAGCCCAAATCGTCCCCTGTCCAGCATGATCCACGGCCTAAAGCACAAAATCTGCACAAACATCTTCCTGGGCATTACAACATCTAGCAGTAGCACTAACACGGACTTCCCAAAAGTTGCAGCATCTCAACCTCTCTATCTTAAGCCAAGAGTTTTAGGTATACGAGGTAGATGAATAATGAGGCCGAGGATTTTGAAAGTAATTAAATCTACAATGGAAAAAAAATGATGCATTTTTATATTAGAATTGCAAGATTCAACATAATTTTCATATTTTACCTTTTAGATGAATCGAATGGAACTCAAATTCACAACAGAAAATTACATTTACAAAGTTAATGCGTACAAAACACTAAAAAAAACTTTAAATCTTGACATAAACATGTTTATAGAAGATGTTTATGTTGAAGACATAATTCTATATACGTAGCATATTTAGGTCTAAGCTCAATTCCTTCAATAATAAAGGTGTTTCTAATATTATCACTATCATGAGATACAAGTAAACATCAACATTCCATCATCACGATTTTCATTGAAGAACTCTCCCATCTCAATCTCCATCTATCCATCTCCTTTGTCTCAATATCATTGCAAAATACTTCTAGCAAGGTCGATGAAAAAACTCTCCCTTTTCTCGCCATCTTTTAAGCAATACAAACACCAGAGATCCAAAGCTTGAGTTTGAGAAAAAACCAAATTAGAGTGTATGAGAGATATTGGGTGTATTTGAGACTTGAGTTTTTGGAGAATTTTCACCAAATTTTTGTATACTCCATTTTATTAATAAAATTCTTCTTTTATCTTTGCCTGACGTAGGTTAAAAAGCTAAACCATGTAAATTATTGTGTGTATTATTGTTTTTTCCAATTTTTCTTGCCGTTAATTATTATCGGTGAGATTGAGTTTGACACAACAAAATAAAAGTTAGAGAAAATGACTAATAATCCAAATAACATATTAATCAGTCATACATATATTGAAGTTCAAGAAGATTGACATACTTAAAATAAATTATTGTATAATGATAGATCAAAGAGAAATACATGCATATATAACAGGTTTTTATTGGATTGTAGAACCAATAACATACTTAAAGCGAGCCAGCTTAAAAATAACATAAATATGCTTAGTTTTAATCAAAGTGATTCACACACTTGATTGAACTAAGACATTATTTTGAACTTAAATTTAATTGATTAAAGGGGTATTGGATTAATGAATAACCTGGCGATGTCTCATTTTTAAAATCCTTCAAAAATTTGAATTAATGCATACTATGTCTGTAGATTTTCTACCTCTTTTAAACATTTATATCCATATGTACATATATGGGCTTATCTGATCATATGTCACGTTAATGACAGTGATTGAAGGGTGCATGTATATCCATCAATGCATAGACAAATAGATGCGATTTAGAAGAATTAGGTGAAGATTTTGACTTGGAGGTGGTGGGGATGGACCAACAAATGGTCTAGGTGGCTTGGCTTGTACTGATGCAGGTGTATAGATAGTAAGATAGAGCTAGGGAGTGTCAAGGCGGTTCACTTGACCCCCTTGTCCTGAAAAATTATGTATCAGTACACTTGAAATATCAATATAATCCTTTATGTTTATAAATTTTCCAAAAATATACTCAAATTGTTCATTCTCAATTTTGGAAAATTTCCCCAAACGGTCTCAATATATCCATAAAAACGGTAAATATCCAATATTTTATCAAATCCAACAATTTATCCTGTTAACGTGACTAATTAGACTGCTTCTGGTGTTAAGAATGCTAGTTGAGCAATTCTAAATTGACTTTGGGATCCGTTAATTTTAAATTGAATAATATTGACTCCCGTAATACTTACCAAAACTCCAAGGGGATTAATTAACATCCTTATCAAGACATCCTTGTGCATTTTTCATTAACATCCTTTCAAGCATTAGCTATCAAGACTTAGACAGCGTTCATGAAATAGATGCAGATAATATTTCTAAAAGATATAATTATAAAGACTATATCTTAATATTATATATGTATATATATATATATTGTATCTAAAAATTATTAGTAATGGTTTTTAAATATTATACATATTCAAAAATTTTAGGAAAGATTTATAAACATGTTCATTATTTTACTCAAGATCTGGAATCTTTTAATGTCTTATATTTCTATAAAGTTATTAACTCTATAAACTAACATAAACACATAGTTTGTTTTAAGCTCCTTCATATGATCAGTTTTCTATTTAAATAATATGGATTAAAATTTTTATGAATTATAATACGAAAAACATGATTCAACATAAATATAGCAACATTAACTACTAAACTCTAAACTGTTAAACATTATTTTCATTTTTTATGGAGATGCCATATTGCTTCATGTATACATTTGACGGTTTCTTCTCTGGAGATGCCATATTGCTTCATGTATAAATGTGTATTGCTAATTAATTAGACTTAGACGGCATTCATGAAATGGATACACAGAATATTTCTAAAAGAAATAATTATAAAGACTACATCTTAATATAAACTTGGAGGCAAATAGAAGATTTATCTTGGTGATTAGAAGCTTGAAAAGTTTAGCATATGTGACTTTGAATATGAAGAGGTAAATGTGAAAGAACGAATTGTAGTGTAATATATAACTGCACAAATAGTACAACATCTTTCAATATCCCAACAGAAAATTGGTTGATTAATTTTGTTGTAAAGAAATTAATTCAATTCGTACAGTACAAATAAAATAAAAACAACTCGATGTTTGCTTTAAAATTTGCTGATGACCAACTCAGCATATAGATGACCAAGAGCATACTAAAACACCTGCAAAATTTGTCAATGCCTGCACAGATTTTGCATTTGCGACTGGAAATCTTTGTTGATCATTATAATTGGGCTGTATACTTCCAGAACCTGTTGCTTTAAAAGAAGCTCCATTTTTAAAGACATCCCTGACTGAATAAATTTTTGATGAGCTTCCCAATTTCCATATTACCTATTTGAATTAAACATCAATAAATATAACTATTATGTCAGAACCAATAACGTTATAACATTATGCTTGTTACATGTAACATTCTAGTATTACTATCAAATTAGAGTCCTGAAACATAAACTGTAACTCAACATCATGATAGTAACATATAGTTATACGAATTATATATCGAAGTTACCTCTTTCTTCCCTGATTTTTGCGCGATAAACAAGTTGGCTTCACTCATGATTTGAGGGTTCATGCTTCCTCCAATAGCATAGCTTGTCCATTCTTGGTACAAGTTATTTGCTACATGAGCAAATCCATAGCGAACTCTGCATTATTTTTCATGTCAAAGTTTTATCTCTGGCTAAAAATTAGAAAAAAAAACCATGTTCTAAAATTTAATAAGCATTCACCTTGGCATTCGTTGGCTACAATTGGGTCCAAAATGGTTGAATACTATAGTAACCTTCATGTTTTTGTCACTCGAGTACTCGTCAGTGTGCCCAAGAAGCATCACTTTGTCTTGGTTTTTGAACCAGTTGTTGGAGATTGTAACATCAGTGGAGCCTCGAGTGACATCGATTAGACCATCTTGACATGCATATAATGTATTGTGATCGATCCAAACCTTTGAAGCTCTAGCCACCGTAATTCCATCGCCATCTATTCCTCCAAAGTTCATTATCTTTGAGTTTGGACCCATGACTGAGCCTGATTCTCCAGATCGACAATGGTGGATATACAACCCGTGAATGATCACATTGCTCACCTGGTAAAGATAAATTAATAGTAAAGTCCTTGTATGATTGTATATTCATTTGGATACTAATTATTAGTTTAACTAGTTAAATATGTTTTTGCATGAGACACATTGAAAGAGAAGATTAGTGTTATTAATTACCTTATTGATCAAGAGACACCCAATGCCTGATATGTGAATGCGTGAACCACGTGCATCAATGGTAGTAAAACTACTTATGACAAGTGGTTTTTTAAGTTGGATATTCATGTGCCTTTGAAAAGTGATCCATACTTTTTGAGAGATTACAGTGGCTCCGTATCTGAGGGTTCCAGGTTTAGGGTTTAATGGGTCGTCACTAGAATTTGTAACTGTGTAATAGATTGTATCTTTACCAATGTTGTCACTCATCTTTCCGGCAAAACCTACGGATCAAGTGGCAAGTTGTTGCCGGTTGTTTGTCCAATCAGGGTTCCACCTCCAGCATTTATCAATTACATTCAATTCTAAGGCTAGACTAGCGGTAGAAACAAGGACAAAAGCAATGCAAAATGCAATAGCAAAGTGGTTCAGTACTTGTGCAACCATAATTAAAGTGTTTGTTATTAGACGAAGAGAAAGAGAAAAAGAGTTCGTTGTGATTAGAAAGTGAAGAGGGATCACAGATTAAATACAACTGAGCAAAAAACGTAAATAGAAAAAATGTAAGTAGTGTGGCTACAAATAGAAACAAAGTTACAAAATAGTGAGAATTTTTATAATGAGTGAAGCTACAAATAGAAACAAGTTATAGTAGTTAAGGAAGTTAGCTTTATTTGGAGATTGAAACAATTAGCAAATTAATACGGGCTATCAGCCTATCACGTTAGTGAAGTAGTTGCAGTTTCGTATATCACTAGTAATTTGTCCTGAGTATAACAATGACGCAACGATAACAAAATAATCATTCAAAATAGTTAACGAACTTGAAATATGTAATTTACTACTTAGGTTATAATGTTATTTGATTTTACATAAACACATTAACTCAATCCATTTAGGATTCTATAGTTGAAAAAAAGTGAATTATATATCACCAACCTAAAATCCTTTGTTGAAATATATGAAAGCCTTTTTTCTTTCCTTCCAAAGAACCCAGAAAATTTTCATCACACTGTAATCCCATAGAATAATAGTCTTCTCACGACCTTTTAAAGTTACATACTTCCACCAATAGCCTTACACCATTTTGGCAAGAAAATTCCACAACCATTTGGCAATAGGGCAATTCAAAAAGAGATGGTCGACACTTCCTAAGTTTTTCTTCCAGATAATACACCAATTTGTAGATAATGAAAAGGTTAGTCTTCTCTTTTGATTAATATCATTTGTATTTACTTTATTAAGAGGTACAATCCAAGCTAGGGAAGAAGGAGATCCGATGGGATAATTGAAAAATGATTTAGAAGAAAACTTACCAGGCCTATTCAGAAGCTATAACCTACTATCTTCTTTCATTTCATTAAGAGAAACACTTCGAAGCAATTGTAGAATCTCAACATGTTGACTAAACGAGACTCTTATCATTTAAGTTTCTAAAAAATTTAAGGTTCCAACTTCCAACCCTAAGGAAAAGAGGAAACATCAACCATATTAGCAATGCAAAGTATTATGCCCAGTTGACAAAATACAGCCTCATCTACCCAAATATCTTCCCAAAATGTGATTTTCAACCCATTTCCCACCTCTAATTTGGTTTTCTGGAAAAAAAAATAAGAGCTACATCGACGAGTGTTTGTCCATGGACATCTACAAGAACTTCTCATAACTTCTTTAGTGTCCCAACCATTCTTATGAAGCTCATATTTGAACTAGCAGACACAAAAATGTTATTATCCTTATATTGTTTAACAGTTAAAGCAACACAACAGACAACAGTTTTGAAAGACACAGGAACAGATTGTCCGATAACACTATAATTTCAGGCAAAAGTTTAGTAACAATGTAAACGTCAAGAAACATATTGAAGTGCTTCCTGGTTTCTTCTCTTATCTTTCCCAAAAGATTGAGCATACTAGATATAAGCCATATGTTATACAAAGAGAATGAACTCAACGAAAACTGCAGACGAAAACGTCCCAGACCTGCCATATCAACCTTAAATGATGATATTACAACCTATCCTAACATCAATAGTGTTCAAAAAGGTATCAAAGACAATGATTTACAGTTTCTTCCACATATTAATAAAACCATCTGCAAATGACTTTAGGTTTCCCCACAAGGTTGATTTCTTGGAAACTTCATCTTTAGCCTCGCTACTAGAATTGTCACTGCACATAGAAATTTGACTTTTATTTTGATATTCATATGTGCGGAGAGGAATTTATAAAAGCACAGAAGAATAGAAAAATAAGATCCTTATGATTTACGGGGAAATAAAAATGACAACAATTTCTGCAATAAACATTAAGCCAAGCTAAACGAATTCCACATATTATAAATTTAAGATGGCAGAATAACCCACAATAGGGTCAAACAAGGACAATTATACAAAAAACATAATTTTCAAATTCGAAAAGAATTTCAGTGACCAAAGAACGTTTTGCTTCAAGGTGTCTGAATTGGATTGTGCACACTCAACAGCAAGCAAATTATAAACACCATCATGGTTTGGAATCTCTCAAGGTCAATGTGAAATGAACCCCCAAAACAAAGAAGACTGAAACAGATGTAGTTGTAAACTCTAAATATTTTCTAAACCTAACTTGGCCTGTATGTAAAGGGACATTAATAAGACTAGATCCAAAACCCATAGAGCAAGAGACTGTAGTACATTTTTTCAGATCAAATGCAATATTTTATTAGATAGGCCTCTCTAAAGTTCCCAATAAACTCCCACCAGATACAGGAACCGTTTTAAAAACTTGTTACTAGTATTGTTTTTCTGGATTAAAAAAAAAAAAGAAAAACTTTTTGTATAAAAGATGATGATTTACAAGTAGGGAACTTTAATAGTGGATAAGCAATCCAACAAACACCTTAAAAATATCAAAAACTAGATGATTCCAAACAAAAACAGAACTCCACATATGTCCCCAAAAAACAGCAACCAGGAAAAGAATTACTAAAAAAAATGTTCATCAGGACAAAGCAGCTTCCCAGTTGTGGCAGATGAAGAAAAAGGAAACTTCTGAATTCTGCAGAAACAAAAGTCTAAAAGCAAAGCCCAAAACTTGACTCATTTTTAATCTAGTTACTCATTGTTGTCGGCATCAAGCCCCCAGTTATTATATCCCAATGAATGTAGACACTACAGAGTTTATAATCACTATGGTCATATAAAACTTACACTGCATTCTGTTCAGGTTCAGAAGACCCTTTATATGGTTCGTCTTTGCGCTTTACATCACCAGGATCCAGTAAATAGTCCGACTTATTTTGTTCCTCTTTCTCATCTGCATTTACTAAGTGTGGATGAGATACTTCCTCAGTTTCTCCTTCTAAGATACGACGTTCACTTGCAACAAAATTAGAAGAAACACCCACAGCTTCTTTTTCACCATCTTCACTACCAGACTGACCACCCTGCAAGAATCAATAAAGAATAAGCAATATTAAGGTATACAAGACATTTCACTCTTGTAACAGGAAATAAAAATAAATAAATAAAATTTTTAAGCAGGAACAAATGAGAAAGAGGCCTAATCAATGAGTCGCCAATTAGTCCTCTAAAATACAGAGAAGTAGCAGCAGTAACTTGTGTAGCACCTATTTATACAAGTTCAACAAAAACTATCTTGACCCATAGACACATTATTTTTCATAATTCTTCTGTAGAAATGTCTTCCAAACCGCCATTTCATTTTAGGTATCATGTTTAGAAGAGAAACAAGTGAAAGCATGCTGCATAATAACATATGGACATGCTTTTTTTTACTGTTAGGATAAAGGAAGTTTATCAGTTTCCAGAAACAAGTGCCAACACCACTTATGGTGCCGAGCTACCTTGACATTTTACCTGGTGACAATATTCTTCTTTTCACAGTACCACATTTTTGCAATTAATAGACCACAACAAAGTAATATAAGAAAAATATGTATAAACACTTTGAAATTGTTGTCTCAAGATGATGCCTAAAACATCTGCCAGCTGAGCATTATACTTCCAAAGGGAGAAATTACCACAATCAACCTCCCAACCTCCTTGGACATCAGCCAGAAGTTCAATTTACTGATCCTAAGTGGTGTAAAACCTCTGATTCAACTAAACGGACCTTTCCATAGAACAAGTACCTTTCTCATTTTCCCAAAAAAAAAAAAAAAAAATAATAATAATAATAATAAAAGTTGAAAGATATCAAATACATACATGAACCGCAGGCTTTGCAACCTCTTCAAACAAGGTCCTCCCAGCCACAGAGGAGGCCAAAGGCCCTCCCTCAGTTTCTAGATGTCTGTCACTGGTATCAACAATCTCCACATCTTGAGCAACTATCTTATGGAGCTCATTTTGAGATTCCACATCGACATCGACATCCACTGTCACTTTATTCTTTTTTATTACCCCTACTCCTAAATTTTTATCAGTCCGTCTGTCTGAAGATGACATTTTAGATTCGTATTCTAGTTCCTGAAGAATTGTCCTAATAACATAGAAAGAACCACCCACGTTTTTTTGAGCATTGGTCACAGTTGGGAATTTTCCATTATGTGTAGCTCTGTAACTGCACAACATCAAATTAATGGTAAATTTCAACACAAACTTTTGTTTTAGTTTACATATTCTACTCTACAAACAATAAATATAAAGACAATAAAAAGCATAGAAATAGACAATAAATTATAGAACTCAAATTACAAAAGACATGGTTCCTCACTTTCCAGTCCACCCCAAAAGGAAAAAGAAATGAAAACACATTTCATATCAAGATGACAAACTGAATCCATTCGACTGAAGGTCTTCATTTCTTTACTAAAAAAAAAAATAGTGAAATTTCCAACATTATCTGGTGGATTTATTCATTTCTTATCTCATATTTTCTTCTAATTGAGCAGATAAATCTGAACACTCTCATTTCAACGACATGCATCTACAGACCTGTTTGGCCTCCCTAAATACATGGCAGGCTCTACCAAAATATGCAGAAAGAAAAACTAATGGTGCCACCGATTCTTGTCTGTCTAAAAACAATTTAAGCATTTCTACATCTTCTACACTACACTAACTTCATAAAGCTACATGTTAATATCCCCACTTCTCTAGATTGATCTTTCATTAGGGAAAAGGCTATCCCAATATACTGGTTTAATTGGAAGAAATAAAGAAAAAAAATCTCATTCTGAATGATTTACATGCACAGTTGAAATTGGCACATTCTCTAAATACATTAAAAAATAGGGTGACAAGTTATAAAGTACCATATATGCAGAGTAGTTTTAAAAAAATCAACTACATATGTGAAAACAAATAAAAATAAATACTTGTTCACGAAAGATTCCACCATAGCACGCCGTTCATCTTTTGAAACCTTTTTGTGACCTTTTTTGGCTTTTGGTACGTCAGAAGGAACACAGGCAGCCTGTGACCTTCCACGCCATTGTATATTTGACCCGTATACAGCATTGTTTATCTCAGTAAGAACTGTCAAGTATCAAGGTTGCATATTATTGCATGATTTTCTTACAGAATGATAATTTAAAACTTCAAAAGGAAATTTAAAAAAAAAAAAAACCATTTTTCAGGATAAGATATGAGCTATCAAATGAGAAAATGAGAAGCATTATCATCTCCAACCTCAAACAGTTAAAATTCAACAAACCACAGAGACATTGAATGACATTTTCTTCTGCATTAAAAATGGCTCAGTTAAGACATTGAAAACACAAGAAAAAAAATATTAAAAAATATATGGGTTACTCTCTTGGATTCTAGTTCAAGCATCATAGAGCATTGTTATCATTTTATAACATCATAGTCTCCAATCCTATACAATACTTGTACAGACTAGAGTTATAGGTGACCTAACATTAATTTTCCTCACATCTACGTAGTTATTTCACCATATATGGTTCTTCTAAAAGCAAAGAAAACGTGAATACATGAATAGAAACACACTGTTAGTCATCTCCTCTCATCCAATCTTAAGATTTTCATGTTTCACACTTTACAATACTAACATCCGTGTCTAAAAATCACACCTTTCACCATATTACAATCATGTAAATCTCACCAACCATACTCGACAGGCACCTCCCCGGTCAGGATTAAAATTGAAAGGTTCCTTAATTTTCTTCTAGCAACCATAACAAAGGCTGGTGACAAATTCCTTCTACAAAAATTCATGGGCATCATCACATATTAAAATCATGGCTCTGTTTGCAATTCATCAGATACGCTAAAATCATAAGAGGAAAAAAAAAAATCTCAATTTGATTTCGTTTCGTCTACTAAATGCTTGCTAAAGACAGGACAATATTTAGTCCATAATATAGTAATAAGAATACAACAAGATCACAACACAATTTAAGCGCCCATTTCTTTTGTATTACAGAAAACACAGCAACCACAAGCAGAGTAGCCTATGATGACAGAAATGCAAAAATATTGAAAACCCATCAACAACATTGGAGAAAGAAAGTGGGGTTTCTTTTGTTTCACTCACCGGTTCTATTTCTAGCAAGGAGAAGTTGATTAGTGAAACACTTGGAGCAAAAAATCTGTCGTCCTCTTACAATCTTCAACATCATTAAAGTATGTATATGTCTCCTCGAATCAAAATCCGATGCTCACGAACCCGTTTTCTTCTTCATTTCAAGCACGCGTAAACAGTCGTGGATTTGATTCAAGAGGGTTTTAGTATTAGGGCTTTACTGGTTAAAGTAAACGGACAGCGGTTTAGCTTTGGCCGGGTCTGGGTTTGAATTTGGGTTCAGGCAATGGTATTTAATTATTTATGATTAATTATTTTTAATTTTCAGAAACAAAAAATTAAATAGTAAATTCTTTTTTATAAATAACTTGAAATAATTTATAATCCCAGTTTGGAAATCTTGAAACTTTTAATTATCTTACTACAGTATTTTATGGCTGACTACCTTGGACTTGCAATAAAAATACTTGAAATTATGTTAATAAATAGTGATCAATCTGTTAAATATTTGAAATAATATTCAAGCTTAAATAATTAATTTAACCTTAAGAAATGACTTAAGGGAATATTACTAAACCCCCTCGAGTTCCCGAAAATTCTTTCGACCCCCTACCTTTAGCTAGGGTTACTTGAATCTGTCTCCAGACACTTAAGGGTGCGTTTGTTTTGTTATTTTGGATAAGATTTTGAGAATAATATTGGATAGTTGAATAGGGTGAGTATTACAAGGTAAAATTTAAAATTTAACAAAAAAACCCCATAGGTTTGCTAATTTAACTAAACACCCCAATATATAAAATTTTTATAAAATAACAAAAACACCTCCACCCACCCACAGTGCCAGATTCCGGCCATCACTGTCAAAATCTGGTCAGAAAATGGTATTACGATGCAAACCGGTCGGATTTGGCCGGTTGTGCGTCAATATGACCTTTTCCGGCCAGATCCACCACGGATTTGGCCGGAAAAGGCCAGATCTATGGCCAGATTTGGCCGTCGACGGCCGGAAAAGGCCAGATCTAGCTATCGTTGTCGGTCAACAATGGCCATTTCTTTGGTCATTGATGATGGCTAGATCTGGCCTTTTTCGGCCAGATCCATTGTGGATCTGACCGGAAAAGGCCAGATCGGTGAATTACTGGCCAGTTTCAGTCGTTTCTACGCTGTTGTGATAGATTCCGGCAACTATGGGTGAGTGGGGGTGTTTTTGTTAATTTTTAAACTTTTTTCTAGGGGTGTTTAATTAAATTAATAAACTTAAGGGGTCTAACAGTAATGAAAAAATAGAATAGCATTTCCCAAATAATTAAACAAACATGTATTTTGAGAATAGGATAGGGAATAGGGTTTGAAATAATAAAACAAATGGACCCTAAAATACCTCATCTGATAAAATAAAAATCAATAATATTATATTTACAAAGATTTCTGAGGTGACAAAAAATTAATGTAAGAGTGAAACAAAAAGTCAAACTCATTATATTCACTCTTTTATTCATTTTTTGTCACATCACTTTGTATGAAACTCTTTATAAGATTTCTTTGTAAGTGTAACATTACTCAATAAAAATTAAAGCTCTTTGTCACTCCTTCCGCTTCCAAGCTTTTCACTGCTCACATAATTTTTTCCTTCCAAACGTTTATCAAGCTCACAGCCAAAGAGACTCCTTGCAATATATCAACTGATATTACATCTCCAAGAAGAAAATAAATCCCAGAAAGTGAAAACAGTAAAACAAAAACCCAATAAAAAAAATAAAAAAATAGAACTCCAAAATCATTCACCAAACACCATCTATAATCCCACTCAGAATTAATAATTCTCTTCCCATCTCCTTCACACAAATAAAATCAATCTCAATTTTTCTTGCTCAAATGTACCACCATAAATAGCATAAACATCAGACCCCAGCAAGAGCCATTGATTTTGGGTTATTTAGTCTAGGAAAAGCAGGCCAATAGTACAAATAGAAACAAAGAAATCGAAGGTTGTTTATGAGAGGCCCAAGAAAAGGAATATGTTTTTGAAAATGAAAATCCAAGCCATAGAATTGAAAAAGGGTGACTGATTTGAAAAAGGGCTTTTTACAAATATAGATATAGTTTGGGGGTTTAGAGATATTCCAAATGAATAATGTCCCTTTCAAGTTCAAATCTTAAAAATTATTTTGATTTTTATCAATTCCTTTGATGTAATTTTACTAATTTATACTATTTTAACCTTAATAAAGGGACGAAAGAGGCAACTCATCACTAGCAAGCTACAAGGAAGGTATATCTGTAATATTATTATTAAGTAAAAACTGTGTATGATATACGTTAAGAAATGAGTTGATTTTTATCTAACATTAGATATATTCGTTTGTGTATTTGCGAAGGCATGAACGATCAAATTCTGAAAATTTAAGGTCATTCCTTTCCATGAACAAGAAGCAAATAAACTGAAAGTTGTTTCGGAGAGGCCCAAGAAAAGGAATATGCCTTTTAAAATGAAAATCCAAGCCAGAGAATTGAAAAATAGTGAATAGTTTGAAAAAGGGGTTTAATGTAAGATTGATATAGTTAGGGGGTTTAGAGAATAATCCAAATGAATAATGTCTCTTCAAGTTCAAACCTTAAAATTATTTTTATTTTTTATCTATTCAGTTGATGCAATTTATACTATTTTTATTTTAACCTTAATAGAGGGACGAAAGAGTTAGCAAGCTACAAGATATATATGTAACCTTATTATTAAGTAAAAATTATGTATGATATACGTTAAGAAATCGGTTGATTCTTATCTAACATTGGATTTATTCGTTTGTGTATATGTGAGGGCGTGAACAATCAAATTCTGAAATTGAAGGTCATTCCTTTCCATGAACAAGAGGCAATTAAAAATTTAAAACCTCATTAACAAGGCATTTTAATTTATATAGATCATCCTAGCTAGTTTAAATCTACATCTGTAAAATCAAATTCACAGTCAATCTCTGCAAGCAATTGAACATGGACACTCAGCTCTTTATTGAAGGCAACATTTTAACAGCTATATCTTCCATGCTTACCAGAAATTAAGTAACCAAGTCTAATGCTAAAATTATATTAACTCATTATGAATGATTTATATTGTCTGGTTATTTCACCTAAATTATTTCTTGTTTCACCAAGAAATGTATATATTCTTTTAATCCGTTGATTTCAGGAAGGGATGCTCCACCTAGTCATTACTTGTTCAAAATCGAGTCTTTCTCTTTACTATCTAAAGCTCCTCTACCAAAGTACACCTCAAACCAGTTTGATGCAGGAGGCTACAAATGGTATATATACGCTTTCTGCTCTATCTCTTAAGTATTTAAAATAAACTATATATGTTTAAAACATTATTATGACAATTCTCAATTCTACTGTATGGATGAAATACATTAAATGTTCTAACTCTTACAAACTTTGCAATTTAATATGAAAATGATAGGAAATTGTCTCTCGACCTATCTGGGGACAAGCAGAAAGATGGGGAAGGTTTTATCTCTATTTATTTAGCATTAACGGAAACGAGTTCGTTCTCTTCTGGGTGGGATGTGAACGTGGTTTTCAATTTTTTCATATTAGATCAACTTCAAAACAAGTATATTGTTGTACGAGGTAAGTCCTCGACAATAGGGAATAGTCTTCTGTGAAATGCACTAGTAATCATCTAATGATAATATATTACATTAATGCACTTGATATACACAGGCAATACAATGATATATCATTGTATAATTTTTTATGCATCTGTTTGCATCTTATATTTTTCCCTCGACAATGTATAATTATCGCAACTTTACATGTTTATCCCGCAGAGTGGATTGAAAGACGTTACCATGCAATGAAGACTGAATGGGGAATCACTAAATTTATAGACTTGGAAATGTTTCATAACCCTTTAAAGGGATACCTTATAGATGACACTTGTGTATTTGGTGCGGAGGTTTTTGTTGTCAAAAGCACTTTCAAAGGGGAGCGCTTATCCATGGTGAAGGAGCCTACTACTTATTTCCATACTTGGAAAGTTAATAATTTTTCGACTTTATCTGGTGATCAATATCATTACTCTGTGTCATTTGGAGACCAAAAATGGTATATAAAAAATTCCTCTAACACTTATTGATTTAATTTACTTCTTTTTGCTACTCAAATTACTTATGAAGTTGCTTGTTAATGTTTTGCAGGCAATTTGGTTTCATCCCTAGAGGAGTTGGAGAAGGCAAGGGCAGCTACATTTCACTTTATCTATTTATTCTTGCTTCAAGTATTCCTGACAATACTAAATTGTTTGTGAATTTCATTCTACGTGTCAAAGATCAAATGAACGGAAAAGACTTTTTATTTCAAAGTACGTCTATGATGTGCACACAAATATTTTGAGTTGTGTAAATTTCTTGGTTTCTTTTGAGTTTGATGGAGGTTTTTTTGTTATTTATCTTTAGATAACATCTTGTTCCCTTGTCCGTTGTTTTCGAAGGCCCAAGATGCAGAAAAATTCATGCCATTGGCTAAATTGAAGGACTCGAAACTGGGTTACTTGGTTAATGACACTTGCATCATGGAAGCAGAAGTTACTTTGCTTGGTTTGATAAATTAAAAGTCTCTTAATTCTGATGAAACATGTTGCAATTACTTCTTTTAGAGTTGAGAATTCATAAATTGTTGTCATCAAATAATATTTATACTAATTTGATATTAAAATTCTGCAATTGTATATTCTAGATTAAAGTCAGTGTTCGAAACTCCTTGGAAACATTATTGTCAATTCTTTCTTTCATATTGATAATTTGTTAGAAGATAACTTTATCTAAGGGTGTCAGACAAGTCGAGCGGCTCGCGAGCTAGCTCGACTCGACTCGTCTAGAGCTCGTCAAGAGCTCAACTCGTGGTTAGTCAAGTCGACTCGGCTCAAACTCAATGGGGTGATCAGGTTGAGTTCGATCAGGGGGAGGCTCGGTTGGTGAGCTCGCGAGCCTTGTGTGGCTCAAACTCGTAGGGACCTTTGGGTTAGTTTTATAAACCATGTGGGGCAAATTTGTAAAATTGGACTTTTAAAAAACTTCAAAAAATGACATTTACCCCTGACTTAAAAATAGTATAACATGATTTTCTCCCCTAAATTAGTTTCTCCCAAATCGCAAAAGAACCCTAAACCGTTCCACCGTGAATCAGGCAATTCCATATTGCCGTCTTGCCATCACCGATCGAAAAACCAGTCAGAGAAACAACAACTCCATCCCGCAAACATTAAAAAGATTTCTTCACCCCCAAATCCACTTCTACCCTTAAATCTTCAATCCACCATGAAAGCGATGCCCCTAATCACGTGTTCTTGCCGTTGCCGGTCAGAAATTGAAGGAAGAATTTGGTGAGTTAACCATTTTTGTTAAAATTATTTCATGAGCTGGGAAGAATTTTCAATATGTATCAGTGAGCTTTGATGCCATTATTGTTTTCTTGAATGTTTCGTTTCTAACGCATTGATGAGTTGGGTCATTGCTAAGTGCTAACAGTTCTTCATTTTCTGTTTCAGGAGTGGAGCTGTGGTTGTTTGAACAACTTTTAGAGCAAGCTGTATTTGTCACTGCTGGCTGCCCCTATCAAGTGAGAAATCTTCAAGTGAGGCATGAATAGATGATATGCAACGTGTTATTTGGATGGGTTTTACATTTCATTGTTAATCCTAAACAGGATTGAATATATTGAATATGACCAGTGAGATGTGTTTCTGCATTTTTGTTTCATTAAATGGCACAGACTGTGATTGTGGATTTCTGGTATCTGATAGATAAAAGAAGCATATTAATTTACAGTATTAATGATGTAATATTTTACAAATTTTTAGAGAAGATTTTAGATCCATGTATAAAATGTTTGAGCAAGCCTTTAAGATGGCTGCTCAAAAAGCTCATTCAAATGATATGTTCAGAGTTATGGGTCCAAAAAATATTCTTTTGAAATGGTGCAAAAGCAGTTCACATTGACTAGCAAGGGGTAGAACAACTAAATATTACCAACAGAATATCACTACCATTTGCAAGGACACCTTCGTATATATGTGATAAATATATACTCATTCAATTTATTTATATTGAATAAATAATCAAATAATGCATGTTCGTACAAAAATTTGCTATTTTGAAAATATTGTGTTAGCAAGAAAATAATAAACCATATTCATAGGCTACAAAACATCATATATTGAAACAAGGTAAAGCCTATTATCTTGACCAACCCAATTTGCAAAAAAGGAAAGAGGCAGCCTACACGGCAGTAAGGCAGCCTACAAGGTAATAAGGGAAATATTCAAAGAGCGAAAGAGGTAGCCTACATTTGGTTTATGTAATTTAATTTAATTTAATTTTGCTTCATGTCACTTTTTTTTCTTGAGTGTTGATTTGGTTTTTCAATTGTATGAATGGCCTCGGATGATACTTCCTCAAGCACCCCTACATTGGATGACATTAGAGCTGGGCATTTGGGACCGAGCCCAAAAGGCCAGTATCAAAACCCGGTTTTAGGACCAGTCCTCCCAAGGACCGGTCCTAAGAGGCCTGGTCCCAAAATGGGACCAGGCCTAAGGAGGAGGGCCCGGGCCCTCCACTGGGCCCTCCTCAAAGGCAGTTGTAATTCCACAACCACATTCGGTTGGGACGAGGTGTAGCCAAACACATGTGAGCTGCGAGTCAATGGGCATAAACATAGCCCAACCCCCCCGACCGTCAAAGAGGGTCGTGTCCGATGTCTGGCGATACTTCACCAAATCAAAACGGCCAAAGACAAATGGGGAGGGGGAAGAATCATGTGGGATATGTAATTTATGTGGAACCATTATTGGCGCTGAGAAGGGGACTTCGACGATGCGACGACACGTAGAGAAGAAGCATCCCCAAATAAATGCATCTTCAAGCGGATCAGGTAGACAAATTCAAACTCAACTTAATTTTAATCCACAATCCTCAACTCTCTCAACATGGCAATACAATACACATGTTGCATGAGAGGAAATAGCAAGATATATAGTTGCTACGGACTCTCCCATTTGTTTATCTGAAAATCCTTTTTTTGTTAATATGGTTAAAACTGCATTTTGTCCAGCATATACCCCTGTTAGTAGAACTACAAGTAGAAGAGATATACTAAAACTTTATAACAAAATAAATAATAAACTTAAAAACGAATTTCAAAATTTTAGGAATATATCTATTGCACTTACATCAGACATATGGGCTTGTAGATCAAAAACCGATTTTTTAACTGTTACAGTACATTTCTTAGATCATAATTGGGGTTTACAACAAAAATTGATAGGTTTTAAACCATTATATGAAAAACATAGTGCTGAAACTATTTATTTTACGATTCTTGAAGTTTTGCAAGAATATTTATTAACTGATAGAGTTGTAGCGCTAACGCTTGATAATGCAGCTACTAACACCACGACAATCTCTTCATTTGAAAATAGATTGGATCCGCGTGGTGAAGGCAAATTTTTTCACCAGAGATGTGCTTGCCACATCATCAATTTGATAGTTAAAGTAGGTTTAGATGCTATACATTCGAAGATGGAGAGGGTGCGCAGAGCTATCAGATTTATCGTCAGCGGTAGCAATAAAAGATGGCAGGAGTACGTCAAATATTGTAAGCAAGAGGACCCACCGGTTCGACCTTTGAAGTTATGTACAGACATGCCTATCCGTTGGAACTCTACCTACTTGATGTTGGAAAAAGCTTTGCCAACCACGAAAAAAATTACAGATTTCGTCAACCGGAAGAACTATCCAGAGGAAGTTGTCAACTATGATGATTGGGCGGTTTGTGAACTTTTTTATTCATTTCTTAAAATTTTTTATGATGCTACTAATACATTAAGTGGTATTTATTATCCAACTACTAATTTAGTGTTAGATATTTTAGTTCAAATTGCTAAAACTTTTGCTCAATATAGATATGATAACATTTTAAGTGAAATTGTTTCAAGTATGGAAGAAAAATATAAGAGATATTGGTTAGATATTCCATTCTTATATGGATTAGGCCTTTTTCTAGATCCTAGGTTTAAATTATCCGTAGTTAACGGTGTAATTACTGAGTTAGGCCATTATTTAGCACATGATTATACGTCTTATTTGACTGACTTTAAACACAAATTGGATAGGCTTTTTTCTTTATACGAGAACAGGTACAATGGAAGTGGAAGTGGAAGTGGAATGTCTAGGAGAGGCGATTAGGGCCTTGATGCAGCCCCCCCTCAAGGATCGAGCAAGTGGGCATATGTGGAACGTGGCGGAAGCTCCAGCTCATACATACATGGACCAAATGAGATGACTCGCTACCTACAGGTGGACCTGACTTTTATGACGATGAAGGAGCAACTTGACATGGATATTCTTCAATGGTGGAACCAACATGAAAGTCTATTCCCCATTATATCCCAAATGGCATGTGACATTTTATCTGTGTCGGTTTCTACAATTGCATCCGAGTCAACATTTTCAACGAGTGGTCGGATTGTTGAAGACAGAAGATGTTCTTTAATCAATGAGATGATTGAAGTGATAACGTGTTTACGGGATTGGACTCATTCAGAAAGAAGACTATAACAGCACCCTGAAGATCCCGAACTACTTGAACTCTTTAGGAATATAGATTTGAATAATGTAACTAGTATTGACGATGAAATAGAAGATGAATAATTTAATAAAAAAATTATTTAATTGTTTATTTGTGAAGCGTGAAATGTGAATATTACATTTATGTTAAAAATTAAAATTAACTATTAATTTATTATTTTTTAAAATTAATTAAATTTTTAGAAACTTACTAATCAACCCCTAAAAAAAATACTAAAAACCTCCTATAAAATTTTGTTTTGCCCCCAAAATATAAAAAAAATTAAGGGGGGAAAATAAAATTATCCAAACCCCATGGGACTAGTCCTAGGACCGATCCTGGGCCCATGGGACCAGTCCTGACCAGGCCTAAGGCCTAGTCCGGGTCTTGGATTTTCTCATGGGCTTGGGACCAAGCCTTAGTCCCAGGCCCATGAGTGACTGGTCCCATTTGGGACTAGTCCCAAGGGACCAGTCCTAAACGGGCCCAGGTCTGGGCCCGCAAGGGACCGATCCCTTGCCCAGCTCCAGATGACATCAACGATTGTGTTACAATCAGAGTAGTTGATCAGTGTAACATTTATGCAAGCAAAAATGGTACAGAAGCAAGTGTGAATAGCCCCGAAAATGTTGTGGACAATGACAATCCACTATAGAGGAAGAAGAGTGCCAAGACATCAGTGTGGTGGTAAGAATTTAGGGAGGTGGTTCTCCTTGGGGGTACAAAGAAGGGGGAGTGCATTCACTGTAAAACCAAGCTGAAAATGACTGCCACTAGAAGCACGACCCACTTCAATAGACATTTGAAGAGGTGTACGAAGAGAAAAGATTCCTTGAGGCAACAACAAATAAATTTTGCTTTTAGTTCTCAAGGTACCAATACTACCCTTCCTGCTCTACGGAGCCAATTCAGTATGCTTGAGATGAGTGAGCTAATTGCACATTGGGTGCTGACGCATGAGCATCCATTTCTATTGTGGAGGAAGAGGGATTGAACAATATGTTGAAGTATGGGATTCCTAAATGGAGTCTGATTTTCCATAATACTTGCAAGAATGATTGTATGAAAGTGTTTAATAATGAGAGGCAGAAGTTGAAGACCATATTGAAGGGTGTTAAGAAGATAAGTTTGATCACAGATCTATGGAGTTCAGGCAATCAAAGGATGGAATACATGGTGTTGACTGGGCATTGGATTTATGAAAATTGGAAGTTGAATAGACGGGTCTTGAACTTTGTTCATTTCCCTCCTCACGTATAGGTTTTGTCATTTCTAATGCCATATTCAAGTGTCTGATGGAGTGGGGAATTGAAGCAAAGGTCCACATGATCTTACTAGACAATGCTGCATCTAATGATGTGGCAGTCAAGGTCTTGAAGGAAAATTTCCAAGCTATGGGAAAGCTCATGTGTGTGGGAAAGTTGTTTCATGTTAGTTGTTGTGCACACATCCTGAATCTTGTTGTTCAAGATGGTCTTTATCAGATGACATCCGTGATAGTGTGGTATATGTAAATTCGTTGGAAAGTAGGCTAAAGGTGTTTTCAGAGATTGTTTTGCAGTGGAAATTGCCATTTCGCAAGCTTATTCTTGATTGCAAAACATGGTGGAATTCAACATATAATATGTTGGCAACGACAATCAAGTTTAGACTTGTTTTCCCTAGTGTGGAGGAGAGGGATATCAATTATCAGTATTGTCCCAAGGAGGAGGATTGGGACAAAGTAGAAAAAGTTCGTGAAATTTTAAAGGTGTTTAGTGGTACGACCAATCTCATATCGGGAAGTGATAATCTGACATCAAACTTATTTCTAAAACAAGTTTGTTCAATCAAGATTATGTTGGATAATAAGAGTGAGCATGAAGATGAATTTATAAGCCTAGTTAGTAAAAACGCGTATTATACGCGAATTATACGGACAGCCGTATAATTCGCGTATAAAACGCACGTATACGTATTTTACAAAATCTGCCGAATTATAAGCATATTTTAAGCCCTCCTGAATAATTCGCGAATTATTGAAAAAAAAAAAAAAACAAAAAGGTCACCCCCAAAACGACGTCGTTTTGTGGGTTTTTTACTAAAAATTAAAGCAGATCTCGGTCTTCAGTTCTTTAGTTCTTCTTCGTTCTTCCTTACTTCAGCTCTTCTTTAGCAATTTAGCTTTTCTTCCTCAAATCTGCACGTTTTCAGCTTTTCTTCATCTCTTGTTCTCTTTCCAAGCTTCAACTTCAAGTTCGGGACTTCAAGGTACACACTTAACACTTGTTCTCTTCTCTTTGGTGGATTGATGGATTTGTTATGGTAATAGATTGCTGGATTTGTTTGGGTATTGTATTTTTGGTATGATATGTTTTGCCGTTTGATGATTTGCTTATAATCCTGCACATTCTTACTGTTTCCACTACTTGCTTGTTGGAAATAATGATGGTATTGGAATGTTAGCGTTAGCTTTCTTTGTATGATTCTGAATTCATAAATACAAGTCTTTGGGATTTTGTCTTCTTTGTTTTGCTCTGTTTGTAAGTAACCATCAGTTGTGAGAGGTTTTGTTTCTGTGTATTGGTTTTTGTCATGAATTCTGCACTATTTGAGTGATTCCTTTGTTGGGGATCTTCCAAAGATTATTGGGTATAAGCCGTATAAGTTACTGAACCAAGTTACTGAACCATGGAGAACAAGTGCGCAATCAAGAAAGATGTTACTGAACGTCTGAACCAAGTTATAAAATTTAGAGAAAAATATTTCATTCACTTTATTAAAGTGCCTGTTTTGAGAGAATAGAACATGGTTTATTGATTTCATTTTCGCAGCCTTGTTTTGAGAGAATAGAAGAATCAAAATTTTAGTTTTTATTTTTTAGTAATAATAATATATAGGAATATTGAAGTGTGTTGGGTTTCAAATTTTCATGTAGTGCATAACTGGATATATGGCTGGAAAAGCAAGAATATATCAATACCAAACATCAAGTGGGGTCTGCCTCATAATTATTCAAAGTAGAGAAATTAAGATGATTAGATGGTTGTAAGACAATTGAATCATACTTTTACCTTATTAACATTTTTGAATACTAGTATACTACTGCAAATTTTGCTGTTAATCTGAAAATTTTGATATAGACACTGTCTAGAAGATTTAAAGTTTATTTTATCACAATTTCGTCCAGAACCTTATAGATTAAGATTGATCTCCCTCTGCACCTGACAAATAATTGTACGTTTCCTCTTTGATTTCATATGTTTATGATTATGTGTCTTTAACCTAATATTTACTTAAAACTTCTTGAGAAAGATACATGAATACTGAACGTGCATACATTTTTTAACATAAGATGGTAAGTACTGCACAAACCCTCTGATTATTCAGGTGTATGTAGACACTGTCGATTACATAAACCCTTGCCCCTCTCATTTTTTTTGATGGCCTCATCTGCCTTATTTGTAAAAATCCATTAAAATCAAGAAGACTTGGGAAATCAATTAAGCAACTTTATTTATGTGAAAGGGGACTATTTTGTTTTGTTCATGCATGTGAGAGGTAAAAATCGCTTAGCACTTTGTGATTTTCTTTCACTCATAACAGCATCCTTACTTTCCCATAAATTTCTATCACTTGATAGATGAATGGCTAACTGGTGAATATTGCATTAGGAGAAATAATTGCAACCATCACAAGCTGTATGATCAGATATGCTCATTAATTGTAGTGTGGGGATAGAGCTAAGGTCACTAGAAGTTGAAATTTTTATGTGCCTTTAGATGAGAAAGATATTGCGGATATAGGCATATACTGTATTTTTTTACTTATTTTTTGTCTCTTATGCGCATGAACCAAATCATACTTTTGTGGAAAATGTAATAGTCTTTTATTGCGAATTATTCTGAATAATGATATTGAAAGTTGATTCTATTTTCTAAATAAGCTGATTATTCTAAATACAATGCATAGGAAATAAAAGTTACTGCTATAATGCGTAGGAAAGAAAAAAGATTATATGCTAACTTTTTTTCTTTTGTATTGATGTTCTCTTTATGTTCTTGTAAATACAGACTCAAATCAATATGGTACGAAAAAAAGATAAAATTTGGGAGCATGTTGAGGAGCCAAGGGAATAAATGGAAATGTAAATTTTGTCAAAAAGTATCTAGTGGTGGGACTTACAGATTAAAGCACACTGTCGGGAATTACTGCCCTGATGTTGAGATTGTAGTAAAGTCAATCATGAGACACAAGCATGTGCATTCTTAGCTATGTCTGGAAGTGGAAACAAAAAATTAAAAGTTCAGCTGGTTCTTCTACTGCTTTAAACTCTATGATAATGAGGGGGAAACAGATTCACCATTTTCACTACTTTCTAAGGTAGCCAAAGACGTCAAAGTCAAGCATCTTTACTGAATGAATAAGAAAAAGACAGGAGTTTGTTGATAAATGCTTGCTAAGTGTTTTGTGGTGAACATATTGCTTTAATGTTGTTCAAACTGGTGCTTTTGGAGAATTTGTCAAGGCAGTGGCTGAATATGGTGCAGCATACAAGCTTCCATCTTATTCAACTCTTCGAACTAAGTTAATTCCAGAATCTAAAAAGGTGTTGATGAGTATGTTGCTATGTGAAGCATTCTTGGATACGTCTGATCTGGTTGCACTATAGTCTGATATATGGACTGATATAAGGCATCGATCTTTTATTAATCTTGTGGCATATTCACCTGGTGGTGCAGTGTTTATAAAATCATTGGATGTTTCTCGAGAAAGAAAAACTGGGATTTATCTGAAGAAATTGTTGTTTCTGTTATTGAATCAATTGGACAAGAACATGTTGTGCAATTCATAACTGATATGGTAGCAATTTCACATCTACTGGTGACATGCCCATGGATGGTATCCTCGAAGTTAAGACGAGGTGTGCTGCTCATGGAATTCAGCTTCTTTTGAAAGACATATATGAAGAAGTTAACTGGGTAAAGTTGCCACAGATGAAGCAAGAATATAGTTATGTTATGACACGGTACACAGTTCTTCATGCAGCAATGAAGAGTTCACCAAAGATAGACAATTGAGACAACCTTGTGCCACAAGATTTGCTTCAAATTTTTTAATGCTTCATCTGTGTTGGATTTGGAGAATGAACTTCGACTCTTTGTTGCTTCATCTGAATAGAGGGGTTTTGATTATTGTAAGACCGAATCAGGTAAAAGGGTCACTGAAATTGTTCGAGTGTTTTTTGGCTAGAGGAAGGGAGGTTATAAAAACCATTGAGCCATTGTTCGACTTCTTCGTTTGGTTGTGGTGATGGATCTACTGCTGGTTACTTATATGAAGCAATGACGAGGGCAAAAGTTGCAATCAAAGAAAGGTAATAGTGAGCAAGCAAGTATGGAGAATTTGGGAATTGTTTGAGAATCGTCGGGTCCACATCATTCACCTATACATGCTGCAACTGCCTTTCTCATCCAGCTTACTTTTGCTCACAAAATTTTAGAGAGGATAGGGAGATGAAAGTGGCATCAATTTCATCATGAAAACCGTGCTTCTAATAGAAGAAAAACATCCATTTATGAGAGAGGTTCAGTTGTATCGTAGTAGGCCGCTACCTTATTTACTGCCACGCAAAAACATTTTACAAACAAGTCTCCTCGTAAGTGTTTAAAAAATTTCAATATCTTTTATGTACATTGCTTTTCTCTTTATATTCAAGAAAGTTTTTTATGTCATTTGCAGGAATATGGTGGGATTACATGGGGATGATCTTCCTGTGCTCAAGAAGTATGCCATTCGAATTTTGAGTCAACCTTGTAGCGCTTCATCATGTGAGAGAAATTGGAGTGCCTTTGAGCTGCTCAAACAAAAAAAGGAATAGGTTGTCACATGAACTATAGACACACTTGTGTATGTGAGGATGAACATGTAATGATGGATAAATTCACTTCCACGATGAGTCGTGACTTGGAACCTATAGATCTTGAGAAATTGGGAGAGCTTCTAGACTATAATATGAAGAAATTCATATGGACGAAGATGCTAATTCCACATCAACAGTCGAGGATACATGGATGACTTATGGATAATGATGACATTGCTTGGTTGGACGATGCTCTTTTTTGAGTTGTTATTGACTTATTGTTGTTTATGTACTTTGGTTTTTGTTACAAACTATAATTTGAATCTTTGTTGTATTATTTGTGTATTTTATTTGTTTGAGGCTCTTATTCGACTTTGAATTTTGATTTTGTTATAGACTGATGTGTTTAATTTGATACTATAGTTAAATCTTGGCTAAATATTGTGTTTGAGTCTGGAGACTATAATTTGAATATCAGTTATGTATTATGTATTTGTGTTATTGGTTAATTGAATACTTTGCATTTGAAATGTTATGTTGATTTTAACCAGGTAGTCCATAAAAGTGTTAAAACTAAGATTGATATTCCTGTATTTTTCAAAACGTATTATTGACAATGCACCATATTATACCCGTATCGTATTTTTCCCGTATCCGAATTTTATGGTCGAATTTTTATAAACGTATTTTTCACCGTTTGCCGTATTATACCCGTAAAATTCCCGTACCCTTTTTTTGCTGTACCCGTATTTACTAACTAGGTTTATAAGGACCATGGTTAGGAAAATGAAGCAATAGTTTGACAAATATTGAGGGGAATGTAATTTGCTGATGGCTATGACTGTTGTATTGGACCCTAGACTAAAGATGAGGGTGATTCAGTGGCTGTTCCCTAAGATGTATCCTGAGGCTGAAGCGCAGGCAAATACTGTTAGTGTTCGGGATGCCTTGTATAAGGTCTATGGGGAGTATGTCGATGCCAGTACAACATTGACTACTGCTCGCACTTTTACATCTACGGGGGATGGACTTCAGGTAGTTGGTGAGGGGCTGGGGCAACGGTTGATAGGCCAGAGGTTTGGGATGATTTCAGTGAGTTTCTAGACGTGGTTGAGATGGTTAAGCCAACTAAATCAGAGTTAGATTTTTATTTGGGAGAGGTGTGTCATAAATGTGTGGGGGATCCTATGGAGTTTGATGCTTTGACATGGTGGAAGGCAAATGCAACGAAGTTCCCTATTTTGTCTGCTATGGGTCATGACATATTAGCCATCCTTATCACTACGGTTGCTTCTGAGTCTGCTTTCAATGCCGAGAGTAGGGTTATTGTCGAATCGATCATCACGGCCACAAAATTAAACCTAAATACCGTAGTTAGCGGTAAGCAGGGTAATCCAAAGAGAGCAAGACTAATGACCTAATGTACATTTGAGTTAACGAAAGAGAAATTGGCAAAATGATTTATTAAAACTACTTGCAGGAAATTAAAAGCATCAAATAAATTGCTAACTAAAACACAATATTAAAAGCGTTGTCGTTACGGGTTCGGTTTGACTTAAGACCAACTCTCACAATTCCTCTCCTCGCTCTTCAATTTCCTAAACCTACAAGGCTAGGCAAATCAATAGAAATATCTCCCGGCAATCTAGGTATAATCTATCTTGTCTCCCCGTCATCTTAGATACAGATCGATTGGTTAAAGACTATCATTGACTAACCGAAAAATGCTAAACCCTTAAACACCACTAGTTGGTACAATGTTAACAAGTACAACCTATCAACTTGTATCATCCAATCAACTAATTACACAACAAATGCATTCCTAGTAGAAATTATATTAAACGCTAATACAACTTGATTGCAATCAGTACTGAAGCAGTTTAAAGTCATAATCAACATTCAATAATCTCAAACCGACATTCAATTAGCGACAAGTTATATATCAATAAACATTCTCAATGGACATTATCAATTCAGCACGTCGAGCATCAGAATAATATTAAAGCATCGCAAACAAACTGAAACGAAAACAAATATAATCTGAATACAAGAAACTTAACCAAATGTCCAACATTCGGGCTCATCCAATTAGTCGAGAACTGATGAGGAGAGCAGGGGAGTCAATCTCGATCTCGCCTACATCGTAACAGACAACCGGGAATTCAGCCGCTCATGGTGGCGATGACAGAGGCTGAAACGGTGGAAACGAAGCTGATCATGGTAGAGAGGAAGTAATCGACAGTGGTATGATGCGAAGAAGGGGTGAAAACAACCAACGAACAACCCGGAATATGAACAGTTGCACTCGTTGGAAAACGTTAATTTTCCGGCGGGTCTTTCAGAAAATGGTGGCGAAAATGGGATCCGAGGGTGTCGATGGAAAGCTCTGGTGATGGGGAGTTCAGATCAGGTCCTGGAGAGATGAAAGGTCACCGAAAATGAGCGAAATCTTGGCTGGAAGATGAAGAGGCGCAGCGGCTATTTGGCGGATTTCGACGATTTTTGCGACGGCTGAAGCATCGAAGTGCTAGATCCAGCTGTGGGGAAGGAAGATCAGGTCTTGGGGAGCCCAAACGTCGCTAAAAACTGGAGAAATCACGACTGGAAGATGAAGATCGCGGCAGCAGAATACGAAGCGTCGAGGCAGCAAATCACGTCTCACGGTGGCATTGACGGCTGATGAAGATGATAGATGGATGGGGAAGATGAACCATCGTCGGAGCTCGCTGGAATCTGATCGGAGAAGGTGAAGGGTTTTGGTGGGCGGCAGCCACCTAATCTGCAACCATGAGCTACAATTTTATACAAAATTTAGCAAATTACCATTTAGTCCCTGCACATTTGAATGTGACAAAATCAACCACAAGATTATGACAATTTGACCCATAAATGGCATAAATGAGACAACATCAACCTTAGAAAATAAATCACATCCTAATATCAACTTACACAATCTCAAATTTCAATCCAAACATGTCAAATTAGTAAGAAAAACTCAAAATATGAATTTTAAACATGAATTCATAATTTCTCTTAATTGTCTCAATATAACTTCAAATCAATTACACATAGGGTTTTTTATCACCAAAATAGAGTCACTTTCATGACTCTAACAGTTATTGACACTTATCAAACATTGTTGGCTCCCGACACTGTGCAGATGCTTTTATGTGGATGCGATTGGTGTCAAACATTGAATGAGGTGAAGAAAGGGTGCAAAATAAGTTATATTGAATATTCTTTTGATTAAATTCAATAATTACATAATATTTTTACTAACTAAATTCAATTACTCCTCCTATGTCATTTTCAGGAAGAGGAGCAACCGTTGGAAATCATGCTTCCTATCCTGTAAGTTCCTAGGATTCAGTAGATGGTTTGGTTGTGGTAGGAGGCACACGCAGGTAAGAGTTTGATTCATTTCGGTTTTGTTGCATGATTATTCATTTTAGTTACCTAAAAAGATACTTATAAATTTAACATTTTTTGCAGCCGGGGGAAAATGGTGGTTTTAGTACAGGACAGCCCGTCTACAGACGACATCCACCTATATTTTGATTGTTGGACAGTTGTTTTTTTCATTTCCTGGACTATATTTTTTTCATTTTCTAGACTGTATTTTGATGAAAACTTGGTACACTTGCATTTTGTTGTATAGTTATCATGGTTAATATGATGCAAGCTATGCAGTAGGTATTAATTGACGCAAATTTGTGGATTTAAACAAGTTCTGGAGGGAAAAATAGACCGCAGGGCTGGAATTTACCAAGTTTGACCGAGCCTTGACAAGTTGGGCTCGAATATAGGCTCGCGAGCTCATTAACGAGCCAAGCTCTCAAGCCAACTCGAGCTCAACTCGAACTAGAGTTCGAGCCCCTTTTTCTTGGCTCAACAAGCTAGAGCTCGAACTAAGGATCCAATTAATTTGATCTTCTCTACTAAATGCTTGCAAAAAAAGGGACAAAATTTAGGCGATAATATAGTAATTAAAATAAAAATTAAAAAAATTTAAACACATAATTAAATGTCATCTCTTCTCTGTATTGTACAATGACCCAGCACAAAAAAAAAAAAAAAAAAAAAAAAAAAAAATTAATTGGATCAAGATCCAATCACAACAATAATCAATAGTCCATATGGGGTAAAATTGAATCTCCTTTAGTGAACCTATAAGTAAGGTGTCAAATACTGAATTTAATTGACATGCAATTAATAATTTAACCATTAAAAAAGAAAGAAAGGACAAAAAGGCAATTCACTAGCTGCAAGAATGGTATATGTACATAAAGTAAAAATGTTGTGCATATAGTATTATTAAAAAATGGTTTGATTCTTATTGGATATTGCATGAATTCATTTTATTTGCAAATTGTGAAGGCATAAAAAATTCAACAATCGAATTCTTAAAATTCATACTCATACCTTTGGACGAAGAAACGTTATCCAACATCCAATTAATTAGAAAAATAAAGAGAGGCAAAAACTAGTTTTGAAGCCGGACAGCCCCAACTCAGAAATGGCCATGGACTCCCTCGTCTCCATTCATGGTGGCATCCCAAGAGGTACAGATCTTCCATGCTTCTAGCTCAATTGATCTCACATAGAGCGTTTTGTTTCAATAATTATAAATACTAATTTTTTTTTTCAATTATTTTAGATCTTAAAACATTGTACTGGAATAGCATTTTACAAACTTAATTGAGTCAAAATTTCAAGTTTTAACTTAAAAGATCTCAATCCCATTACATATCTATGTTTAATTAATTTTAATTCTTTTTATCTTTTTATTTTAATTTCAGGAAGGGATGTTCCAATCTACCTAGTCATTACTTGTTCAAAATCGAGTCTTTCTCATCGCTATCAAAGCTCCCATACTTAATTACGCCTCAGACAAGTTTGATGCAGGGGGCTACCAATGGTATATATATTCTTACAATTTCTAATTATCTCTAATTTGTATAATAGCTACAGAATCATTTGGAAATGACAGGAAGTTACAGGAAATTGTCTCTCTACCCAAATGGAGACAAGTGCAGAGACGGGGAAGATCATATCTCTATTTGCTTGGCATTGGCTGAAATGAGTTCTCTCCCTTCAGGGTGGGAAATCAATGTGGTTTTCAATTTTTTTATATTCAATCAGTTACAGGACAAGCATTGTATTGTCCAAGGCACAACATATATAATTAAAGCAATGTGTAATTCATTGTGTATGAAATTAATATCTAAAGGAAAAACAAAGAAAAATCATTTGCTTAAATTTTAATCTTCGTGATGCAGATTGGAAAGAAAGGCGTTACCATGCAATGAAGACTGAATGGGGCATCTCCAAATTCATAGACCTGGAAACGTTTCATAATCCTGTAAATGGATATCTTATTGATGATATACTTGTGGTGTTTGGTACAGAGGTGTTGTCAAAAGTACTTTCAAAGGAGAGTGTTTATCCAGCTTGCATACATCTTAACTAATCTTCCGTGGTTTTAAAGTTGATGACCGGATAAATCTCCAATGTGACCACCCCTATTAGGGCCTGTGGGGACTCGAACTTAGAAACCCATGTTAGACCTTTTGCTCTTTTATCATCAAGTTACCCGGTGGTGGTTGAGGAGTGCTTATCACTGATGAAGCAACCTGCTGCTTGTCACCATTTTCTTGTAATGTTAATAATTTTTCGTCTTTACTTAATCAAACGTTACAATTCTGAATCATTTGGAGACTACAACTGGTATATATAATCATTTCCTTTAAGCAAACGTCCTGATTTCCTGACATGTGAAAACTGCTACTAATTAGATTAAACTTTGTAATGTCCTGTAGCGTGAAATTTGGTCAAACTTTAGTCTTCTAACGTGAGGAAAATCATGATGTCCGCACTACACACACATGTATATAAATAGATAGGATGTTAATTTACTCTGATTGACGTTTTGCAGGAATATCATTCTCTTTCCTAATGGAAATGGAGAAGCTCGGGGCAGCAACATTTCAATTTAGCTATCTTACGCTCAGTCAAGTGTTCTTATAAATACTAACTTGTTCGTGAAATTCATTCACTACAAGAAAAATATCATTTGACGTCTATTTTAATTCATTCACTACAAGTAAAATATCATTTGATGTCTATAAAAAATAGACGCTAATAATCAAGTTTAGACGCTGATTGTTTATCGCGTCTAAAATTCTTTAGTCGTCAACTAGTTGCAAAATCGCTGTCTCAGAAAATATCTGTGACTAGAAGCATGGTTGCACGCCAAAACTTTGTCTTTAATGACTAGCAATTTAGTTCCTAATTGCCTCGAAAAATAGTCCCTTCAATTAGACGTTGAATGAATGAGGGTAATTTGGTAAAATTACCTCGTGACTATTGATTTAGTCGCAGAATGTAGCATTTAGTGTAATGACTCTCTTTCTAGTTAGTATACCCGTAAAATAACAGTAAAACTTACTAAATATATATAAGAGAATATATACATATAAACGAGTATAAAATTATGAGCCCATATTTAATTTTCTTTATACACAAAACTTTACATAATATAATAAAGTCTCAAAATAGTAACTCGACACTTTTACCCAACCCTTCCGCTGCGTGATGTTCCAAGTGACCGCATCTCACCTGTTTCCTGCAAAAACATTAAAAACAATGGAGTGAGCACTAATTGCTCAGTAAGTAAACCTGCTATGCTACTCTTCTCTCTCCGTTGCTTAAATTCTGAATTTCTTTCCTTACTTCACGTTTCCTCATTTTTCTCTATTCTTTCTCTACTCTTACTCTGTTTATCTCTCTGTTCTTTCTCTATTGTAATTTCCCACTACTCAGACAATGGGCATGGTATTATGTAGATGTATAATGCAAATGCACAAATGTATAAAATATGCATTTTCTTTTCTATTTTTCTTATTCTGTTTTCTGTTTCTTTTCTCTGTATTTCTTTCTTTGCTTCCTTTTCTAGTCTTTCTTTCTTTCTTTTCTTTTCTAATCTTTCTTTTCTTTCTCATTCTTTTCTTTCTCATTCTTTTCTTTTCTTTCTTATTCTTTTCTTTCTTATTCTTTTGCCGATCGGACTCGGTTGAGGCATGGATTTGGAACCTTGGCCGTGTGAGTGTATTCTTCTTTCTTGGGTACAACCCTCATCCACATGCACTCTTACGGACTGTACCAATTCTTATTTCTTATTCTTAGGCCGCTCACTAAATGCGGGGAAAATTCTTCTTGTCACTCACGGATTCCTCATCGCAACAACCTTTTCTTCTTTTTATCTTTTTACACTTCTTTAAATAAAATTCAGTTTTGAACTTCTTTAATATTCACATTTCTTTCTATTTACTCTCTAACATTCTTTAGTGCTTTTTCATGCTTTCATGAGTATGTATGCATGTAGATGGTTTCATGCTTATATTTCTTCCTAAATTCACATGTTTAGATGCAATAATGCAATATGGAATGCAAACATGTCATTCTCTACCATCTACAAACTCATCTCAATATAACACATAATCATACTTATACAAACACTTCTCTTTGACATTTCATCAAACAACTTATGTGCACAAAGCAACTCTAATTTGGCTACACTTCTATCTCTTTTCTAGGCCACCGAAAATTGGGAATAAAACCCTCCATATTTAACGCCAAACCTGTCCAAAATATACACTCCAAAATTTCCACTCCAATTCTTCCAAACTTCATCCAAACATTCATCAAACATCAAATACACCAACACAACTTCTCATGGATAAGTTATAATTATCATTCAACACTAAACCCATTAACAATTCTTCATATAAAACATATATATGCATAAAAGAAATTATCTACATAATATTACTTAAATCATACTTAGGGTAGGGTTTATTTACCTTATATGTGAGCAATCCAACACTTTAAAAATCTTCTTTGATCCAACTCTCTTTCTCTTAAATCCTAAGGATGCTTGGGATTGAAAATCTACTCAAAAATACCCAAAATCTATGAATTTCCCTTGAAGAAGAATTGAAGAAATTGAGAGAATATGAAGGTGAAGCTGGCGTGAAAATAGATGAAGAGTGGCTAGGGTTTCACTCTTCAATTCTTGATATAACATAATATTATATATTAGTTTCCCATTTTGCCCTTGTACTTTCTTTAAAATTCCATCTATGTCCTTTAATCAATTACAGAAATGTCCTTATTTTTATTAACTTCTCCATGTTATTCTATCTCCTTTCACGGTCCACTTTTTCAACTAATTATGAGTGAAAAGACCATTTTACCCTTAATGAAATTTTAAGGCATTTTCTTCACACTTTCTCAAAATAACTTTAACAAAAATCAACTAAGGGTATAAGGGCATAAGTTAAGTTACGTACCTCAATGTGGGCGTCACATTTAGTGACTAAAAAATGGATAGTAATTCCCAAAAAAATAGATGTCGAATGCTTATGGGTAATTTGGTAAAAGCTTTTCGAACTACTTTTTTAGTTACAAAATGCCTCTTTTAGTGACTAAAACTTTAGTGGTAATTGCTAAATTTTTTAATCGGTGAATGTTGAACTGAAATATGGTAATTTCCTTTCCGCAACCATTAAATTAGTTGCAAAAAGTGTGTTTTAATGACTAAATTATTAGTGGCGAAAACAGCTCAATTTTGGTTGCTACAAGTATTTGGCTAATTTTCTTTCTTTGATTTCGCAACTAATCATTTGGTTAGGAAAATGGATTTTTCTGCATCTAAGTGGTATATATACTTGCCCATATTATATGAGATTTGGAAACTAATTTTTTTAGTCAATAATAATTGATTGGTCCAGGATTGATTATTATTTCTGCGACAAAAAATTTAGAGGGCAAATAGGATTACATTTAAGAGCAATGTTGCTGCTCCTTGTAATTCACCTGCTGAACACAACGAACATCAACAAAATAAGAGAGACACAATACAAAAATGTGGATCAATAACATCCATTGTCTTCATTGCATATAAAGTCAATAGTCCATACATGAGCAAAAAAATCCAAAAATGTACTATCATGTGTGCATAACCAAAAACAAAAGCATTCACCTATCATTTTCATCAATATATATCTATACGTGCATAACTCCAACTTACAAAATACCCACCTCATGTACACCATCTAAATATATGCGCAAGCAATCCCAAAAAGTCTAGAAAAAACCTATCCTACCCCCATGTCAGAATATATACTGCCCACACAACAAAAAAACTAACCATCAATGGTAGCATCTTAAATGTTACCAGTTGGAGTTCTAGACGTAGCTAATGCAGATGATGATGACTCATCATCAGTTGGAGATAGAGTTGGCTGTGGATCTGGAGTGGCAGTAGGTTGTGCATGTGCAGTTGCTATAGTCATGTGATTCATCATCTCAAATATTTTTTGATGTTGTTCTTCCAGCAATTTAACTTTATCCTTCAGTTCTTCAAACATTATGAGTTGCTCCTCCAAATCATAAATCCTTTTTTTTTTTTTTTTTTTTTTTTTTTTTTTTTTTTTTTTTTTTTTTTTTTTTGTGTTGTTGAATCGGGGCCGTAGCTCTGGTTGTTGTATCTTGCGGTCGAGTCACTGAAAGGCAAAATTTGAGTAATACCTGTGCCACCAGCAATCTGGAAGAGCATAATATAGAGGGGAAATCACACAATTTTTATCAAATTTGATAGAATCACGTTTTTATTGCAATTTATCAGAAAAAGTTAAACAAATTTTTTGAAAGGAACTAGAAATTCAAATGAAAAGTAAAGTACATATGCACAAGAAGTGATATCAATGATTATGCCATCAGCTACCCTTGACGTGTGGTAAGAACTGAAACGCCAGCAAACCACTCACTGTAGATGCATATGTCATGACTATATATGATGAAATCACAGAACTTGGTGCCCGGCATGGCCGCATGTGTAAGAACAATGGATGTTTCAGGGCTACTTATAGCCTTGCACTTCTTGTGCTGTCATAATATCATAATTAAAAAAAAAAACTGCCTTCATATTACTTCTTTGAGCAAGACAAATTATGATTAGGAATTAAATTGAAATTCTTACCATGCCAATGTGTTTCTTCATATTGGGAGAGTATCTGAGATTTTCAATGGGCCTGCTAGAAATAAATGCATTCAGCTATAAGTATAGTGTACAATGTAATCCCTGCAAATACTTCTAAAATGCAAATAAAGTACCCTTTCACTTCGACTACATCCCTTGGTTTCAAGCTTGCAAAATGCTGACTCATTTTTTCCTCAGGGTACGCCTGAAAAAATTATAAAGGAGTGGACAATGCAATTTAAAGAGCATTACATTAATGTGCAAGGATATCTTCAAAAACGGAAACTGAAAAAATAATGAGAATTAGCAATGTACCTTAATTAATAAGTCAAAGTATCCCTTGGAATCTGGATATGATATAGGAGTATACCTGAACATAAAAGACTGTAATAGCACAAGATACTTATCAATAAAATAGAAAAACAGAATAACCTGCTATGAAAAATATTAAGAACATCTAGCAACATAGCAAGGAACATCATCCAGTCATTTCAGAACAATTGTAAGTGCACAATCCACACAATATATTTTGCTAGGTAGTCATGACATTTGGTGTTCAGCAACTGGTTCCTCCCCACCAACATTTCGACAGGGAGATGGGAGAGAGTGAGAGAGAACTTAGAATCAATAAGCTGAACAATCTCTAATGAAAATTTATAAATTATGTGGTTTTGACCAGAAAACCACCCTCACCACGAAAAAGTACACTGGATATAAGGCAAACCTCAAAATCAGTAACCAAGCTACAAACACAGGAAATGCAAGTTCAAACAAACAAAGATTAGAACTGGAGGACTTACGGCCGTATGACATATTTTGTTTTTCCTTCAGCGTCTTGTCCTACTGGAGCCCTGCAGTTACGATAACACATAAAAGCAGACGAATTCAAAAGCACATTTGACTCTTATCCAAGAGTAATACTACCGTCATCGACGGTAGTGCACCGAATGATGTGACAAAATTCTAGCCGTTAATTAATATCAAGTTAAAATTAATCAACAGTCAAAATTTTGCCACATAATTCGGTGCACAAATTTGGTGTACTACCGTCGGTGGCTATATTATTTTCCTTATCCAATATCTACTCTAAATTATAAAAATCAGATTCTTCTTGAAAACCTGTAGGATACTTACAACCATCTCAAATTACAATCAGTGAAACATACCTTTTAAGGATGACGAAGCAACATCCAAACCCAATTTAGTGGATGGATCAAATGAGAATCTTCCATTTTGAGGAGATCGTTAAAAAAAAATTAACTACTTTGAACAAGCGTTCCAAACTTGGGACTTAGCAAATCAACTTAATAGTTCCACTGTAATTTACACAAAGTTCAAATAATTTTACTGCTTTTAATATCATGCAATTAGTTTTTCTTTAACACCTGTAGAAGGAACCCTCAATTCCTTCAAATCGTATCATTTCTAATTCATCTTGTGGACACCGATGAATTTGCCCCATTCATCTTGTATATTTATTGATATTTGTTAGATTTAAACAAAAAAAAAAAAAAAAAAAAAGCTTTAATGCCATTAAGACAGAAAGGGGAGATGAAATGAAGAAGACTAAATACCAAGACTGAAGATTTTGATTGGATTCGAAAAGAAAATTATCAAGAATTAAAGAATTCGTGAAAAGCAGTTGAGAATAAACTGCAGATTTTACTTACAGCAGAAAAGAGGAAGCTGCGTTTTTATATCAGGAAGATGATATAAAAACGCTGCCGTATTGTGCTTAGCACAAAACACACCGTATTGGTGTCCTGACAATAAACCCCAGTCTACTTTTACTCTTTACACTTTAACCCAAACTACTATACTTAGCTTTACTTAACATTTCTTTTGCCTAATATTTCCCCTTAAACAAAACACCTCTTGGTTTTGATCTTAACACTTCTCTTAACACTTCCTAATATTTCCCCTTAAACAAAACATCTCTACCATTTCTCCACATACACTAATTAACACATAGTAAGGTCATTCTTGTACCACACATAGTAATCCTTCCCATAGTTACACACAACACATTTCTACACAACACCTATATTTACACCAGAACTCTGTACCAGAAAATTGCAGCAGAATACACACCAATGATCAACAGGCCAACTTTACTCATTCACCAACCAGAACAATCAGCAACATTCATTCGGCAGCAGAACACACACTAATGATCAACAGCCCAACTTTACTCATTCACCAACTAGAACAATCAGCAACATTCATTCGGCAAACTAACATTAGCAGTTCATTAAAAACCAGAACAGCAACAATATCCATTCAAACAAAATAGCAAGTACCAGAAACATATCAACCACTCACCTCCAGTTAAACACCAACAACAGCAGTATTCACTTTCAGAGAAATCAATCAACACACATTTTTCATAAGTTCAAGCTTACACAACTTTAGTCATCAGCAACACCTAATGTTAATCAGTAGACATACCATTCCATAACTCCTTCAACAGATCATACTCCCATATAAGCAGAGAAGAACCACACATAGTTCAAGTTCACACAACTTCAGCAACTTCATACCATTCACTAGCAGCTTCATTTTGATAGATATCAGTACCACATAATCCAGCAACTCATCCTCATGACTTCAATCCTTAACACAACATCTGCATTCTCAATTAACAATTTCAAGAGAACAAAACTGAACAATCATTCTAATCAGATAAGGAATCTGTAACAGTGAGTTTCTCCTTCAGATAACTAAATTGATTTCCAGGTAAAGCTTTGGTTAAAATGTCTGCCACTTGGTACTCAGAAGCTACGTATTGCACACTTAAGCTCTTATTTGCAACTAAATCTCTCACATAATGCACATTAATTTCGATGTGCTTTGTTCGAGCATGAAATACAGGGTTTGAAGACAGTGCTCCAGCACTCATGTTGTCACACCATAGCATAGGGCAGTTGTTCAAACTAAGATCAACTTCTTTAAATAAATTCCTGATCCATACAAGTTCTGTAGAAGCTCGACTTAAGGCTCTGTATTCTGCCTCAGTAGATGATAGAGAAACCACCTTTTGTTTCTTTGAACTCCATTGAACTAAATTTCCTCAAATAAACACAGCATACCCACTTGTAGATCTCCTGTCATTAACATCAGTAGCCCAATCTGCATCTGCATAAGCTTCCAGTAGAAAATGTTCCCTTTTAGTAAATAATAACCCATGATTCAGTGTTCCCTTCACGTATCTAAGAACACTTTTACATGCTGTCCAATGATTGACAGTGGGCTGCAACTGAAATTGCCTTAACTTGTTCACAACAAACGCAAGATCAAGTCTGGACAATGTCAGATATTGCAGCCCTCCAACAATGCTTTTATACAGTGAAGGTTGATCAAACTGATCACTATCTTCTTTCCCCAGCCTAGTACCAGTAGCCATGGGAGTAATACAGGATTTAGATTCATTCATACCAGCCCTTAGCAGCAAATCTTGAGCATACTTACCTTGTGTGAACAATAACTCTTTAGCATTTCTCTTAAATTCAAATCCAAGAAAATAACTCATAGGACCAAGAACCTTTAAAGCAAATTGAGTATTCAAATCTGCCACTATCTGATCAACAAGTTGAGAGTTGTTTCCAGTAACTAATATGTCATCTACATACACCAGAGATAGACTACAGCAGATTCCTTTTTATAGAAAAATAGACTAACATCAGAAATAGAATTCTGAAATCCCCAACTTAATAGAGCCTGTTTCAACTTTTCAAACCAAGCTCTTGGAGCTTGTTTGAGTCTATATAGTGCTTTTTGCAACTGACATACCTGCCTTATTTGAGAAAAATCAGAGAAGCCTTCTCGTTGCATCATAAAAACTTGTTCAGTCAATTCTCTATTGAGAAATGCATTATTACATCTAGTTGCTGCACTTCCCACTGATTATACACTGCTAAGGATAAAATAATTCTAATAGTTGCTGCCTTAACTACTGGAGAAAAGGTCTCAAAATAATCAAGTCTAGGGGTTTGTTGAAACCCCTTGGCTACTAACCTAGCTTTATATTTTGAAAGAGAGCCATCTGAGTTTAACTTGGTTTTAAACACCCACTTGCAACCTACTATGTTCATACCATCTACATAGGGAACTAATTTCCAAGTCTGATTGTTCAGCAATGCTTGATATTCAGCCTCCATAGCAGTTTTCCATTATGGAGTTTTTAAAGCTTCAGTAACTGAGGTAGGTTCATGGAGTATTGTATGTGTAGATAAAAGAGCCTGAGGTATATTAGTTGAAACATAGCCCTTGGATCGGGTAACCATTGGATGAACATTTATATTTTTGCTATTAGCTAGGATGGGAAGAACAACCTCTAGCTGAATTCCAGGATTGGTTTGTGTTGAAGTGGATGCTGTAGGCATATTCTCAGAAGAGGATAAGGTATCAGCTTGGGGAGATAACATTCTATAGTTCTGAATGGACTCTGTTGAAGCATTCTCTTGATTAATGTCTGTAAAAATAGCAGATTTAGAATCTGAAGGTTTGGATGAGGATGAAGGTGATGGCAAGATCCAGGACTTAGTAACCTCACAAAATTCAGGTGAAGCAGGAGAAGACACATCAGGTTGAAAGCCAGACTTGAATGGGAAATCAGTCTCATTAAAACGAACTTGTTTAACCACATAACATCTGCCATTGGAATTCATACATCGAAACCCTTTATGAACAAGGCTATAACCCAAGAACACACATTTTTCAGTGTGAAAAAATAGTTTGTGCCTTTGATAAGGTCTAAGAAATGGATAACAACAGCAACCAAACACTTTTAGATCAGTATAATCTGGTACTTGTTGGAATAAGACTTCAACAGGGGATACAAAGTCAATAGCTGTTAAGGGAAGTCGGTTGAGTAGATACACTACTGTACTAAAGGCTGACCACCAGAATTTTAGAGGCATGGTTGCATGAGTTAGAAGGGACAACCCATACTCAGTAATAGTCCTATGTTTGCGTTCTACTCTACCATTTTACTGATGAAGATATGGACAAGGGTGCCTAAACAAGATGCCATGTTTCTCTAAATAACTAGTAAATGGTCGAAATTCCCCTCCCTAATCTGTTTGTAAGCATTTCAGTTTTGCATCTAATTGCTTCTCCATAAAACAATGAAACTGAGTAAACACATTAAAGACTTCAGACTTTAGTTTCAGTGGGTAGATCCATGTGTATCTACTAAAATCATCCACAAATATAGCATAATACCTATACCCTTCAGTAGAGAGAACAGGGGCAGGACCCCACAAGTTAGAGTATAATATCTCTAAAGGTTTCTTAGCCCTGGAAGCAGATTTAGTAAATGTACACTGTTTTAATTTTCCAAACTGACATGCTTCACAAAAAAATTCTTTATTTTCAGTATTTGTTTTTCTTACATTCAACTTTCCAAGTACATTATTTAGAATCTTACTACTAGGATGACCTAATCTAGCATGCCATAGTAAAACACTACTAGATGGCTCATTAAGTAAGATCTTATTTGCAGAATTACAAGCAAGAGCAGAATCTAAAACAGTGTCCAAAGAATACTCTTTATTGGGTTTGAATGAACTAACTCCATGAGTATGGAAGGCTGAAACAGAGCTAGAATCATAGAATGCAGGTCTTAGTGGAGAATCAACTGAAAGAGTAGCAATAGTGGGCAGGGTAAGCTGATAGAGACCATCCTTTACTTTCCCTTGAAGAAGAATAGCCTTGCTGTGCTTATCCTTTATCAAACAATGGTCAGCATGAATTTCAACTATCACATGATTATCTTTAGTGATTTGAGATATGCTTAATAGGTTCTTAGCAATACCAGGAACACACAAGATGTTATGAAGTTGAAAAATTCTATTTGAATCAGTAGAGGGTAGCAGTAATGTACCTGTATGGGTAATGGGAATGGACTGACCATTACCAACTTGTACTTGGGACCCTCCCTGGTAGTTAGATTTCATCAGCATGTTATTTGTATCAGCAGTCATATGATTTGAGGCTCTAGAGGTCATGTGCCAGGACTGATCCGTGAGTGTTTGTGGAGTAGCAATAGCTGGAGCCTTAACATGAGAGAACCCAGGTGTCAAAGAGGTAGTGTTTGAGAAAGTGTTTGTATTCTGGTCTGGTGAGTAATTTTGAGGTGGGTGTGGTCGAAATTATGGAGTGTTGTAACTTGGTTGAGAACTTCTAGGCATTCCAGCAGCAGAAAAATCATGAAAACCTTCAAAAGAGTTTGAAGAAGATTTGGGTGTTATAGTATTTGCTGCAAAGAGAGCTTGAGCAGGAGCATTAGGATCACGTGAGTTTCCTGAGTATGATTGAGTATTACTGACTGGAGAAGCAGTTATCTGGGCTGAAGAAGGACTGTAGTTACCATGATTTGTGTTCATAAACCACTGATACTTATAGTCAAAGCGGTGATAACATTGCAAGGCTGAGTGACCATTTTTCCCACATACTTGACAAATTAAACGAGGCTTGAAGTACCCTCTGCCTTGACCTCTGCCTCTCATCCCATTGTTCTTAAACTGACCAGCACCAGGAGTAGGATATTGAGTAGGAACAAGATGAGGAAAGGTGGTAGAATACATGGCTACATTAGAGGGTTGTTGTAAATTCCATGGTGTTGATAATTCAACATTCCTTGTGAAGACATAGGTGAAGGGTTAGAGTTCTACGATGTAGTTGGTTGAATAGTAGAGGGAGAACCAATATTATGAGGTATAACTCCTCCAGCCCTGGTATTTTGGAATTGTGGTACAAAAGGAATTTGGAACTGTGACACACCTCCAACATCACTTGAAGCTTGTTTTGTGGCTAGTAGTGCAGATGACATACCATGAAAGTTAGACAATATACTATTTTGCTTCTCAGTTCTCATCTCATGTTTGTGGAGTAGTATTTGTGCTTCTTGGAGAGTGGCAGTACTACTGTTAGCCACCAAATTAGCTACCATTGCATCAAACTCTGGACCTAAACCGTCTAGAATGTATAGCAACAATTCCTCATCTCCAATTTGAACTCCACTAGCCACTAGTTCATCCCTTAACTCTTTCATTTTCAAAATATACTCATTAACACTCATAGACTCTTTCTTAGTGCTTTGCAATAGATTTCTCAAATGAAGTGTTCTCACCTTTGAGAAAGACTGAAAATGCAACTCTAATGTATTCCAAATTTCATACGCATTACCGCACTTAGCAACATGTCTAAACATAGACTCGGTAATGGAAGAATTTAACCAGCTAACTAGAAATTGATATGTCTTTTTCCAATCAAAGTACTTAGGGTTAGGTTTCTTGATTATTCATTCAGAATCTTGAATTTGTTCAGTTAAAAACATAGAAGGGCATACATGCACACCTGTGAAGAAGCCATCAAGTGCATAGGAGGTTAACGCAGGTAACACCTGGGATCTCCAATGACTGTAGTTTCTTTCCCCAAGCTTGATTGATAGAGTTGGAAGAGAAGAATGGGCAACTGAACTCAGCGCATTTGCACTGTTAGGTAGCTCGTTCACTATCTTGGATCTAGAATTCAAGGATCCAGAACTGAGATTGGCCATGGACGTCTGTCTATAGCTCTGATAGCGTGAAGATTTTGATTGGATTCGAAAAGAAAATTAACAAGAATTAAAGAATTCGTGAAAAGCAGTTGAGAATAAACTGCAGATTTTACTTACAGCAGAAAACAGAGGAAGCTGCATTTTTATATCAGGAAGATGATATAAAAACGCTGCCGTATTGTGCTTAGTACAAAACACACCGTATTGGTGTCCTTACAATAAACCCCAGTCTACTTTTACTTTTTACACTTTAACCCAAACTACTATACTTAGCTTTACTTAACATTTCTTTTGCCTAATAAAGACAAGTTCCTAGAGCAACTCCAGATCTTTAAAATATAGTAATGTTCAAACATAAAACAGTTAACTAAAACAGAAGTTGCCAAAACAACCTGCACCAGGAGTTCAAGTTTTGACCTCAAAGTAGCACGATCCTTTCCCTCCTCGCCTTCTTCTAACAGCTATCACCATAAAAAAGAAACATATAAGTTGTCAGCATTCATAGAATGTCAACAAGAACCAAGAGACAAGATTTTGAATTTTGAATTTTGAATGGAAGAAGCTCGCTGGAAATGAAGAGAACGTACATCAAACACACATAATTAGATGCATTGTCGAACATATCAACATTTTAATAATTTGGGGGGTTCAAGTACAACTTGCTTAATAAATTTTTGATAATAAACCAGTAAGTTATTGTTACAAATCCAGCATCATATGCAAGTGGCAAAGAAAAAAACTAGTCTTGATATCGACAAAATGACAAGACGGTGCCATTTTTGCTTGGCCCTTTCTAAATGCTAAGTGACAATCGTTTTCTAATTCTAAGTCATCGTTCACTTTACTCTCTCACTTTACTCTTTCTTAGTTGTACACTTTACTCTTTCTCAATTTTATAAGAACAAATCTCAGATGTAATCTCTATTCATTCAGTTAGAAAACAAAGCTATTGAAATTGTGATTTTCTCTAGAAACTTCAATTTATCTTTCTCAAATTTACATGGTATCAAAGCCATAGACTAGCATCAATGGCGAATCTTTCTTCATCTAACAATTCCACCAGCAACTTGAACGCAGTCATGCAGAGCTCCTTGACTTCTTTCTCTTTAGCTTTTCCAATAAGTCTCTAGGTTGTTCATCCGAAGCTCACACGAGATAATTACTGAGACAATTACCGATTCTGGAAGTCTCAAATTCTTTATGCAGTAGGAGCACATGAGCTTGATGGCCACTTAATAGGTTTTATCTCCTATCCAGAACCTTTAATTGTGTTTGAGCATGAAATCTTAGTTGAATCAACTGAATCTAGGTCAAAAGATGAGATAAAATCTAGTACTGGACAGCGTATTAATCCAACTCATTTAGCTTGGAAAAGCACTGATAAGTTCCTTGTTACTTAGTTATTAGCGTCTATTTCAGAATGCATGTTTAGCTTTGTGTCAAAATGTCAGACTTCTACTGACACTTGACTTACACTTGAACATGAATTTTTTAGTGATTCAAAGGCTAGAGCTCTACATTCGAAAAGTTTATTACAAAATACTCAAAAAGGAAATTTAATAGTTTGTGATTACTTTAAAAAGATGAAAGGAATTGCCGAAAGTTTGAACTCCAGTGGTCAGGTTGTTTTGGATGAAGATTTACTTCAACATATTCTGGATGGATTAGGACCAGAATTTGATGTTGTTGTCGTCAATTTAACATCTAGAATTGGATCTAAATTTGACTCTGTTATGTTGCAAGAAGCACAATATTTGCTGCAAAAGTATGAAATGCATATTGAAAAATTCAACACTGTGGATTTCCTAAATAGTTCAGTACATCTTCATGCAATCAGTAATTCTGGTAATTCGTCAGGCATATCTAGCTCATCAAACGGAACTAATACTTATGTGCCTGCCTCTATTATAACTACAATACCTACTTCACAGCCGGATCAGACCTATTCCTCTTATTATATACCACCCTCTGGATTTGCTGGTTCACCTGGTCACTTTCATCCATCCTCTTATTTAGGACAGTTTGAACCACAGGTTAATACCTACAGACCATCTAGTTTCAATAATTACAACAGAGGTCATGGGAGAGGCAATGCTAAGGGAAGACCTATATGTCAAGTCTGCATCAAGATAGGACATACAACAGTCTAATGTTACCATAGATACAACTCCACTTACAATAGAGCTCCTCCATAGTTTGGATCTCCACCACAATTTGAGTCTCCTAGCTCTTTCAATTCTAAAAATTCTGGAAACTTTCTTCCTGCACACAATTCTTTTGGACATGGCAGTAGGTTTGGATCTGGTAACTTTGGAAATCAATAGGTGCACAATTTTACTACTGGTAACTCTTATACTGGGAATCAATCTCAATTTGTACCTAATCCTGCTCATTCCTCTCATGGATTACACTTTACTCAAGAATTCTCCAGAGGTTAACAACTTACTTCATCGGCTTCTAATGGTGAAAATTTAGTGTTCAAAGTTCCTAATCAGCAGTCTTTTTCACCTAGTCAAGTTTATTTTGTAGCTCCTTACTTGTCAAATGGTGTTCCATTGACTGCAAACCAGACTACTGCATTGGATCCAACCTGGTATATGGACTCCGGGGCTACTGATCATGTCACTTCATATCTAAATCAAATGCATAGTAGCAGGAATTATGAGGGAGCTGGGCAATTACAAGTTGGCAATGGTGAGTTCCTAAACATTTCTCATATTGGCTTTATATCATTACCTAGTTCCTTCTAATCTAAATGCCTCAATTTGAAAAAAAATTTGTGTGTCCCTAACATCACAAAAAACCTACTTAGTATTTCAAAGTTTACTAAAGACAATAATGTTGTGGTTGAGTTTCACTCTAATTGTTGTGTTGTTAAGGACAAGGTTACCAAAACAGTCCTTTTGCAGGGAGAGCTTAAAGAATGACTATATCAATTGAATCTTACCTCTACCTATCTTGTAAAATGCAATGATCAGTCTGTCTCAGTTGGTGTTAAATCTTTTGTGTCTGCCTTACAACCTTAGCCTAGTAAAATCTGTTCAAGTTCATTTTTGTGTAATAAGTCTCTGTTAGAAGACTCTAATAATTCTGAGAATCTTAATGTCAATTGTAAGTCTCATTTGAGTATGTGTAATAATTCCTCTGCTCAGAATAAAAATACTAATCATCCCTATGTTGATTCCTCTACTGAATTATCTTATATGAACACTGCATTGTGTGAATCTAACCTGAAGGCTGATACGTATTTCAAATCTAGTTTTGGTTTAAATCCTGCATTTATACATGATTCTGGTTTAAGTCCTAAATCTGCACTAGCATTGAACATTCAAACTAATAAGAGTTTAGAAAAGAATTTAACTTGGCACAAAAGACTTGCCATCCTCATACTGAAGTTTTCAGTCAGATTATAAGTCAAATTAAAGTGATCCTTTAGTAAAGTAAAAAATTCCTCACTCCATGTCATTTTGTGATGCTGGTCAACTTGGAAAGTTGCACAAAAATAGTTTTCCCTCCTCTTCATCTAGAGCTATTGAACCTTTGGCTTTAGTACATAATGATCTTTGGGGACCTGCTCCTATAGTCTCATTTGAAGGATATAGATACTATGTCCAGTTTGTAGATGATTTCAGTAGGTTCACTTGGCTTTTTCCTCTAAGAACTAAAGCTGAAACTCATTAAGTTTTTATTAAATTTCATCATTTGGCAGAAAGACAATTTGGTTACAAACTATAATGCTTACAATCTGATCAAGGTGGTAAGTATAAAGGTCTAATTCCAAATCTTGAACAAAATGGCATTCTGTTTAGGCATTCATGGGCATATGTTCATTCTCGAAATGGAATAAATGAGAGAAAACATAGGCATGTTGTTGAAACAAGTTTAACACTACTTGCCCATGCATTCATGCCATTGCATTTTTGGTGGTGTGCCTTTGAAACTGCAGTATTTTTAATCAACAGAATGCCTTCATCTGTTCTATAGTTTGTGTCACCTATCAAACTTTGTTTCATAGATTACCCCTTTATTCTTCTCTCAAAGTTTTTGGATATGCATGTTTTCCTCACATTAGAGACTTTAATCAACATAAATTTAGTTTCCATACTTTGAAATGTGTCTTCATAGGTTATAGTCTTGTGCATAAGGGTTTTAAGTGTTTAAGTCCCACTAGAAAGCTGTTTATCACTCCTAATGTTAGGTTTCATGAAGAAGAGTTTCCATTTGCTAGAAATTTTAACTTCTCTAGTCATTATTCATAGTCAAAATCCAATTTGTCACCTCAGCCTTCATCTGCTCAAAATAACCCTGTTTCTCAATTTCTTTTGTTCATACAATACACAACTTACCTTCAAATGATATAGCTCCTGCTATAGCTGCTCATAACTTACCTTCAAATTATATAGCTCCTGCCGCAGCTACTTCTGTAGAAAACTGTTCTCAACCAACTCTTACTCCAACAATTGGCAAGGTAGCTCTAATCTTATCCTCTTGTTCTCCAAATCCCACTCTTGCCCCTGCTGTAATATTTTCAATTCTGAATATGTTCCAAATACAGTTTCCTTACCTTTTTTACACTCATCTATCCCATCCACATCTTTACCTAATCGTTCTCTTGTTGTTGACATAGACCCTTCTCACTTTCTAAACACATCATCCCCACATATCACTCACAAACTTCCCACGTGCTCACTTGTAATTGATTTAGATCCTTCACAATTTCCTGCCCTATCCATTGGTTCTGAAGGTGTTGAGAATCAACATCCTATGATCACTAGAGCAAAGGTAACTTGTAACATGAGAACTGCCCTTATCACTTCTAGAAATACAGAGGTTCAGCCTAAACCTTCTACAGTTTAGGAGGCTTTAGCTAGTAAAGCTTGGCAAGAAGCTATGCAAAGTGAGTATGATGTTCTTGTCAAGAACAATACTTGGACATTAGTGCATAAGAGTTTTGATATGAACATTGTTGGAAACAAGTGGGTTTTTAGAGTTAAATTTCATGCTGATGGGACCTTACAAAAGTACAAGGCTGTTTTCAACAAACACCTGGCCTGGATTTCTTTGAAACTTTCAGCCCAATTATTAAACCTTCAACCATCAGAATTGTACTTACTTTAATAGTCACCCATAATTGGGCCATACAACAAATTGATGTAAATAATGATTTCCTTAATGGCACTCTGAATGGGACTGTGCTTATGAAGCAACTGGAAGGTTTTGAGTGTCCTCAGTTTCCATCTCATGTATGCAAGCTTAATAAGGCCCTTTATGGTCTTAAACAAGCTCCTAGAGCTTGGTTTGACAAGTTGAAAGAGGCACTCTTGACCAAAGGATTTCAGAATTCCATATCTGATTCCAACCTCTTCATACTTAAAAATAGGGATCAAGTAACCTATATTCTCATCTATGTAGATGATATTCTCATTATTGGATCTAACCATTCATTCATTCTTCAACTTGTTCAAGATTTGAACTTTAATTTCTCCTTGAAAGCACTTGGATCAATCAAATATTTTATGGGGTTAGAAGCCATTAGAACATCTAAGGGAATTACCTCTGGCAAACAAAATATGTTGTTGATCTACTTACCAAAACAAGAATGCTTGAAGCACATGCCTATCCAACTCCAATGACTATTGGCACAAAAATTTTCTCCACTGATAGTCCTTTGTTTGAGGATCCGAGTCTCTATAGAAGTACGGTGGGAGCATTACAATATTTAACATTAATCAGACTTGATATAAGCTTCTGTGTTAATAAACTCAGTCAATTCTTTCAAGCACCAACAGAGCTCCAGTGGCAAGCCTGTAAGAGAGTGCTCAGATTTATGAAGGGAACACAATATCACGGTCTGCAATTTAAACCAGCAGCCTCCTTAAGTGTTGAATGTTATGCAGATGCGGATTGGGGAAGTAATTTGGATGATAGAAGGTCAACTACTGCATATAGTGGAACTCTCCAAGCAAAACGTTGTTGCTCTCAGTTCTACTGATGCTAAGTATAGAGCCTTAGCCCACACAGCCATTGAAATTGCTTGGCTGCAAAGTGTATTTTTAGAATTGGGTTGAAAATTCCTATTGTTCCAGTGATATGGTGTGATAATGTCAATGTAGGAGCCTTGGCAGCATATCCTTTTTTTCATGCAAGAATAAAACACATCAAAATCGACACTCACTACACCAGAGATCAGGTTCTGTCAAAACAAATAGTTGTGCAATATGTTCCTTCAAAACTGCAAATTGCAAATGTTTTGACTAAAGCATGTCTGCTGCTCAGTTTCATGAGTTAAAGTGTAAACTCACTGTTGTTGTGGTGACTAAAAGTGAGGGAAATTCGAGCTATACAGAGGCCTCTTGTTTTGGTTGATTTGAGGAATTAGTTGTTGTAGAGCTACAGATTTGTTGCAAGTATTATTGTAGAACTTCAGGTTTAATGGTTGAGTTACAGTTAACTTGCATTGCAGATTAATGCCAGTTGGTTTAAAGAGTTGATTGTTGTAGAGTTGCAGATTTGCTGCAAGTTTTAGTGTAGAATTACAGGTTTAATGATTGAATTGTAGTTGATTCACACTGTAGATTAATGCAGGTTGGTTTGAGGAGTTGATTATAGGTTGGTTTGCGGAGTTGATTGTTGCAGAGCTACAGATTTGCTGCAAATTTTAGTGTAGAATTGCTTATTTGAGGATGTGCAATTTTGGTTGATTTGAAGAGCTACAAATTTGCTGCAAGTTTTAGTGTAGAATTGAAAGTTGTGGTTGATTTGAGGATGTGCAATTTTGGTTGATTTGGGGAGCTGATTGTTGCAAGTTTAATATGGAGCTGATATTATTGCAAGTTTAAATATGCAATTTTGAAGTTTAATATGCGTGTTTCAGAGTTGACTTCAGAAGATGGTTTAAGCTACAAGATTAATGCAGATTTGAGAAGTTGTTTTGAGCTGATCTAAGAAGTTGATTTGAGTGGAATATTGAGACAGTTGAAATGTGAACCAGTTTTGCTTAAAGGGAAGTATTAGCAAAAGGTTAAAACATCTAAGAAGTTGAGATAGTTGAAAAGTGAACGAGTTTTGCTTAAGGGGAAGTATCAGCAAAAGGACAAGATGGTGCCGTTTCTGCTTGGCCCTTTACTAAATGCAAAGTGACGTCGCTTTCTAATTCAAAGTCATCATTCAATTTACTCTTTCTCACTTTATTCTTTCTCAGTTGTACACTTTACTCTTTCTCAATTGTATAAGAACAAATTTCAGATGTAATCTCTATTCATTCAGTTAGAAAACAAAGCTACTGAAATTGTGTATTTCTCTAGAAACTTCAATTGATCTTTCTCAAGTTTACATGAATGCATGCAATTTTGAAGCAAAATAAAGTTTCAATATAATTGCTTTAGTCTTTAAGACAAGAAATTTTTAAGGTTTTAATGCATGGAATAAAACATGCGAATGGATTGTTTGCGGGATTATAATCCCAATCCCAGGCTTGCTATTGCACAAAGGGACAGGATATATAACTTATCCTAGGTTTACCAATTAATTTGATATACATAGGATAACTGATCCCATGAAGAACTATGGACTGTTTTGCCACACTTTCTACCAGTTAGGATAGCCAACTCTCATCCATAAATAGAGCACAAAAGACAATAATTTTGTGTTGAAAACTATAGGAAAGTTAAGACAAATACTCCATCTACTCTCCACTTTTATTTATTTATTCTTCTTCTTCTTATTTATTTTATAAGAAACAATCCACTGCATATTTTGTATTAGATTTGTAACAATTCTGAACCCCACCCCCCGTCCTCTTCAAACCAAAAAAAAAAAAAAAAAAAAAAAGATTAATAAAAAAAGAACAAATACCAGCATCCTTATGAAAAAAAAAAGATTTAATAATAAGACAAAACCCTAAAAGGATTGTCATATTTATCTAATCTGACAACACAAACTACACATGAGCTCCATAAAGCCGGACACATCAACGTTGTAAATCTAGGCACCAACTTGAAGGGAAGTGTTGAGATTTTCTAAATATTTTGTAAATCTTCTAATTATTGTGTAATCCTCCAATTATTCAAGCCTACGATTTTTAGAATATTCTAGATATTCTATACTCTCCTAATTTTGTCAGGTATTATATTGTGTAATATGTAACTAACATAATTAGGAGATTCAGTAGATTGCATTCTCCCTGTATAAAGATTGTGGCTCCGTTTGTTTAGTTTTTCAGAATAGTATTCTATTTTGAATAGGATTTTTGGAAAATATGATAGAATTTTGAGAATGTTTTTGGCACATTTTTGAAAAATATTTTTTGAAAATATTTAGATTATTTTTTAACCCCTTAGGTTTGTTAATTTAGCTAAACATCCCCAATAATAAAAGTTTATAAATTGACAAAAACACCTGCACCCACCCAACTATTGTAGGTAGTCAGCCACCACTATCGAACGGTGGCCATAAGCTACCAGGATGGCGCATGACCGGCTGGATCTAGTAGGTCATGTGTTGATCTAGCATTTTTTGGTCAGATCCATCATGGATTTAGCTAGATATACAACCATAGATCTGACTAGGAAAGATCGGCGCACAACCAGCTAGATCCAGTTGGTCATACGTTGTTACGACATCCATGGGCAACAATGGTTGCTGGCGGACGATAGTGGCTTGGGTGGGTGGGGGTGTTTTTCTTAATTTTAAAACTTTTATTGAAAAATGTAATATTAACGTTTTGAGTTGAATAGAATAGGATTAGATTTTGAAGAATATTAAAACAACTTTGTTTTTCATGTTTTAGGATAGGATGTTAAAATAGTGTGCCAAATGTAGGGGTAACTCTTTAGTGAAAATCAATGAATAGAAAATACAATTTTTAAAAACAAAAATTCTGCACTTGTATATTCTGGATTAAAGTCACTATTTGAAACTCCTTGGATATAGAACGTAATTTTATCTAATCATTGGATGATGATCCAATCATCCAAAACCATAATCGATACTCAATACTCAATATGTATAGACATTATTAAATTTCCTTTGGTGGACATAAAAGTAAGATTTCAAAGATTAAATTAATAAAAGAATAAAGGAACTCACTAGTTATAAGGAAAGGGAGGTATATGTACATGAAGTAAAAATTTGTGGATGTGATATCAAAAAATTACTTTATTCTTTTCTCATATTGGGTGATTGAATTCCTAAAGCATCAAACATCCAACAATTATATTATAAAAGTCAGTCATACCTAATTAGGAAGAAGAAACAACACACTTATCAGCCAGCACCACAGTCTTATCAACCACCCTTTTTATCATGTCACCAAGTCCCTAATACCTCCATTGCTTTTCATGCTACACCAGCTACTGTTGCTGATAATTTCTGGTACTTAGACAGTGGTGCCTCTAATCATATTACCTTTGATGTGCAACAACTTTCAGCTCATGGCACTTACACAGGATTTGAGAAGTTGGCTGTAGGTAATGGTAATTTACTTGATATTGTTGGTATTGGTCCAGGTTCTTTATCTTGCACATACTCTGGCTTTGTCTTATCCTTACGAAGAGTATTAATTGTTCCCAATCTCATCAGTATTTCTTGTCTTGTTCAAGATAATCATGTTATAGTTGAATTCTCATCTGGTTCTTGTCTTATTAAGCACAAGAAAACCCAAGCAATTCTTCTGCAAGGATATCTTAAAGATGGATTATATTTCTTGGATCTTCCTGGAATCCTGTCTCATAAAGCTCTCCTGTAAACCCCGCGTTATTATTCCAATGCCTTAAGGTATAAAATTTACTTTTCAAGTAATTTTCTTTTTTTTGAATGGAAGGGTAAAATAGTCAATTTACATGTATTTCGAGATGTGGCCATTATTAAGTGTAAGGGGTGATGTCATTGAAGAGAAATAAGGGTAGAATGGTCATAAAGTTGATTGATGTCATAAAGTTGATTGATATGGTTAAATGGCGTAAACGGTAACCAAGGGTATAATGGTCTTTTCATACAAATCCATATGTAATAAGTATCCATAAAAGTGCGTTAAGGGTAAGTTAGTCATTTACCTAATGGGATTGCTTAATTGTTAAGTGTTTTAAAGAAGTCAAATGGCATTAAATGAGTGCTTATCTTTATGTTGTGGTGGAAATGACCAAAATACCCTTATATGAAAAATTTATGCCAAATGACCCTTATATCTAACTTTTATTGACCAATCACATTAGAGTAACAATTGAATGAATATTTACAAGATTTTAAGTGAGAGGAGTCGGCCTTTTACACCCCAAGTGCATCATCTTCTTCTTCATCTCTCAAATCCACCATAAAAGCCACTAATTCAAGCATTTTATTCTCAAATTTTCATAGGATTTCAAGTTGGTTTTCAAAGGAGATCACCATCTACACTTAAAGAACTTCAATTTCAGAGTTTAAGGTGAGTTTCAAAACCCTAGTTGTTCTGATCTTTTAGTTAAAAGAGAAATTTATAAGTGGTTATGTGTATAAGGTAGAAAGGGTGAACCTTTGGAGCTAAGGAGGAGTGTCCTTGTGCTTTGTATACTAAGGTAAGGAAAAAATCTCCCTTATGACTACAATTGATAACACCTAGGGTTTATGAAACTTACATTTATTTATGTTAATATGAGTGTGATGCTATGTTTTGGTTATGGATTGTTTAAATGGGTGTGTTGATTGGTGTATGTGTGCATGTGGAGGATGATTATGCCAATTAAGAGATTTGTAGTTGGACGATGTTTTGGCACTTTTTGGTTCTGTAAAAAGGGAGGTTTTTATGGCCTTTTATACTAAGAATGATATGGCAAATGATATGAATGTGCAAATGAAGGTGACATGGTTAAAATGAATAGAATTCGGATTTGGCTGTTTGAAACTTATACTGTACATGCTTCACTGAATCAGTCATAACTGAAGTTATAGAAGTCCGATTGAGTTGATTCTTGAAGTGTTAAAAAGTTGAGAAACAGACCTAAAACTTTTATGTTTTAGCCAAAAATAAATTCGAATTAGAAGATAATGGAAAATTGCTTGAAAGTAACGAACTGTATGGCATCCACCTTCTTAATGGAAATTCCCATTTGTTTCTAATTCTAATAAACCCCTGAATAATCTTACTACTGAAATTCCTTGTATTGTATGAGAAATTGAATGAATTAAGTTAAGAAGTTTAGTAGGAGAATATAGTATGATTGAGCATGGGATATGTTAGTCCATATGTTTGCATTCATAATGGTAATGCATATAGCTTATTTAGTTGTCTTATGAAAAATTTATGAAATGTTAAAGAATGAATTCCATGAGTCTCTTGAGGTATAAACCAAGATCAGAGGAATGGAATTCTTATGGAAACCATGAGTCCTTTGAGGTGACGACCAAGAACAAGGTAATGGTTTAAATGAATCCGATCGGATAACAAAGACTAATGAAACCATCAAGTATAAAGACAAAAGAAATAAGCATGCCATGTACATGAATATTTCATAAGTCATATATGTTCTATGTTATATTATGTATGATTATGTTATGACTTATGTTTATGAGAAAAGTCCAAAGTGTATGATATGTTTTATGAACTTGTTATGTTAAAGAATGAAGGTCATATTTTGTAGGTAGGTAAGGTCCTAAGTAATATACTTGTAAAATGATGTATAATGAACCTTAATAGTTTATAAATGGCCATATTCCTTACTGAGCGATTAGCGCTCACCCCACGAAATGTTTTAAAATGTTTTGCAGGTAAGGATTAAGGCATGAAGCTGGGAGAGGATTCCGAGGGACGCTATGAGCATGAAGGGATGTTTTAATTATGACTTTTGAATGGTTTTGCTAGTATTTAGTGTAGTAATTATGTTTATATCTCATAATGCAGTAAATATGTCCATGTTATTATGGAGTATATATGTTTGTGTTAATAAAAGAAATCAAATTGCTAGTAAATTTTGTAAAAGTGTGTATGTTCTCGTAAGTACTACTATGGATTTCATAATGTACTCCAAGAAAGGAAACTATATTTTTTACTTGTACAATGAACTTAATATAGTTTAGAAATTAAAATGTTTTAAAATAAAAATAGATATATTTTTAAACTACAAGTTTATTCTTTTAATAGGATTTTAAAATAAACTTCTTTCCTAGGCGTGCGTTTTCTAGGTTCTCAATGGCTAAGGGATACTTAGGAAATACTCGGCTAGGGAGGGGTTTTACATCTCCTCTTAGCTCCATTGTTCACATCACAAACTTCAGCTCCACCATTGTTGACACAGGCTTCTACCTCGCTACTTCATCCTGTAATTCATCTTGTATATCAGCCTTATTCTTCTAATAATACATGGAGTTTGTCTGCTTCTAATAATGATGATACTATTACTGCTGCTTGTGTATCTCTCTCGTATTTACATGGTAATAAGATTGGTGATTTGTGGCATCAAAGATTGGGCCATCCTCATTTAGCTGTTCTTCATAAAGTTGTATCTCAGTTTGATAAACCAGTTACTGTATCTACTTCATTTTGTGCCTCTTGTCATTTTGGTAAACAATGTCAAACTAATTTCCCAAGTTCAATTCACAAGAGTATGCAACCTTTAGAACTTGTACATTCGGATGTTTGGGGACCAACCCCTCTTGCTTTTGTTGAAGGTTATTAATACTGTGATCACTTTGTGGATGATTACAGTAATTTTACGTAGATCTATCCTTTAAAGGCTAAGTCTAAGACAAAATTGGCTTTTATGGAATTCCATGTTATGGCTGAATGTCAATTTAGTACATCCTTGAAGTGTTTGCAAACAGATTCTGGTGGCGAGTATCAAGCTCTTTTCCCTTACTTAAAACAACATGGCATTCTTTTTCTGTTGTCCTGTCCATATATGCATCAACAGAACGGTAAGGCAGAGAGAAAGCATCGGCACTTGGTTGAAATTGGCTTAACATTACTAGCTGAAGCTTCTATGCCACTCAAATACTGGTGGAATGCTTTTCAGACTTCAGTTTTTTTGATCAACTGTCTGCCTACTGTTACCTTAAATCACATATCTCCTTTTGAAGTTCTGTTTCACCAAAAACCAAACTATTCATTTTTGAACGTATTTGGATGTGCTTGCTACCCTTATCTTCGCCCATACAATCGTCATAAGTTTGATTTTCATACTTCTTGCTGTGTTTTTATTGGCTATAGCCTCTTTCATAAGGGATATAAGTGTCTTCACTCCTTTGGCAGGATCTATATTGTCAAGAGTGTTTCCTTTAATGAACACTATTTTCCCTTTTCTGACTCTTTTCCTAATCCCAATCCTACATTAAACACAGCTTCCTCTTCTGCTGAAACGTGTTCTGCACCTGTCTCTTTTTGGCCTATTGTCATTTCTTTTCCATATACAAAGCCATCTACACCTACTATTTCTACTCCTTCCTATACGTCACCTGCAAAGAGCCTTGTGTCTTTACCTTTATCCATTACACCTACTCCCTCACATGCATCACTAAATAGTCTCCTTTTGTCTCATCTACTGTACCAACATCAAATAATCTACCCCCACGTACCTCTCCTCCTTTAGAAGTTCCTTTTTACATTGAATTAAATATTCCTCCTCCTATTGTTCAAAGACTTCATGCCATGAAAACAAGATCACAAATAGCTCGCTGTCCCTCCTCTGCGACAGCATTGTTTGCTTCCACTTGTATAAATCCTCATGAGCCATCTTCAGTTGCTGAAGCTCTTGCTTCTCCTCACTGGTTTGCTGCTATGATAGCTAAATTTGATGCACTACAGAGTAATCAGACTTGGATTTTAGTTCCATGTTCTCCTGATATGCATGTTGTTTCAAATAAAAGGGTGTTCAAAGTTAAATACAATGCAGATGGCTCAGTTCAAAGGTGCTCGTCTTGTTGCAAAAGGATTTCAACAGCAACCTAGTCTTGATTTTGCTGAAACTTTCAGTCCTGTTGTGAAACCTGTTACTGTGCTTGTGATTCTCACCTTGGCTGTAACTCATCACTGGGATATCTAGCAACTTGACGTCAATGACGCCTTTCTTAATGGCAATTTGTAGGAAGTAGTTTATATGCATCAACCGGCTGGTTTTGTTGATCCAAATCATCCTGGTTATGTTTGCAAATTATCCAAGACATTATATGGCTTGAAACAGGCCCCTCGTGCCTGGTTTGATAAATCAAATTTTCCTTACTCGAATGGGGTTTTGGGAACGCAGTCTCTAACACCAGTCTGTTTTATTTCTTAGATTCTGCTCATGTTATCTATCTGTTAATCTACGTGGATGATATCTTGGTCACTGGTAATGGTCCTCAGCTTATCTCAAATTTTAATGGTAAGTTTTCCCTTAAAACTCTTGGTTCTCTGAGTTATTTTTTGGGTATTGAGGCTTATCGTGATGAGTCCGGTCTTTATCTGACTCAAACCAAATATATTAAGGATTTAGTTTGCAAAACTAACCTTTCTGACGCTCATGATTGCCTTACGCCTATGGTCTCTCATTGCAAGCTGGCTTTGAATGACAGTGAGTTATTTAGTGAGCCTTCTTTGTATTGTAGCACCATTGGTTCTCTTCAGTACCTCACCATTACTAGGCCTGATATTGCCTTCACTGTCAACAAGTTGAGCCAGTATTTACAGGCACCTACAGTTCAACATTGGCAAGCTTGTAAACGTTTACTTCGTTACCTTAAAGGTTCTCTTCACTTTGGTTTACATCTTCAGGCTGCTATTCCTCTTATGATTGAAGGATATTCTGATGCCGATTGGGCTAGTAACTTTGATGATCGTCGCTCCACTAGCAGTTATTGTATTTACCTTGGTGGCAATCTAGTTCAATGGAGCTCTAAAAAGCAACATGTTGTTGCTCATTCCTCCGCTGAATCTGAATATCGCTCCCTTGCTCAAGTGGCTACTGAAGGTATTTGGCTGCAACAGTTGTTTCAGGAGCTTGGTGTTTCGTTAATGCATTCCACTTCAGTTCTCTAGTGTGATAATATGAGCGCTGCCTCACTTGCTTCTAATCCTGTTCAACATGCTCGCACCAAACATATTGAGATTGATCTTCATTTTATTCGCGAAAAGATTGCCTCAAAAGCCTTAGCAGTTCAGTATATTTCTTCTGCTCACCAACTTGCTGATATTTTTACTAAGCTTTTGCCTATTACTCAATTTGGTCTTTTTTGCAACAAGCTCATCAAGGCTTCTCCTTTGTTTCGCTTGAGGGAGGATGATGACTAGTTAAAGTTGCATGCTATCTGTTTTTTTTCATTCAATAATGTTGAGTAAGTTCTGCTGCATTTTTTTGGACCACTACTGCCGTATTCTTTTGGAAGATGTTTGCTGGTTTGCACTACTGCATGTTTCTAGATGTTTGTTGTTTTGTACTACTACATTTTTTGGATAGATACAACTATATTCTTCTGGAAGATGTGTGCAGTTTTGCGTTGTTGTTTGCTATTGCAATTTCAGGATTTCTTTCTGCCATTGCATCTGTTCTCTGGAAGCTGTGTTCTGAATAAAGCTTGTGCTCAATGGGGTTCTACTGCATCAGTTCTATTTTACTCTATTAAGCAAGCTAAGAAAAGGTTTTGCCTAGCTTGAGGGAGGATGTTAAATGATGAATTGTTTTCAAAGTCAAAGACTAACTAGAGTTAGTTTTGTAACTGCAGTTAGTTAGTCATAGTAAAGGAAATCTGTATAAAAGCCAACACGTTTTCTATTTTTCATTAATTGAAAAGATTAATAAAATCTTTCTCTTCATAACAGAGTTTTATTTCTTTAAATCCCTTCCTCTACTTCAGCTGATTCTAAGTCTGGTTCACATACTCCTATTTCTTCCCTATGGCATATTCCCCATAAAAAATTCAGTACATCATTTACTCCTAATTGTGAATTTGTAACACCATATTGTCCTAACAGACTTAATCCGTCTAGTACTCAAGACACTGTACTCTCTAATTCAGTTCCATTGCCATTTATCACTCCCACTGCTTCAGATCAGTCCACGCCTTCTAGTCATGCTATCCTACCCTCTTCTAAACTTAATACATTAAATCAGTCTATTCCCTTCAACAATTCAACCTTGAAACCAACTTCAAACACATCTCTCTCACCATCATCACCTAGAACCATAGCTTCAGATGAATCTTATGGCACTATTCCTCTCATTTTATCCTTACCATTAGCAGCATCTACAACACTAAACACTCATCCCATGCTAACCTGATCCAAAACCAGAGCACCAAACACCATTCTAATGGCTTCTCTAGACTATAAAGAACCTGCTACTGCCTCAGAAGCTCTCTCTCATCCTTCCTGGAAGGCTGCAATGTAAGCTAAATATGATGCCTGCACTACCAATCAGACATGGGATTTAGTTCTTGCCACATCGGACAGGCATACAGTAGGATATAAATTGGTATTTAGAATAAAATATAATGTTGATGGGTCTGTTCAAAGGTTCAAAGCCAGATTAGTAGCTAAAGGATTTCAGCAAACTGCAGGGATAGATTATTTTGAGACCTTCAGTCCCGTGGTGAAGTCTACTACAATTCAAGTCATCCTAAGTTTGGTAGTGAATAATGGCTAGGATATCCAACAAATAGACATCAATAATGCCTTCCTAAATGGGGATCTCTTTGAAAAAGTATACATGACTCAACCAGAAGGCTTTGTTAATCACCAACACCCTCATCATGTGTGTAAATTGAACAAGGCTCTCTATGGTCTAAAACAGGCTCCAAGAGCCTGGTTTGACAAGCTGAAAAGAACATTTATGGATTAGGGATTTGTTCATTCAGTGGATGATCCAAGTCTCTTTGTTGATCATAATCATGAGAAAATTATGTATGTTTTAGTGTATGTTGATTACATACTCTTAACTGGAAATGGCTCCCATTTAGTTCAAGACACAGTCTACCATCTCAACACAAAGTTTGCCTTGAAAACTTTCGGATCTCAAAGGTATTTTCTTAGATTTGAAGTTACTAGAACAGATTCCAGCCTTCACATGAGCCAAGAAAAGTATGCAAAAGATCTTCTAGTTAAGACTAATATGATGGATTGCAAGTCTTGTTCAACTCCAATGGCTGTTCACACTAAGCTTACTCTTGGTGACAGTGAACTCTATGATAATCCTTCTGTTTATAGGAGTACAATAGAGGTCCTACAATACTTGACACTATCCAGACCTAATATTGCCTATAGTGTTAACAAATTAAGCCAATTTCTCAAAGCCCCAACACAATCTCACTAGCAGGCCTGCAAAAGATTACTTCGATAAATCAAGGGCACTACTAACTATGATTTACACTTCCCTAAAAGCCATAGACTTAATTTGGATGTTATACTGATGATGATTGGGCTAGCAGCCTTGAGGATAGGAGATCAACCAGCAGGTGCTGTGTCTTCCTTGGCTCTAACTTGCTTTAATGGCACTTTAAAAAACAGAAAGTTATGGCCTTGTCATCCACTGAAGCCGAATACAGAGCTCTTGCTCAAGGCTATACTGAATTGGCATGTTTTGCAGTCTTTTTGCTGAAATATGTGTCTCTTTATCTGAAGTTCCAGTCATTTGGTGTGACAACCAAAGTGTTGGCTCCCTAGCTTCCAATCTTGTTTTTCATGGAAGAACCAAACACATTGAGCTTGATGCTCATTATGTGAGAGAGCAAGTTGCCTCCAATAAGCTCAAAGTTTAGTATGTGCCCACTGAATATCAGAAGGCTGATATTTTCACCAAAGCTCTCTCGACATCGAAGTTTGAGGTTCTGAGAACTAAACTTATTGTCGCAGCTCCTCTGTCTACCTTAAACTACACTTCCTTTGCTTCTTTAACTCAACAATCTCAGTAATCAGTACCATCATTCAAGCCCTTGTTACTGCAAGTTTTGCTTAAGCTCTGAGATGTTTTCTATTGATACTCTAATGACTGATTTGCAGCTCAGCTTTGTTTCTTGTATTTACTCATGTTGAGGAAATTTCTCAACTCAGCAATCTTAGTAATCAGTACCATCTTTCAAGTCCTTGTTACTACAAGTTTTGCTTAAGCTCTGAGATGTTGTCTATTGATGCTCTAATGACTGATTTGCAGCTCAGCTTTCTACTGCTAAGGAAATTTCTTTCATGCTGCCACTTTACAATCATACATCACAATCAGGAAACTCTTGTTATGTTTGATGCTGCTGAGAAGATTTTCTTTATACTTAATACTTAAGACACTTCTTTACTGCTGTTGTTTCTAATATTTAGCTACAAAAGTGTTGCTATTTGCTTTCCAAATTTGGAAGTCTGTAATCTATTGAGAAGTCCAATTTACAAGAGGATGTTAGGATTAGTTGAATGCACTGAGATGTGGAAGTCCAATTTACAGGAGGATGTTAGGATTACTTGAATGCACCTCCATTAGTTGACCTCTGTTGACTGTTATTAACTACTATTTGCTATTAAAGAGCTGTTAAGTTTGTTGAGTCAGCTTTATATATAAGCTCTCTAGTTTTAACTAATTCTATTTAATGAAAAAGCAACTCATTCTTACTTCACAAAATTTTCTCTCGATTTTTCTGCTCTTCTTTACTATTTTCTTTCATTCTCTTTCTTCACTCTATCAGAAGTAGGCACTTACCTTTTAGACGATTTTGATGCAGAAGACTTCAAATGGTATTTTTTTTTTTTTTTTTTTTTTTTTGTAGCATCTTGAGAATTTTTACAACAAGATAGTGATTTCAGTATGCAAGATATATAAGAATGCAAGTTTAGGTTTTATTTTTAAGCATTGAATTCAATCTACAATTATAGGAAATTGTATCTCTACCCTAATGGGAGCGGAGGAAGCTAATATATCTATTGGATTACGATTGGCATATATGAGTTCTCTTTCTAGCGGGTGGGAAATTAATGCCATTATCAATTGTTTTGAATTTAATCAGCTACAAGACAAGTATGTTGCCAAACAAGGTACCTTCAGGGTTATAATGAGTTATCATAACTTGCCTCGAAATTTCCAAACAAGTGGTGTCAACCTTGCTATGCCAGAATGAGGACTTCATGAGCATATTTCAATCTTTTGGGATTTCTAAAATAAAAGACGTAAAAATGGGGTTGAAATTGAAGTATCTTGAAAGAGTGGGATTGTAGCTTGGGTGAGGGTGCTAAATGACTTAAAAGCAGTCTCGGATTAGACAAATCAAGGTTTGTGGTAAATGCATGGCACGATAATTGTTGACTGGCAAGCATAAATAATAATATTGTATGCGTTTGGTTTAATATTTTTATCCCTATTCTGGATCCTATTTTCCAAATAGTGTTTGGTACAATATTCTAAAAATATTACCATATTTTTTTAATTACATTTTAACCCCATAAGGTTATTAATTTCACTAAATACCCCCTAAAAAAAGTTTAAAAATTAACAAAAACACCCCCATCAACCCAACTTGTCAGATTCCGGCAACCACCGTTGGTGATAGCCGGAATCTGTACAACGGCCTAACTTCCGACCAGAAATGGCCGAAAGTTCACCGCTGTGGCCTTTTCCGGCCAGATCCACCATGGATCTGGCCGGAAAAGGCCAGATCTGGCCGTCAGCGACGGCCAAAGAAATGGCCGTCGTTGACGGCGGCCAAAGATGGCCCTCATTTGGCCTTTTTCGGTCGTCGACGGCCATAACAAACCGTAGATCTAGCCTTTTCCGGCTAGATCCACCATGGATCTGGTCGGAAAAGGCCATAACGACGTGTTACGGCACAGATCCGATAAGTCTGTGCCGTAACGAAATTTTTCGGCCAGATTCCGGCAGTGGTGGCCAGAATCTGACACTGCAGGTGGTGGGGTGTTTTTGTCATTTTATATGTTAGGGTCTTTAGTTAAATTAGTAAACCTAATGGCTTTTTTATAAAATTTTAAAATTTACCTGGTAATACTCCCATATCCAATAACCCAATACTATCCCTAAAATCCTATCCAAAATACTAAACCAAACGCACCCTATTTTTTACCTATAAGCAAATATTTGGAAGGCCGAACAAAATTGGAACCCCAATCTATTGAAAAATAATATATTCGCCCTTAGTCTTGGAAACACATTTAATTATCAATAATTTTCAATTTTAGGTGTTATCTTTAGTGAACCAAAAAAAAAAAAAATAAATAAATAAAAAAATAAAAAAATGAAAATGGTATCCTGAACATTTTATACAACATATATAAACAAAGAAAGGTGCTAACCCTAAAACCCATCTCCTTCAATTTCTTTACATTATACATTCAAAATTAATTTTGATTGTTATCATTAATCGTGTAACACCCCACTTGAGGCACGTACTTAAGATTTACTGTATTACATAAAAGTTCATTGATTCAGCTTCAATTGAGTTTGTATGTCGTCATGGTTGGTTGGTTAGTCTTTAATTGAAATGGTATGTTGAGTTGGTTGAGTGTATGCCCTGAAATTGGTTGAGACTTGAGGAATTTTGGAAGAACAGTCTTCGCCGTGGCGATGTTGGCTTTGTAATGGCAATGTCAGTTCTGTGAGTTTTCGCCGGGGCGACGAAATTTCTTCGCCGCGGTGACGGGACGACAGAAAAGTTTCTTGAGGATTCTAGAGAATTCTTCATAGGGGTAAAAATGACATTTCTACCCCTAATTAGTAGGAAAAGTGGGAAGTAAAATATAAGGAAATTTAGTAGAGAATGTGTTGGAGATAAGGGTGTATTTGCAAAGAATCAAAGGATATAGATGGAATTTCTAAGGAAGAGTAAGGGCAAAATGGGAAATGATGGTTATAATATGAGCTAAAACGGGTTAAGTGTAGAGAACCCTTTATTTCACCCATTTCCACCGCCATATCCANCTAGAATCTTTGTAACTAGGTAGATTGATTAGTGATTGATAGCTAATCTGAGGGTAGTTTTACTCTTGTGGCTTGAGGATTCCAGGTGAGAGTTCTTGGGTGAGTTACGGGTTGATTCTTGGGTAGAAATTGAGAGATTTTGATCTGGTTGTGTTGGATCTTGTACTGTATTGATTTTATTCAGATTAGTAGTGCTGTGAGCTCTCCATTTCTGGAGCTCAACGTGGACGTAGATTATCCAAATAGGATAATCGAACCACGGTAAAAATCTTGCGTTTCTTGTGTGGATGTTCTGTGAATCTGTGTGAAGTTTGAATCTAGTTTAAGTTTCTGTTTGTTGGCTCGGCATAACATCTGGTATTATTGTTAACGTTATTAGTGAATTTCTTTCTCATCCGCAAATTAAAGCATAATATATAGAACTAAAACTAAATATTATATCTCTTTATGCATAATATTTATGGATTCTTAAAGTCAAATTGCGAAGATTCAATCGTTTAGGAAGATGCATGGAACTAATATTGGGATTAGAAATCGGGGGTTCATGATTTTGACTTAGAAAGGAAAATTAATTAAATAATTAATGTAATATTAAATATGTTTAAAAGTTGAATGGTCAAAACAAAAATTGTGCTAATTTTGGTAATATTTTATGTTGGAAGCCAACTGTTCACAATAATTGGTAACGTAAACCGGCTTTCTAAGCTATCTTATTATTGCATCTAATTAATGATCCCTTCTCTTTAATCATATTTTATATTACATCAGAATCAGTTCTCATGTAATTTATTTTTATTTGTTTAATTAATTTTGCTCAAAGATTGACCCTTATAGTTCATTGATTCGTGTTTACAGTTCAATCACATATTCTTTTAGTAGTTTATCATCTTATAATGAATTTAATTATAAAAAATGTGTGAAAGAATCATGACTAGTATTGTTCCTAGTTAGTAAATACGGGTACGGCAAAAAAACGATACGAGAATTTTACGGGTATAATACGACAAACGGTGAAAAATATGTTTATAAAAATTAGGCCATAAAATTTGGATACGGGAAAAATATGGTACGAGTATATACGAGTTTAATACGGTATATTGTCAATAATATGTTTTAAAAAATACGGTAATATCAATCTTAGTTTTAACACTTTTATGGACTACCTGGTGAAAATCAATATAATATTTCAAATGCAAAGTATTCAATTAACCAATAACACAAATACACAATATATAAATATAACTGATATTCAAATTATAATCTCTAGACTCAAAACAATCATAACAAAATCAATTATTTACAAAAATTATAAATACACCCTGCAGTCAGTTTGCAAAAATTACAAATGTAACATGTAAAACTTAAAACTTAAAAGTATATATTTTATTAAATTTTCTCCCTCCTTTCTCTTCTCTTTAATTTTCTCGTTCTTTTCAAAACTTTCTTCTCTCTTTCTTCTGTAAGTTTCTTCTCTTCTTTCTCTTTCTTTTCTCCATCTTCTCTTCACTTCCTTCTTAAAAGTTAAACCTTCGTCTCTTTTGTATAAAGTATAAACTTATGTCTATATAAAAGAGATGAATGTTATGGAAATTGATTATTTGCTGGAGTTGATTGTTGTGTGTTGATTGTGACAGTTGATTGCTTGTGGAAATTTGTGAGGAAGAAAAGCTGAAGAAGAACTGAGGAAGAAGAAGAACTTAACTGAGGAAGAAGAACTGCTGCTGAACTGTCGAAGAATTGAAGAAGAACAACTGAACCAATGAACCAGATCTGTTTTAATTTTTTGTATAAACCCACCAAAACGACGTCGTTTTGAGGGTGTGAGATTATGTTTTTTTTTTTTTCAAAAATTCGCAAAAAATTCACGAATTATACGCTAATTATATAGTACACCTTATTATACGCGAATTATACGGTAGATTTTACAAAATTTAGATATACGCGTTTTATACGTGAATTATACGATTGTCCGTATAATACGCGTTTTTACTAACTAAGGTATTGTCTATTGTTATTTAATTATAAAAATCTTCCCATAGTTATATAAATAACATAAATCTCTCTATCGTTAATTTTTTGTGTTAAAATAAATAATAGTAGGGCAATTACATAAATATTCCTCATTAATTCATTCAGTTATAAAATCTAATAGTCCATTAACTACTCATGTACGATAGGAATTTTTTGTTATTTTTTAAATTTAAGGGGAATTTTTGTTATTTAATTAAACCTCAAGAATTGGGAAAAACCCCTTAGTTTTAATGAAAACTAATGTATATTTATATAAAAAAAATTACAGATGTTCTTAAAGTATTCTAATTTTTATAAGTTATTATTAACTAAATCTCACTTTTAATTTATTTTATAACATTTTTTTTTCTTGAGAAAAAAGTGTCTTTTATTAATAGAAATTATTAAAAAAAAAAAAAAGGTATATTTATTGACTAAACGAATGTATTTTAAATAATCGACATATCAATTTATTGATATAAATAAATTATTATTTTTTTCGAATTTTAAATAAAAGTGGCATATGAACGATAATAGTCTCACTTTTAATAATCAAATTTCGTACTATTTATATTTCTTAATAAGTCATAGATGCAGAATTTTAGCTTGGTTGATGTGAATTTGTATAATTAATTTTTTCAAATTTCTATGCATATCAGCATAGTACTATATATTATTAATATTTCATCTCCACCTTGGAGTTCGTAATATTGGTGATCTTCATCTGATCAACAGGTGGATTATCCTTAATTAGTATTCAATTTGTTAATTAATTCTATATTTAAACAAGATAACACTATAATTCTTATTTTTTATTATTAAATATTACATATACAAAATCATAAATTGCATCATTATATTATTAATTATTTGTTAACATATCACACAATTTATTATATATACTCACACACATACAAATTGATTATTATTGATAACTTTTAGATAATAAAATTTAATTATTGATAATTAATTATAAATAAAAATAAGACATCTAATTATATAACAATACGAATCAACTTGTATAATTAATTTATGTATTATTGGAACAAACTATATCATGTATTTCTACTGTATAATAAATTATTTTGACAAAAGACGTCTTTGATAGACTCATTGATGAATTTATATGTTAAACCATAAGTTATACAATTGATTTAGATATATTATCAGATCAAATAATATTTAATTTGTAATTTTTACTATGATGCCCTTTTTTATAAGTCTATATATCATTTGATATTATATATTAAGGTATGCTTTTTTTTTTTTTTTTTCACTTTTGCAATGAGAGAATAGAAGTTACAAATTATTAGGGGTGGACAGAATTTTAGGATAGAACTGGAATCGGCAAGTACTTGGTGTCGGTTCCGATTCCTACCTGAAATCGGTTATAACAGGATATGTTCTGGTTCCAAAAAATTAGAATTTATGCTGGGCAGTTCCATTTCCGGTTCCAAAACAAAGGAACCAGGAACCGGGATTAAATTGATATAATATTAAAGAATGGGGGTTTTTATATATTTTGCATATGGAGGGGTTTTTTTTAACATTTTACATATCATATAAATATATAAGAAAATTTTGGTTTTTTTATCTTACTATCAAAAATCTTATTAATTTTCATTAAATGATCAGTTCTTAAAAATATTCTTATTAATATTTAAGTTTCACTTATTACTTGATTAAGAAATTAATACACATTAATACATTTATGTTAAATAATAGCGTTTAAATGTTTATTATCGATGAAAACAAACAAACAAATACTTTTAATCAAGCATTAAACATCAAGTAAATATAAACAAATATATTAATTAATGTTTTGCACTTAATTGTTAGGGGTGTAATTATAATTTTATAAGGGTTTATTGGTCTTTTAAAAAAAAAAAATAGGGGGTCATTGATACTTTCTAGGGTACCTAGAACCAGAATCGACGGTTCCGGTTTCAATTCCAAATCAAATGAATCGGTCGGTTCCGGTTCCTGTTCCTTTGATTTTGGACGGGTACCCAGAACCGCTCACTCCTACAAATTATTTAAACCAACCATGATTTGTTGTTAACTTTTAACGGAAAATGATAAGAAGACTTAGACTTCCTTGGTTTTTTTTTTTTAATATTTTTTAACCTCAGTTCTTAAATTAAAAAAAAAAAAAAAAGAACTAAACCAATTTTTTTTAAAAAATTAAAAATTTTAATTGAAATGAAATTTTGTGACGAGCTTGTACCCAAACTAAGGGTGCGTTTGGCTCCCTATTTTTATCCATATTCCCAATCCTATTCTCCAAATAATGTTTGGCACACTATTCCAGAAATATTACCCTATTTTTGTTAATTACTTTTAGAACCCATAAGGTTATTAATTTCACTAAATGCCCCCTGAATTTTTTTTAAAAAAATTAACAAAAACCCCCCCCATCAACCCAATTTGTCAGATTCCGGAAACCACCGTCGGTGATAGCCGGAATCTGTACAACAGCCTAAATTCTGACCATAAATGGCCGGAATTACACCGATCTGGCCTTCAGCGACGGCCAAAGAAATGGCCGTCGTTGACGGTCAACGACGTCCAAATCTTGGCCGTCGTTTTGGCCTTTCCGACCGTCGACGGCCATAACAGGCCCTTAGATCTGGCCTTTTCCGGCCAGATCGGTGGTGGATCTGGCCGGAAAAGGCCATAATGATGCGTTACGGCACAGATCCGATGGGTCTGTGCCGTAACGAAATTTTCCGGCCAGATTCCGGCGGTGACGGCCGGAATCTGCACTGCAGGTGGTGGGGGTGTTTTTGTCATTTTATATAGTAGGGTCTTTAATTAAATTAGTAAACCTATGGGCTTTTTCATAAATTTTTTAAATTTACCTCGTAATACTCCCCTATCCAACAATCCAATATTATCCTCAAAATCCTATCCAAAATACTACACCAAACGCACCCAATGTTCCCATCGATGAATATATATTAAGAACTAACAATTAGATCTAATCACCAATAACCTTTGGATCATGACAGATGATTATAATCAGTTGAGATTGTAATCCTTCCCACGTAGATAATAATGTCACTAAGGATGCTAATAAAGGATATGACCCATTGACTAAAGTGTGATCATATGTTAATCTCTTTAGCAAAAAAAAATATTCTCATAATGTGATACCCAATTCGAGTAATGTGGTCCACACGAAATTAATTTACACAAAGGAGGGAGAAGGATGATTTGATTTCAAAATCAGACTACTTTATTTGAATAATGGCGGCCTCTTTGATTCAAATTTTGAGGTAAAAGCTACAAAAGAGATAAAGAAAACGGACCCACAAAAAGAAAAAAAAATATAGATCTATCATCAAGATTCAAAATATAATAAATCAAATAACCCAATTCAAAATTATGTTTCAAACTAAATAATTTTTTTTTTTTTTTTCCATTTTCCAATATTTAACTGAGTCATTAATTCTTTATATAAGGTGACTAAACTCTCTCCATCTCACACTCTAAAGTGTAAACCCATATAACCATGATGAACACCATCTCCGGGAATTCAATATGGCAGGCGCCAGATTTAGCCACCATGGACGAGCACCAAATGTGGAGGAATGCTGCGGGAAGGCTTTCGTCTGACATCAACCAAGTAAGAGTTTCTGAGAGAAACAATTATGAGTATATCAGAAACGACTATGATCATCATCAATTTCGTTACAAAAAACTTTGTTTCAATGAAGTTCCATTGAGGAATTTATCAATGAAGCTGCAACACCAGAGTGCTGATCATAAATGGTACAAGACTCTTCCTCCGGGAGAAATATTGCCAAGGAATGAGGCTCTTGGAGGCTACATTTTTGTTTGCAACAACGAAACAATGCAAGAAGATCTTCGCCGCCAGCTCTTTGGTAAAATTGATCACCTTTCTCTAAGATTTTTGGTCAAGTAAACCACTTAAAATTATTTGTTTTTGAATTATGTTTGTAGGGCTTCCACAAAAATATAAGGATTCTGTAAGGGCAATAACTCCTGGATTGCCTCTTTTTCTCTATAACTATACTGCCCACCAGCTTTATGGAGTTTTTCAGGTTTGTTTGGTAATGTGTAATTAGATTTTAATCACGATTAATATATAGAAAAAAAATTAACAATAATTTTGTTTTGGAATTTTTGAACATGTTTTATAGCTGGGGATTATTATTTTTCTATAATATTAACAATTAATTTTAATTTTCAATTTTTTTAATTATAAATTTAAGGCTGTAAGTTTTGGAGGGTCAAACATTGATCCAACCGCATGGGAAGATAAGAAGTGCAGAGGGGAATCAAGATTTCCTGCCCAGGTAATTTTAATTCTTAATTAAATTTTAATTATTATTACTCTAAGTTAGAACTTGAAATTCAAGGAGATTAATTAAAAAATAATTAATGTATAAAACTTGATCAATTAATTTCAGGTTAGAATTAGAATGAAGAAGAAATGCAAACCACTGGAAGAAGATGCTTTTAGGCCCATTTTATATCACTATGACGGCCCAAAATTTCGCTTGCAGCTTTCTGTTCCAGAGGTACACTTTGCTTTTGTTTTTTGTTTTTTGTTTTTATTTGTATTTGTATTTTTGTTTTCGTTTTTGTTTTTATTAATGTACACTTTGCGGTATTTTAAGAGAAATGTGAAAAATACTTTCCTCCTTGATCTATTCTCTTTTGTATATGTTTTAAGATGAGATTGAGAAAGTGAAAAAGAGACGATGCTTAGCATTTCACATATTTTGAATGTCAATTGAATGATTGATATTCGTCGGATGGAGTCAAACTTTAGGATTTGGTTGTGAATAAAAATATTTTGGTCTTATAATATTATTGATTAATGTTTCAATTGGATATATTGCAGGCACTTGCACTATTGGACTTGTTCAAAGAGGAGGAAATGTAAAGGGTGAAAAGACGACTATATCCTTGACTTAACATTAGCTATAAAATAAAAATTCATGTAGAAAACCTCTACAAAATATTGTTGTTTGGAAATTGTAATACACAAGTTAGAAGTTTATGGGGAAAAAAAAAAAAAAAAAAAAAAACAGCACCAGTTAAATTTTTTTTATTGTTATTTATTTAAAATTTCTTAAGTATATAAAAATTAATATTCATTTTGCTTTTAAGGTTAAAAAAATTGGCTAATTTAATTAATATCCCATTTTAAATGTATGTTTATAAAAACTATTTCACAAATAAGGGGGTGTTTTTGATGTTATGATAAAAAGAAGTAGCCCCACAATTTGGTTCGTTTAGAGCTTTATTTTGTTGTGTAACTCCACCGTATGACGTCCGTTTCAAATCGTATAAAGATTATGAAATCTCTGGGATAATAACAAATTCATCCCCTAGGTTTGGAAAATTTTTTGGCTCCAACGAAATTGCAAAAGTGACATTTCAATTCCTGTCAATCTTTGTTGGTTAAGTATGATGATTAATGTTGTGAACAGAACAGAGCATTAATGACTTGTTATAATTTGTAACCCATGTTGCAATAATTTTGCTACACTTACATGAAGGCATACTTTGTTTAAAAACCAGAGCTTTGATAGGGTCGATAAGATATTAAAAAAAAAAAAAAAAAAAAGGAAGGCATAAAGAAAGTCACACAACACCAAATTTACGTGGTTCGGCAAAACCTTGTCTACATCCACGGATGTGAGTCAAATGACTAAAATAAAGAATGCTAGTATAAGTTTAATACACTCACGTTATATCCAAACCCAAACCCAAACCCAAAACCCGTGTACACCCTTCTCTTACATCTTTTTCAACATTGCCACTTTATGCACACAAATCCCAAAAGCTGAAATTTTCTCTTTAATCAATGGATCTTATTAGTTAACAAGACCTCACAACTCACAACACTCACTCTTCACCCATACATTTTCTTAACATTTCCACCCACAAGCTTGTATATAATCAAAGAAGCAGAGGAGATGAACATATTAATTTTCTTTGGACGAAGAAACTGTCTCAAATCCTGTGCTTACATTGCTATCAAGCCACTGCAGATTTTCGGGCTTCTTATTCCTCTTATCCACCACAATAAGTTCACAGTGCCATGGCGAATGAATAGATTTTGTATCATATAAAGGGACAATACACTTCCCTTGTCTTTCTTGCACCAAGCTATGAATTCTCAAGGGACAATCATCCATATTCGGGTTGCAATTAGGCAAAGCAACAACAAAAAATCCAACTTTGGGAAGATTTTTAATAAAAAGTTCATTTGGTAAGTACTTGAGATTATCTTATCCAGAAAGCTTTCTTTGGAAAAGATTCAAGAAGAGAACTTCTCTTGATGATCTCCAGAAGTTCAAGAGGTGCAATATTGTAGATTTTTGCACTCTTTGAGCCTGAGAAATGTAATGAGCTTTTCATAGTTACAAAGATCTCAAAATGTACAGAAATTTCTTATATAAGTTGGAAAGGGCATAACAGCATTGGAACTGAATCTCAAGAGTATCGCGAAACATTTTCTGACCAACACTGCTTTAGTCATTCCATTCATAGGATACACTTTGAACATTAATAAATACAGATTATGTAGAAATCCTCTCCAATAAAAAAAGGCACTGATTTTGGGAAAATCTAAGAATAAGTTTATATAAGTGGAGAAAGAATATCTCAAGTGCTTGCAATAAATAGAGTTCCATCAACTTGGGTTTGCTCTCATTCCTTTATTAAATTGAAAAAACAAATAAATAATGAAGAAGAAGAAGAAGATTATTATTAATCTTTTTACATGGATACTGGCTTCTATTTGAAAAACATTATTTTTACTGGCTGCCAACCTTCCATCCGTTCCAAAGAGTTACTTTCAGTACAGAGCAGTCACCAAAAAAGCTATGATACAACGTTAAACTATCAAAAAAAGTTGTTAGATTAAAATTGTAAATCATAATGGGTTCATACATTACACATATGTAGATGAAAAATCCACTATTATCTCTCTCTTCACTAAAAGACGATCCTGTGAATCAAAGACAAAGATGATCTGACATTACACTTAGTAAAAGTTTTGATATAAAAATGATGTCAAATATGATTACATGAAGCTGGATAACAAAAAATATATGGCATTGCAATCACAGTCTGATGTCATTCCAACTCAGGAACAGAATTGCAATTATTGATCATTTGAAAAGAAACTCAAATTTGGCAGCAATATATGGTGAAGGAAGTCGAAATATGTATATATATTTCAGTAATTGCAAATATTAGAATTTTTGTTGGAGACTCTCTTTTAGTTACCTTTCGACCTCGAAAATTGAAGAAACTAATAAGGTCAAAAAAGCAGTGCATGAAAACTTCAAATTTCAAGTATTCTTGTTTCAAAATGCCCTTCTCCACTCCTAGGTTCAAAAATTTTAGAACAAAGAAATGGAATATATCTGTGTTTTGGTAATAACATGGAAATCAGTTGACATGCTCGAAATTGGCAAACCCAAAATCGAATGAGATGATTTTCTCATTGGTTCTTCATTTTGAGATCTAAAATAACTCAANAGTAAGAATGCTGAGGATATCCAACAAAGATGAGAGCGACTTGAGGGAGTTTCATGCAATTCTTGCAGAAGCAAAACATCAAGGATTCGGTCGACTTTTTCGCTCACCTTCTCTCTTTGAAGATATCATCCAATCTATTCTCCTCTGTAATACCACGTAAGTCTCAATTTCTTTATGTATAGTTAGATTATTTTTATACCATTGTGTTCAGTTTACATGAATATTCAAGTACGTATTTAAGTTTATAATATATAAACCGTTGGATGGTCGAAGCGGACATTGAGAATGGCAAGTGCTCTTTGTGAAATCCAAGCAAAATTAAGTGGTAATAAATTAAAAATAATGGAAAACTTTCATTGAGATTAAAACAAGAGTTTTTGAAAAAACGTTGCAAACTTGGATATAGAGCCAACTATATTCTTCAATTTGTCAGAAAAGTCGAAAATGGGAAAATCAACATTCACAAATATAAAGAAGAAGGAGTTTCCTGCGAGCTACTTTACAAAACATTGAAGGATAATAAAGGGTTTGGTCCATTTATATGTGCCAATATTGTTGAGAGTAGCGCAAAAACAGTGTAAAGAAAATGGAAACTGCAGAAAGCTGAAAATGGAATGACACATTGTTGTATTTCTTTTCTGCATTTTTTTGTATACAGTGCATGTAGATATTTATAGATAAAACAGATAAAAAAATAACAACAGCTGGCAAACATATAACAGATAAAGGAATAATAACAGTTGGCAAATATATAACAAATTGGATGCAACAAACGCAACAGAATGGCCTCATCATCTTCACGTGACTGTTGCGTTTTTATCAGGTGGAACCGAGGCTATTGTAGGTCCAATTGCATCCTCTAATCTTAACATCCCCCCGCAAGATGGAGAGTATATATTTAGTACTCCCATCTTGGACAACAGTCACGTGAGTGTCGGAGCATGCAGGGGCTTGGTAAAGAGATCAGCCAACTGCTCAGAAGAAGAAACGTGGGTAGTGGCAACATTCCTAGCCAGGACGTTGTCACAAACAAGATGGCAGTCTAGCTCGATGTGCTTGGTGCGCTCGTGGGACACGGGTTGGCAGCGATATGTATTGTGGCTAAGTTGTCACAATATAAGGTGGCTGGATCAGAAATGGTAACACAAAGGTCTTTGAGAAAAAACTGAAGCCATGTGATTTCACACACGGCAGCTGCCATAGCCCTATATTCCGACTTGGCTGAGGATCATGAAACTGTGTTCTGCTTTTTCGATTTCCACGCAACAAGAGACTTGCTAATAAACACACAAAAACCAGTTGTTGATCTCCTAGTGTCAAGACAATTTGCCCAGTTTGCATTAGAGTAGGCTGTGAGTTTCAACGAGGAGGTGGCAGGAAAAAATAAACCTTGGCCTGGGGTCCCTTTAAGATACCGAATAACTTTGAGAAGGGCATTATAATGGGGTACTCGTGGGGTCTCCAAGAATTGACTCAGAAGATTGACACTGTAACTGAGGTCAGGCCGTGTATTGGTCAGGTAGAGTAGCTTGCCAACCAATTTTTGATACTGAGTAGGATCGTGAAACACCTCACCTTGGTCTTTTTGGAGTTTGATATTCAGTTCCATTGGCAAAGGGGAAGTTCGGGCAGCAAGTAAACCAGTCTTAGAAAGTATATCCAGGGTGTACTTGCGTTGACAAATTTGTATTCCATCCTTTGAGCGAGCTATTTCCATGCCAAGAAAATATTTGAGTGAGCCCAGGTTCTTGATTCTGAATTTGGTGGACAAAAATTTCTTGACCTCATTGGTGGAAGTCTGATCTGAACTCAGGACAATAATGTCATCTACGTAGACCAATAGAGCTGTGAAAGAAGAAGCTGTGTGTTTGATGAACAAACTATAGTCTGACTTAGACTGCATAAAGCCAAACTCGGCCAGCGAAGATGAAAGTTTTGTGTTCCACTGTCGTGATGCCTGTCGAAGACCATAAATGCTTTTTCACAATTTACAGACTTGATTCTCTTTTGAGGAAGCTAGACCGAGAGGAAGCCGCATGTATAATTCTTCATCAAGGTCTCTGTATAGAAATGCATTATTAATGTCCAACTGCTTCAAATCCCATCCTTTTATGGCAACTACAACAAGTAAAGTGCGAATGGAAATCATCTTTGCAACAGGAGAAAAAGTGTCATGAAAATCTATTCCTTCACGTTGAGTGAAGCCCTTCGCCACCAAACGTGCTTTATCTCGTTCAACAGATCCATCAGCTTTGAATTTGTAGTGAAAAATCCATTTGCAATCAATCGGTTTCTTGCCAGGAGGTAACTCAACGATGGACCATGTTTCATTAGTCTCTAAAGCAGTGAGTTCCTGCTCCATTGCCTCACGCCAGATAGGGTCTTTTAGAGCTTGAATGTGTGACTTGGGTTCGGTATGGATGGAGATGGAAGTGGTAAATGCTCTAAATGATGGAGATAAAAACTTGTAAGATATGACAGATGGTAAGGGATATGGATTATGCAAACCCGTGCGAGACGGAGATCCAGTGGCTTCCAACTTGGAGTTCGACGTCAATGGAGACAATGCATTGCAGTGAAAATCCTTGAGATATGTCGGGGCGGTTCGAATTCTGGTTGATCGATGTGGGGTTGGCGAGGGAGTGTTGTTGGTGAGGTTGGTAATGTGACTGTTGTCGATGGAGGTAGGGGAAGGGACATGATCATCCTGGTGAGGGACTTCACCAAAATATGTGTGTACAGGAGGTGTTTGATTAAGGTGGTCAGTGGGGAAAGGAGACAAATGGGTTTGTGTTTGTTTGAGAGGAAAGATGTGTTCGTGGAATACCACATCACGGGAAAGGAAAATCTGATTGGTGGTAGTGTCAAGGAGCTTGTATCCTTTGACTCCATATGGGTAGCCAATGAATAAGCATTTTCTAGCTTGGGGTTCAAATTTGGAGCGGCCATGGTTTAGTGTAGACGTAAAACAGAGGCAACCGAATGTTTTGAGATGGGAATATGTGGGTTTTTGGTTGTAGAGTTTTTCAAAAGGTGATTGGTAATGCAGATTAGGAGAGGGTGTTCGGTTGATCAAATAAACGGCAGTGATAACAAATTCTGTCCAAGATCGCATAGGAAGTCCTGATTGAAATTTTAAGGCTCTAGCGATGTTCAATATATGCTGATGTTTTCGCTCAGCAAGAGCGTTTTGTTGTGGAGTGGTAACACAGGTCAGTTGATGAATTGTGCCTTTGGAATTGTAGAATTTGGGCATATGAAATTTGGCATCGTTATCAGTTCTGATTATTTTGATTTGGGTGTTGAATTGTGTGGATATAAGGGAAAAGAAATTTTGAATTGAAATTCGGGCTTCTGATTTGTTTTGCAACAAATAGATCCAAGTGCATCTGGTAAACTGATCTACGATTGTAAGAAAATAACGGGTGCCATTGTAGGCTTGTGTGGGATTTGGTCCCCAAATATCTGCTGAAATTAAATCAAAAGGCTTGGTAACTATGGTGATAGACTGAGGAAATGGAAGTTTATGTTGTTTGGCAAGTGGACAAATTTCACAAGAGAATCGAGATAAACTTGTAGGCCTTGAATTTGATTTTTGAATTTCATTTAATACATGCTGTGTCATGGAACTATGCCCCAGTCTGTAATGCCATAAAGTGTAATCGTCAAACATTGAAGTACTGGTGGTGTTAACATAGCTTGAACATAATTTAGAAAGAAATATTTGTAAAGCGTTGGGAGCCGGTGTTGAAGGTTGAAGATGTTAAAGGCCATTATGCATTGTCCCTATGCCAGTCGTCTTCCAAGATGAAAGGTCATGTATGCAGCAAGAGTTGGAAAAAAATATGAGACAACAATTTGAATGTGTAGTTAAAGATTTAGCTGAGAGCAAATTAAAGAAGAAGGTTGGCACGCATAGCACATGCTTGAGAACAATATGAACAGAGAGATGAATATCACCCATATGTTTGGCCAATGTGGTGGTGCCATTTGGAAGTTTGATGGTGTGGGAAACAAAAGACACGTTATGCGTGAAAAAATGGGGGCTACAGATCATGTGATCTGTAGCTCTAGTATCAATTATCCAAGAGGAAAATGATTTTGTGAAAGTGTGTGATGTGTGTGTGAAATGGCAGGAATGAATACCAGAGACGAGTGAAATTTCGGTGGTTGAGGAACTGGAACATGCATGGTTTGCTGCAGAGGTAACTGTTGGAGACTGAGAGGATTGGAGCAAGGCGATGAGCTGGTTGTACTGCTTTTGAGTAATAGATGGTCCATTGCCGATTTGTTCATGTTCAAGTGAAGATTGATTAGCGTAGGATTTAGATTTGGAGTTGTTTCTGTGACCTGGAGGAAAGCCATTCAGCTTGTAGCATTTATCTTTGGTATGGCCTGGTATGTTGTAGTGTGTGCATACGGGAAGATTGGGGTTGGCTTTGAAGCATCGTTCCAGTGAATGGCCTGAAATGTTGCAGTGGGAACAGAATAATCGATCCTTGCGGGAGGAAGAATGACTTCGTTGGTTGGGTCCTTTTGCCGCTATTGCAATCGGAGCAGAAGGGGAGTGAAGTTGGCGTCGTCTTTCTTCCTGTTGGACAAGAGATAGAACACGATTCAGTGCTGGAAGAGGATCATAGAGGAGTATTTGGGCACGAATAGCATCAAAGGAGTCATGTAATCCCATAAGGAATTGCATAACCCTGCTTCTGTGATTATATTCTATCAGGGTCTTGACTGCGCCACATGAACATGACGGCATTGGTTCATAAATCTTCAGTTCATCCCAGAAACTTTTCAATCGGTTGTAGTATTGGCTAACCGAATCATCATCCTGTGTAAGTGCCGAGATGGACTTGGTGAGTTGAAAAATTCTTGGAGCATTTTGAATCGAGAATCGCTCGCAAAGATCGTTCCAAACATCCTCAACAGTTTCGGCATGAGCAATGCTTGATCTGTGTTCTAAGGCAACCGAATGTTGAATCCAAGCTATCACCATATCATTACATCATTCCCAAGGTGCATACAAGGGATCTGCAGTTTTTTAGGGTTTAGGGATGGAGCCATCGACAAAACCCATTTTGTTTTTGATATTGAGAGCACGACACATTGTTCTTGCCCAGACCACATAATTTTCAGTTGTAAGCAAATCTGGAACCAATGGAGAAGACGCGCCTTCACCAGGTTGGACAAAATAGGGGCTGGCAGGATTTTGTGGGTTGGTTTGGGAATTGGAAGGCATTGTGGGATCGTTGGTTTAAGAGCCGAAAGGTGTATCTGTCATAGCTCTGATACCATGTTGAGAGTAGCGCAAAAATAGTGTAAAGAAAATGGAAATTGCAGAAAGCTGAAAATGGAATGACGCATTGTTGTATTTCTTTTCTGCATTTTTTTGTATACAGTGCATGTAGATATTTATAGATAAAACAGATAAAAGAATAACAACAGCTGGCAAACATATAACAGATAAAGGAATAATAACAGCTGGCAAATATATAACAAATTGGACTCAACAAACGCAATAGAATGACCTCATCGTCTTCACGTGACTACTGCGTTTTTATCAAGTGGAACCGAGGTTATTGTAGGTCCAATTGCATCCTCTAATCTTAACAAATATTTTGTTTTGTATTGGATTTTATGAGAAGGTTCCAACAGATTCCGAGACTATAGACATTTGAAAGAGGTTAATTCAATTATTTAATTAAGAACATAAATTAATCACATCTTTAATTAATTAATTTTTTTTTTCTTTTATCTTACAGGTACATTCAAGAGAGAGTTGTGACGCGAAAACAGTAGATAAAGATGTGAAAGAAATTTATGATAAATAGTGTGAAAGAAATTTATGATAAATAGGCACCATTCCAATGTTTAGCCTTTTGGTAATTTTAAATTTATTTATTAATTAAAAGTTATAATTTATTGATAATAAATGGACTAATTAATTAAAGTTGCATGTGCACTTTAGGATGGAGCTCTTGGAAAGTTACGAGAAGAAATGTGGGAAGCTGAGCGAGTTGGATAACTCTCAATATCATATTGTAACCGGAAACATTAAATTGTAACCTTAATTCATTTATTTTCGATTTCGATTTAATATATTTATGATAAACCAAAGTCTTCTTTTGCTAATTTAAAGCATTTTAGCTTCTCAATGATAGTGTAAAACCGAGGGGATTAAACATGTTTAAGTAATTAAATATTATTTATGATAAAAGAAACTCTTCACTTGCTCCATTTTTTTTTTTTCTCATTTTGTTACTTTAAATGATTTTAACTTTCCAATGTTTAATTAGTGGACCAACACATCCCTAAAAATTTGGAATTCAATTTTAACCCTTCATCTCCTCATTGGTTCTTAACTTTTTTTATTTTGTAATTGTATATCATAATATGAGTTTATCTTTTATATTGTTTCATTAAATTTCTAATACTTTAATTTGATTCTTTTATAATTTAGCATGTTCGTAACTACAAGTCATTCTCTAATAATCAGATCAGAATTTTTTTTTTTTAAGTAATCTTTCCTAATCATCAATAGTGAGAAACTCTTTAAGAATTTAATTAAAATCAGAAAATAAAATATGTTAACTGAAATTTTCTTTTACGTGAGAAATGGACTTAAGCCCATATCAGGAAATTTAAGTTACTACTGTGTTATCACACCATTTATTGGATAGAATTAAAAAAAAAATAAAAAAAAAAAGAGTTGCATAAAAAACCATTTCTCATGACTACGTTTTCCATGTTAACCAGGAAATTCATGGCCACAGAATAACTCTTAACAAAACCTTACTAATTAGTACTTAAGTTTTGCAAGAACTATTTTTAAATACCATTGGACTCATCATCATGGATAATGATATGAAGTCCTCACAATTTATATAAAGATATTCTTATTATTGTTGTAATTTTAATGTGCAAGTGTAATAGATTAAAGAAGACGAAATGCTAAGAAATTAAAGTTGGAAAAGGGTTGTAAAACTTTTAATCTTTTCACTTCATTATATTAGTAAAATGAAGGGGAGGGGGGCTTTTTATAGCCAACGCCCCCCGTCCATTCACTTCCTCAAAATTAAGGCAGTGGATGGCCAATTACAACACTCCCCTTTGGACATCCACCGCTTACAGATAATTGTATTTATCTTTATTGAAGAAAAACCCAGTGGGAAAAAAAAAAAAAAAAACTTAAGTAAAGAAATACAACTCTACTATAACGTGAAATTTGACGTGCTTCACACTGCCTCATTAAAAACCTTGTCAGGAAAACCCAATGCGACAAAAACTGATCAAGGAAAAAAGATTGCAGTACACATATGTCTAGTACAATAAACAATACAAAAAACTTTTTTAAAAACTTCCCCTAATCGATGCTCCTCTTGATCAATGCTCCCCCTCATAATGGTAAAATTAATTTAGTAACTTATTGAGTCACGACATACTGATGTTATATACTAACTTTTCAAATGTTGATGTCGATAAGGCCTTAGTGAATGATTATCACTGGAGCGTATTTATTTGACATCAATTGCTCGATTTTGTTGCAGTTCGTGTGTGTAAAAGAACTTCGGTGAAATATGCTTGGTTTTATCTCCTTTGATATATCCTCCCCTGACTTGAGCAATACAGGTTGTATTGTCTTCATTTATAATTGTGGGAGCATCTAAGGTATATGGCAATTTGCATGTACTTTCAATATGATGGATCACAGATCTTAACCATACGCATTCTCGGTTGGCTTCGTGAAGCGCAAGAATCATTGAGTGGTTGGAGGAAGTGGCAATCAATGTTTGTTTTGTAGAGCGCCATGATATTGCAGTACCAGTATAAGTGAAAACATATCTTGTCTGCGAGCAGGCTTTGTGAGGATCAGAAAGGTACCCAACATTTGTATAGCCAACTAATTTAGGTTCATTACCAGACTTGGATAAAATAATCCCAAGTCTTTTGTTTCACTGAGGTAATGAAAGACGTGTTTGAATTTTTGATCCAATTCCAATGTCAGTGAGTTGGTGTAGAGCTAAATCTTGCCAATAAATTCACTGCAAATGCTATGTCTGGTCTCGTACTTTATGCCAGATATAATAATGCATCTATTGCGTATAGATTCGATACTTCATAACCAAGTATCTTTTCATTGCCTTCTTTAGGACGATCATTTTTAGGATCAAGAGATCGAACTACCATTGGGGTACTCAAGGGGTGAGATTTATCAATATAAAATTGCTTAGGGATTTTTTCAATATAATTTGATTGATTAACCAAAATTCCATTTGAACAATGCTTGATCTGCAGGCCGAGACAATACTTTGTTTTCCCCAGATCCTTTATTTCAAATTCTCTTTTTAAGTACTTAGTAGCTTTTGTGACCTCTTTAGGAGTCCCTATTAAGTTCATATCATCGACATAGACCGCCACAATTGCAAATCCTGATTCTGAACTTTTTATAAAGACACATGGGCATACATAATCATTGATGTATTCTTCCTTAAACAGATATTCACTTAGACGATTATACCACATTCGTCATGATTGTTTCAATCTATATAACGATCTTTGCAATTTTATTGAATACATGTTCATTTCATTTGGTTTTGGCACTTTGAATCCTTTTGGGGATTTCATATAGATATTAGTGTCTAGTGTACCATACAAATACACAGTGACAACGTCCATGAAATGCATATCAAGTCCTTTCGAGACTGATAAACTAATCAAGTATTGAAATGTGATAGCATTCATCAATAGTGAATACGTCTAATCAAAGTCAATTCCAGGTCTCTGTAGGAAACTTTCAGCCACTAGTCTGGCCTTATACATAGCAATCTCATTTTTTTCATTTCGTTTTCTTGTGAATACCCACTTCCTACGAGTTTCACGTTTTTAGACGTTTGGACTACAGGTCTAAATACATTATGTTTTGTTAGGGAGGTTAATTATGCTTGAATTGTCTCTTCCCATTTTGGCCAATCATGTCTTTGTCAACATTCATCAACAGAACGTGGCTCAAACTCATCATTCATAATTTCAATACCTACTACGTATGAGAATATAGTTTCTCATGATTCCACATTTCTCTAGAATGAGTATAGTTTATAGAAATTTCTTCATTTCTATGTTCTTGTATTCCTTCAGGCTTTCTTCCTCTTCAGGGGCTTGTATCCTTTCAAGGACTGTTAACTCTTCTGGAGTTAGTTTAGAAAATGTGGAATTGTCAATATTGGCACCTATTTGATTATGCGTCTTTCGTTTCCTAGGAACAATATCTTTGGGTCTAACAGGCCTACCATGCTTTTGGTGTGTAACATACGAATCGATTGCTGCTCGCATGGATTGTTCATTGGTAACATCAATCCTTACTAGTGTATTGACAACAAGAATGTATGATCTTATTATCTTTGCTACATCTGTAAATGCATCAAGCATTTGGTTGATAGTATTTTGCAAATGTTTTATTCTTTGCATTTCAATTTCAGATTGAGAAGTGTGAGGATCTAAATGAGACATAGAATTCACTTTCCAGGAAAGTTCAAGCCTTACTTCAGGAGGCTTTACCTTTTTCCTTAAAGATGGGAATGTTGTCTCATCAAAATGGCAATCCACAAAACGTGTGGTAAACACATCACCTGTCAAGGGCTCAAGATATCTGATGATCAATGTGAGTCATAGCCAACATATATTCCTAAACGACATTGGGGTCCCATTTTAGTGCATTAAGGAGATGTAATTGGAACTTGCACAACACAACCAAAAGTTCTTAAATGGGATATATTTGGTTGGTGTCCAAATACAAGCTGTATTGGAAAGTATTGACAATATGCAGTAGGTCTTAGGCAAATTAACGCCACAACATGTAAAACAGCATGAGCCTAGGCAAAAGTCGGTAATTGCATATGTAATAGCAAAGTTCTTGCAATTAATTGGATATGCTTTATAAATGACTCTGCCATACCATTTTGGATATGTACATGTGGTACTGGGTGCTCAACATCAATTCTCATTGTTGTACAATGGTCATCAAATGTCTTTGAGGTAAACTCACTAGCATTGTCCAGATGTATTGTTTTAATTGGGTAATCTGGAAAGTGTGCCTGTAATCTGATAATTCGTGCCAGCAATCTAGCAAAGGCAACATTACGGGTTGATAGTAGACAAACATGTGACCATCTGCCGATACGTCAATTAGTACCATAAAGTAGCGAAAAGGTCCACTTGGTGGATGAGTAGGTCCACATATGTCCCCATGAATTCTTTGTAAAAATGATAGGGATTCTACACCGACTTTTGTGATGGATGGCATAAGTGCTAATTTGCCTCGTGAGCAAGCAATACAAACAGTCTCATCAGGTGATAAAATCTTCATGTTCTTTAATGGGTGCCCATGTGAGTTTTCTATGATCCTACACATCATAGTAGATCTTGGGTGAGCAACATGGTCATGCCAAATTTTAAAAAGTTCAGGGTCAGTGAACTTCTGGTTTATGACTGCATAGACTTTAACATTCTTCAGGAATGTGTAATATAACCTTGATGAGAAAGCACGAACTTTCTCTAGTACATGCTTCTAGCATGAAATATTAGTAGTGATGCATAGAAACTCTTTATCCTTTTCACTTAAAGTTTCAATGTGGTATCCATTGAGTCATATATCTTTGAAACTAAGCAAATTTCTTTTGGATTTGCTGGAATATAAAGCACCATGGATACTTAATTTAATTCCGCTTGGTAACATGAGTGTTGCTCTTCTGGAGCCCTCAATAATGTTTGCAGATCTTGACATGGTATTTATTTTAGTCTCAGTAAAGGTCAAACATGAGAAATATTTTCTAATTGTGTGCGTTGTTGCATTGTCTACTATACAAATGTCTCCACCATTACTGGATATTGATGTCTCAGTTTTGAAGTCCATCCTTAAAAAATTTTTTTACATTAGTAATGATGTTTACAGAACTTTATCTTCATGGTATGAAACTTCAGGTCCAATTTTTGTCTATTTTACAAACTTCATGTTTGTAATTAGTATTTAGAACGTCAAGTTTTAAAACGATATTTATTTATGAAACTTCAAGTTCATTTATCAAATATAATATGGAAGCATAATTGCTAACATTGGTTATCGAAAATATAATAAAAACATATCTAACGATAAAGATTGTATATAACAAGAATAAACATATCCGACCATAAAGGCGGTATTCAATAATAGCAAATAGGTCTTACCATGAATGCGGTATTTAACAATAATAAATAGATTCAACCATAAATGCAGAATTTGATAATAATAAGTAGATCCGACCATAAAAGTGGAATTTAGCAATAATGAGTAGATCCGACCATAAAGGCGGAATTTAACAATAATAAGTAGATCCGACCATAAAGAAGGAATTTAGCAATAATAAATAAATCCGACCATGGAGGCGGAATTTAACAGTAATAAATAAATCAGACCATAGAGGCGGAATTTAACAATAATAAATAGATCGACCATGGAGGTGAATTTAATAATAATGAATAAATCTGACCATAGAGGCAGAATTTAACAATAATAAATAAATTCGATTATAGAGGCGGAAACAAAGATTAAATAACACTTGTAGGATTGAAAATACGTACTTTCAGTAGGCGTGCACTGTTACGTTTGTTCAGGTTTTCATGTTGATAACGTGTTGTAATTTTAATGTGCAAGTGTAATAGATTAAAGGAGACAAAATGCTAAGAAATTCAAGTCAGAAAGGGGCTGTAAAACTTCTAATCTTCTCACTTCATTATATTAGAAAAATTGGGGGGTGGTTGGGCGGCTTTTTATAGCCAACACCCCCCTCCATTCACCACCTCAAAATTAAGGCGGTGGAAGCCAATTACAACAATTATAGAATTATATGTATTTATTTATTTATTTATAAAGGACCTTGTTAGGGTTTAGGATAAAAAAACGTTAGACCTGTTTGACTAGTTTAACTTTTATTAAATACAATAATACTATACTTACAAAGAAATCTTACAAAGATTTCCATACAAAGTGAGGTGGCAAAAAATGAATGGAAGAGTGAAACAAAAAGTCAAACTTATTAAATTAACTCTTCCATTAATTTTTTGCCATATCACTTTGTATGAAAATCTTTGTAAGCGTAATATTACTCTATTAAATATGTTTTAGTAATAAAGTATTTAAAAAGTGTAATAAATAAGATGTAAAATTTTGATTATTAATTTTTTTTTAAAATTTAACATGAATTATATTTTGTACACTAAATTAAAATTCGAGAATGAGACTTAGTATTGAATTTCTTATATTATTATTATTATATGAAAAAACATTATTAACAATGTTTGGCATTGTATGAATATGAAATTTTTTTACATTTTAATATTTATGTGTTTGAGTGTATAATTTAATTTATATATAAAATAATTTATAAGATAATATTATATTTCATTAATTAATTATAAAAATTTGAAAAAGAAAATTAGGGAAAGCTTTTAATGGGTTGGGTGTGGATAACACAATAAAATAATGTTTGGTTTGGGTTTTTATATTTAAATGTGATTAGTTAAGGGGTTAGTTTTGATTTTAGAAAGTTTAACACGACATGGATACGATATGATACGATACGACCATATAGGGCTAAATATCAATTCCCTTTACTATTAGCCACTGCAGATGAACTTTTCGGCTTCTTTTGTTTAATGAAGTGTGGATCATGTGTTAGCTAACATGGTTTTAGTATAGAAATGGTTTTTTCTCAAACAAACAGACATGGGGTTATTCTGACGGCGGCATAAGAATCAAACATTATGTTGGTTTGTGTATTCACACTTCAAGACAAGACATATAATAACACATGTTATGCTCCTTACCTTTGGAATCAATTTCAGTTATCTTTTTCCCAAAATTATGCAGACATGGTATTTTAATTTAAATTATTCTTTACTCACTTTATTTTAATGATTTAATTAAATGATACCTTCTATTCTAAAATGAAAGAATATTTTTGAGAATCATTTTGGAAACTTTATAACATTTGATGATGTAATAAAATGTAGAAGTATATCTTATTCTTAATAATTTATTAAACCAAATTGAGAAAATAAAGATGAATTCTAGTCATTCGACATTTATCAACTAGGTAAAATTTAGTAAACCCCCACGTGTTTCATGAATTGACGTAAGCACATGTTAGTTCCAAAAATAGGACCATAGCTTAGTGAATGTCTGTTGATAAGGAAAATGACCATTTTACCCCTTTTCTACCTAAAAATCCAACCTTCATTACTGAAAAGAATGACACTTTAGCTCCTGTTCAACCTAAATATAGAACCTTCATTGCGCAGCTATATTTGATGCATATCTGGTGACTCTCACGACCTCAAAGTAGCCGCTACATGTAACGCCCACATTGAGGTACGTAACCTATTTTATATTTGCCCTTAATTAAGCTTATATGCTCTTAGAGTTGCCTGTTGCCCATAGTTTTGCATGTTTTAAGGTGGAGGATTGGCGAAGTTGGGAATTGCAAACTTCGCCACAGCGACGTAGGCTCTAGAAATTTTCACCGAGGCGAAGAAAAAGCTTCGCCGAGGCAAAGAGCTAGCTAGAATTCTTGAGAAAATTCTAGAGAAATTTCCTTAAGGGCAAAGTGACCATTCTACCCCTAATTAGTTGTAAATGTGGGGAGTGAAAAGTAAGGAAATTTGATGGAGAATGCAATGAAGGTAAAGGCATTTTTGTAATTGACTAAAGGGCAAAGATGGAATTTTTAAGAAAGTGTAAGGGCAACATGGGAAAGTATGCCTATTAATATGAGATATTAAGGGTTCAAGCACAAAAACCCTATCATTCTCTACTCCCTCTCACGCCATCTTCACTCTCAATTCTCTCAATTTCTTCATCAATTTTCAAGGCATTTTAGGGGACTGTTGGTTGGATTTTTGGTAGAGATTTATTCCTAAGCATCCCAAGGTAAGAATTCTTGCAAATAGATGTGTGATGAATTATTAAAGTGTTGAATTCTTATAGTTTATATGCTTAGGATTTTGGAGAAAGTGGAAGTCTACCAAAGAGAGAGAGGTTCTAGGGGATTCTAGTGAAATTACTCAAGTACAAGGTAAGTAAATCCACCTCAAGTTATGATTTGAGAAATCAAGTGAGTAAAGAATTTCTATATGTATGTATGTGCTTATGTTTTGAGAATTGTTGATGAGATTGATGGTTGTGGATGAGTAGAATTTAGCCATAAGAAGTGGAAGTTGTTGTGTGGTGATTGATAGAAGTTGGGTTGAATTTAGAAAGAGTTTGAGAAGAATTATGAAGTGTATTTTTCATGGCCAGGTTTAGTGTTGATTTAAGGGAGTTTTACTCCAAATATTGGTGGCTTGAGAAAGAAGTAGAAGTATAGCTAAAATAGAATTTGAGTATGCATGCATTATGTTTGATAAAATGTTCAAGAGATGTGTATGCATGAGAGTATTTATTCATGACCTTAATATGAGCTTGTAGATGATTGAGAAAGACTTATTTTTATGCTACATGTCATTCTTGCATTAAATATTTGCATTTAGAAAGAATAATAAGCATGAATCATCTACATGCAAACATATGCATATGTATGAGCACTTAAAGAATAAAGCACTAAAGAATAAAAAGAAAGAAAGAAGAGTGCTAAAGAAGAGAAAAGAAAGGTTGTTGCGATGGGGAACCCGTGAGTGACAAGAAGAAGAAGATTCTTGCATGCACGCCGCCTTCAGTGAGTGGCCAAAGAATAAGAAGAAGAATTTGTACGGCCTGTAAGGGTGCATGTGGATGAGGGCTGTACCCAGAAAAAATACCTATATGCACGCCACGTTAAATGAGTGGCCCAAGAAGAAAAGAGTTTGTACAGTCTGTAAGAGTGCATGTAGATGAAGACTATATTCACTCACACGGCCAGGATTCCGAATCCATGCATCAACTGAGTCTGATCGGCAAAGAATAAGAAAGAATAAGCAAGCAAGAAAGAAAAGAAAAGAAAAGAAAAGAAGAGAAGAGAAGAAAGAAAAGAAAAAGAAAGAAAGAAAGAAATATATAAAAGAAAAAGAAAACAGAATAAGAAACATAAAAGAAGAAAGAAAATGCATTTCTATGCATTTGTGCATTTGCATCTTATTTATGCATGATACCATGATTCCTATCATGGGTAGTGAGAGATTAAAAGAAAGAAAGAACAGAGAGAATTTAAAAGAAAGAACAAAGAAAGTTGGAACGAAAGAATGGTGAGAACTAGAAATAGTGAACGAAAAGAGAAAGAGCAAAGAGAGAATGAAGAAGAAGAAAAAGAGTAAAGGAAGGAGAGAATTCAAAGAATGAGCAAAGGAGATAGTAGAGTAGCGGTTTTACTTACTGAGCAACTAGTGCTCACCCCGTTGTTTCTAAATGTTTTGCAAGAAATAGGTGAGAAACGGTTGGATGGATGTCGGGGAGTGGAGAGAAATGACACTACTGTCCATTGTTTTGAGCTTGTGTCTATGATACTTCTGCTATGTAAAGAATTATATATATGAAGTAAAGAAAATTTTTGGGCCCATTACTTTTCATGTTTTATGCTTATGTATTTTAACATAATATATTTTTCAAGTATACTAGCTAGAAAGAAGGTATTACACTATAGGCCTTGAAGGTCTCGCGGAAGCAATTGGAGGCCACTGAAAGCCTTACGACGGCCACGAAAGGCATGAAGCCTCATGACAACCACGAAAAACGCTTGGAGGCCTCTAGCTATTGCTGGTAGAGGCTATTATTTGCCTCTTGACATCGATAAAGGCCCAATTTGGCCTTTTTTGACACCATAAAGGTTGGATTCTACACGTTTGGTAGAGGCTTGATCTGGCCTCGAGCCATCTTGTTGAAGTTAAAGGTTTCTTAAGTTCTGCTACCCAACTAAGTAGGAACTTATTTCAATTCCTTACATTGGTGAATGCAACAGTAGTGAAACTGCAAGTGGCCAGTTGTTAGAGGGCCTAAATTCCCACCTGGGCACTGTGCAACACAAGCACATCAATTGCTTGTAAGCCTTCCCAAACGTGTGTATCCCTATTACAATTTATGAAAACAATAGTGAAGAGAGGCTACCAAAGTATAAGGCAACAATATATAGGAAAAAACTACCAACCTTATATTAATTACACAAAATACAAGGATTACATGAATGCTCACACATTGTTTCCCCACTGTTACAATCTGATTCCCAAACTCACAGATTACTAACACTCAAGTTTACAATAATGGCATGCACACACCCATAATACCTTTCTTACTTAATAAACAACTTGCTTGCCTTAGATTAATATTGGCAAGGCAGTTACATAAATAGTTACAAGAAGCAGTTACAAATTTTAGCAGTTACCAAGCACTTGGGTAATTGTATATGTTTCATCTGAACATATATAACTGACCCTCAGTCTTGTCTATGTAACTATCCAGCTTTGCCTCAACATTCTCATAAGCTTAGTACATGTCTTTATGCACACCCATGTACTCTGCTACCTGCTTTGTGCGTGTACTCAGCTGCTTGCTATGCACATTACCCGTTTGTGCATGTCCCAACCCATGCATTGCTTCATCTACTCATGGACGCACCAACGCCTATGCCAATACTTGCTCCACCTGCATATGTATAAGCTTGCAAGTGCTCCCACATGCAAGTCTGTGTGCTCGCCATCTTCTATCAGTGGGTGTTTGGCACCCCAATGCCCAACACCTTAAGATTGGTAGCTTCCTCACTACTGCCTTATGTGCCTGCTTAAGCACATCACCCATCTTGGTATTGGATGCTCCCATGCACTATCTAGGCAAGGTCGTGGCCAAGGATGAAAACCACCTATCTGCCCAAGGCCATGACATTCTAAACCTCCCCCCCCCAAACACACACACACCAACCAAAAGAACCTACATCCTTATCAGAATGGTGGAAATTGAACTCTGTCATAAACTCCTCAAGCTGCCACAAATCAAATTCTCTTTTCCACGAAATTTCAATTTCATTACCCCTCTTCTATTCACAAAATACTCCATCTGAAAATTCTTTTTATGTTGTCCCATCCTTCAGTGATATAAGACTTTCTCAATCTCATCATCAAATTGTTTTCAAAATTATTTTAATTCCATATGAGACATCTTATATAGTGGGCGAGTAGGTGGGAATGCCCCAAATTCTAGCTCAATTTTATGATCGATAGCCTGCCTTGGAGGAAGTTTGTTAGGCAACTCCCATGGCACTAAATCTGTAAACTCATGTAACAGTTCTACCATTGTATCTAAGACTTTAACCATTTTATCAGGTTTTAGTTCTATCAATGTCGCTAGATAGGTTTCATACCTTTTCTTCAATCCACGTTTTACGGCTGTGGCAGAAATAGTGGTAAGCTTCGAGTGACCTGGTTTACTACCATTCCCCAATAAACATCATGACAAAACAAGGACTAGATTTGTGATTGATCATCATTCCATTCAAGTAGGGCATCACTGACACATTTGCTCCTCTGAAGAAGTCTACTCCTAAGATGATATCAAAGTCATCTAAAGAATAACAATCAAATTAATCTTCCCTGTCCAACTACCCATACACACAAACACATTGTAGCCTATTCCCATCACCCCTTATGCATTAGAGTTAACAAGCTTCACTGTTGTGGGACTCTTAGAGAGTCCTTGTCTTAGTTTTGCAACAACTTTATTTTCCATAAAATTGTGGGTTGCTCCTGTGTCAAACAGGGCTTTAATCTATCCATCCTTGACTTTATATCAACGAACAGCAAAGCATTACAAGCAACACCCTTGCTCAAAACTCTAAAGTAAGTAGAATCCTTTCCCGTCTTTGAAACAGTCATTGCCCCCATAGTATTCAATAGTTGCATAGGATTCATTAAAGTCTGCTCCCCACTAGGCTCTCCCTTCTCACCAATTAAAGCATTCAACTTTTCTCTCTTAGGGAAATCCCTTGCCCAATGTGGTCCTTCGCAAATAAAACAGCTTGACATTACTTTGCCCTCTTTGTTCTCTTTAGAAAAATTATTCCCACAACTTACCTTCCCTTTATCATTGGTAGGATTTTTCTTTTGAGGTTGGAAGTCTTTCTTCTTACTTTCTTTTATCTCTGGATTATCCTTCTTCTTTGGTTTTACAATAACAACATGCTCTTTCTGCTTAGTGGTCTTAAAGTCCACTAACCTATCAACAACATCAATTGCACTAGGCAAATCCCTCACGTTTTGCCTTCTCAACTCAACTTATGCCCAACCTTGCAAGCCCGACATGAAGTTAAATAGTTTGTCCTCCTTCGACATATTCTGGATGTCTAACATCAAGGAGCTAAATTCCTTCACGTACTCCATCATAGTACCCTTGTGCTGTAGCTTTTTCAATCGATCCTGAGCCATCTAAGATGTATTCCCTGGCAAGAACTCAAAGAATATGAAAGTGAACATTTACAAACTTCACAACATAGTATTAAGTGATCTTCTAATTTCAAGAAAGACTACCTTACTGCAAAATGTCATTTCCTTGCATGTTGAAAAACCAAAAAACCAACAAATGCAATCAATTGTACTATTCATAGTAGCATTTAGTTATACTTAACAAAAAACTTTATTTACATAACCTACAAGAATAAATGATTGCCAGCTCAATAAAACTCTTTTTTTTTTTTCTTCTTCTAGTACTCAACATTTAAGTTGGATAAATAATAAGTAATTTGATTGACTTACTTCATTTTTGAGTTTAGGACATTTTCTCTTTAAACTTAGAACACTGTCTTTTCTTCTTGTATGGAGCACCATAGGCAGTGTTGGTGATCACTTGAGCCTTAAAACCCGTGGACTTATTATCATTGCCACAATCACGCTAATTTTCCCAATAGCATTTAAATCTTTGTTGTTAAGAGTTGCTAATTTGTTTTTGCTATTACTTGTTACATAGGTATTTTTCATCTTCATTTGACAACTGTGTTTGTATGCTTTCCATGATTAGCTTTGCTCTTGCCTAGAGGTGGGCAAGGACCAGTCCCAATGGTCCCTAGTCTAGGCCCAATGGGTCCGGTCCCAAATTGGGAATGATCCTATTGGGACTGAGCCTAATCAGTCCTAGGATTGGTCCTAGGCCCATAAAATTTTTTAGGGCCCGGACCAGTCCCTAGGACTGGTCCTATGGGCCTAAAAAATTTTAATATGCCCCTTTAATACGTAAAATTTTAGTTTAGCCCCTATATTTATTATCTATTTCATATAAAATAAGGGGTTTATGGATATTTATTAGAGGCTTAAACAAAATTGGGTGGGAGGGTTTATGACTAGGCCTAGGACCAGTCCTAGGCTTAGGCCTTGGAGGAGGGACCAAACCAGGCCTATGCCCTCCTCCAAGGGCTTGGTCCAGGTTTGGGACTAGGCCTCCTAGGAACGGTTTTTTGGGCCTGGTCCTAAATTCCCACCTCTACTCTTGCCTTTCGGCATTGTAAATCTATTGGTGTTAATGTCACCAATAAGGTCTTTCTTGTTTGTTCAATTTTTTGAGTTTTAGGTGTTATAGATGTCACTGACCCTTTGTTTTTAAAGTTAAACATATGGTTTAGGTAATTTCTGATTGAGCAGTAAATTTTTTTTTCTTTTTCTGAAAAAACTTGATTGGAAAAAAAAAAAAATCCAAAATCTAAAACACAATAAGTAGGGCATTTAACGCAAATTGTTTAGACATATTAGTGAAGAAGGGAATTTTAACAACTTAATAATATGAAGAAATTAAAAACTTAAAAAATATTAAAAAAAAAGGCAACAACATGTGATTAATGATTTTGCCTACTGTGACCAGATTACAGCTAAGCTAGTGACTTTAGCTTTAATCTAATCATGTCAGGAAAGATTGAGGACAACAATGCTCTTCGCCTAGGGTGGCCAATTTTTTTTTTTGGATAAATATGGTAATTGCCTCTCCTGAATACAGGACCTTGTGTATAGCTAACTTTAGTAGTTAAAGGGCTTGCCATCTGACCATAAGGGGAGAGGTATTTTTATTTTTATTTTTTAGTTTATTGATTATTCTATATTGTTTTTGTAGGAAAATTTTAGCATAACCAAATTTGATGAATCTCAATGAGGGAATCCATTGTAAAGAAGCCTAAAATATATGAACAAAGAATAAATAAAATACAGCAAATCGATTGGACTAGAGATTTGTTTCAGACCCAAACTCAAGAAGTTTACCCAACGAGAAGACGACCCAAACATGTTAATTTTAAAAGAGAAGTGGTAGGACACATGAGACACAAGGAGATAAAATCTCGAGCAAATGACTTTTTTTTTCCACCTAAATAATGGCCTTATGACACTTTCTCAACAAAAAGTTTCAAAATAAAATTTTACTACCCAAACATTATGTTCTGTTAATAATTTCTATTAAATACAGTAATATTTATTGTAAAAAACGAAAATACATCTCTCTCTTCTCTTCTTATCCTTTATGGCCAAAACCATGACCTGTTGGATTAGGCTAGATTTTGCCTGATTCCGGCACCATCACAATCCCCCGACACTTTTATCAGACTCCTCATATCACCCACACCAAAACTCCTTTCACTTTCGCACCAATGCATCCTCCAATTGCTAGTCGATGACCATTGTCCTATCAGTGCGATTTCCCATCTTTAAAGCCAGATTTTGATCAATTTAACCACTAAAAATCATCCCTGCCACCACTATTCAAACCTCCATCCTCTCCTCATCAAAATCCATCCATCCACCAGTTATTGCCAATCATCGTTTGGAGTCTGAAAATTGCACTCACTACTTCACAATAGTCACATTTTGCGATACCAACAGTTGTTTGTGGAATTGGTTTGACAGGGAGATTGTTGTGTGCACTAAGAAGTGTTGAATTGGTTGAGTTTGCAGGTGAATGTTCTAGTTTTCCCCCTTCCCCAACCTTTCTCTCAGTGTCCAAACCTAAATGCACACAACTTACTCAACAATTTGCCTCAACCAAAACCCAGGCCTCACCAGAAAACACCACCCTACCTCAACCATTTGACCCAGACAACCTTCTTCCACCTTTTCAACCTCTGACCTCCCCTCTTCAAAACCCCTTAAACCCTGACACTTGGTTACTCGCCGATCGTCGATTATGAATCACTGTCCTCTGCTATTTGTTGTTTTTCAGCAAAGTGGAATTTTAAGTTTTGATTTATGATGCAACATGTTAATTAACCATACCTACCCTTACTTATAACAGACTTTTGATCATCATGCGCTTCTTCACAACGAAATTTAGTAATGAATTTGTGCTATCAGTATTAAAGTTGTATTTTAAAATAAAAGTTGAAAAGGATTACCAGGTGTTTAAAACTTATGCGGAATGGGTTGCTTGTTCAATTTTTTAGTGCAAATGAGTTGTAAAAAACTTAATCAAAGCAAGTAAAGAACACACTCATTTTTACATGGTTTAACATCAAGCCTACATCCATAAGACTAGTTCCAGAGGAAGCAAATTCACTATGAAATACTTATGAGTTCAAATACAAAGCAAGATAACCAAGGTTGTAAAAACACTCCTTGTTTTCTACATGACAACACTATCTTCTTTAGTTGAACTCAAGTTCTCACAGCAAGTTTCACATACACAACAACATCATGTTGAAGAAGAGCTCCTCTCAAGATTTAACAATGAAGATAGGACAACAACTTGCACACAAGCTCTCGTCACAACAAAAATAGCATCCAAAGATCACACACAAAGACAAGTGAAGATGGTAATTCTAAGCCTACCAAAGCATAGTAAGAAATCTTAACCAAAATGAGAACCTCAGAGAAGATTCAGAGAGGAAAACAATTGCAATTAGATTCCTTGAAGAAAATGATCAATACCTCAAGGGTTGGATGACAAAAAAGTTAAGTATTAACTTTTGTGTTTTTCTTTTTGCACAAGAAATTCGTGACCACAAACAAAAGAATTTTCTTTTTCTCACATAGTGAATAAAAAGAGGACAAGTGTAAAAGTACAAAATGAAATATCAACAAGGAATAATATTCTCCAAAAAGTAAAACGAGTGCATGAAGTGTGATTTAGGAAAAATATCTGCCAGATGCATTATGAGCACACAGACGCTAAAGTTCTCACACTTGTGAAGGTGTTCACCTTTAGCGAGTGTGCCCACATTGGCAGAAAGGAAAGATAGTGTAGGACTTAAGACAGGATCATAAGATGACAAAAACACTAACAATCTCCCCTTTTGTTACTTATGATCAAAGCACAAATTTTAAAAGCAAAAGAAAAACATTTTTCAAAGTAAGAGATCAAAAATACAATTTTAAAAGCACAACTACTCCCCCTCAATAATAACCTCCCCTTAAGCAGAAACATAAGTCAAGAAAAAGTTACCAAAGGATTTCCATATGAGGCAGATCAACAAGACATTCAAGAGAATCTACACAGCATGAACACATCAAAGGAGAGATTAGTAAAAAGAATTTTGCTCATGCATAGAATGTAACACCCACATCAAGGTACATAGCTTTACTTATGCCCTTATACCCTTAGTTAAATTTTATTATAGTTATCTTGAACAAGTATGAAGAAAATCCCTTAAAATTTCATTAGGGGTAAAATGGTCTTTTCACTCATAATTAGTTGAAAGTGTGAAGAGTGAAAAGAGATAGAATTTCATAGAGAATGCAATAAAAATGAGGGCATTATGGTAATTGACTAAGGGACATAGATGAAATTTCATAGTAAGTGCAAGTGTAAAATGGGAAACTAGAAATAATATTATGTTATATCAAGAGTTGAAGAATGAAACCCTAGTCATTCTTCCTCCACTTTCATGCCACCTTCATTCCCAAATTCTCTCAATTTCTTCAATTCTTTTTCAAGGGTAATTCATAGATTTTGGGTTATTTTTAGTGGAATTTCAATCCCAAGCATCCTTAGGTAAGATCCTTGCATTAAGAAGTGAGTTTTAATTTTTGAAGTGTTGAATTTTGATGATTTGTGTTCATAGGATTTAAGAAAAAGAGAGTTGGATCAAAGAAGATTATTAAAGTGTTGGATTGCTCACATCTAAGGTAAGTAAATCCTACCCGAGTTATGATTGAAGCAATATTGTGTAGAGAATTCCTTTTATGCATATATATGTTTTATATGAAGAATTGTTGATGAATTTGATGTTGAATGATGGTTAGAACTTATCCATGCGAAGTAGTGTTTGTGTATTTGATGTTTGATGAGAGCTTGGATGAATTAGAGTAGAAATTATGGAGTGAGCAATTTGGACAGGTTTGGCGTTAATCTTGGAAGATTTGGTTCCAAATTTTGGTGGCTTAGAAAAGAAGTAGAATTGTAGCCAATTTAGAGCTTGGATATTGTAATACCCAAGATATCAAAGGTATGTTCCTAACTCAAAATAGTCCTTTAGATGTTAATTTTATGTTAAAAAGCATAAAATCTAACTAAGGGAAAAATAGTCGATTCATTTGGAGCAGTATGAATCAATTATCCATAGAAAGGCATTAGGGGTGAAATGGTCATTTTGCCTATGGATAAGCATTGAAAAATTCAAGGATGAGTAGGCTTCATTGCATTTAATGGCATTAATTAAGTAATAATTATGTCTAGTGTGAAATGACCAAAATGCCCTTATATGAAGAATTAAGGACTTATGAGTTATACAATTAAAATAATTGGGCCAATTGCATAATTTTGGAAAATAAATGAAATATTTTCCTATAAATGAGATGAAATTCGTTCAAGCCAAAGGAGAGAGCCTTTCTTCAACATTTCTTCCATTTTCTCTCAAATCTTCCATGAAACAAGCTTTCTTTCTCTAGGTTTTCAAGGAGTTTTGCATAATTTTTCAAGGAGAACAAGATAGGAGCCTTGGATCTTCAATTTGAAGGGTTTAAGGTAAGGATTAAAAACTTTAGTTTTGATGTGATTTGAAGATTTGAGGTAGATGTTGAGGTATAATGTTATATATGTAGGATTAAGGTGTAAAAGAAGTCAAAGGCAAAGGATTTGTTGGAGGAAGTCTTTAAAAAGGTAAGGAAGAACCTCCCATGACTTTAGGGTTTATGCTAGGGTTTGTAGATTTTTATGAAACCTTAAATTAAGGCTTTAAGGCATAGAATTAGTTGATGGCAAGTGTAGTTGAACTCATTTATTCTACTTATTGCCTTGAATTCATTATACATGAAGTTATTGCTCTTTATGTTTTATGAGTTGTTATGTTTGATTGAAGAAAATGAAGTGTGGATACTGATTGTGGCAAAAATTGTAGTATTGGAGGCCACATGGTGTTGAATGGTTGCTATTAGAAGTGTTGATGTGTTGTTTGCATTAGCTTACAATGTTATAGCAATAATGGATGATTATGGGAATGAGATTTTACACTTCCTTTAAGATGTTAAAGACTATTAAGGGGAGGTTTATTTGATCCATAAGTTAACCTATTGGTTAATGTCAATAGGAATTGATGTGGCATAGTAAATATGAAAATTCGGATTTAATGGGCTTAGGGGTTTTGTTAACCCTGCTTCAGTATTTCGACCATAACTTGAGTTATAAAAATCGAAATGAGATGATTCTTGAAGCATTAGAAAGCTAAGACACAGACCTATAACTTTTATGTTTATGCCAAGAGCCAATTCGTTTGAGAAAAGGATGGAAAATGGCCTGAAGCATAAACTGGTTATTAAAGTTTAAGATTTAACATAATCAATTCTTATGATTATGAATTGATTATTAATGTATTATTGTAATTATGCCATGTACTAATGTTTACCCATTAGTTAGATGATCTTTGAAAGATATACATGGTCATGATGTCAATGCATGATTAATGTTATGAAATGGCATGAAGATGCAATGTAATACATGTTTTAAGATGATGTATGTGAGCAAGAGGTAATGTAAATGGATTGATAATCCGTAGATGAATTAAAAGTATTAAGCTCACCAAAATATGTATTTACATGCCATAAGATGTTAGAGATGCATATAGACATAATGGGAGACGCGTAAGCATATCCTTGTATACCGGTTGAGGAAAGATGAATATATGCTTTAGATGCTAAATAACGCGTAAGCACGCCTCTCGATGATATGAGCTCTAGATGAATTTGAGGCTAGATGATATGAAGTACTTAAGATGCTAAGAAAAGTCCGATCGACTAGACATTAATGGTTCATATGCGTTTAGTAGTATTACATGAGTTATGATGTTATTTACATTATGCGATGATTTATGCTCATGTTAGATGATTTTAGATGTTATGTCATGATATGTGATGTACATGTACTATGTTTACATACTTATTTGTATGTGTACACATTGATGTTATATAGCCATGAGATAAAATGATGAAAGACATATGAAATAGAAAGAAAATTAAATAAATAAATAAAAGGGGAAGCATCCCTAGATGTAAAAGATAAGTGATGTGTTAACAAATATGTTTAAATAAAGATCAAATAGCACATTTAGAATGAAACGGATCATTCCTTACTGAGTGATTAGCGCTCACCCTTTATTGTTGATTGCTTTGCAGGTAGACTAGAAGCGAGGGATGCTAGAGACAGTGAGGCTACACTTGAGGGGAGATGATTTATTGTCATCTTGATATTTTTATCTTGATGTAAATGATAAATAATTGTGAAACACCTTTTGGAATATTCCCCCTATAAATTTGTTTCAATTGTGTATTTTACGGATAAATTCTTAAAGTTTTGAAATTATATGTTTGGATCCTGCATGACATGTTATATGCATGTTTTGGATATTACTATTATTATCCTTACACAGGCATTTTTTCTAAATACAACTCGTTCTCCAGACATATATCCTCGGGATTCTCATTGAGGGATATTCAGAGGATACCTGACTGGAGGGGGGTTTTACAGATATGCACATAAATTGTTTGATGAAATGTCAAAGAGAAGTGCATATATGAGTATGGTTATGTGTTATCTTGAGGTGAGTTAGTAGATGATAAAGAATGACATGTTTGCATTCCATATTGCATTATTGCATCTAAACATGTGAATTTAGAAAGAATTATAAGCATGAACCCATCTACATGCATACATACTCATGAGAGCATGAAAAAGCATTAAAGAGTAAATAGAAAGAAATGAGAATATTAAAGAAATTCAAATCTGAATTTTTATTTAAAGAAGTGTAAAAAGATAAAAGAAGAGAAGGTTATTATGATGGGGAACCCGTTAGTGATATAGCCCCGCATGCACGCCACCTTTAGTGAGTGGCCTCAGAATTCAGAAAGAAGAATTGTACAGTCTGTTAGAAATGCATGTGGATGAGGACTGTACCCAGAATTAGAGAATACACTCACACGACCAGGGTTCCAAATCCATGCCTCAACCGAGTCCGATAGGCAAGAAAGAAAGAAAGAAAGAATAGAAAGAATAGAAAGAAAGGAAAGAAAGAAAGAAAGAATAGAAAGAAAGAAAGGAAAGAAAGAAAGAAAGAACAGAAAGAAAGAAAGAAATACAGAAAAAGAAACAGAAAATAGAAAATAGAAAAGAAAATGCACATTCTATGCATTTGTGCATTTTCATCATATCTATGCATAATACCATGCCTATTATCTTGAGTAGTGAGAAAATTAGAAGTTGAGAAAGAACAGAGAAGAACAGAGAAAGAATAGAGAAAGAACAGGGAAAAATAGAGACAGATTAGAGAAGATTAGAGAAGTGTGATGTAAGAAAAGAAATTCAGCATTTGAGCAACGGAGAAAGAAGGGTAGTATAGTGGATTTACTTGCTGAGCAATAAGTGCTCACCCCATTGTTTTCAATGTTTTTACAGGTAGTAGGTGAGACGCGGTCGTTTGGAATGTCAAGAAGCGGAAGGGTTTGGCAACACTGTCGAGTGATGTTTTATGACTTTATTATATTATGTAAAGATTTGTATATAAAAAAAAATTAGATATGGACCCATTATTTCATACTCATCTATGTATATATATATTTTCTTATAATACTATTTATTTTCCAAGTATACTAGTTAGAGAGAAAGTATTACATAGAACCAACCAAACATCAATAATAAAAAGAAACATTCAAAAAAAAAAAAAAAATTCCATAAGAAAACATCCATAAAAGGTTCTATAACATTTTGCATAAAAAAACTTAAAGTGTGATCACATGGAAACAACAGTGATCATAATTAAAAAAAGGCAGTAAACATTAAACAGTAAAAAAAATGTCTTGGAAGCAGAGCATCAATAGAACAACAACATCAAATCTCCCCATCTTTGATCATAAATGATCAATATTTGTGCCAAGAAGATCTTTTGGTGGGTGGCCTTCTACCAACAGTTTTGACACGACTCTTGACAGGTGCAAGAGCCGAAGGAGGATCAACAGCAGAGGTAGACATAGTAGGAAAAACAGTACTGACAAGGGTACAAGTGTCCACATTGGGATCATCTTCTTTAGTCTGAGAGACAGCAAGAGGGACCAATCTTCAGATTCTTTCTCCTTGTTGGATAGATCAATTTCAGGAATAGGCATAGAAGCAAAGGTTTCTTTTGCACTGTCCTTAGCTGCAATTCCTGAATCAGGTTCATCCACAACGTCTTCTTCATTAATTTCTGGAATATCTTCAGGGATGATTGGATTTAGATCCTCAATAACAATATTTGCAGCAGTAGAATTGTCATTCAAACCAATCTAAGGCTTAACAGGAATAACAATCTTTTCAGTAGGAACAGAGGCATCAAGGGCATCCTTGGAACCACTTAAAGACCCTTTGCTCAGAAGCTCAGCCCTGGTTTCTTTAAGAGCAGCTTTAAGGGAGTCAACACTACCCAACAAGGTGGTGTGATATGAATCCACTTTTTCTTGTGATATGAATCCACTTTTTCTTGTCACGTTCCTGCAACAACTCAAACAACTTGGACTGCCAAGCACTGGATTTTACAGGAGGTGCTTGAGAGGATGAAGGGACATCCACAACAGGGATAGAGGGCTTGAGAGTCTTAGAAGAAATACTTCTAATCTTAAAAAAGTGGTCATTTGACTATTTTAAGGCCCTATAAGAATCAACAACCTTGTAACTAGAGAAGGGAAAGGCAGAATGAACGGTTTCCCTTCAAACTCACCAGTAGTTTTAATCAATTTGTAAATAAAGATGCAAGGTCAATTTTCTTTCCTTACACATTGCCATACAACAACTGTGCTTTATCAAGCCTGATAGACGAGTTATGCCTAAAAGGTGACCAATTGGTGATGGTGTTTTGAAAAGAGTCTTGTACAGGGTTGTGAGTACATTGATAGGAAGAAAACCACTATCAAGCCAAACTGTCGCAACTCCATAACTAAGGTCACTAGACATAAATCTATGCTCCTCTACAAGGATAGTTAGGTCATCTTTGTTCTTCAGAACAGGGAGTTTTAACAGTTTTCTAATCACTTCAGGGGTAAAATCCATCCAAATACCCCTTACCCAAACCTAATTTTTATGGTATGAGATTTTGTCCAAGTCTTTCCTAAAATGTGCTTAGAATTCTTGCACAAAACCCTGACAAGGTGGCACAGGTTTCACCATGGTCGTTTTCCACTTTCGTTCAACCACAATTTTGGCAATTTCAGGGAACTCAGAGAGTTCGACATTTGACTCACAAACAATGGGCCTAAAAACAACAGTCTTTAAACCTAGACTCAGCAGAAGGAGAAACAAAATTTTTTTTGTTTACCTAAAACCTCAAATTGAGGTGGCACTTTCACCTTCCTTTTGCCCTTGGCGATCTCTACTTGTTTCTTCTTCTTTACTTGAGATTCAACAGAGGACCCTTTCGAGTGCTTCAGTCTCTTGATGAGAGGCTAATCATCAAATGGAGTGGATCTTGAAGATGAAGATATTGACACCAATTTTGAAGTACAGGGGGTGCTTTCACTTGAAGCAGAAGAGTGCGCACTTTCTTGGGCATGTGAGGACTGCCCTGATCTTGTTCTCTTCTTGGCTTCAACAACCTTCCTTGTGTCATCAACGAATACCTGTTAATGTTCCATTGAATCTCGCAAAAGTTTGTTAAGAGAGAATATTGAGAGAAAAGAAGGAATAAAAAATTGTAGACTTTGGATATGACGGTTAAAAAGAACAAAAGAGCGACTTTAAAAAGAGAAAAGTTCGTAACCCTAGAAAAACATGATTTTTTATTCACTGAAGACAATGTGAGCACATCAAATAGTCATGTGCACACAACAAGCAAAATTTAAAGAAAGTCTCACATGTGATAACATAAGTGTACAAGGTGCACACATTAAACCATACACAAAGCTCAACAGTAGAAGAGATACTTAGGAGAAAAATCAAAGTCATAAAACTGTAGACATGTGCACACAAGAACTCTCAAAGTGGTGACATTGGAAAAAAGCAAAAGATGAGAGACACCCAAATAAAATAAAATAAAAGGAAATTCCCATGAGATCAATTTCATAAACAAAAATTTACAGAAGCAAGTATTGTCAATTATTGTGACATAAGAGAAGAAATCAGCAATCTTGGGGATGCTAAAAGAATGTTCTCAATCAAGTCACTTTCACACACTAAGCAGTTATTTCTTTTGTCAAACAATGAGCAAGAATGCATAGATTCTTTGTCATAAGTGTGTGTGGTGTTCTCAAAGGGGAGTATGACTCATTGGTCAATTAAACATCTTTTGACTCCCCTTTCCCTCATGCCCTTTTTACTATTCAATTCAATTGAATTCCTTTTGATTTCTTTTTCAACGAAAATTCCAAGCATTAAACAAATAAAATCTGTTAATCATCAACCAAGTGTAGCTTTCACACTTGCAAGGAGTTAACCTTCTAAATGGTAGATCTTCCAAGGACATAGAGATCTTTACATCATAGAGGATTACTCACTTATGACTTTCACACTACAAGCAAGGTACTCTTTCACTTGGTGACAAAGTCAAGCAAAACAAACTCATGGAGAGGCCTTAAGACATATATGCTTTTAGATAAGAAAGCACAAGATGGACACATTGCAGCAGCATGCTACCACAAGACTGATAAAATTCTCATACACCAACACAAATTAAGAGAATACTTGCAATAATAAAAAGTTAGAAATTTGTCTCACGGCATTTATCAGAAGAGAGATACTACTCAATTTGAATAAGTCCAATGGACTTCCTCAAATATACAAAAGTTTACAAATCTAAAGCCTTAGTAAACAAGTCAGCAAGTTCAGAGAGTTTGTGTTAACATGTGCAACATTGATCACCTTCTCATCAACTAAGTCTCTTATAAAATGATGCCTAATGTCAATGTGTTTGGTTTTGGAGTGCTGAGCAAGATTTTTAGAAATGTTTATTGCACTAGTGTTATCACAAAAAGACAATTATGTATTCTTGATCAAATCCATAATCACATAGCATTTGTTTTAACCAAAGAACCTGTGTGCAGCAATATATTCAGCCTCAACTGTGGAGAGTGAGATTGAATTTTGTTTCTTGCTATACCAGGTGATCAGGTTGTTGCCAAGAAAAAAAATTCTCTAGATGTGCTTTTTCTATCATCCAAGCACCCTGCCCAATCATCATCACTAAAACCCACAAGAGGAGGATTAGACTCATAAGAAAACCCCAAAATTTGATGTTCCAACAACATATTTCATAATCCTTTTAAAAACTTTATGATGAAGCTCAGTAGGATTAGATTGAAGCCTTGCACACACCAACACTAAAGCACAAATCAAGTCTATTTGTTGTCAAATGTAATAAACTCACTATCATGCTTCTAAAAAGCTTGTTATCAACCTTTTTAGCTTTTTCATCTTTGGAGAGTATAAGAGTGGAGCTCACTGGGGTGTTTGCATGCTTGGTAGATTCAAGATTGAATCTTTTGAACATGTTTTTGGCATACTTAGATTGAGAGACAAACATTCCACAATCAATTTGTTTGATTTGAAGACCAAGGAACATGTTTAGGTCTCCCACCATACTCATCTCTAATTCATCTTTTATTAAAGCAATAAAATTTTCCAATTGAATATGTGAGGTGGAACCAAAAACAATTTCATCTACATAAATTTGAGCACACAAAAAATCACCTTTTTCATGCTTTATGAACAAAGTTTTGTTGGCATTACCTCTTATGAATTTATGGTCAATGAGGAAGGAGGTCAACCTATCATACCAAGCTCTCAGTGCTTGCTTCAAATCGTAGAGTGTTTTCTTAAGTTTGAACACATGACCATGCTTATAAGGATCTTGAAATCCTGTTGGTTGCCTAACATAGACTTCTTCCATCAATATTCTATTCAAAAGAGCACTCTTCATGTCCATTTGGTAAAGTTTTAGCTTCATATAGCAGGCATCTCGCAGCATTAATCTTATGATTCAAGCTTAGCCACAGGTGCAAAAGTTTCATCGAAATCAACTCCTTCAACTTGGGTATACCCTTGTGCAACAAGTCTTACTTTGTTTCGCACAATGTTCCCAAAATCATCTAATTTGTTTTGAAAATCCACTTTGTTTCAATAACATTAATTCCTTTAGGCTTGGGAACCAGTTTCCACACGTCATTTCTCTCAAACTATTCTAGCTCCTCATGCATGACAGCAATCTAGCAATCGTCTTAAAAAGCCTCATTTGCATTCTTAGGTTCTGAAAGGAAAACATAGCACAAGTTATTAATTTCACTCAATCTTTTTCGTCTAGTGACCATTACCTTGTCCAGATTTCTAATCACTATAGATGGTGGATGAGCTTTTTTGATCCAGAAATGTGGTTCTTTGATTTTGGGTGTCCTTTGTTGAGTGATTTCATTAGATAGATCAACAATCAATTCAAGTCTTTGTCTCTCCAGAAGAGATCCTTGTTGAGCTATAGAGGTGTTCACATCTGATTTTGATGTAGTCACATCTTTAGGAGAACTCAGAGTGGGCACATTGCCATGATCAATGGTCACATCTGTAGGTGACACTAAGTCATCAATATCATCTTTATGAGAAAACTATGAGAAATCTTCTGAATAAGAGAAAACAACATTTAATGATTCAATAATGCGTTGAGTTCTCATATTGAACTATATGCCCTACTATTTGAAAAGTATCCTAGAAAGACACCTTCATCACTTTTGGAATCAAATTTTCAGAGTGAATCTCTATCATTTAACACATAGCAGTTGCACTCAAAAACATGAAAATAGGACAAATCAGGCTTCTTACCTTTTCATAACTCATATGGAGTTTGCAAGATACTTTTTCTTAGAAAAACCTGTGACACGTTGTGTTGATTGTCTCAGCCCACAATCTCGTTGATAATTTCTTGGCATTTAACATAACTCTTGCCATTTCTTGAAGAACTTTATTCTTTCTCTCTACAACTCCATTCTATTGGGGTGTTTTTGGAGCAGAAAACTCGTTCCATATACCCTGCGAATCACAAAAACTGGAAAAATTAGTGTTCTCAAACTCCCTTCCATGATCACTTCTTATCCTTACAACTTTCTTCACTCCACAATTTTGTTCAACTTGAAGTCTCTTGATCAGGTTTTGGAAAACTTCAAATGCATCAAAATTTTCCCTTAAAAATCAACCCATGAGTATCTTGAAAAGTCATCAACACACACAAAAACATATCTCTTACCTCCCAAACTTTCAGTTTGCATAGGACCCATCAAGTCTATATAAAGAAGTTCTAACACACATGAGGTACTCAACCAAGACAAGGATTTGTGTGGAAACTTAGTTTGCTTACCTTGTTGGCACCAGCCACAAACTTTACCTTTTGGGAACACAAGTTTAGGCAAACCTTTCACTGCATCCTTTTTGGAGAGTTTCACAAGATCTCTGAAATTCATGTGGCCAAGCTTTTTGTGCCAAATATCAACACAATCTAATTTGGAACTTAAGCAAGAAACTTTGTTAGTCAAGAGATAACAATTATCATTTGATCTTTTTCCTTCAAGAACTGAAGTACCATCATCATTCAAAACTTTACACAAATCTAAAAATTTCATAGCACAATCTTTATCACAGATTTGATTAATACTTATAAGATTAGCTTTAGGACCTTCAACATATAACACATCATTCAGAATAGGGAAACCAAGAATAATAATAGATCATTTGCCAAGGTTTTTACCTCTTTTGCCATCACCATAGGTCACATGACCAGCTTCAACAAATTCAAGATCAGTCAACAAATCTTTGTTACCTGTCATGTGCCTTGAACACCCGCTGTCAAAGTACCATTGGTCATTTTGAAATGCAAGCAATGATGTATGAGCAACCAAACAGTTGGTACTAGACTTGGGTCTCCATGTTTTTCTATTTTTAAAAAAAAAAAATTGTTTTGATGAAGGGTTTTTTGAGAGGGAAAAACATGATTTCCAATGCACCTTTTCAAGTATGAAATGAGCTTGAAACAATTTGGTCTGATGTGACCTTTCTTTTGACAGAAATGACAAACAAGAGTAAATCTTCTTACTTTCAAGGTCTAATCAGGAGGTGCAGCAAAAACATTCAGGTTTGAATTTGTGTTGGCTATGGCGGTCACAATTGTTTTTGAGGAGCTCGCCTTAATGAAAGTGGTTACACCAGGTTAGGAAGAACTTGCTCTAGGAGAAAAACCCAAAACAGTTTTATCACCAAAAGACTTCCCTTGACCAAGAACTTCATCAAGTTTATAAGAACCTGCATTCAATCTTTCAACAATGGCCTTGGCCTTGGCCTTAGTTAGTTCACTTAATGCTTGATTTAATAGAAGTTCCTTGTTGGATAAATCAATAAACAAGGCATTCAACTTATTATTCAACATTTTCTTATCTTTTATTAAGGCGCAGTTTTTAGATTTAAGAGATTTGATCTTCTCGATGGCTTTCACCCATGACTCATACATTTTGTCGTAAGCCTCTTGCTGCTCCTTATAAACATCACTTGAGTCATCCGAGGACACACTCCTATCGTCCTCTTGATTTGCCGTAAAGGCTAGGAAATTCCCATCCTCATTTGTGTCATCACATCCACTCTCATTGTCAACACTTTCACTTAGAGTGGCAACCATTGTTTTTCCCTTTTTCTTTAGAGTGTTTGCACACTTTGATTGAATGTATCCATATCATAGCACCTGATGCCTTTGTTTTTCTTGTCATTATCTCTCAAAAATCATTTCGAGAAGGCAGCTTAACCAACCTAGTCAGTGGACTTCTTCACAAAAGATTGTTTACCCTTTTTGCTCAACTTAAGCTTTCTCATATTCTTTTTCAAGAATTTAGAAAAAAAATTTGTGAGCAAAGCACACTCATCTTCCTCACATCACTAGAAACAACACAAACAATAGGTTCAGATGTTACCTCATGCTTCAATGCGAGACCCTTTCCTGGTTTCTTCTCCCATCGTTTCAAATTGAGTTCGAATGTCTGAAGAGATCCAATAAGTTCATCCAGCTGCATCTCATCCAGATTTTGGCATTCTTCAATAGAGGTTGCTTTGGACATGTACTTCATAGGTAGAGAACACAAGACTTTCCTGATAAGTTTAGCATCAGTATAGATCTTACCCAAAGCAAAACATTCAATCATGATATCACACAACCGACCATGAAAATCAGTGATAGATTCATCAGTATACGTAAAAAGGTTTTCGTAGTCAATAATCAATCTCCTAAGTCTGTTCTTTTTAATCGTGTCAGTTCCTTCATTCTTTACTTGGAGTCTGTCCCATGCATATTTAGTTGTCTCACAGTTGGCTATATTTTTCATTTGGCCAATAATGACAACATTAAAGAATGCATGGAGAGCTTTAGAGTTGAAATTAGACTCTTCCAACTTAGCTTTGATCCATTGATCAAGGGGTTTTCTCTTGCTACCACCTTCTTTGCTAACAACTTGCGGTTCTTTCCAACCAACAACACATGCATTCTAAGCACTTTCATCAATAGATTTTAAGAAGACTTTCATCTTAGGTCTCCAGACAGAAAAGCTAGTTCTTCCAACAATAGTGGTATGTGAGTAGATCCACCTTCACCAAAGAAACTCATAGTGACAGGACAACGAATGTGATCACACAAAATGAGGTGATCACACAAATCGAAATGAGTAGATCTGCTCAACCAGACACGAAACAAAAGATAATACAGGCAAGCACAAACTCAGATTAAAGATTTGATAAACAAGCAAGGATCAACTAAAATAACTCTTCAAAATGAGCTCTGATACCAAATGAAAGTTTTAAAGGATTACCAAGTGTTTAAAACTTATGCAGAATTGGTTGCTTGTTCAAATTTTTAGTGCAAATGAGTTGTGAAAAACTTAATCAAAACATTCATCAAAGCAAGTAAATACATGGTTTAGCATCAAGCCTACATCCATTAGACCATGTCCAAAGGAAGCAAATTCACTATGAAATACTTATGAGTTCAAATACAAAGCAAGATAACCAAGGTTGTAAAACACTTCCTGTTTTCCACATGACAACATTATCTTATTTGTTGAACTTCAAGTTCTCACAACAAGCTTCACGTACACAGCAACATCATGTTGAAGAAGAGCTCCTCTTAAGATTCAACAATGAAGACAGGATAGCAACTTGCACACAAGTTCTCGTCACAACAAAAACAACATCCAAAGAACTCACACAAGGACAAGTGAAGATGGTAATTCTAAGCCTACAAAAGCACAACAAGAATCTTAACCAAAATGAGAACCTCAGAGAATATTCAAAGAGGAAAACAATTGCAATCAGATTCCTTGAAGAAAACGCCAAAAATGAATGAATGTATATAGGATCAATGCGTCAAGGGTTGGGGGACAAAAAAGTTAAATATTAACTTTTGTGTTTTTCCTTTTGCACAAGAAATTTGGGACTATAAACAAAAAAAATATTTCTTTTCTCACATAGCGAATAAAAAGAGGACAAGTGTAAAAGCACAAAACAGAATATCAATAAGAAATAATATTGTCCAAAAAGTAAAATGAGTGCATGAAGTGTGATTCAGGAAAAATATTTGCCAAATGCATTGTGAGCACACAAACACTAAAGTGCTCACACTTGTGAAGGTGTTCACCTTTAACGAGTGTGCCCACATTGGCAAAAAGGAAAAGATAGTGCAAGACTTAAGACAGGATCATAAGATGGCAAAAACATTAACATTAAACTTTTTGGGTGAAAAAGTTTCGTTAAACCATTATTTGGGTGAGAAAAAGTTGTTTACTAATAAAATCTCTAACAAACCCAAGATATACTTTCTTCCACTCAAAGCTAATTTCTGACTAACTAAATCATAAGAGAATGCCTTCTCCACCACTTCAAAATGTTTCTTACAAACCTTCAAAATCTCATGTTCAAGGGACAAAAACTCTTCAAATACCCCCCTCAAGGGGACTAGCAAAGGTAAACTCAAAATTATACACAAAACATCAGTTTCCTTTCTAATATGTAATTTTTCGTGTTCTATAGTATCTGATTTAAGTATTGGAGGGGTTTCATGTTAGGATCCCACAATCGGGATCTCATACCCACCAAGTGTGGTACTTAAGTCTATGGGCTCTCTCACCTATCAGGCTAGTCTTTTGGGTTGGGCTCTCCCTTGGGCTTGAGTTCTAACATTGGTGCTTTTCGTTGAGAGTTAGGATGTAGAAAGGGCTACCCATAGGCTAGATTAAAGTGCAATGTGTGTCGAATGATTGATAGGTGAGTGTAGCCGCCCAAAGGGGAAAAGGGCCACCGTAGGGTTAGTGTTGATAAAGTGACAGCCGTCGTGGATGTCAACTCTTGAAGGGCGGTGCAATGTTGGGATCCCACATCGAGATCTCATAACCACCAAGTGTGGTACTTAAACCTATGGGCTCTCCCACCTATCAGGCTGGTTTTTTGGGTTTAGCTCTCCCTTGGGCTTGAGTTCTAACATTGGGGGCTACCGTCGGGTCAGTGTCGATAGAGTGAAAGTCGCCATTGTAATGACTTCTTTCTCATAGTATATTTTAGAACATATACAATAAAAATATACATAATTAGCATATGAAAATAGTTAGGCCCAATTTTTTTTTACTTATAAAATATAATTCTTTACATATAATAAAACAACAAGTACAAAAACTTAGTAACGGTGGATAGTAATGCCAATCATCTCCACTTGTCGACGTCCTTCTAACCGCTGCTCACCTATGTCTTGCAAAAACATAGAAAAACAACGAGGTGAGCATAAAAATGCTCAGTAAGTAAATCCTTTAACTCTTCTTCTTCTTTGGTTTTTTCCTTACTTAATTCTTTTCTTCTTTCTTTCTTGCATTCTTAGTTCTTTCTCACTGTTCTTTCTTTCTTCCTAAGTCTCACTGTTCTTTCCTTCTCTCTGTTCTTTATTTCTTTCTATTCTTTCTGTTCTTTCTAATCATGATGGAATTCATGGTAATATGCATGAATGAAATGCATATGCAATAATGCATAAAAATGCATTTTCTTTCTTCTTTTTATTTCTTTTTCTATTTTCTTTTCTTTTTATTCTTTTCTTTCTTTCTTGTCTTGCTTGCCCAAGCTTCTCTTTTCTTTCTTGTTTTTCCTTTCTTTTCTTTTCTTTGCTTGTTCAAGCCTTCTCATTCTTTCTTATTCTTATTCTTATTCTTTCTTTTCTTATTCTTTGCCGATCGGACTCAGTTGATGCATGGATTTGGAACCTTGGCCGTGTGAGTACGTATAGTCCTCATCTACATGCACTCTTGCGGACCATACAAATTCTTCTTTCTTCTTAGGCCACTCAATTAAGGTGGCGTGTATGTGGGAATTTCTTCTTAACACTCACGGTTCCCCATCACACCAACCTATTCTTTTCTCTTCTTTAACATTTTTTTCTTTCTTTAATTCCTTAATGCTTATTCTTTCTTTCTCTTTACTCTTAAAGTGTTTTATTCTAATAATTCTTCATTCTTTCTTACATTATTACACATATACAAATATAAGCATATGGATGGCTTATGCTTAAAATTCTTACTTAAATGCACTCATGAAAATGCAAACATGCAATGTTGCATAAAATTAAGGTTTCTACTCATACTCATGCTTCTCTTAGGCATTTCATCAAACAATAAATGTGCATATACACACTCTAATTTAATTATCATTCTATTTGTTTCTTAAACCATCCAAATTGAGAGAAAAACTCTCTTGTATCATCATCATACCTACACGGCAAAAACACTCCCAAAAGTTTTCTCCAATTCTTCCAATTTCAACCCATCATCATACCATCACATACACTTCTCATACTCCAATATATCCAACAACAAACATAAATAATCATCAAACTCATCTCAATAATCATAACATATGCATGCTTAAAAGAAATCTCTACTCACTTGATTTCTTAAACCTTAATTTAAGTTAGATTTTGAGTGGAATTTACTTACCTTATACTTGAGTAGTCTCTACTAAGCTCTCTACTCTTGTTGGAATCAAACCTTCTCTTAACCCTAAGCATAAACTTCATAAGAACTCAACTTTTACACAAATAAATCATAGATAAAGAGCAAGAATTCTTACTTTTTGTTGCCTAGGATCAAAACCCTATTAAAATCCACTCAAAAGCCCTCAACATCCTTGGAGAATTGAGTGAAAAATTGAGAGAAAATGGAGAAGGAGAGTAGCGGTGGAATGAGAGAAATAAGGGTTTCAAACCCTTAACATTTTATTTTATAAACACACTTTCCCATTTTGCCCTTACTCTTTCTTAAAAATTCCATCTTTGTCCCTTAATCAATTATCATAATACTCTCATTTTTATTATATTCTCTATGAAATTCTGTCTCTTTTCACTCCTCATAATTTCAACTAATTTTGAGTGAAAAGACTATTTTAACCTTAATGCAAGTTTAAGGCAATTTCTTCATATTCTCTTAAAATAACTTTAACAAAAATTAACTAACGGCTACAAAACATAAATTAAATCATGTACCTCCATGTTGGGCATTACAACCGTGGACGTCGACTCTTGAAGGGGCGTGCAATGTTAGGATCCCACATCAAGATCTCATACCCACCAAGTATAGTATTTAAGCCTATGGACTCTCCCACCTATCAGACTGGTTTTTTGGGTTGAACTCTCCCTTCGGCTTGAGTTCTAACATTTCACCGACCAAACCCATCAATACGCTTGAGAATTTTTTTGGAGTGGTTGTAGAGTCAATAGGCATCATATCAATTTGAGTGAACATGCTCCATGGAAACCTCTCACACAACAAACGGAATTAACTAAGTCATTTTTTCCCCCACAAACAATAATAAATGTTAATTTTCTTTCTTGTCATGTAATATGTTTTTAGTGATTTTTATGTTAATTTCATTTTTTTTATAAATTGAAAAGAAATTATTTATAGTACTACAATTCTTATAGTAATTCTATAAACTAGTTGTTAAGTTTAACCTTATTGAAATGTAAAATAACCCTTTTTATTGTGATTTAGAATTTGAATGTAAATCAAAAAAGAAAAAAGGAAAAAAGAAAATTGACCACAAATTCATAATCCACCCCAAATAAAGTGAATATTAAAGGCTTCGTTTGGTTGGATTTTGGGAATACTACTTTTAGTATTCCCAAAAAAGTTAAACAGTAAAATACCCAAAAACTCACAATATTATTCAACTTTATTCAACATTTTTTAAACCCCCTAAATTTGTTAATTCAATTAAATGCCCCTAAATATTTTTAATGTTTTTGTTACGGCGACTTCGGCCACCCTCCGACTGGTGGATGGCTGTCCGTATTTGAGGGTGGATTGAAGGTGTTTTTGTTAATTTTTAATATTCATTATAAGGATGTTTTGTAAAAAAACAAACATAAGGGGTATTTTAAAATTTGTAAATCTTACATCGTATACCCGTCCAATTCAACTTTTTTTTTTAACTTTCAAAAAACTTTTCTTAAAAACCAAAATTGTGAACCAACGGAGCCAAAAGCTCTGAGGCACGTCGCAGGCACCCGTTCGCAATGTTTTGTTTATGTTAAAAAAGCAAGAGAAAAAAGACAAGGCAGCAGATTCAAGCATTACGATGACATCAGAAATAGAAATCTCAACATGACAAGGCATCGATTTGCACAACTGTCCATATAAACAAATATTTTTATAAAACTACCAGCAAGGGCGGCAACACTTGCCCCATTACTAGAGAATTTATTAAAATGAAGTTCAAGTGTACTTTCACCCTCGAAAACCGCAGCAAGTACGGTATATTTTAAGTAAATTAAAGATGTTCACGTCGTTTTTTGTCTGCGAAATGTTTGAGTTGAGGCGATCAGAAAAGAAAATGAAGCGATGAACTTCATTGAAACCGTACATAAACCGAGAAGTAAAGCCAGGCCAGCCACCCTAATCCTAGCTCTGTATTTATTACTTATTCTCGTTTAAAAGAAAAGAAAGATGGCGCAGCATAGGTTCATATTGATGTGTATTTAATATGTAAAGAAAGGTTATCACGAATGTAAACAAACCCCAAGAAAAGAAATTATAGCTCCAAGTTCCAACCAGTAATAATAGACTATTGGACATATAATACCAAACAGACGCACAGCATCTATTATTTATTTAATGGTAAATGGCTAAATGCATGATATACTCATATACCTGACCAAAGGAATAAAGACAACTTCATTTACATATTTTGGCCATTGCCGAGGATACTCTCTAACAAGATTCAGCTTTAATATTAACATAGACAAAATGTCACCTTGTTTTAGGTATTTTTAACGTGCCTTTCTTATCGTGATTGTTAAATGATAAAATTTATTTACAGCAACTAAAATTTCCTCTTTGTTTTACTAATCTCATTATATTTCCTCATCATTTTCCTTGAGTGATTATTGCAGACTTTACACAGCTAAATAACAGCAATTACTCTGAAAATCCAAACGCTCACAGGATGACATCCATTAGAAAAGGTGAAACGAAAACTTATCATTTAAGTCAGGTGATCAGCGTCATTCTTCTCTTAATAATGAAATTATAATCAGTAAACAATATGAAAATAAATCACAATATTCCTGAACTCTTATTTCATGAATTACCGTATACAACAATATTGTGCCACGTACTAATCATTTCGAGAGAGAAGAGAGCGTAGGGAAAGGACACGAAAGAGATATTGCCTAAATTTAGCAAACAATATGTAGGAAATTGTAATGATAAATGAAAGAATTTTAATTTCTATGTTTAAAAGTAGAAGCGCCTAATCAATCACAATTGATTGGCCTTTGCCCCTCTTGTTATGGCTGAAAAAAAGGCAACAAATATAAGTTCTATAGCCAAACTGTGAAAGGGTATGTCAAAATCAATCATCTTTACATAAAAAAATAGCAGTAAAATTAAAAAAAAAAAAAAACAGCAACGTTAAATATGCTCTACCTACTTCCAAAGGTTCAAGCACAATTGAAAAAAAAAAAAAAATGTAATTCGGGAAGTAATAATCATCCACTGATGTTTACACTTCACAAGCAGTGTCTTTAACGTATTGGCATGCTTAAATTCATAGTTCTTGTAAGCAGGAATTTATAGCAAGAATTGCAACAAGCACAAAACTAAATATCCTGTCCATTTGAAGTAAAATTAATTGCAGCCGAATAATTTATCCAAGTAACATTAATACAGTTGGTAAACAGCTTACAACAGATTAAGGACAAGGAAGGATATTATTTCTAAAAAATTGAAAAAGGGAGCTCCTTTCATCCACATGGAGAAGAGGATGAATTTTATCTCCCGCTTCATTCACACATCCCAATAGGATCAATTGCTTTCTTTTTCTACTGTGTTTGAATGAATGAGTCGGCAGCTAATCCAAACCCTTACCCCTTCCATGAGTGGACTGAAGGAAGCTCTCTTAATCCATATTTCTAAAAATATACTCATTTGAACCAAGGAAAGAAGAAATGTTATACCAAATTATTTAAACTTCAAATCTAATGCATTTTTACAATTTTAGAAATAACAAAAAGAAAAGTCCATAAGTTAATATTCAGGTATTACTACGAAGAAAGAACATACATCATACCCGGTGTTGTGAAAAGAATTGAAGAACATCATTCAATTTAAACTAAATTTATAATCATTAACATCCAGCTGCTTCTCACTCTAAACACAAGGAAATTAACAAGTATAATAACATTCCATAATGTTATCTTAATTGAAATTAAATTGGTATGTACCCCTGTAAAAACATATCAAAAAAAGAATATTAATAATAATATGGAATCAAAATATAAAGTGGGCAATGGAAGTTTTCAATATGGCAAAAGCTTATGGACTTTCTGCCAAGTCCCACAATTTTTTTAAGTTCCAGAGAATTAAGTTTACAAGTGGGAAAAAATGGTTACACCAAACCCTAACCTAGCGAGAAGAGAACTTTAGCCACAGGAAGTAAAAAATAAATTCATATTAACAACTCAAAATTGCCAAAAACCTCTGAAAACTAAGAGACGGAAAGCCACACGAAAACATCAGATCAAACAATTCAGAAACAAATAAAATCCATCTGCTAAAAATCATGCATATCCTGTACTTTGAACCTTTCTTGGGGATTAAATGAGAAGCCCCATTGGAGCTTAAAATTTAAAAGAAGAGAATAAGTTTTATGTTTCTAACAAAACAGAGTGCAGATGTGAAGTTACTGTTCATTTTCACATCCAAAGCTAAGGCAGCAAAAGTAACGAAAGAATGAATAAACCCAAGAATCGTGAGTTCATTTACCTATTTTTCCTGAGGGTTAAGTGTAGTCTCCAAGTATTGAAATGAGGAGATATCCAGTAGCTGCTAATCTTCACAAACCCTAAATCTGATCCACAGTAGATATAAGGAAAGGCAAAAACTATATAAAAATAAAAAGATGATAAAAAGGAAAACCAATAGAAAGGAAGTGCACAAATCACGGAAGAGAAGCAGCAATAAAGGAGGCAGAGAGAGTGGAAATGTCGCTGTCCCCATGAGAGTCAGAGATTGAATATTATCTACAAATCTGGAAATTAAACAAGTCATCTTCTGTTTTTCTTCTCTTTATTGTAGTGAGTATTTATATAGATAATTAAAAAAGAGAGAACGCTCATTAACCACAAATATCCAACAAAGTTACGGTAGAAAGGAACAGGTGGTGGGGTTTTCTTTGACCATTCATCTCTCTTTCTACTGGTCTTATTTTATTCTTATAATAAACATAAGAATTCAATTAAATGAATAAGGATTTATAAGGGTTTACAGACTCAAAGTTTTCAGATAGTAATAAAAAAATGTACTATAATATTCTTTATCTAATTATATGTTCTTTTTAAATTTTATTAATTTCTTAATTTTTTTTACAATATGAAAATTTCTTAAGTTTTGTTTCGAAAATATTTAGTACTCTTTATCTTATTATATTTCTCTCTCCCATTTTACTCATTTTTTTTTTCTAAGTATGTAATTTAATTAAATTTAGGTTCTTTTATTTTTGGTTTATTATATAAAATAAATAATAATTTGATCATTCATATATTTATTTTAATTATAATTTATTACATAAAATTGGTTAATAAATATCACTTTTTACATAACTAATATAAAAATTGAAGAAATAAAAACTGAAAAGAATATAAAGTATAACCTCTATAACTTAATACTCAATAAATTAATAATTTCTTACGGTTTCGACTTAGGCTAATCGGGTTAAATTAATATTTTGATAAATTAATAAAATAATACTTTTCTGGAAAACCTTACATAATTTTATGATCTCATTCATATCATAAATAAATAATTTGCCAACTAGTTATCGTATTTTATTAAAATATGACTCTATTATTACTTGTTTTTTCTTGAAATTTAGATATTGTTGGATCTCATCTCTAATTTTTTCATTGCATCTAGAAGTTCTAAGGTTGAATTCTCTAATTGCAGTTACATTTAATTAAATTAATGCAGTTATACAATGAATATTATTTAATTAAGTACATAAGTACAATAAATTTATTATATACAATGAATATTATTTAATTAAGTACACAAGTACAATGAATTTAAATTTATGTTTTGATGTATATTTAGTGGATTAATTCATTTCAATTGATAAGATTGGTAAAATAAAATGAATTTTTAGTTGATTAAATAAATGTTTGTTGATTGATTATTACCTCTTTTAATTAATAGAATTTACAATGGTCCCAAGGTTATTAATTTATAAAGGTTACACTGTATAATAATAATAAAAGGTATTATGGTAAGATAATGAATTTTTTGGATGCATTTGTCATTATCCAAAACCCTTAGGTGTGTATGTTATTCCTTCAAACCTTGAGGAGGAAATTTACAGAACCCAATTTATAATATTAATACGGCATGAGTTTGTATGATAATTAATTTAAATACATTAACTTTTTATAAGATTATTAATTTATAAAGGTTATATTGTATAATTAAACAAAAAGTTTGAATAGGACTAGTGCGAGATCACTATAGATTCGAGTAATTTACTTCACTTTAGACTTGAATTTTTTTTTTTTTAAATTTTTATTGTTTCAATAGTTAAAATTATCATTATTTTCTTTTACTATGTAACATAACATGTTAACAAACCAAATATTAAATAAATAAACATCCATTTTTTGATGACTATAAAAGGAAAGTAATATAATTATGACGAAAATAATAATTTAACAAAATATATTTGTTGAAAAAATATATAATACTATAGGGTTATCATATCAATCATACTATAAATCAATATATGGTTATATATGTTGATGCGTGATTTTGACACCAACTAATTGACACGTGCACAACGTTGATTGGTCAAGAAATACACGTGAATATGGATAGTGAATATGAAATAAATGCAATGAGAGCTTTTAAAGTGGTTCGGATGCTAAGGTAGCAAGTCCTACGTCCACTGATTTGTATTAATATGGTGGGTCAGGTCGCTAAAGCGGACTGACTTACAAATGATTGGAAAAGTAAATACAAAGCTTTTAGAGAGAGAGAGTTTAAATGTAAAATGGCTGAATCCCCTTAATGAAGGGGTCTTCCTTTTTTTATATCGAGTTGAATGCGTGTAATCATCATTAAATCCTTGGGTTGGTGTGAATTTCAGGACATAATCTGGCTTTACGTCCCATTGCCCATTTCCCAAGCTGATTTCTCGCGATTTGGAGCAGGGAAATGGACACGTGGGAGCTCCAAGGCGCTTGGCAGGCCTGACGTGCACTTACCATTCTAACGGGAGCAGGTCACGCTTCATCACGTGACTCCACGTCAGCCCTTGATTTCCCAGGCATAACAGAAGTCCCCTAGTTTTTAAGGTTTGAGGATCGAACCTTGGAAACTAAGTCATGCCGCGATCGGAGGTTCTAGTAGTTTCGACCTGAATGGAAGAAGCTCGGTGTAGGGCCTTTTGCGAACACGACCTCGCACAATTTTTGCCCTAACGACCTGACAATCATCATTTTAGCGACCTGGATTCGTCGGACGTTCCTTTCCGTGCCTTAGGGTTGGAGATTCAATGAACCTCTCTCCACATTGCCAGGCGCTCTGCACGTGCTGCAGTGTCTGTCAGGCGCATTAAATGCGTTGTGTGCTGACCCGGTGTCGTTTTGACAGCTTTAACTACACGACGCATTTGAAACGACGACCCTCATCACGGCATTTAATGCGACGTGGGGCGCATTTAATGCGGGGAGAGAGAGAAGGTTGTCGTTTCGGTTCCGAGAGGTAGTAACCATCGATTCGCAGTCCATATAAAAGCTCACATTTTTTCAGATGAGGCCACCAAAGTCCCTTTTGCTTCGAGTGACAAGCCTTTGCAAACCGGAAGTTCTTCTTTTCCGATTGGCGCTTCTCAGACATCTGAAACAAGATTCGGCCTTGGTCACGCATCCCAGAAGGTAAGATCCTTTTTCTTTTTCCTCCCTCTTTTTTTTTTTGTTTGGTTGGTGGGCAACGGCGTTGGGTCTCCTGGTGTTTCACCAGAGACGCGCCGCTGTCGTCGGACTCGAGCCGTGGATGGCGGCTCGAGCTACTATTAGGGTTTAAAGAATTTGTCCCATGCTGCCGCACGGGACAAAATGCAAAGGCTAAAATGACCGTGTCTGTCAGTGTTGCAGACTCTGGAATGGAATTGTCAACGTCCAGACCCGAGGAAGGAACCAGCTCATCCTTGCGGGAAGTTCCCACGGACGCATCCCTTGACGTCTTCTCGGTTCTCACCCGAGAAGAGCTTGATAGGATTAAAAAGCAGTATGACGTCCGCGCAGAGGTGTTCCTTGACAACACCCGGTCGTCGCGGCATCCTTCAGATGGCCTTGCTGCGATCTCCGAAGAGATCTTCAAGGGTGGGGGGATGATTCCCTTCCATCCTTTCATCAGGTCGGTCCTAGATCACTTCGGGATCGCGCCGATGCAGCTGACGCCAAACGCGTATGTCATCGCCATCACAATGTGCATCGCGTGCTGCGAGAGTAGCTTAGGCGAGCCAACGGCGATGGAGCTCGGTATCGCCTACTATCTCAAAAAGAGTAGGGACAAGGATTCGTATTACTTGTCCCGGCGACCTACCATCGCCGATGGGATACATAGCTATCCCAGCAACGCTGGGGCTTACGAGACAAAATTCTTCTTTTTCTGCTATGACGGCTACTGCCGCTTTTAGAAACTAGGTAGGTTCTTCCTCGCTAGGTATATTATCTGCTCGCATGCTTTATAATAACGACCTATTTTCTTCTTTTGTAGTTAATAGAACAACCAGCCAAGACTTGCTCAACGACCCAGACAGGCTCGTATCTTTTGGAGTCCTTCCCGAGGAAAGCCGAGACGCAAGAAAGCTCGTGACAACTGCAAACTTGCGGAAGTACAGTTTTATCAGTAACAACACGTCTTTAGAGCCCCTAGAAGGTAAGTTACACTGATTTCCTTTCTGGTCGCAGAATAGTTTTGTTTACTAATGTACTTGCATGCAAAAACTATGCCTCTAAAGGAGTCCAAGCAGCCTCGCCGAGCACCGTTCGTCTTCCCTCGATCGAGGAGAGAGAGAGCGGCCGAAGCTGCTCATCCTATTCCGGCACAACAGGTGCGAACTGCCGCGCCTTCCCAGCCCCAACCTGTGCAAGAAGCGACCAGGGCAGAACAGGTCGCTCAGGCACCACCTACTCGCCCAAGGCGGAAGGCTCCGGCCTAGAGGTCAAAGAAGAGGAAGCAGATTCAGGTCGACGAGTCTGAGACCGAATCTGAAGAAGAGCCCTTGAGGTCGCGAAAGGACTCAAGGAGGTCGGGCAAGGAACCTGTGAGTGAGGCGATCGCTGCCGACAAGGCAAAGGACGCACCAGTGCTGGACTCATTGGGGAGCCTGTCCGAATACCTGTAGCCGATACTCTATTCTCTGCTCGAGTGTGGACTATTGGAGTCGTATGATGAGTTCGCTGATACGGGCGATGACCTGATGACCACGTCGTTCTAGCATCTAAGCAAGGTAAACGAGCTGCTCTCAAAATTTCATTCTAATTCATTTCTAATCATTTCTTGCTCGTAGGCTTTGCTTGCGATGAGGATGTCTATGGAGAAGACTCGGCTGGGGGCCGAGAAGGGGGCAAGCGACCTAAAGAAGGAGGTCGCGAAGCTCAAGAAAAGCCTGGAGTCCGTCGAAGCTGAAAGAACGCAAGCATTCAAAGCGACGAACAGGTATCTGAACCAAAAGGATGCTGCTTTGCGAATTGTGGACTTCCAAAAGGCGGAGCTTGAGCGACGTGCGGAGGAAGTGAAGGAACTTCAAAGGACAACCGCCAGGCTCTCCAAGGAGGTCGGAGAGAAGGACCAGGAGATCCAGACGACCTCCATATAGGCTCAGCAAGCTGAACAGGAAAGGGAGGCATCCGAATAGGAGAAGCATGCTCTCGAGGCCGAACTCCAGGAGAGTCGGGAAAAAATCGCTTCACTGACTAAAGAAATGCGGACCCAGTCAGAGGAGCTGGAGGAAAAGGCCGCCGACTGGGCGATCGGGTCTATTTATTCCCTACGATCAAGGAACCCAGATCTGGACATTTCTGACCTCCTGGAGCGATGGCAAGAGGCCTTGCGGATTCTGGCGGAGGAAGATGATCAAGCAGCAGCGGCCACCCGACGATCTGACCAGGCAAGGGGTTCCGGTCCTGCTTCGAAGGATCCCCCCGACCAGCTATAGTGTAATGAGTCTGACTCCATTGAGATTGGGTCTTAACTTTTGGTTGTACATGAATGAAAATACATTTTGCTTTCCATTGCTATTCGCTTTTTTATACATAAGTGCAGTTTACAATTCAGTTTTACATAGGCAATTACATACGAATTCTTACACACGAACAGAACACATGCGAACTGTTTCCAGCAAACAAAATAATACTTTACATTAAAGAGAAAACTAACAAAACCTGAGAGCTGAGTTCGGGATTACTGATAGTATGGCCGGAGGTGCTCGGCATTACAAGCTCGGGGTACTTTGGAACCGTTCAATCTTTTTAGATGGTAAGTCCCCAGTCTGATCACCTTGTCGACCCGGTATGGTCCTTCCCAGTTAGGTCCTAGTACCCCCGCACTTGGCTCTCTGGTCCCAAGGAGAACTTCCTTTAGCACAAGGTCCCCAACCTGGAAGTCTCTTCGCTTGACCTTTGAATCGAAAAACCTCTTTGCTCGCTGCTGGTAGGCTACTATCCTTAGCAAAGTCTTGCTGCGATGCTCTTCAACGAGATCCAAACTTGCCCTCATAAGTGCTTCGTTTTCAACCTCCTCGTACAAGTCTCTCTGAAGAGAACCAGTTCCCACCTCTACAGGAATCATTGCTTCGCAGCCATAGGCTAGCGAAAAAGGGGTCTCTGAGGTGGAAGTTCTTGGAGTTGTCCTGTACACCCATAAGACTTAGGGGAGACCGTCAGCCCAATTTCCTTTGGCTGCCCCAAGTTTGGCCTTTAGAGTGTGCTTAATGGTCTTGTTGACTGCTTCAACTTGGCCATTTGCTTACGGTCTGGCGACTGAGGCGAATTTTTTATGGATGCCTAGCTCATCGCAGAACTGTTTGAACTCCTCGTTATCGAATTACTTTCCATTGTCTGAGATGAGGGTGTGGGGAATTCCGTAGCGGCACACTATGTTCTTGAAAACGAAGTCTTTCAACTTTCTGGTCGTGATCGCGACCAGCAGTTCAGCTTCCATCCATTTCATGAAATAATCTATTGCGACCACAGCATACTTAGCCCCTCCCTTTCCAACTGGCATGGGACCGATAAGGTCGATCCCCCACATGAAAAATGGCCAGGGGCTAGACATTGTTATCAGCTCTTGTGAGGGGGCTCGCGGAATGTTAGCGAACCGCTGGCACTTGTCACATTTCTTGACAAAATTGTGCGTATCTTTCTGGATCCGGGGCCAATAAGATCCCTGACGAACAACCTTGTTCGCAAGAGATCGAGTAGCTGTGTGATTACCACAGATCCCTTCGTGAATTTCCCTCATGATGTAGTCTGCTTCTTCACTGGTTACACATCGGAGGAAAGGGGCACTAAATCCTCTCCTGTACAGCTGGTCCTCATGAGTGTGTAACGAGCAGATCTTGCTCACAGGACCCTTGCCTCGACCTTGTCGTTTGGCAAGGTCCCATCCTTGAGGTATTGGAAAATGGGAGTCATCCAGGAATCCGGTTGAGTCACATTTACGGCCTGTTCGGTTGAACTGATAGTTGGAGCATCCATGAAACGAACAGGAATGTTGTCTGGAGCCTTTGAATCCAACGACGAGACTATCTTTGCTAGGGCGTCCGCTATAGAGTTGCTATCTCTGGGGATCTAAGTGATTTCAAAATGCTTAAACGACCCCAGAGCGGTCTTAGCCTCTTTCAGGTAGCGGACCATGTTCTCTTCCTTGGCTTGGTATTCCCCTAGAATTTGGTTGACGACTAGCATAGAGTCGTTGTAAATGCTGATCGCGATTGCGCCCATTTCTTTGACAAGTCGCAACCTGGCGAGCAGGGTTTTATACTCTGCCTCATTGTTGGTCGCCTTAAACCCGAACCGGAGAATGCCATGAATTCGAGCCCCTTCGGGGCTTACAAGGAGAAGACCCGCGCCAATTCTTTTCTTGTTTGATGACCCGTCGACGTAGAGGTTCCAGGTCGACAGGTTCTGAATACTTTCTTGCACGACTTCGCTAGGCTGTTGCTCGCTTGGGAGATAGGAAAATTCTGAGATGAAGTCCGCAACAGCTTGCCCTTTAATGGTCGATCTGGGCTTGTACTTTAGGTCGAACTGGCTCAATTCCATGGCCCATTTGAGCAGTTTACCCGAGGCTTCTGGTTTCTGGAGGACCTGCCTGAGGGGGTAATTAGTCATTACGTTGATTGTATGGGCATGAAAGTAAGGTCGCAGCTTTCTGGACGCGATCAGCAGAGCAAAGGCTAGTCACTCCATTTCCAGGTACCGCATCTCGGCATCTAATAGACACTTGCTTGCATAATACACTGGCCACTGCACCTTTTCCTCTTCCCATACTAAAGCTGCACTGATCGCGAACTGAGAGACGGATAGGTAGATGAGCAGGATTTCCTGTGGAAGAGGCTTAGAGAGGAGAGGTGGCTTCCCTAGGTGTTCTTTTATACTCTGGAATGCTTGTTTGCATTCTGGAGTCCATTCTAATTTCTTGTTTGCCTTCAGAACATTGAAGAATGGTAAGCAGCGGTCTGTTAGCCTTGATATGAAGCGACTAAGTGCCGCTATCCGCCCATTTAGACTCATGACCTGCTTCTTGCTGGTCGGGCTCTCCATATCGAGCAGGGCTTGAATCTTCTCGGGATTCATTTCTATGCCCCGCTAATTAACCATATACCCTAAGAACTTTCCTGATGACACCCCGAACGAACACTTGAGAGGGTTTATCTTCATTTTGTAGAGTCGGAGAATGTCAAACATCTCAGCGAGATGTGCAATGTGTTCTGAGGCAACCTGGGATTTGACCAGCATATCGTCCACATAGACCTCCATTGTCTTCCCGATCTGGTCGGAGAACATTCGGTTGACCAACCTTTGGTAGGTCGCGCCCGCATTCTTGAGGTCGAAAGGCATAACTTTATAATAGTATAGCCCCCGGTCCGTAATGAAGGACGTATGCTCCTCGTCCGACCCATACATCGGGATTTGATTGTATCCCGAGTATGCATCCATGAAGCTTAGCAGCTCTTGCCCTGAGGTGGCATCAACGAGCTGGTCGATCATCGGCAGAGGGAAGCTGTCTTTCAGGCAAGCCTTGTTGAGGTCGCTGAAGTCAACGCAGGTCCGCCACTTGCCGTTTGGCTTCTTAACCAGGACTGGGTTGGCAACCCAGGTCGGGTAGAGCGCCTCTCGGATGGACCCGTTTCGGAGGAGGTTCTCCACTTCTGATTTCAGTGCTGCGTACCACTCTGGATCCATCGCTCTTCTTTTCTGGCGAACCGGTTTGGCTTCACTGTTGACATTTAATGAATGGCAAATAATGTCCGGGTTGATCCCGACCATATCTGCATGCGACCAGGCAAACACGTCAATGTTTTCCTTTAAGAAGCTTATCAGCTCAGAACTGAGCTGAGGGTTGAGACAGCTCCCAATCTTTAACACTCGGCTCAGCTCTTTTGGATCAACCGAAATTTCGGACAGATCCTCAACTGGGCCGTTAGGAGGGATTTCCTGTATCTGCGGATCTATGTTATCCTCCGCTGGACCAGGCTGTGGCTCAATCCGACTGATCGCCATAGCCTGGCGAGGCACATATCGCGAAATGCCCTTTCTTTTGTCCGCCATCTGCACCGCTTTTACATAGCATTCGCGAGATGCGCTTTGCGATCCGCTTACTTCCCCTATCCCTGTTGGAGTGGGGAACTTCATCTTGAGGTGATAAATGGAAGCGACTGCCTTGAAGCTTCTCAACAGAGGTCGCCCCAAGATTCCATTAAAGGCCGATGGGCAGTCCACGACCAGAAATTCGGTAACCCTAGTCACCTCGTCGTAGTCGCCGAGCGTGACTGGTAGCTGGATTGTTCCTATGGGGATCAGGTGGTCCCCTGTAAAATCGTAAAGAGGTATCGAGGCGGGCTTTAGGTCGGCCTCGTCTAGGTTCATTCTATCGAAAGCGGTCTTGAACAGGATGTTCACAGCACTTCCGTTGTCCACAAGCATTCTGCAGACATTATGACACCCTATCAGGGGCGTGATCACCAGGGCGTCCTCGTGAGGATGGTGCAAGTGAGCTGGTTCCCTTTCGCAGAAGGTGATCGGCTCCTCCTTTCTAGCCTTTTGTGGTCGCTGCGAAGTATTCATTACTCTGATCGGGTCGTGATATGCTTCGCGAGCATACCTTTCCTGCGCTCCTCGCGTGTTTCCCGCGAGGTGCGAGCCTCCGAAAATTATATTAACGCTATTGTATCCGCTGCGATCACGACGCTTTTTCTTTTGCTCCCCTTGGCTCTCTTTTGGGGAGTCATCAATATACTCCTTGAAGTGCCCCTTTTTAATGAGCTCTTCGATTGCCTGCTTTAGGGCTCGGCATTCATCAGTATGATGCCCGTTATCCCGATGATAACGGCAGTATTTTTTGCTGTTTCTGGCCGTAGCAGGAGTTTTCATTGGTTCTGGCTCAGTCCTTGGATTTGTCAAGGATTGTAGATATGGACACGTTCAGTAGAGTGTATTGAGCTCTGTCCCTGTCGCGATGAGGAACAAGAGCATAGAACTTTTTGTGTTCATAGCGGGGTTTCTTCCCTTTTCGCTGATCATCAATGTCTCCTTTGTGATCAGCTCTCCTACTTTCTCCCCGACCAGACATATTGCTCGAAGTGCCGTGATCGCGACGGCGGAGTGCCGCCAATGAATTCTCTATTCGGAGATATTTTTCTGCAAGATTGTAAAATCTAGTGAGGGAAACATCGTCCTCAGCCTGCAGTTCTTTCCACAGGTCAGTTTGCGGGTGAACTCCAGCTATTATAAGTGTTCGGATGGACTCTTCTGGAGCGTGAGCCACCTTGTTTAGTTCCCTGTGGAAACGGTCGATGTAAGATTGCAGGGATTCGTCTCTTTCTTGCCTTATGTTGCTGAGATAGCTCAAAGGCATCGAAAACTTCCGATTTGCTTGGAAATGCCGTAGGAACGTCGTGCTCATCTGAGGCCACGAACTAATCGATCCCGCTGGGAGTGACCTTAACCACCGCTTGGCGTGAGAAGTGAGCGTCACGGCCAAACAACGGCATTTTGCAAGGTCCGAAACCTGGTGGAGCTCCATCAGGTCGTTGAACTCATACAAATGATCCTGCAGGTCATGGTTCCCGTCAAACGGCCGCATGTCAAGCATTTTGAACCCTGGTGGGAGTGGAGCAGCTAGCGCTTTGGGAGAGAATTGGGATGCAGAGGCGACCTAGGCCTGTTCGCTTTGCTGCTCCCTTAACCTGTCCACAGCTCGCTGTAGCTCCTCAATTTGTGGTAACGGGCCCAATTGAGGGTTACTTTCACCCATGCGAGTCCGACCTTCACAATTATGATTCAGGAAAGTCTGGAGGTCGGATTTCTCTTCGCCTCAGCCGGCATTTTCGGCTGCACTCGACACATGCTGGCTAGAGGCATGTAAAGGTGATGGATTGCGCAGGGCGTTTTCACGACCCTCGCGGTGGTACGAACCGCCCCGCGAGGTGTGGGGGCCACCCGCATGATAACGATCGAGATTGTTCTGCTGGCGGTGATATGAATCATCGCACCTGGCATTTTTGCTTGGGTTCGCCTGCGACGTGGCATGGGACAGCTCGAGATTTACTTTTTTGCCGAGTCTCAGCTTTGCCGGCACCCTGCTCGGTGCACGATTTGTGCTCGCTGGTCCTTGGGAGCCTGTAGGCTTACCTTTTGCCACTTGCTTTCCCTCACGTCTACACGCTGCAGTGCTCGCGGCACAGGCTATTGCCCTTTGCCGTGCTTTCGCGCGACTTGCAGGCATCTTTGGCGGTTGCACCGCCCCAGCTGTTGTAGATGACATGCCTTGGTCCAAACGATCCAACCTCTGGTTGACCATCTGGAGAGTATTGTCGAACCTCTCTAGGTAGCTTCTGATGGCGGGGTCTAGTTGCGAAGCTACCGGGATATCCCCCGCAACATTTTGTGGAACTGGAAGTACCCTGGAGGGTGTATCCCCTCGGGTCAAGGGGACTCCTTCAGCGCACTGATTAGCTTGCTCAGGTTTTGATTGGCGGGCCATTTGTTGCTGTAGGACCAGTAGGTCGAAGATTCTCCTGATGAAGGATAAACGCTAAATCAGGCCCTCTTTCTAGTGTCAAACTGTTGATGCGTGATTTTGACACCAACTAATTGACACGTGCGCAACGTTGGTTGGTCAAGAAACACACGTGAATATAGATAGTGAATATGAAATAAATGCAATAAGAGCTTTTAAAGTGGTTTGGATGCTAAGGTAGCAAGTCCTACGTCCACTGATTTGTATTAATATGGTGCGTCAGGTCGCTAAAGCGGATTGACTTACAAATGATTGGAAAAGTAAATACAAAGCTTTTAGAGAGAGAGAGTTTAAATGTAAAATGGCCGAATCCCCTTAATGAAGGGGTCTTCCTTTTTTTATATCGAGTTGAATGTGTGTAATCATCATTAAATCCTTGGGTTGGTGTGAATGTCAGGACATAATCTGGCTTTACGTCCCATTGCTCATTTCCCAAGCTGATTTCTCGCGATTTGGAGCAGGGAAACGGACACGTGGGAGCTCCAGGGCGCTTGGCAGGCCTGACGTGTGCTTACCGTTCTGACGGGAGCAGGTCACGCTTCATCACGTGACTCCACGTCAGCCCTTGATTTCCCAGGCATAACAATATACACGTCAAAAAAGCTTTCAATTTAGTAAATACTGATCACAATATTAGTTGTAATAGTAAATTAGATAGAACAAATTCATGTGATATGGTTGACATTGGTATTCACGTAACATTTTAAACAATTAAAAAATAATTATTTAGAGAATACTTTACTGCTTCATTATCTATATCTATCAATTTAAAATTTAAATATCTAACACAATTAATTACCATGATTTATTTGAGAATTTATATGTTAAATTATCACTTTAATTGCCATCAACATTAAAAGTAAGCATATTCAAAAATTGTTGGCAGATAATAAATTTGGTGTTTAATTTTAATCAATAATCCTCCCAAGGGCCCTTACAATATTTTATTTGTTTAGCATTTTAATGGGTCAATTTACTGAAAATTGTTTATAGAGATGGTTTAAGGGAAGATTGAGGGGGAAAAAAAAATCAAAACTTATAATCTCTTTGACAATTTTTTAAAATGTATGAGGTAACTAATGATTTTTACCCCCTTTGCACTAAAACTAGGGCTGTGCAAAAAAATCCGATATCCGATATCCGATCCTAATCCGCTCCGCTCCGCTCCGAAAAATTCGGATATCCGAAAATTCGGATCGGATACGGATCAGAATTTAGCAAAATCCGAATATTCGGATCGGATACCGGATCGGGATAATAAAAAAATCGGATATCCGCATCCGATCCGGATTTTGCTAAACTACGTCGTTTTGGGTTTTCAAAATTAAATTCACCCCCTAACACTGCTTTTCAAAATTAAATTCACCCCCTATTCTAACACTGCTAACAGCCTAACACAGTAACGCACTAAGACACTAACACTAACACTCTTAACAGTCTCTGTCTCTGTGTCTCAGACTCGAACAACACGAAGTCACGAACCCTAAAGGCCTAAACAGTAAACACCCAGCAATCCAGCATCTCTCTCGCTCGACTGGAACACGATTCGTTGCACGAACACGCTGTCTCGCACTCTCGCTCACGCACAGTCGTCAATCGTCATCGTCAATCGCAGTATCGCACAGCCTCTCAGTCTCTCAGTCTCTCACAAGTCACAGCCGTCATCGTCAGTCGCACACGGCACAGCCTCTCAGTCTCTCAGACCAGATCGCGTCTGTACTCTGTCGTCTCAATCTCTCACACTTTCACCAGATCTCATCTCAATCGATTGAAGCCCCAAATCGATTGTTGTCACACCGTAATAGCCTGGTGAGATTTTATTCAGTACTTGACTACTTTCTAGTTGCAAATTTGCAATGCTATTGCCTATTATATCGTAGAATAGTGGGTACTGAGTTGAAGCAAGTGTTTTTTGAAGTCACCAAATATGCAAGTTTCATGAAGCGAGTTAACTTTTACGGTTTTGGCAACTTTCATTTAGACATTTACAGGCTGCTAGGAAGTCTAGTTTGAGGGGGATTGTTGAGCAAAGTCCAACTTCTCCAGTTTTAGGTTTTAGCAGTATTATGTAATGTGTTGATTGTTGAAGTGGGAAAATCCAGCTAATTGGTGGGGCTGGTTTGTTTGATTGGAAAAATAGAAGTGTTTTAATTTATGAGTATTTGAGGTGAAGTTAATTTGCCCTGAATAGGCATGAACTCAGTATTTTCAAACCATATTTAATTATTTATTCAACTTCAAATTGTTGAATCTTTCGAAAATGAATTTAACTTTTTACAATTTGATTTTGCTAAGTTGAAGAAATCAGTAGTTTTGTTAAAGGAGATCAATGGTTAGGTCAATTTGAAATGTCCTTAATGTTTAAAGTTTGGGAATCATCGACATTTGGAAAATCTCAGATGGCTGCAAATGTAGAAGGATTATGTTTAACAAACCTTTAAATTTATGAAATTCTGATTTCCACTATGTAAGAGAATTGTATGTTGAATGTTATGGTGGTGAGGTTTCCAGATTGTATGTTTGAAAACCTTGAAAGTATATGGGATTAGAAGTTTGATGATGTGAGAGGAGTATGTATTGAATGGTATACTGAGGAGGTTGATGGATCTCCCCGGAATTGAATTTATAATTTCAATAATGATATCAAATAAAAACAAAAACTAAATAGAAGCCCAAATAAGAAATACAACTGAGTGTCAAACAAGATCAGAGTAACAATGTGCAATCAATAATTACACCAAAAGATTAAATAAAATATTTTAACTCACTGTTACTTAGTAACTTGACTCAAAAGGAGCAAGAATAGAGGAAAGTGAAAGAAACTGGAAGGGACGCAGAATGTTCTCACCAACTCTGGATAAAATCTAAGGTCAAACCATAAATTTGATTCTAACAGACCGGAAAAATTAAACAAATTGCTAAAGTTGAGATGAACATTGGCTTTTGGAAGCACAATAATAATTTATAACCTAGTTAGGTGTTCCTAGTCACTCTCACAGGTATATATATAAACATATACACGTGCACCAAATGTGTTTCAGCAACTGCTATCTAGGACTGAAAAAGGACAAATATATACATTATGTGTTTCAATTCCGGGGAGGTTGATGGATCTCCCCGGAATTGAATTTATTAATTAGTAGATGGTTGTTGGCAGACTTGGATACTAGTTGCAATGTTGAAGGATTATGTTCATGCATTTCCAAGAATTTTAGTTCCATTGGTAACCCATATTTGATAGTTGTTTAATTCTTTTGTTAAATGGGAATTTCAACAAACTTGGAAGAGTAATTCATACCTTATTTTCAAACTGTACTACAGTGAATTATTGTTGTTATTTTTCATTGTTTGACATAATATTTTTCCTTTTGTGCAGTGATGAATTGGAGCACCTTCACCTTGGTCTTTTTAGTTTCTACGTGGGGTGGCAACTGGCATTTGGCAAGGGACAAGACTTGATGGTCCCTTGAGCAACTGAATTCGAGTGATTGGACTCAAACAACTGGATTTTCTCTTGCTGAATTCGAGTGATTGGACTCAAACAACTGGATTTACTCTTGCTGTCTTTATAGTTTATAGTTCATTTTAATTGCTTATACTTTTTAGTTTATAGTTTATGTTTGTAGTTCATTGAACAGTTTCAGATAAAATTTTAAATTGCTGTCTTTATAGTTTATAGTTCAATGAAATGAAGGATGAAATGAAGGATTGAATTATTTGGTTTTAAATTTTAATAAGAAAATATTAAAATTCGGATAAAATTCGGATATCCGATTATCCGATCCGAATAATCGGATATCCGGATAACCGGATATCCACATAATTCGGATCGGATTCGGATCAACAAATAGCTTGATCCGAAAATTCGGATCGGATCAAAAAATGCCCTATTCGGATCGGATATCCGGATTTGCACAGCCCTAACTAAAACAATATAAATTTATTCTAAACATACAAAATATTATATTAAAACATTAGAAACTAAAATTATAATTTGGGAAAAAAGAAAAAGAAAAGACTATTAATAAACTTTGTTTCCCTATTCAAAACACTATCATATCCAATCCTATCAAAATATATATAATTGGTTTCAATATTCTCAAAATCTAATTCTATTCTATTCAACTAAAAAATATTTAGATTTTTTTAACTCCCTAGGTTTGTTAATTTAACTAAATACTCCCAACAATAAAAGTTTATAAATTGACAAAAACATCCACACTGACCCACATATTCCCAACAGCTAACCACCATAGCCGGAAGATGGTCGAAATATGCCAGAATGGCACACGACTGGCTAGATATGGTCGGTTGTTCATTGATCTGACCTTTTCTAGATAGATCCACCATGGATCTAGCTTTCCGGCTAGATCCATGACCAAATATGGTCATCAACGACGGCCAAGATATGGCCGTCGCCAACGACCAAATCTTTGATAGTAGATCTAGCTATTTCCGGCCAGATCGGTGCACTACTAGCCAGATCCAGCCGGTCGTACACTATTTCAAGGACTTCTAGCCACCATCTGGCGGTGGTGGCCAGTTGCCGACATTTAATGGGTGGGTGGTGGTGTTTTTTTAAATTTTAAAACTTTTATTATAGGGGATGTTTAACTAAATTAACATATGTAGGGGACTAAAAAATAATCTAAGGGTGCGTTTGGTGTAGGGAATGTTGTATTATCGGGAATGTTATATTAATGGAAAGATAGATTTCCTTGAAGATTACTGAGAATGTTATATTAATTGTGTTTGGTTAGATTGGAATAAACTGATGGGTATGTTATATTGATATGTTCGGTTTGAAGGAATAAATTGGCGGGTATTTATATAGATTACTAAATTGCCCTCCTTTTAAAATATTAATATAATGTTATTTTTATTATTATTTTTTGAATTATCTATTTTAACCCCCTACATTTGAGATTTTCTAAAACACCCAGCCACATAAAAGTTTAATATTTAACAAAAACACCCCCCACTCACCCAAGCTACTGCCGATTGCCTAAACCACCATCGGTCGTCGATCGGGAAGTGCAACAAAGATGTTCTTTGAGGGGTTTTGAAAAGGAGGTGACGGGGAGTCGGTCAGTGCAAGTGGGGGTGATTTTCGATAGAAAAAGCAACCGAAAAAGCACCAGGAAAATGGGAAATTGCGAAAAAACAGTGGGCTTTGCTGGCGATTGGGGGTAGCTCCGGTGATGGGGTTTGGTGGGATTTGGAGAGGAAAACGAGAGGAGTAAGATGGTGGTGGTTAGGGCCAATGATGATGCCAGAATCAGCCCAGATCGAGCTTAATACCAGTAGCTGCCTAACCCAAAAATCCCAAATCCCAAATCCACAGCCATCTTGCTGTTTATGGCCATTGATATGGCCGAAAAAGGCCATATCGGTGCACGGCTGACCAGATCCGGCTAGTCGTGCGCCACTCTGGCGATGTTGGCCAATGGTGGCCGCCAGTGGTGGTGGTCAGTTGTAGCAGTCCCCTTGGATGACTTGTAAATTGTTTTAGAAACAAGGGCATTACTATCCAAAACTTTAACTATTTAAAGGTAAAATTGTAATGGTAGAGTTCATGTAAATTAATTTCAAAAAAAGGGCATTATTGTCCAAAAATTTTAATAGTGAATGGTAAAATTGTAACAAAAATAAGATTATCAGGTAATCTTACAATACCTAAGAAAATGGAGGTAATCAGATTACCTTCTATATTACCAATAGTAACTACTATTGGTATTGGAAGATTACTGGAATCTTATATTACTTGACAACCAAACAAGGGAATGTCCGGAATTAAAGATAGATTATTGGGGTTATCTTCCTAGACCCCTAACCAAACACAACCTAAATATTTTCAAAAAACATTTTCCAAAAAATTACCAAATACATTTTCAAATTCAAATTCAAATCCTATTCTTATAATAATAATACAACTCAATTTTTTCAAAAATAATATTCTAAAAACTTTACCAAACACAGCCAAAACTTTTAATTAGGCATAGTTTTGTAGACCTAGACCTAGCATTTTGCAAGGTTGGGTTATTGTCTTTTTGCCAAGGTTATTAGGCTAAGTATTTTTTTACTTATGAAAAAATAAAATTTATTATAGATGTATGGCAACGAACCAAACACTATTTTAATACTTTTAACATGTTACTTAAGATATAGAATAGAATCTCTCTATAGTCATAATGTTGGAATCAACTAAATTTATTATTATGAGGAAGTTATAACTTAATGGAGGTATAGTTACAAGAATTAGTTTTTTGATTAAAAAATTATTGTTTTTATTTCTTATTTTATAATTCATGTTCTATTAGTATTAGAATTTCAATTCATTGTTTTAATAGCATTAGCGTTATGCCTAATCTCCGAACGGTCAGATTTATACCATGTGTCCCTAAAGTGCACAATAATCCAACGACCAAGGTCTTCCCACATGTCATCTTATGAGTATTTGATTTCTTTCACAAGGTGATTACTACCATAAGCACATGATAAGTTGCCATTAGCATGGCCCGACCTGCAACAACCATGAGATTACTAACGTAGATTCTGATTAAGGGGATTATGCATGTAAGGAACCCCGTACCCCGTAATACCCACTTTCACCCACTGTCAGACGGGATGAGTATAAAAGGAGTCCTCAACCTTCGTTCAAAGGGATTCCAGTACTAGTAAAGCTCAAGAGGAAAATACACTGATCTTTTAGAGAGAATTAAGAGTGGATAGGTCGCAAGGACTGAATATCACTGATTCATACTTGCAAACTTCCTTTACTGTAACCTCATTTTAATCCTACAAACACCCCACCATAATAATATGACAATGGACGTAGGCTTGTTTCTCATAACTATTGAACCACTATAAAACCTCTTGTGTCCTTTACTTTGTTATGTTGCATTAGCAACCTTGCTAGTTACCAGTAACCACGCGTATATCTTGCTCGGCCCCTCTTGAGACCGGTCGGGTATCTCTGGTTTGTACTATTTATCGCATCCTAAAGCCTCATAGATGTTCTTCTCGAAACCAAACCTGTAGGGTCAGCACTACTGTCAGGTTTCTTGGCCCACATCCTTGCCACTGCGAACAATTGTCATTAATGAACAAAGCATGAAATTGAACAAGCGAAATGAGAGGGCCTTACTTCTCTGGGGAACTTTAATAAAGACAGTAGGAAAATTCACTAACGTCTGGCAAAACCCAAATTCGATTAGATTTTTTAGAGAAATCAACCTACTCACATCCCAGTTCTTGTCCGACAACAAACTAAAGTCTGCACGACATGTTTACGACTCTATCGACAACCTCATCTGGTTATGACTAGCTGTAAACAACAAGGTTAACGCGTTAGCAATTTAACAATTCTTTGTGGAACAAATAGCTCGAAGGCATCTTACCCGCATCCTCAAAGGATACATCCTCATTGATTGGGCAAAGAAAATAATCGGAATCCACTCCAGCATCTTGTTTGGTATACCAATCAGCCACACATCGGTACATTTGGTCTTACACAAGTAATACAACCAACTGTCTCTAGTTTTCTGCAAACTATACATATATACAAGCTTATTAATAGATAGCTCACCAAAACTAGCTTTCTGAAAAGCAATGTACATGTTGATCATATACAAATATGAATTGGTGGTGAGATGTAGTGGAGCAATATGAAATCGCTCCATCACCATCACAAATGAGGACAAGTGTCACAATCCATGTTTAACTTGAGCCAATGCACTCACACTTGCCTTAGTTCCAAGTGCTTGAAAGGTCCACGACGGGAAACACCGGCCAACCCTATCAACTTAACCAAGCAACAAAGACATCCTATAAACCCTAGCCAAATAAAAACCTGAAGGACTTGCAACTGTAGAGTGCTTGACATACAACGTTTACCATGTCATCATGCACTAGCAACACTCAAACAACAACGCAAGCCAAATTATGATTCAAGAATTTACACTAAACTCTGCTCCCCTCTCTATACAACAAACCACTACATGCTAGCTTATTCAAAAATGATATATCTAGTTCCTCCAGAAGAGCAATGGATGGTGCCATGAGAGTTGCTTGATTTACGATTCATTTGCCATTAAGAAGATAGAAAAAGGGAGAAAAAAAAGTTAAGCATATTCCAACAGCCTGTGAGGTTCCTCGAATGATGAATAAGTGCTCAATTTGCAAGCAACCTGACCACAAGAAAAGCACTTGCTAGAATCGACCAGATCAAGAAAATTAGCTTCAAAGACAGAAGCAAGCAAGGCAGAATCGATCAATCCATAAGCTAACAACCTGGTGTTATTAGATCACTTAAGTGACCTACTGTTCACTTAAGCGATCTGGTGTTCACCAAATCTACAGATAAGCAGATCGTTTAAGCGAACACCAAATCGCTTAAGCGATCTACTATTATCTGTAGATCTAAACAGCAGATCGTTTAAGCAATCTGCTATTCATACCTTTTAAATCATATGTTGTTAATGTAATTTGTGGGTTTTTTTATTATAAGGCTAGTACAATGCTTGTTATCTGTACGGAAAGACTTGCAATTGTGTAACTAGTGTAACTTTTATCATAAAACAATAGGTGTTTTTATTATACATCTTTCATAGCTTTGTAGATTGTATGCTTGTGTTGTAGAGTCGCTTTTCAGCTGAGCAATTCAATATTTCTTTCCCTTTTGACTTTGAGTTTAATTAGTAATCTTGATAAATGGAATTAATATGTGTTGATGCAATTGGGTTGTCAAATTGCCGAGAAAAGATGGAATTAATATGTGATGAAGCAATTAGGTTGTCAAATTGTGGAGAAAAGATGAAATTATATGTGTTCATGCAATTAGGTTGTCAAATTGAAGAGAAAAAATGGAATTAATATGTATTGATGCAAGTACGTTGTCAAATTGATGGGAAAAGATGAAATTTGGTCGTGATCGCTTAAGCGATTTAGGGTATCGCTTAAGTGACGAAGGCTTATAAATACTGGATTGCTTAAGTGATCCTACACTTAAGGATGATCTTGACATTGCCTTAGCCTTGGTCGCTTAAGCAATTTTGGGTATCGCTTAAGTGACGAAGGCATATGAATACTTGATTGCTTAAGTGAGATCTAGAATCACTTAAGCGATTGTGGATTTGATTTTGACATTGCCTTGGCCTTGGTCGTTTAAGCGATTTCAAGAATCGTTTAAGCTACGAAGGCTTATGTACACTGGATTGCTTAAGTGAGATATGACATTGCTTAAGTGATCGTGCACTTGATGATTTTGACACAAATTTTCCTTTGTTGCTTAAGCAATTTAGGGAATTGCTTAAGTGACGAAGGCTTATGTATGCTAGATCACTTAAGCGAGAGTTGACATTGCTTAAGCTATCATGCACATGAGGATGATTTTGACACAAATAGGCCTTGGTTGCTTGAGCGATTTCGGGTATTGCTTAAGAGACGAAGGCTCATGTATACTGGATTGCTTAAGTGAGAGCTGACATTACTTAAGCGATCGTGTACTTGAGGATGATATTGACACTACCTTGGCCTTGGTCACTTAAGCGGTTTTGGCTATCGCTTAAGCGATCAGGGCTTATCTATATTGGATCGCTTAAGCGAGCGGTTACATTGCTTAAGCGATCTTGTATTTTAGAAGGATTATTGGACAACCTAATTGCATCAACACATATTAAGGCCATTTAAGAAGTTACTAGCATTAATTTAAACCATGGACTTTCGCAACATCAAAATATACTAGCTACGATATGTGACTAACAACCTTATCATATATGGAAGAATGACATAGAAAACAAGTGTGACACATTAGTAGAAACGTACCTTATTTGACAAATATGGATGGTCATGATTGAATATAATTTCTCAATATCACAAGATTGAGGAGAAAAGAAACAAATTGTCGTTGATTGCTTAAGTGATTATGACTTATGTGTACTGGATCACTTAAGCGATTGTGTATTTGAGAAGGATTATTCTAAGTAAAAAAGCAAATTAGACACGATCGCTTAAGCGATGTTAGCTCTCACTTAAGTGATCCAGTATAGATAAGCCTTCGTCACTTAAGCGATACCCTATATCGCTTAAGCGACCAAGGCCAAGGCAGTGTCAACCTCCATCCTCAAGTGCACGATCGCTTAAGCGATGTCAGATCTCGCTTAAGCGATCTAGTATACATAAGCTTTCGTCGCTTAAGCGATACCCAATATGACTTAAACGACCAACCAAGGCAGTGCAACCTCCATCCTCTAGTGCATAATCGCTTAAGCAATGTCAGATCTCACTTAAGTCTTCCTGAACTCTGATTGGTACTCAATGACATCAACTTATGTCAACCTTGATTTTTAGGCATAACATAAGGAAACAAGAGTAAATTAGACATACCATGAAAATATGAGAGAAGCTACAGCTAATTGCTTGTTGGGAGTTGCATTATTCATATTAGCTTTAGACCAAACACAAACGCACCCACCAAGTAAATTAGCAATAACATGTGCAAGGCTTAGAAGCACAATTGCAGCCAATCCTAGCTTGAATGCATAGGGCTTACTAAAAAATCAACACCCTTATATGTTTCAACTATCCAACCAAATATTATTAAAGTTACAATACAACCCAAATGCCAAAATCATAAATTTCATTTAAACTTGTAACTTGCCTTGTTTTCAGTTGTTTCAGCTTCAATCCCAAGAATCCAAGTTATAACATCCAAAGCCATGATCAATAAACAAACCAAGAAGCCTAAGTTTTTTGTCACCAACACCATTGTTTTGGAGATGATTGTGAAGCGGGAGAAGGCAAGAGAAAAAACTTATAGTGGAACTTGTTTCTTTATGAAGAGGAGGATAGGAATAAAGTAGAAACCAGATTAACAACAAATGGGAGAGAGATTAGGAATGAAAAAAAGCTGATTATCTCTTTACATTTTTCTTTATTCTTCTTCTTCTTCTTCTCTTTAAAGTTGGATTCCTTTCATGGGGCATAAGGAAAGTAGAGTATCAACTACATAAACAAAAAGGTTGAACACCTAAGCCTAAATGAACAACAAATGACCAATTTCCATTGAACAAGTCTTGTGCAATTAAAGACAATCAATATCCTAAATAAAGTTTAAAAATTTTCAAGTGGTACTAAAAATTAGAGTACATAGAGAATCATCTAGCTCACATGAGTAACTTTCCAATAAGAACCAGATAGATTGGCTAGTGTTTTTATATATTAAGTATGAATTATGAGACACTCTTCTAAATTAATTTAAGTACAAAGTATATATGGAATTAGATTTGATTAGACAGTCCATTGAGTGTGACGGGTCAAATATAAGTATGGACACAAATGTTAGGCCCATCAAGTGTGATAAGGCTTAGCACTAAATAAAACATGACACTAGGGGTGTTAGGTGAGCCGAGCCGCTCACGAGTAGCTTAGGCTTAGCTTGAGCTCGAGCGGCTTGTGTGCTGAGTTGAGTTGAATTTGAGCTTTCCAATATTTGGCTCGAGTGGCTCACGAACTTAATCGAGCTCGACAAGGGATATCTACAAGTTTTGCAAATATTAGGTGGTCTCTATAATTTACCATTTTGTTATTACAACCCCTTCAAATTTGAGTATTGAACCTTAACACTTCTAATTCTCTCTACGACCGCAATTCTCTCTACGATTCGTCAATTTTCTAGCACCCAACTGTGACCATCGTCTTTCCCAGTGTTGATCCCACTTAGTTCTTTCAGCCCTACCCTCCAACAACTACATAGACGGTTGAATCGCACCACCTTGTTGTCTCATGCATTTGATCGATCATGTGCACATGGTCGTGCATCTGTCGTCCTTTATTGTCTTCTGTTGCCACTCGTGCAGTTGCGCCGAGTGACCATAGATGCCCAATCGTAGTGCCTTGTCCTCACCAGATTTGTGCGATCACTCGCGTTTGTTTGATTCTTGAAATTAGCTGCCTAAATTAAGCTAGATAGGGCGTGCGAAGGGGATGGCTTATAGTTCAAACTCCCTATCATCGTATGTAAGATGAAGAGAGAAATGTTCAATATTGCTTCTCCTCAGCTTACTTTCTTTTAGTGCGCTTTGATGGTTTTGCTGCTTGCATTTTGATAACTGCATTGTGACAACTCTATATCTATCTAGTCTCAAGGGATGCATCTAATTGAATGTTTTCATAATTGAAACAGGTAATCCAATCGAGCCTAAGCCAAGCTCGAGCCCCCATATTTCTGTCGAGCTCAAGCTCAAGCTTAACATTTGAAGCTTGGTTGAGCTCGAGCTCGAGTATTGTTCAAGTCGAGCCGAGGTCAAGCTGTCCAGTGCTCGGCTCAATTACATCTCTATGATGACACTTGATAAATAAATTTTCACCATAGTAATAAAATGTTATTTTTATTGCCTTTTAAACCATTTGATAGATTATATGATGGTAGGAATTAAGATTTAACATTGATTTACTTATTAAATGTCAACGTGCATTTCTATGATGTTTTTTTCTTTGTAAGTTTATGCTTGATATTCTATACAAAGGGTAGTTCTAGTTTGCCCAATGTGAGCACTACTATATTAACATTTGCTATAGAACTTAAGGTAATAGAAGAATTGTCATCATTAATTAACAAAAAATTCTTAATTAAATTTAATCATAAATATAAGTAAATAAAAGAATAAAAACTAAATAATAAATATCAAATACAGTAGAAACTCTCTATAATGATACTCTATATAGGAATAACCTCCATGTAGTCATAAAAAATTTATAGTCTCAATTTGGGCCAGTTATAAATAAGAATAATTTTCACATTGTAATAAATTATAATTTTTCTAGGTTCCGTCGTAAGGAACTTATCTCTACATAGTAATAATTATATGTATATTGTAAAAAAAAATATGTTATGTTACATTTAAAGTTTAAGATGAAATAAAATATTTATCTAAAGTTGTTTGAGACAATTATTTATACTTTAGAGTTGTTACCACATCTTTTATTTTGCGGGTATGTAATAAGCTGCCAGTATGGACACTTTCTTGTTGAAACCAAAATATTTTTAGCTCTCAAGCATTTTTAGAGCTTCTTGGCATGAAATTTTTAGTATTTCCATACTATCATCCTCATGATTATCTCGTTCCTCTTCTTGTCTTATTCTAGTAGTGATTTCTTCTATAGTTAAAACATACAAGACTTATTTCTCATTTGGATGATTGAGGAAGACATTAGTACCCATTTAACTAGTATAGTGAAGTTGTCAAATTTGATCACTCAATTTTACAGTGACTCTTTCATATCCATTTTCATACTATCCTAATGCTAGTAAAACAATGAATTGAAATCTTAATACTACTAAAACATGAAAAATAAGAAATCAAAACAATAATTATTGTAACTATACCTCTATTAAATTATAACATCTTTATAGTGATAAATTTAATTGATCCCAACATTATGATTATAAAGAGGTTCTACTATGTAAGTTTTTATTTGTCATATCCATGTTAAGAACACGTCAAGTAAGGCCCATGTTAAATTAGAAGAAAACATTTCTGAAAGCAGCTAAACATTTCTAAAAAACATGTCGTCATTAAACAGAGGAGAACACAAGATAATAAGGAATTGAGCGAGCAATTCCTTTGATATGTGTGTTAATTCAAAACAAAGGTTAAAATGTTGCTACATTACCGATGGAAGAACTTCGAAGAAGAGGAAGACAGAAGCTCGGAGATTCGATGTTACAGAGATGGAAACGCCCCATTACACTCTCCCCACCCAAAACGTCCTTGAGATTTTCCTTTTCTTTTTCTTTTTAATTATAATTTCCTCCAATTGAATTCATTATTTGGTACAGATTGTATAGTTAGGGAATTTATTACATGGAGTTAAAAATGGAAGATTATATAATACCAAGAAATATTATTAATGGTAGGATATTTTTGAGTTGATGGGGCACTTTGTTGATGGGTTGAAGTTGAGATGGCCCACAAATATGATGTGTATGTGAGGATTGGTGATTGGGCTAAACATTTGTTTCATAGTGGTCTGTCAGCTTTTCAACCCCGACCTAGCCTCAATCCGGCCCCGACCCGGCCCTGATCATCCCTAGTCATTTGTGTTCCATGGGTGTATTGGTGGTGGTTTTCGTCCCTACATTGGACCAAATTCATAACTTCTTAAAGCTTCTGATACCATGTTGGAAGAAGCTACATATCCCTTCCAATGTCTTACTATTCATCCTAGATATTAAATAGGTCATCAACTTTGATGTTTGTTTTGTGATTCATGCATGTATTGTGCTTTGTATACCTAATGTTCACATACTCTCATGTCAAAATCTGTAATCAAATAAGTGATTGAGATGGCTAACAAACATGATGTGTAGGCTAAACCTTTGTTTTGTAGTGGTCTGTCAGCTTTCAAACAATACGTTGAGGTACACTCTGCATTAATTAAGAATCTTTTATCCAGATGTTTTAATATTTTATTGTAATGCTAATACTTATGTGAATGTGATATTATACAGGATTGTAAGCTAGTGGGGTTCAACACGATCGAGCTCAATGTGGGATCCCTTGAAGTTCCAGAGGAAACTCTTCTGAGATATGTGCGCTTAATTAAGAGTGCAGGCCTCAAAGTCAAGCCTCAGTTTGCAGTAAAATTTAACAAGTCTGACATTCCCACTGGTCGTGATAGAGCTTTTGGGGCTTATGTTGTCCCTACACCTCGATCGAATGGTATGGTTCTAGATTTCTATAGTTATGCTACAATTCATAAATCAATCTTAAATTCATCATATTATGTTATGTCCACTTTTCTTAGGGTGATTTGTTAATCTCAAAGAAGGTAAAATTTGTCATGATGGCAGATAAACATTAGTCATGAACAAGGGACCATTTAAAATCTGGTGTCTTCATGGCCAAGCTCTAGGACATGGATTTATCAAAATATTCATGACATAATTGGATGATAAAGGTTTAGTTACGGCTGGGGGAAGCGTGTTTAGTATTTCATGTGGGGTAGTGCAGGTGTTCAACCATTAAGGGCATTGTGTTTCACATCTCACCCTTGTGTAAGCATAAAGGCATTCTCACTTGCATGATTAGATATTCAAGCAAAGGTCTTTAGATGAAACGTCTTAAGATTTAAATTTTGTTGGCGTTGAAGGACAAAGAGCTTAATTCATGCTTCCAAATTATGGATTTGTATCTAAAGTTTGATTCTTCTTCTATACTTTTTGAAATTTAAACATTATTATGGTTAACATCAAATAGCTGCTATATAATACTGGAGAATGTCTATTCTATACTTTTTGAAATTTAAACATTATTATGGTTAACATCAAATAGCTGCTATATAATACTGGGCAATGCCGAGAATGTCTATTCAATGGGTCCAAAGTTGGGCCAATTTTAGTTGACACATTTCAATTTCTATTTTAGTGAGCATTTATAGCAGTTTCAATAAATTGATACCTCTACAACATTCAGAGACTTGCTTTGATTGCTCTATTAACTATTAAATCTGTGGGTTACTTTGTAGACAACAAGATGATTCGCAAGTTCCCTTGCTACCGATGACCCTTGTGATTCCGCAACTCCAAGTGCCTCCACTTGCTGTCGTGCCCTATTTCACTGCTGCCGCATGGTAGCAATGGTCTGTTGATCCCAGTGCGCCCGTTCTTGAAAGGCCACCCTCTTTAACCGCAATTCAGCCACTGTCGAGTCCCTCTTCGTGAGGAGTCCGTGATATGCTACCACCTTTTCCTCATGGTTAGTATGGGCAACATTTGCCAACATCTCTGATTCAGCCAGCCTCACCTCGACTAATTGAAGACTATCCGCATTTTCAACAAGCCTCACCAGGTCACCATACACTTCTTGGAACATTAGCGTCAAAATAGCTGCATGAATGGAATGTTAGCAAGCAATGATGTGAATAGCCAAAAAAAAAAAAAAAACACACACACACACACACATAAAGATAAACGACACAAAATACTCGGGCTTGGTCAGTCTCCACTTTCTTCAGCAAGTCAACCTTGCTGCAGAGTTTGTCTACCTCCCACTCCATTGATGTGCCACAATTTATTAGAGCACTCATAGGCACATAAGTGCTCTGGAAAGGATGCCATTGCTTCTTTCGAGGTGGTTGGTGCAACATACACACAGACAGAGGATGACCCACATGCGACATGTGCAACAGAGTGCATCCACTCCCTATTGTTCCTAATCCACCTACTGGAATATGGTGTCACAATCTTGCGACTACCACTCCCTGCACTGGCTCATGTCGCCACCGTGTCCCATCCAGCCTCACGCCGCACTAGGGTAAAGCTAGCTTCATCTTCTTCCCTGAGGTGTGAGGAAGGAAACAGTAAGCATCCATTGGAACTCTTGCATCTGTTCTAGCCACCCAGGCTTGCTATCATTACCACAAGTCCCACATGAAACCATCTTTGCCAACCCTAATTCTCAAAGCAACACTACACCAAAGCAAAGAGAATGCAAGACGCAGATGATACAAGTATACAGAATGAGCCATTTTTATACATGCCTGCGGACACTGAAACAGCTCATCACGGTAACTGTTCAACTCTTTAACGTTCTATGATGACTCTAAATAGAAACGACACACCCCTGCCCAAGGCGCCATCAATTCCCAAAGTTCAAAAGACTCAACCCAAGATTTGACAAGGCATTGAATAGTAATGACGTGATAACTCCCAATTTGCATCCAATGAGCAGTCGAGCTTGTAAAAAAAGTATTGCACTAATTATAATAACTAAGTTTTCAAAGCCCAATACGCCCTCCAAAAACTGGGGGGTTAATGATCAAAGGACGTCGTTGTGTGAGTATTTAGCAACCTGGATAAAAGTGCAAACATTTAGCGAGATGCATGAAATGATCAACAAGTTCAACCAGGGGACAACATAATGAAACAATCAACAAGTTCGAGCAAAGGAAAATATTCAGAAAAAGATATACAGAACACGCGAAAGTACAAAAGTCGCATAAAAAGTGAATGGTGAATAAACATATATGCATAAAAGTATGGGTCACTAGGCCAATGCTTACAAAATAGTTCGCACAAAGAAAGAAGTACAAGTGCTAGAACAAGTTACAGCAAATATTTACAAGCTACAGATTCACCCTCACACCCTCAGAATTTGCAATAGTTTCCAAGGCCTCCATGTATGCTGCATCTCAACGAAGAGAATCTACCAAAACCTCCGGATGTGCTTCAACTCTACAAGAAAAATCTCCGCGGAAAGCTCCCAAAAAGGTGATAGTCAGCTAGACCCGCCAGGAGTTCTGAGTAAGCACATTACCTCCCAAGACGCCTATTTGTAGCAAAGCCAAGAGAGGTAGTAGAGCTGGCGCATTAGAGTCTCCACAGACATTACCACCGAGCATGTCGTTGAAAAAATCTCTTGAGGTTCTAAATAAGATATAGAACCTGCCAAGATTTCTACAGAACGTGAACCGATAGGACTAGAGATCGAGACGGGGAGAGGGGAACGGAAAAAGACAACCACACATCTCACTAGAAGAGCCTCCTCGAAAAAGGAACATAGCAGTTCCCGCTTGACAAAGGGCACGCCCACGAAACCGGTTGAAAATCTTGCGGTTGCGAACGTACCAACTAGCGTTTGGGTAGATACTAACACTCATTCATGGAGGAAAAGTACGGATAGCTGCCTTTCTGGGTGGACACTAATCCTCATGGGAAGGGACGGAGACTTGAGACTCCACATCTTGACGTGTTGCGACAAGTCGAGCCAGTTGCCCCCAAAGGAAATCCCTACGCTAACTCTTATCACAAAGAATATTGCACAAGCTATCCAATTCCTTCTGATGGCTGGCACGAGCTGCAACAGTAGCATCCTTCAACTGCGACAATTCATGCTTCGTCCTTTGGAGCCGTTCTAGAAGCGTGGCCTTCTCCCAAGAATTGAAGGCCGCGCCCGGAGGAGTAGCCCGACTTGGACGGTCTGACAGATTTGTAGCCCCAATGCCACGGTCTAGAATGCGACAAGAAGGGACCCCTTCGTTGCTTCTTTCCCTCTTGTCATGAGCACAAAAGTTATCAACAGAAGACATTTGGACCAGAAAGCAACCACAGTTAGAAAAATGAGAGAAACGCAAGCAGAACAATGAAACTAAATAAGAACGACATACCAGAGCTTTTCTTTTGAAAAAAAAAAAACTGGAGTGGCGATGGTGGCAAACTCAATTGTAACAACTGTATTTATAGGCAAATGGGAAGACAAACTATTTGTTATCATCATTATCGCCATTTCCCAATGATTGGAGAAGAGATACGGGTGCCGTTTTGTTCCTCTCAAACTTCGTCATTTCGAATACGCCTGTACACATTGAAAAAAGAGACAGACACACAATCAGACAAAAAGACTGTTGATGTTGTTAAACAATCCAAATAAAATAATAAAAAGAAGAGGCTAGGGTTTCATTGATATTACACAATTCAATTGAATACAAAAAGTATGATTTAACCTAAATATAAAGATATATATATAGGCTAAACAAAGGAAATAATGAAAAGACAAATCTACCCTTAATAAACAATAAAACAAAATAACCCATATTTCTTAACATCTCCCCTCAAACTCATGATGCGGCGGCTATAAGCAGTCGAGAGTTGTCAATTAGAAAACGAAAACGGGAAATAGAATGCGACTTGGTAAAGAAATCTGCAATCTGCAAAGAAGAAGAAACAAAGGGCAAGGTAATGGTGCCATGCTTGAGATGATGACGAGTAGGTGACAATCGATCTCAATGTGCTTAGTTCGTTCATGAAAACCGAGGTGTGAGCAATCTGAATAGAACTTGGGTTGTCACAATAGATAGGAGTGGGATGAGAAAAGAAACGTCCATATCTGCAAGTAACCAACGTAACCAACAATCTCTTTGGTAGTAGATGTATAGCACGATATTCTGCTTCGGTTGAAGATTGAGAAACAATGGATTGTTTCTTGCTCTTCCAAGAAATAAGAGAATCACCCAAAAAGATACAGAAACCAGTAACAGACTTGCGATCTGTGGGATCACTGCCATGATCAGCATCAGAGTATGCACGCAGTCCAAGGAAGAGGTGGATGGAAGTAAAAGACTCTGAAAGACTGTACCCCGAAGATACCGCAAAATACGAAGAACAGCTGCCCAATGAACTGTAGTAGGAGAAGCACAAAAATGGCTAACAACATGGCAGCATATGCAATATCTGGACAGCGAATAGTGAGACATACCAAACTCCTAACAACAGTATGGTATAAAGTAGGATCTGACAAAGGTAAACCATCAGAAGAAGAATATTTTGCATTAACCTCAATCGGAGTATCGACAGTCTTATATCAGTAAGTTAGCCGTTCAAGAATATCTGCAACATATTTCGACTGAGAGAGAAGATAACCTCCAGGTGAGTAGGCTACCTCAATACCCAAGAAATATCGTAGAGAACCCAATCCTTCATTTCAAACTGTTGAGCTAACTTTATCTTCAAAACTGAAATACCATCAATATCATCACCAGTAAAATCATGTCATCAACTATAAAGACAGAATGTACGACCTGCATCAGTGCACTTAACAAAAAGAGCAGAATCATGACTACTAGAAGCAAATCCAAGGGAAGAGATCACAATAGAAAATTTCTCAAACCAAGCACGAGGTGCTTGTTTAAGACCATATAACACTTTCTTCAGCTTGCAAACATACCCAGAATCATGTGAAACACCAGGAGGGGGCGCCATATAAACTTCTTCTTGAAGATCTCCATTCAAGAATGTTTTAACATCAAGTTGGAGATATGCCACTGACGAACCGAAGCTACTGCAATAAGAGTACGAATAGTAGTCATTTTGCAACAGAAGCAAATATCTCTCATAATCCATACCATACTGTTGAGGGTACCCTTTGCAACCAACCTAGCTTTGTATCGCTCAATAGATCCATCAGAATTAGTCTTGATCTATACACCAACGACAACCAACAACAGTCTTACCAGGAGGTAAAGGAACAAATCCCAAGTACCTGTTCTATGCAAAGCAGAAAGTTCCTCATCCATAGCTTGCTGCCAAAGAGGATCAAGAATTGCCTTATAGGAAGAGGGCTCAGAGAGACAATGAATAGAAGCTAAAAAAGAAGCAAAAGATGAAGAATAACAAGAATAAGCAAAATCTGGTAACTTTGTGGACTTACGAATGCGTAGGATTGACGTAGAGGTGGATCCACAATCTAGACGAAGCTTGAGTGACCATAGAAGAGAGGAGCTTCAGGTGTGCTGGAGAGTAAAGTGTCAGTACCTGCAGAATGATCAGTACTAGGAACCTGAGATGACAAACTATCAGAATCCTCAGAAAAAGGATCTATACGAATTAGATCAGATCTAGTCAAGGATGAGTAGTGGATGGAATAGAAAAGAAAGGTATATGCTCAAGAAAAACAAACATGACGAGACACATAAAGTTTCTGAGTTATTGGATCAAACAACGATACCCTTTTACCTTCACCATAACCAAGAAAGACACAAATAACAGATCGAGAGGACACTTGCTGCGTTCTACATGAGGACGAAGAACAAAACAAGTACAACAAAAACTTTAAAGGAAGAATAATCGGGCATACCTATACAACTTTTCGAAAGGAGAAAAACCTGAAATATGAGAAGATGGAATTGTATTAATCAAACTACAGCAGTAAGAACAGCTTCACCCAAAACACACTAGGAACAGAGGAAGACAATAGAGAGAACGAGCAGTTTCAACAATGTGCCTATGTTTTCTTTCAGCCACACCATTTTGCCAGGAGTATCTGTACACGAGGGTTGGTGAACAGTTCCATCTAATGCAAGCAACTCACAAAGTTTATTAGAAGTGTATTCCCCACCCAAATCATACCTAAAACATTTGATAATAGCAGAATGTTGAGTTTTGACAAGAGCTCGAAAAGCTGTATATATCTCAAAAAATTCAAAAAGATGTTTCATTAAATAAACCCAACAATAACGAGTATGATCATCAATAAAAGAAACATAATATCGAGACCCTCCTTTTGTGGCAACAGGAGAAGGTCTCCATACCAGAATGAATCAAATCAAATGGAGAAGAAGAAACAGAATACTTCGATTAAAAGGTAAAGCTAAAAATTTTGCCAGTTTACATCCACTACAATCAGAAAAATCACAAGTTTGCAAATTTCCTAAAGCCCCTGTGGATGCCAAAAATCTCAAAAGAGAAGACGAAACATGACCTAAACGAGAATGCCATAAATAAAAACTAGAAGAAGAAGGATCAAACGAAAAGAAGACAAATCAACACTAGTAGCAGGCAGCATCAGCACTAGTAGCAGCAGTAGCAAATGCACTTTTAACTCATCCAAAATATATAGTCCCCCCTTCCTACGGCCTGTCCCAATCAGCTTCTGAGACTGTAGATCCTGCATATAACAAGAAGAAGAGGACAAGGTGACTAAATTACTAGAATCACGTAACTGACCAACAGAAGCAAGATTTAATGTAAGTTTTGGAATATGATAAACATTAGAGAGAGACAAGTGAGGTGTGACAACAGAACCAACACCTGCTAAAGGATAGGGTGCCACAGCAGTCATGACAGGAATAGAAGACGAAGGGGACACAGAAGCAAAAGATGAAGAATCTGGAGAAATACTATGTGAAGCACCAGAATCCAAAACCCATACAGAATGTGACATACCTGAGAAACTATGAGGTAACTGACCTACGGAAAAGAAGCAAACATAGCTTGTGGCGTGTAAGGAGAGAAACTTCTGAAAATGCTCAGCCTGAGTACTAGGATCGGTGAAAGGACCTGATGAAACTACTGTGCAGTATTAGACTGTAGTGGGTTTGTAACCCTGAGGTGGTCTATGAGCAAGATTGTGACTGGTTGCCAGGCTTCCAAGCTTGAGATTGCTGCTGCGATGATTCTGCTGTCTCAACTTAGGACACTGAGCCTTCCAATGACCTTTTTGCTTACAGAAACTGCACTCGTCGAAGGCAACCCTGTGTAAGGTTTATTCTGATTATTAAAGACTGGCTTCGAAGGTACTGCTAACACAGAAGAGTAGAAGTGAAGCAGAAAGAATTCCTTTTCAGAATGAGACTTAAGACGTATTTCTTCAGCCAATAACTCACTGACAACTGAGTCAACAGAAGGCATTGGAGAACGATGCAAAATTGAACCTCTAAGTCCTTCAAAATCACTAAGAAGTATCGTTAAAAATTGTACCAAACGTTGCTGCTCCTATGAGCAATATAGCACACATGCTTTATTCTGAGATTCTGTAAGAGCCAATTGATCCCAAAGATCTGTCATAGCAGAATAAAACTCATGAACACTCATATTCTTCTGCTGAAGAGCTCGTATGTCATTCTCCAATTGATACTGCTTTGCAAAATTTGACTGAGTAAATAACCTTTGTAGATGATCCCAAACCTCTTTTGCTGTCTCATACTTCGCTAACTGTGTACCTATGGAATGCCCAACAGAATTATTAATCCAAGTAATAATTTTTGCATTGTTTGCTTCCCAGGCATCTATCAAAGCATCATAACCCTCCTCAGTATTCTTAGGTTTCACAGAAGTTCCACTAACATATCCCCACATCTTTTTACCCTTAAGAAAATTTCTCATCACATAACTCCAATACCAATAATTCTTGTCATCTAACCTCACACTTACAGACTGAAGCGAATCGTCTCTTTCAGTAGCCATATTCAAAAAAACAAAGAAACCAGAATGCAAAAGAAAGGAAAACGAAATACCAGATTGCCGAAATTGAATGAATACCAACGAAATATCAGATTGCAGAAATTGAACGAATACCCTCTCCAAACTGTGTTTAAGATTAAGCCTCGTCCCATGAAACTTTGCTCTGATACTATGTTAAACAATCCAAAGAAAATAATAAAAAGAGGAGGCTAGAGTTTCATTGATATTGCACAATTCATTTGAATACAAAAAGTATGATTTAACCTAAATACAAATATATATATATATGCTAAACAAAGGAAATAATGAAAAGACAAATCTACCCTTAATAAACAATAAAACAAAATAACCCATATTTCTTAACAGATGTGACCCATCAAGGAAGAGGAAATGACGCCCGCACAATCTCTTACGCATATGTAAATCAAGCGGCTAAGGAATAGTGGTTCGCAAAGCTGGAAAGCATCAAGACTCGTGCTCCATCTGATGCATACGATTGCCAATGAATAAGTTTTCAAAGCACGAGACGCCCTTCAAAATTTGGGGGGTTAATGTTATGCCTAATCGTCGAATGGTTAGATTTATACCACGTGTTCCTAAAGTACACAATGATCTAACGTCCAAGGTCTTCCCACATGTCATCTTCTAAGTATTTGACTTCTTTTACAAGGTGATTACGACCATAAGTACATGATAAGTTATCATTAGCATGGCCCGACCTACAACAAGCATGAGATTACTGACCTAGGTCTTGATTAAGGGGATTATGCATGCAAGGAACCTTGTAATATCCACTATCACCCACTGTCAGAAGAGACAAGTATAAAAGGAGCCTGCAACCTCCATTCCAAGGGATTCTAGTACTAGTAAAGTTCAAGAGCAAAATACACTAATTGTTTAGAGAGAGTTAAGAGTGGATAGGTTGTGAGGATTGAAATATCATTGATTCATACTCGCAAACTTCCTTTTCCATAACCTCATTTCAATCTTGTAAACACCTCAAAATAATAATATGACTATGGATGTAGGCTTGGTTCTCATAACTGCCGAACCGCTATAAAACCTCTTGTGCCTATTACTTTGTTAATTGCGCTAGCAACCTTGCTTTACTAGTAACCACGCATACATCTTGGCCGACCCCTCCTGAGATCGATCAGGTATTTCTGGTTGGTATGATTTATCACATCAACAATTAGAATAGTATGGAAGTGGATATCAAAGAGTCGTCGTAAAATTGAGTGATCAGATTCAACAACTTCACTACATTAATCAAATGGATATTAATGTTTTTCTCAATCATCCAAATGAGTAATAAGTCACGTATGTTTTAACTAAAGAATAAATCATTACTTAAATTAGACAAAAAAGATGAACGAGATAATCTTGAGGATAATAGTACGGAAATACCAAAAGTTTTGTGTCAATAAGCTCTAAACATGCTTGAAAAGCTAGAAATATTTTGGCTTCAACAAGAAGATGTCTATGCTGGTGACTTATTATGTACCAGCAAGTAAAAGATGTGGTAACAACTCTAAAGTATAAATCATTGTCCCAAACAATTTTAAATAAATATTTTATTTCTTTTTAAACCTTTAATTAACATAGCATATATTTTTTGTAATATACATATAATTATTACTATGTAGAAGCAAGTTCTTTAAGACAGGACCTAGAAAAATTAAAACTTATTATAATGTAAAATTTATTCTTATTTATATCTAGCCCCAGTTAGGGCCATAATTTTTTATGACTATATGGAGGTTATTCCTATGTGGAGAGATTCTATTGTATATTAAAATTTCCTAATTGCAAGTATACCAATATAAGTTTGGTAATTTGAGATAAGACAAATCAACACAACACAAAATTAGCAAGTTAAAGTTGACATTAAATGATAGGAGTTATTATTCCTCACCTCACTTTAGGTTTGCATTTTTTTAGCGACACTCCATAAGTTTTAAATAGCAACCTCATGTTGCCTCAGATTTTAAAAATTCTCACTATTCTTCTAGGATCGTGATAGTTGGTATCAAAGCGAAAGTTTACAGATAAAATCTCAAAGAAGAGAACAATGACAAACACCAAGGCAACTTGAGTGATGTTAGTGTGGGGCAAGATGAGACCCACAAGTAAGGGAAGAAATCATTTGGTCGTTTTTAATCTTGTGATGCCTTGAGATCCATTGAAACCAAGTTGGTTAAAATGGAGTTGGGTGTGAAAAAAGCTATTGAAAAGCTAAATCGGCTGGAGCAGTGAGCTTAAGCATTCTATAATTGTTGCTTTTGACCAAAGTATCATAGAACAAGGTGAGGCAAACAACGAGTTCATCAAAGCTTTCGAAACGAAAGTGTTTGAAGCATTGGCCAAACATTAGAGTCAAGCTAAGGAGGTGAAGTTGGGCTTGAAAGAGAAGAAAACAGACTAGGCTATTTAAGAGAAGGTAAAAGTAGTGAGACTAGTCATCTCTTCGTTTACAGTTGCAACACCACATGTTTGAAACTCCTAGACCCAAGGAGTGTAATGGGAAGAGAGCTGCAACGAAGCTAGACAAGTTCCTTTTACAAATGGAGCGCTACTTTTATGTAATTCAGAGCCTGTTCGGCCGAGCTCAGAAAAATTAGCTTGCTATAAGTAATTTGAGTTAACAAGCATTTAAAATTTAAGTAATTATTTATTTAATTAAAGTATTTATAAGTATTAAGTGGTTGATAAATAATTTATGTGTTTGAAAAATTATAGCTTATAAATACATTTTATTATTAAAATAATTAAAAAATGTATTATGTTATTTTATATGATAGAATTTTAAAATTAAATAGGAGTAAGTGATAATATAGTTGGTCAAAGTAATTAATAAGCAAAGTGCTTATAAGAAAAAAATAATAATAATTAAAAAAACAAAAGTAGGTTCCCTCCAATTTATTTTTTTTTTGTTTATAAACTCAAAAAAGTTATAAACAAACTTGTCAACTTGATTTTAAAGCTGATAAGCTAGTTTTGATCCCCGTTCTCATTTCCACCGCCCACTCTAAACCTTTTAACACATTCTTCTGTCTTCCCTAAATTCCGAGCTATCCATAATCTAGGTTTTTTTTTTTTTTTAAATTTTTGTCTTCATTCTTCTCAACTAGGTAAGAGCTTTCTTGCTGTGAAATTAGTTGATTAGACGTCTACTATCTATAATAATATAATCGATGATACTAGGCCTTCGAGCTATTCGATGAACAGGAAAGGGTAAATAATGCTACTTTTTATGTTTCCAACATTGATGTTAATTGGCGGCATAAGAAGTATGTTGAAATAAAGAGTGGAACTTGTACAATTGAGACATAGTAGGATATGAAGAAGGAGCTGAAACCCAATTCTATCTTGAGAATGTGGCTCATGATACAAGGAAGAGAAAAGAGTTGAAACACACTCGTTTGTTGTAGATTAATGACATGGGGGAGCAAGATTTGCTTTTCAACCCCATTGCTGGGGGGAATGCTCGAAAGAGAAGAGCAACAATTGTAAGTCTATGTATTTATATGAACATAAATGATAAATGATGATGCCATTGTCTACTTCTAACATGCTTTGTTTATTGTTATATTATGTAGAGAAATAAAGGTCAATGTTCTAATGCAGGCGCAACAACTGAAGCAGACTATGAAAGTGCACCTGGACATATGCTTCTGTCTCTCAGCAAAGTCCAATTGTTCCAAAAGATAATATACCACAGTCCACTGAATCTGCATTCGATGATAACCTTGATGTATGTTGTCTATCTAAATTCATTTTAGTTTCTCTGATATAATTAGAATAAAGGTACTGTGGAATTCAAATTCATTGCAGGACTTGTATATTATGATGTGGGAAGAAATTGATAGGCAAACGCAAGAAGCAAAATCTCAGCTGGTTGTTGGACCTTTACAGGTCCAAATCTGTGATCAAAATTTGATCTTAATATGAATAAGCTAGATATATATATTGATGCAGCGAGATCGATTAGTGGCAACATTGGCTTTTTCGGTATAATCAATTGGTGTCCACAGTTGATAGGTTCATTGGAAATATGGTATGTTCAATGAACAAATCAGCTGTTTCTTTGATGTCATATAGTTGGTTCAACATTTGTTATTGTTTTTGGTAGAACACCATTCTATTTTTACTATTGTGGTTTCGTTGTTAACGTAGATTTCAGACAATTGATGCATTTCCACTGTACAATGTGCTTGTGAAATCGAATGCTCATAGATGAGGTATACATGGTTGATGAAATGAGTATCAAGTGTGATGTCCTTTGGCCAGATTCTTTTTTTTTTTTTTTTTTTTTTTTTTGTTGATTAGGAGTGTCGAGGTTAGCTTACGCATAGGGATGTAGTCAGGAACTAATAAATTGTATAAATTTAGTGTTTCCAGCTTACGCATAGGGATGCAGTCAGGAACTAATAAGTTGTATAAATTTAGTGTTTCTAGCTTACGTATAGGGATGTAGTCAGGAACTAATAAGTTGTATAAATTTAGTGTTTCCAGATTTGTTTTTATAGTCTTCTAGTTAATTTCTTATTTGTTTTCTTTGTTTTGATGTTAGTTTTTGTTAAGTTTGAGATGTGAATGGTCAGCTATTGATTTTGAGAATTTTTGTGATTTTCAAGCTTTAATTGAATAGATTGGAGCATTGGAATGAAATTGAGATTCAAAGCTCGAAGAAATTGAAATTAGTTGACAATTTTGAAGGTCATAGCCATGCCTTAGTGGTTCACCATGGCCATGGTGGTGGAATGTGAATAAAATATCGATGACAGAAAGCACCATGGCTTAGGCCGTGGTGATGTACATTTGGCCACGGCTAAGGCCGTGTCGGGCACTTTTAGGGTTTTTTTTTTTTTTTTTTTCCTTATTTGCTTAGGACTCTTTTAGATATTTAAGTGTGATTGAGATTACTTGTTGGAGAGCCGAATTTTGCATATTTTTGGAAAGAGATTATTGTGTAACAAAAGAAAAAGGAGAATCAAGAACAAAATTCATTGTAGAATTTGTCTTTACTTTTTCAATATGATTTATTTCTTAAATTCTACTTTTATTTCTTTTATTATGAACTAATTTTCTCAAGTTAAGACTAGGGTTAGTCTATTTATAGATATGTGATCAATCCTTTGCTCTATGGTCATTGAAGTATTTTTCTAATAATGAGCTTATATTATGTGCTTAATTCTATTAGGAACCTGATCAATTTCTAATAGAATTGTTTTGTGTGATTGAGACCGAAAGGAGATATCACATGAGTGCTCTAGTAATATAAGTCATGGATTAATTGGATATAGAGATATACGAATTGATAACATGCAATAGTCATAGGCACGATTAACTTGTGCTGAAAGCTAAAGGATTTCATAAAACTTAATGTTTGTCTATTTCATTAAATCTACATAGAGATATCTAGGTTGTGAGATAGAAGTAGAATTAATATTGCTTGAGAAAGAATATTGGTTAACCTAAGAAATTTCGTTGTCACATTAATTAAATAAATTCATTGACCATAGTAAATTGAGGGGTGCAAAGAAGTTATAGATGAGCCTGAAGTCTTAAGCCGTTTTCTCTCATTGAATTCTTAAGTTTAGTTTTTTTGCAATGGTTCGTTTCTAATATTTTAGCTTTTAATATTTTAGTTTTAAAGATGACTATTCTAAATTTTGATTATCTAGATAAAGTATTAACATTTCAGTACTTGTTTACGCAATCTCTTTGGTACAATAACTTATAGTTTGCTATACTATATTACTTGAGATCAGTGCACTTGTTTGTAGAAACTTCAAAACGTTAATTAAACTTAACAAATATAATTGTAAATAAACTTATAATAAAATTATAAATAATATATTGGGTAAAAGTTATACAAAAATATGAGTATTTATTTATAATGCTCTTTATAATTAATATATTTATGATTGCCTTTGACAATATGGAATAAATTTATAATTCTTTAACTAGTATAAAACAAAACAAATTTTTTTTACTAATGAACAAGTTAGTAAGTCAACACAAATAATACCACTTCCAAATTAAACTATAATAAAATTTCTATTAATAAATATTCAAATATTTGTCTAGCTTTTATAGAAAAATATTATAACTTTTGTTATAGTTTCATTTTTATGTTTTGACCCCTTAAAATAATGCATCAAAATACAAAATTTTGATATTTATCTTTTTTTTTTTTTTTTTAACTTCAATATTTTGACATGATCCATCTGTAAGTAGTCTAGATGATTAGAATAAATTGAGGATAACGTGGATAGACACGCGGTCTTAGATTCAATTTTCTATTTGAGCATCTATATTTTAAGTGGGATCCATGGCGGTGGGTTGTAAGCTAGCCCTTATAAATATATACATATTTTAATATGATTTTTTTAAGTAAGAAGTATTGAATTAAAAAACAATTGACAATAGTTTAATTTGACAAACAAATTTTAGAAATGATATTTATTTTATAAAATATTTGAAAAGATATACAAACTTTCTTCATTTTGTTCTTTGTACAAATAAATAATAGATATAAAATTCATTAAATATTTTATTAAATGTGTTTGTGGGATTNTCTGCCATGAGAGAGCGGAATGAGAATGAGAAAAAGAATTCGTATAGCCATGAGAATACATGCGGATGAGGGCTATATGCGTGAGAGAGAGTACACTCACATGGCTAAGGGTTCCGAATCCACGCATCAACCAAAACCGATTAGCAAAGAATAAGAATAAGAATAAGGGAAGAATAGAAAGAAAAGAAAAGAGAGAAAATGCATTGTTATGCTTTAGTGTCTTATCCATGCATGGTTATGACATTCTCCATGGGTGATGAGAATAGAAAGAAAGAAAAGAATAGTGAGAGCTAGAAGTAGAGAAAGAACAAGAGAGATTGAATTAGAGAAAGTGACAAGAGTACGAAAAGGATTGAAGAGCAATACACGGGGACTATAGAGTAGAAGATTTACTTACTGAGCATCTTTGTGCTCACCCCGTTGTTTTCTATGTTTTATAGGACATAGGTGAGGACGTGGTCGGATGGACATCGACAAGCGGGGAGACTTGGCTGCACTATCCACTGTTTTTTAGAGTCTTTTTGTACAAATGATGCTGTACTATGTAAAGAATGTATTTATTAAGTAAAGAAAATTTTTGGGCCCAACCATTTTGAAAAAAATACTTGTCTTTTTATTAATATATTTTATGAATATAATAGTAGAAAGAAGTTGTTACAGAGCAAATAAAGCAATAGAGTGATTGGGGAGGTTGGTGTACCACTGGAGTGCCAGTCCTATTAGGCTAGAGCTGAAGCTTTTACACATACATGCCTCACGGAGATCTCCTGGTATGGTGGCAGCGAACATTCTTTGCTTGTAGGAAGCTATATGGTTATTTGGGTCGGTGGCTCCATCATACAGCTTCATGTTGGGGAAAGTGAATTTGCGGGGCATATCTGAAAGGTCAATGGCATCTACGAATGGTAACTCAACCTAGCTTTGGGGTTGACTCTTTTTTAGGGGTGTTGGCACTTTTGGGATACATTGGATCATGGCTTCCATCTCGGCTAGTTGTTTGGTAAATGTTTGTTCAAGGGCGGTTTGTGAAGTGGCGTTGAGGTTGTGGAAGAACTAAGGGAATACTCTTGGGTTGATGTGGACGGCCGTGCCAAGCGGTATGGTCTGGGGAGTGGTGCCGGTTAGCAATTGCATAGGGTATGTTTGTTGGAGTGTAAAGGGACTGTTTAACTGCTGGGAAAGGATGGTTTAGGCATAACACAAGGAAACAAGAGTAAATTAGACATACCATGAAAATATGAGAGAAGCTACAGCTAATTGCTTGTTGGGAATTGCATTATTCATATCAGCTTTAGACCAAACGCAAACGCACCCACCAAGTAAATTAGCGATAACATGTGCAAGGCTTAAAAGCACAACCGCAGCCGATCCTAGCTTGAATGTGTGGTGGCTCACTCAAAAATCAACACCCTTATATGTTTCACCTGTCCAACCAAATATTATTAAAGTTACCATTACAGTACAACCCAAATGCCAAAATCATAAATTTCATTTAAAGTTGTAACTTGCCTTGTTTTCAACTATTTCTGCTTCAATCCAAGAACCCCAGTTGTGACATCCAAAGCCATGATCTTGATAAATAAATTTTCAATATAGTAATAAAATGTTATTTTGTTGCCCTTTAAACCATTTGACAAATTATATGATGGAACGAATTAAGATTTAACATTGATTTACTTATTAAATGTCAACGTGCGTTTTTATGATGTTTTTTCTTTATAAGTTTGTGCTTGATATTCTTTACAAAGGGTAGTTCTAATTTGCCCAATGAGAGCACTACTATATTAAAAATTACTATAGAAATTAAGGTAATAGAAGAATTATCATGATTAATTAACAAAAAATTCTTAATTAAATTTAATAATAAATATAAGTAAATAAAAGAATAAAAAGTAAATAATAAATATCAAATATAATTTGCTTATTTGTCATATTCATGTTAAGAAACGTCAAGGGAGAAAACATTTCCAAAAGCAGCGAAACATTTCTCTAGAAAACAAGTCGTCATTGAACAGAGGAGAAGACAAGATAAGAAGGAATTGAGCCAGCAATTCCTCTTATTCGTGTGTTAATTCAAAACAAAGGTTAAAATGTCGTTGTATTACCGATGGAAGAACTTCGAGGAATAGTAAGACAGAACCTCGCAGATTCGGTGTTACAGAGATGAAAACCCCCCATTACACTCTCCCTACCCAAAACGTCCTTGAGGTTATCTTTTTAAATATAATTTCCTCCAATTGAATTCATTATTTGGTACAGATTCTATAGTTAGGGAATTTATGACACGCAGTTGAAAATGGAAGATTATATAATACCAAGAAATATTATTAATGGCAGGATATTTTAGAGTCGATGGGGCACTTGGTTGATGGGGGGTGTGGGCAAGGGGCGGACCCAGCCCCTTAGGCCTACCCTCACATTTGTTAAAAAAATTATATATATATATAAAAGCCTATCTTCAGATTCTTTTCAAAAAATAAGAAATATTATACATATATCCAAACTCATAAAAAACTTGTTATTAATATAAATATATTTCACGTCTACATCATATTAAAAGTTTAAAACTCTCTACTTTTTTCTACGTGTATCTGTTTTTTATGATTTTTTTCCCTAAAATTATTTATTCTCTCGTTCTCTCTTTCACTTTCTCCATGTTATTCGTTCTTAAAACTTTTGAAAACTGAAATTGTTGAAGCTTTCACTCATCAAGGTGCCACAACTAGCTTCGTTTTCTGTTTTCTCAGTTTTAGGTATGTATATTGCTCTTTCATTTTAGTTTATTTTGGGGTTGAATCATGCTTATTTTTTGGAGGTTTTTTATTCTAATTTGATGGAAAAGGGAATGGATCTTGTAAGTTTGTTTTGTGTTTTGTGTTTAAGAATGTTTCCGCTTTCCCAAATTAAATCTTAACTATATTTTACTGAACGTTATTCTTCACCCTTCACCCACCACTTTCCTACAATTCAAACGTCACCGTTTAGCTGCTCAAAATTATTAAAGAAGTTTGAGTTATTATCTATGTTTATACTAAGAAAATTTCCCCTTTTTTTTATTAATTCATATTAAAAGTCAAGGCAACATTGACTTAATTTAAGTTTTGGTTGACTTTAACTTAGATTAGGCCTGATTAAACTCATGAAATTTTATATTATAATCTTTGAAAACAAAAAAACAAATAAATAAATAAATAAAGGAGAAATAAGACATTTGCGTAGAACATTTTTTGTGGATTGTGATTGTTGTAAATTCTTTTAATTATATTGGATTTAAGTGAATCGTTAGATTCCGTGGTCTTTTGCTCTCTTTAATTGAAGAGGTTTTTCCACATAAAAATTTTCTTGTGTTTCCTCATGAATTGAATATTATTTTCAATATAATTTGCTCAAGGTTTTGCTTCTCATAGATTTATTCAAGTGATAAAGTATTGTATTGGTGCATTATTTTCTTTCAGATTATTGATATTATATTATTTCCTTTGTTTAAGGTTTGGTGATTTTTTTAAATTTTTCACTAGTTGTTTGACAAACAATAGTGGAGTTAAGGAGGCCCCCCCAGGCAAATATCCTGGGCTCTTCACATAGTCTCATGTCAAAATCTGTAATCAAAGAAATGACTGAGATGGCTCACAAACATGATGTGTATGCGAGGACTGGTGATTGGGCTGAACATTTGTTTCGTAGTGGTTCGACAGCTTTCCGGCCCCGACCATCCCTAGTTATTTGTGTTCCCTGCATGTATTAGTGGTGGGCATCCCTGCATTGGGCCAAACTCATAACTTCTTAAAGCTTCTGATACCATTTTGGAACAAGTTACATATCCCTTCCAATGTCTTAATATTCATCCTAGATATTAAATAGGTTATCAACTTTAATGTTTGTTTTTGTGATTCATGCTTGTATTGTGCTTTGTACACCTAATGTTCACATAGTCTCATGTCAAAATCTATAATCAAAGAAATGATTGAGATGGCTCACAAACATGATGTATATGTGAGTACTACTGATTGGGCTAAACATTTGTTTCATAGTGGTCCGTCAGCTTTCAATCAATACATTGAGGTGCACTCTGCATTAATTAAGAATTGTTTATCCAGTTGTTTTAATATTTTATTATAGTGCTAATATAGTAATACTTATGTGAATGTGATATTATTCAGGATTGTAAGAAGGTGGGGTTCGACACGGTAGAGCTGAATGTGGGATCCCTTGAAGTTCCATAGGAAACTCTTCTAAGACGTGTGCTTAATTAAGAGTGCAGGCCTTAAAGTCAAGCCTCAGTTAGCAGTAAAATTTAGCAAGTCTGACATTCCAACTGGTCGTGATAGAGCTTTTGGGGCTTATGTTGTCCTTGCACCTCGATCGAATGGTATGGTTCTTGTAACGCCCCACTTGAGGTACGTCCTTAAGATTTGCTGTTTTGCTTAAATGTTTATTGATTCAGCTTTAATTGAGTTTGTGTGTTGAGTTGGTTGAGTGTTTACCTTGAAATTGGTTGAGATTTGAGGAATTTTGGAATTTCAGTCTTCGCTGGGGCGAAGAGTAGTCTTCGCCGCGGCGAAGTTGACTTTNGTATTAATTGATTTCGATTTGAATTGTTTTTGTTTTTGCTAAGATTGTTTTCTGTTTTACTCAAAACCCCCCAGCCTTGTTCACATCATTGCAAATTCGGCTAGACACTCTTCGTGGGATCGACCCCTGCTTACCCTATTTGCAGTTCAATAGTTAGGTTAGGAAGGTTTTTAATCTTGGTTGCCTACGACAGCACACCAGGCTCGAGTGGCTCGCGAGCTTAGTCGAGCTCGACAAGGGATATCTACAAGTTTTGCAAATATTAGGGGGTCTCTATAATTTACCATTTTGTTTTTACAACCACTTCAAAATTTGAGTATTGAACCTTAACACTTCTAATTCTCTCTGCGACCACAATCCTCTCTACGATTCGCCAATTTTCTAGCACCCAACTGCGACCATCATCTTTCCCAACATTGATCCCACCAAGTTCTGTCAGCCCTAGCCTCCAACAACTGCACAGACGGTTGAATTGCACCACCACTGCTGTCTCATGCGTTCGATCGATCATGTGCACATGGCCGTGCATCTGTCGTCCTTTATTGTCTTCTATTACTACTCTTGCAATTGCGTCGAGTGACCATAGATACCTAATTGTAGTGCCTTGTCCTTACCAGATTTGTCTGATCACTAGCGTTTGTTTGATTCTTGAAATTAGCTGCCTAAATTAACCTAGATAGGGCGTGTGAAGGGGATGGCTTCTAGTTCAAACTCCCTATCATCGTATGTAAGATGAAGAGAGAAATGTTCAATATTGCTTCTCCTTTACTTACTTTCTTTTAGTGCGCTTTGATGGTTTTGCTGCTTGCATTTTGATAGCTGCATTGTGACAACTCTATATCTATCTGGTCTCAAGGGATGCATCTAATTGAATGTTTTCATAATTGAAACAGGTAATCTAGTCGAGCCTGAGCCAAGCTCGAGCCCCCATATTTCTGTCGAGCTCAAGCTCAAGCTCAACATTTGAAGCTTGGTTGAGCTCGAGCTCGAGTATTGTTCAAGCTGAGCCGAGGTCAAGTTGTCTAATACTCGGCTCAATTACATCTCTATGATGACACTTGATAAATAAATTTTCACCATAGTAATAAAATGTTATTTTTATTGCCTTTTAAACCATTTGATAGATTATATGATGGTAGGAATTAAGATTTAACATTGATTTACTTATTAAATGTCAACGTGCATTTCTATGATGTTTTTTTCTTTGTAAGTTTATGCTTGATATTCTATACAAAGGGTAGTTCTAGTTTGCCCAATGTGAGCACTACTATATTAACATTTGCTATAGAACTTAAGGTAATAGAAGAATTGTCATCATTAATTAACAAAAAATTCTTAATTAAATTTAATCATAAATATAAGTAAATAAAAGAATAAAAACTAAATAATAAATATCAAATACAGTAGAAACTCTCTATAGTGATACTCTATATAGGAATAACCTCCATATAGTCATAAAAAATTTATAGTCCCAATTTGGGCCAGTTATAAATAAGAATAAATTTCACATTGTAATAAATTATAATTTTTCTAGGTTCCATCTTAAGAAACTTGTCTCTATATAGTAATAATTATATGTATATTGTAAAAAAAATATGATATGTTATATTTAAAGTTTAAGATGAAATAAAATATTTATCTAAAGTTGTTTGAGACAGTGATTTATGCTTTAGAGATATCTTTTATCTTGCGGGTATGTAATAAGCTTCCAGTATGGACCCTTTCTTGTTGAAACCAAAATTTTTTTAGCTCTCAAGCATGTTTAGAGCTTCTTGGCATGAAATTTTTAGTATTTCCATACTATCATCCTCATGATTATCTCGTTCCTCTTCTTGTCTTATTCTAGTAATGATTTTTTCTTCAGTTAAAACATACATGACTTATTTCTCATTTGAATGATTGATGAAGACATTAGTATCCATTTAATTAGTATAGTGAAGTTGTCAAATTTAATCACTCAATTTTACAGTGACTCTTTCTTATCCATTTTCATACTATCCTAATGCTAGTAAAACAATGAATTGAAATCTTAATACTATTAAAACATGAAAAATAAGAAATCAAAACAATAATTCTTGTAACTATACCTCTATTAAATTATAACCTCTTTATAGTAATAAATTTAATTGATCCCAACATTATGACTATAGTGAGGTTCTACTGTATAAGTTCTTATTTGTCATATCCCTGTTAAGACACGTCAAGTAAGGCCCATGTTAAATTAGAAGAAAACATTTCTAAAAGCAGCGAAACATTTCTAGAAAACATGTCGTCATTAAACAGAGGAGAAGACAAGATAATTAGGAATTGAGCGAGCAATTCCTTTGATATGTGTGTTAATTCAAAACAAAGGTTAAAATGTCGATGCATTACCGATGGAAGAACTTCGAAGAAGAGGAAGACAGAAGCTCGGAGATTCGATGTTACAGAGATGGAAACCCCCCATTACACTCTCCCCACCCAAAACGTCCTTGAGGTTTTCCTTTTCTTTTTCTTTCTAATTATAATTTCCTCCAATTGAATTCATTATTTGGTAGAGATTGTATAGTTAGGGAATTTATGACATGAGTTGAAAATGGAAGATTATATAATACCAAGAACTATTATTAATGGCAGGATATTTTTGAGTCAATGGGGCACTTTGTTGATGGGTTGAAGACTTGAAGTTGAGATGGCCCACAAATATGATGTGTATGTGAGGACTAGTGATTGGGCTGAACATTTGTTTCATAGTGGTCCATCAGCTTTCTTGGCCCCGGCCTAGCCTTAATCCGACCCCGACCTAGCCTTGACCATCCCTAGTCATTTGTGTTCCATGGGTGTATTGGTGGTGGTTTTAGTCCCTACATTGACCAAACTCATAACTTCTTAAAGCTTCTGATACCATGTTGGAAGAAGCTACATATCCCTTCCAATGTCTTACTATTCATCCTAGATATTAAATAGGTCATCAACTTTGATGTTTGTTTTGTGATTCATGCTTGTATTGTGCTTTGTATACCTAATGTTCACATAGTCTCATGTCAAAATATGTAATCAAATAAGTGATTGAGATGGCTAACAAACATGATGTGTAGGCTAAACATTTGTTTCGTAGTGGTCTGTCAGCTTTCAAACAATACGTTGAGGTACACTCTACATTAATTAAGAATCGTTTATCTAGTTGTTTTAATATTTTATTGTAATGCTAATACTTATGTGAATGTGATATTATACAGGATTATAAGTTGGTGGGGTTGGACACAATTGAGCTCAATGTGGGATCCCTTGAAGTTCTAGAGGAAACTCTTATGAGATATGTGCGCTTAATTAAAAGTGCAGGCCTCAAAGTCAAGCCTCAGTTTGCAGTAAAATTGAACAAGTCTGACGTTCCCACTGGTCGTGATAGAGCTTTTGGGGCTTATGTTGTCCCTGCACCTCGATCGAATGGTATGGTTCTAGACTTCTATATATATGCTACAATTCATAAATCAATCTTAAATTCATCATATAATGTTATGTCCGCTTTTCTTAGGGTGATTTGTTAATCTAAAAGAAGGTAAAATTTGTCATGATGGCAGATAAACATTAGTCATGAACAAGGGACCATTTAAAATCTGGTGTCTTCATGGCCAAGCTCTAGGACATGAATTTATCAAAATATTCATGACATAATGGATGATAAAGGTTTAGTTTTTTGGATAAGGTAAGTATGTATAAAAGACCAAAAATGTACAAATACGAGGGGCATACCCCAAGAGGATGACTGATAACTCTCAGTCAAAAACCCCTGGGAAAACCCACAAAGTCACGAACAACATAAAGAGAGCACGTAGGCTCCCCACAAAGCAAAAAGATGCCATAAATAACAAAGCCACAAACCGGCATAAAAGAGCACACAGGCTCACCACAAACACAAAGCCACAAACTGGCAAAAAAGACCACGCAGACTCCTTACAAAGCTATTCAGGAAGATGCCATATCACACGAAGTTGAGTCGAGATCTCGTACTTAGGTGCTAGACCCAAAATCTTGGCCTGAACTAGATCACAAATAGCTAAGACAATATCTCTGCGAGAGCTACAATGCTGACGAAACACGCGATTATTCCGTTCAAACCATAGAAAATAAACTGTGGCTGAAAGGACCAACCGAGAAAGAAGGTGGCTGAAGTCACCTTTTCGCCGAAGATGCAAGCTAGCCCACTGGAGCAGAGGGAGCCAAGAGAGAGTAGGCCATGTAGAGAGCGTCCTAGTAGTGACCTCCCGCCAAACATAACTATAAAATTCATAGCTGAAAAACAAATGGTCATGGGTCTCTGTAGCTGATCTGCACAAAACACACTAGGAGGACATAATGACACCATGAGAGCTGAGCCGATCCATGGTGTGAAGCCGACCAAGAGAAGCCAGCTAGAGAATGAAAGAGTGACGTGGAATATGCCCGGGAAACCACAAAAGATGATGAATCGAGTTCACATCCCGTTTGTCTCGCAACACATTCTAGGCTGAATCAATAGAGAAACGTCCAGATGGATGGCCCTTCCACATAAGATGGTCAGGATGACTCGCTGAAGGCTGCACTGTAATAGAGTCCTAGATACGCTGAAGGTTTGCACTGCCCGAAGGAAAGTCCCACAAACCATCCCGAATTATGTCTGAAACCCGAGCATCCCACAGCAAACCAGTGGAAGTCAAGGTTCTAAAAGGGAGCAAGTCACATAGAGTATCTTGTGGAAGCCAGTGATCTCGCCATAACATGGTGTCCCTACCATCTCCAATACAAGTCACAATAAGACCCCGGCACCAAACCCTGCTAAGTAAAATCTTCCTCCAAGCCCATGAAGCCCCAGAAGTAACTCGGATAAAGGTTTAGTTACGGCTGGGGGAAGTATGTTTAGTGTTTCATGTGGGGTAGTGGAGGTGTTCAACCGTTAAGGGCATTGCGTTTCACATCTCACCCTTGTGTAAGCATAAAGGCATTCTCACTTGCATGATTAGATATTCAAGCAGAGGTCTTTAGATGAAACATCTTAAGATTTAAATTTTGTTGGCGTTGAAGGACAAAGAGCTTAATTCATGCTTCCAAATTATGGATTTGTATCTAAAGTTTGATTATTCTTCTATACTTTTTGAAATTTAAACATTATTATGGTTAACATCAAATAGCTGCTATATAATACTGGGCAATGCCGAGAATGTCTATTCAACGGGTCCAAAGCTGGGCCAATTTTAGTTGACACATTTCAATTTCTATTTTAGTGAGCATTTATAGCAGTTTCAATAAATTGATACCTCTACAACATTCAGAGACTTGCTTTGATTGCTCTATTAACTATTAAATCTGTGGGTTACTTTGTAGACAATAAGATGATTCTCAAGTTCCAGACTGTACTCAAAATTCTCAAGACAATGATTCCTTAGACAACTTTCTTTCGGATGATTTTCAAGATTCCCAAAGTGAAAATTATTAAAGCATGACTCAACACCAGCATCAACCGCCTTGATAGGAAATTCGCAAAGAAGCAAGGAGTCGTGATTTTAGGTTGCATTTATAAGGAATGCACCACGAATGGGAATAAATCTAAGTCATTACCCCCACACCACGTGCACTCCATCAATCGGGATAGCGTACTCGCTAAAAAGAAGAAACAAAGTGTCATACACTGCCCAGTCAGATGACATCGTCGTACGACTGACACACACATTCAATGTAAATTAAAATCCTAAGCGGGATAATTACATTTTTACCCTTACATCACCTGAAATCGTATGACTACCCAAGGCATCTTATCCCAAACAAAAAATGGGGGGAAAATGCAGAAGAACGAAAGAATTCTCACAAAAGATATTAACTATTATCTCATATTCTTTGTGGCATGGATACATTGTGTGTGTTAAAACAAAAAAAAAAAAAAAAAAAAAAAAAAAAAAAAAAAAAAAAAAAAAAAAAAAAAAAAAAAAGGAGAACAATGCTCCACCAATAAGCATCTAAAGCCAACTTTAACCCTCGTTGGAACCGAAGACCTTGGGATTCCGCACCTCCAAGTGCCTCCACTTGCTATTTGCCCTACTCACTGTTGCCACATGGTAGCAATGGTCTGTGATCCAACGCGCCCGGTCTTGAAGGGCCACCCTCTCTAACCGCAATTCAGCACACGCCTAGTCCCTCTCCATGAGGAGACCTTGATATGCTACCACCTTTTCTTCATGGGTAGTATGGGCAATATTTGCCAACCTCCCGATTCAGCCAGCCTCGCCTAACTAATTGAAGCATTCCGCATTTCACAAGCCTTACCAGGTCACCATACACTTCTTGGAACATTAGCGTCGATGACGAAAATAGCTATATGAGAATGTTAGGAAGCAATGATGTGAATGCCAAAAAAAAAAAAAAAAAAAAAAAAAGCACACATAAAGATAAACGACACAAAATACTCGGGCTTGGTCAATCACCACTTTCTTCAGCAAGTCAGCCTTGCTGCAAAGTTTGTCTACCTCCCACTCCATTGATGTGCCACAATTTATTAGAGCACTCATAGGCACATAAGTGCTTTGGAAAGGACGCCATTGCTTCTTTCGAGGTGGTCGGTGCAACATCCACACAGACGGAGAATGACCCACAAGCGACATGTGCAACAGAGTGCATCCACTCCCTATTGTTCCTAATCCACCTACTGGCATATGGTGCCACAATCTTGCGACTGCCACTCCCTACATTGGCTCATGTCGTCGCCGTGTCCCACCCAGCCTCACGCCGCACTAGGGTAAAGCTGGCTTCATCTTCTTCCCCGAGGTACGAGGAAGGAAACAGTAAGCATCCATTGGAACTCTTGCATCCGTTCTAGCCACCCAGGCTTGCTATCATTACCACCAGTCCCATATGAAACCATATTTGCCAACCCTAATTCTCAAAGCAACACTACACCAAAGCAAAGAGAATGCAAGACGCAGATGATATAAATATACCGAATGGGCCATTTTTATACACACCTGCGGACACTGAAACGACTCATCACGATAACTGTTCAACTCTTTAACGTTTTATGATGACTCGAAATAGAAACGACACACCCTTGCCCAAGGCGCCATCAATTCCCAAAGTTCAAAAGACTCAACCCAAGATTTGACAAGGCATTGAACAGTAATGACTTGATAACTCCCCATCCAATGAGCAGTCACGCTTGTAAAAAAAGTACCGCACCAATTATAATAACTAAGTTTTCAAAGCCCAATACGCCTTCCAAAAACTGGAGGGTTAATGATCAAAGGACATCGTTGTGTGAGTATTTAGCGACCTGGATAAAAGTGCAAACATTTAGCAAGATGCATGAAATGATCAACAAGTTCAACCAGAGGACAACATAATGAACCAATCAACAAGTTCGAGCAAAGGAAAATATTTAGAAAAAGATATACAGAACACGCGAAAGTATAAAAGTCGCATAAAAAGTGAATGGTGAATAAACATATATGCATAAAAGTAGGGGCCACTAGGCCAATGCTTACAAAATAGTTCGCACAAAGAAAGAAGTACAAGTGCTAGAACAAGTTACAGAAAATATTTACAAGCTACAGATTCACCCTTACACCCTCAAAATTTGCAATAGTCTCTAAGGCCTCCATGTATGCTGCATCTTAGTGAAGAGAATCTACCAAAACCTCTGAATGTGCTTTGACTCTACAAGCAAAATCTCTACGGAAAGCTCCCGAAAAGGTGATAGTCAGCTAGACCTGCCAGGAGTTCCGAGTAAGCACATTACCTCCCAAGACACCTATTTGTAGCAAAGCCAAGAGAGGCAGTAGAGCTGGTGCATTGGAGTCTCCACAGACATTACCACCGAGCATGTCGCTGAAAAAATCTTTTGAGGTTTTGAATAAGATATAGAACTTGCCAAGATTTCTACAGAACGCGAACCAATAGGACTAGAGATCGAGATGGGGAGAGGGGAATGGAAAAAGACAGCCACACGTCTCACTAGAAGAGCCTCCTCAAAAAAGGAACGTAACAGTTCCTGCTTGACAAAGGGCACGCCCGTGTAACTGATTGAAAATCTTGCAGTTGAGAACGTACCAACTAGCGTTTGGGCAGATCCTATCCCTCATTCATGGAGGGAAAGAACTGGTAGCTGCCTTTCTAGGTGGACACTAATCCTCATGGGAAGGGATGGAGACTTGAGACTCCACATCTCGACGTGTTGCGACAAGTCAAGCCAGTTGCCCCCAAAAGAAATCCCTACGCTAACTCTTATCACAAAGAATATTACGCAAGCTATCCAATTCCTTTTTATGGTTGGCATAAGCTACAATAGTAGCATCCTTCAATTGAGACAATTCACGCTTCGTCCTTCGGAGCCATTCTAGAAGCGTAGCCTTCTCTCGAGAATTGAAGGCCGTGCCCAGAGGAGTAGCCCGACTTGGATGATCTGACAGATTTGTAGCCCCAATGCCACGGTCTAGAACGTGACAAGAAGGGACCCCTTCGTTGCTTCTTTCCCTCTCATCATGAGCACAAAATTTATCAATAGAAGACATCTGCACGAGAAAGCAACCACAGTTAGAAAAATGAGAGAAATGCAAGTAGAACAATGAAACTAAATAAGAACGACATACCAGATCTTTTCTTTTCGAAAAAAAAAAGCTGGAGTGGCGATGGTGGCAAACTCAATTGTAACAATTGTATTTACAGGCAAATGGGAAGACAAACTATTTGTTGTCATCATTATTGCCATTTCCCAATGATTGGAGAAGAGATATGGGTGCCGTTTTGTTCCTCTCAAACTTCGTCATTTCCAATACGCTTGCACACATTACAAAAAGAGATAGACACACAATCAGACGAAAAGACTATTGATGTGACCCATCAAGGAAGAGGAAATGACGCCATACACAATCTCTTACGCAGATGTAAATCAAGCGGCTAAGGAATAGTGGTTCGCAAAGCTAGTAAGCATCAAGACTTGTGCTCCATCTAATGCATACGATTGAAAATGAAGAAGTTTTCAAAGCATGAGACGCCCTTCAAAATTTGGGGGGATAATGTTATGCCTAATCTCCGAACAGTTAGATTTATATCGCGTGTTTCTAAAGTGCACAATAATCTAACGTCCAAGGTCTTCCCACATGTCATCTTCTGAGTATTTAACTTCTTTTACAAGGTGATTACTACCATAAGTAAATGATAAGCTGCCATTAGCATGGCCCGACCTACAACAAGCATGAGATTACTGACACAGAGGTCCCTGATTAAGGTTATGCATGCAAGGAACCTTGTAATATCCACTTTCACCCACTGTCAGAAGGGACAAGTATAAAAGGAGTCTGTAACCTCCATTCCAAGGGATTCCGTACTAGTAAACCTCAGAAAATACAGTGGTTTTTTAGTGAGAGTTAAAGGTGGATAGGTTGTGAGGATTGAAATCATTGATTCATACTGGCAAACTTCCTTTTCCGTAACCTCATTTCAATCTTGTAAACACCTCAAAATAATTATGACTGTGGATGTAGGCTTGGTGGTGTGCTATCGTAGGCAACCAAGATTAAAAACCTTCCTAACCTAACTACTGAACTGTAAATAGGGTAAGCAAAGTCGATCCCACGAAGAGTGTCTAGCCGAATTTTCTATGATGTGAGTAGGCTGGGGTTTTGAGTAAAATAGAAAACATCTTAGCAAAAACAAAAACAAAAACAATTCAATTCGAAATCAATTTATAACGAAACTTGGTCTCCGTCAACATCCACCATCGGAATCTTACAACTGATCATTGATGCAAAGTAAATCAATTCTTACTTTGAATTTCACTGTTAGAACTATTTTCCTTCTCTCCTTAATTGTATTAATTAGGAAACAAGCGATCTTAATTAATCTTACCATTAAACAACCCTAGACAACGCTAAAGATTTATCTAATGGCAGCCTTAAGATTAGAGAAATTGATGAAGCTAAACAACACAAACACAAGCAGTTGTATTTAATTTAGTTGAATGTTCTGTTAGGAAACGACCCAGTTTCGCAGCGGAAAACAAAAATTTACAACCACGGATCGTTCCTTAGAACCCAAATCAAGGCACAGATTTTACAGTTTATGCATAATATGAATCTGCAGAAAAATAAATCCAAAGGTTTAGATTTATACCCACGTTTGGGGCTCCACCAATGTTGTCTCTGAATGTGTTTGCTACCGATCCAGTAGATCGAACCAAAGTCCACACGAAGACAACCACCAAGAGCAAGGAGGGATTTGCTAGATCCTCCTTGGCCTAAGAAACAAGAAGAAGATCAGTATTTGATTTTCAATCAAAAAGTGAATTGGCGTGGGAGAGTTTTAATAGACTGCTGTGTGTGTTTGTTTTCTCAAAGGGCAAAAATGATTATATTTAAATCACACAAACTATTCCTTTTATAGGCAAACCAAGTTGCCCTATTCCCACATGGAATGGGCTTGGGCCCAACCCAAACACCCCATGTTGCCAAACACTCCCAATTTGATTTTTAATTTAATTCATCATATCTTAATTAAAATCAATTAATTTAATTACATTTAACAAATGATGATTTAATTAAATATGTCGAACACACATTTAAACCGTAATTTCACTTATTTAATTTTTTAACAAATTAAATAAAGGCTACGACCTCAGCAAATTTAATTGCACTATGAAATTACCAAAACCCTTCGCCTAAAAAGACGAAAACGCCCTTCTTCTTCTTGGCTCTTAAATTATCTTCTATGTGTGTGACCCATAGCGCCTCATCATCCGTAGTTTATAGTATCGTGATTAACACCAATTAATCGTCTCACTAATACACAGACCAAGATTGGCCCCTAGCAAGCATCATGGCCACCCGTAGATTCGGATTCAGCAAAGTAGCTACCTGTCAACACATATGGTTACCGTACAATACGATCCTCATCATTCGTTATCTCGACGAGACGAAGGCATAGAAATAGTGTCAACCTTCGGTTACTCTCGTATTATATATTCAGTTTTCTGGACCAATGACCCGTATATAATCTGGATAGAGCACAAACTCAATCCCACTTGGCCACAGTTTTAGTGTCATTGCCATATACTGAATTGCGCCATGAGATAACTTCTCCCGCACCCGAGTGATGAATCCTTTGTCAATCCACCATATTCTTGACACACTCCTTGATATAGCCAATCCACCGTATTGACAGCTCTGAATAGAACTGCGTTAGGCTAGTATCAAACTGTACCAATCGGTGCACAAGGCGCTCCGGTGATCTCAAGTCTAGGATCAAGCACCACCATTCGTTAGAGGATTTATTCCATAGACACTGGGGTTACCATCCATATGGAATCCTCTGGTGGGTCAGTCCAGTAACTTGCGGCGTATTCCGCCTACAACAAGCACCCATGTGTTGCACAGGTTGTCACCAAACAACCTTGACAAGTGAGATCAGAACTGCCTTTCGACAGGGTCGGTCAACACTATGATAGCCTTACCGTATTATCGTGCCCTTACTCAGAATAATACTGGGCTACGGACGTTTCTAGAATGGCCACCATATGTGCTCATAGGTTTCTCACTATCAAGATTTGAAACACTTGATACCCCGTCACGTTTCTACCATTCTAAGGACATATATCAATACATATTGCAATATAATGATTTACCGCATATAGAATAAAATGCCTTTTATTATTGATTAATGAACATTATTACAAAGAGTCAATTCACAATAATTGATTGGCTCTAGGCATCTACTCTAACAATCTCCCACTTGCACTATAGCCAATCATTCATGTATTTAATACCAAATGATTTCAAGTGCCTTTCATGCTTCTGCTGCGACAGAGGCTTTGTAAGTGGATCGCGAGATTGTCGTTAGTATGCACTTTACTAATCTCACGTCTTTCCTCTCAACTATCTCTCTGATGAGATGGAATCGTCTGAGTATGTGTCTGGACTTCTATGAGACCGTGGTTCCCTAGCTTGAGCAATTGCTCCATTGTTGTCACAATAGATGTCTATAGGATCAACAATCGTAGGAACCACACCAAGTTCAGTGACGAACTTCTAATCCAGACTCGCTCCTTGGCCGCATCTGACAATGCAATATACTCAGCCTCCATTGTAGAGTCTGCTACAGTGCTTTGCTTGGAGCTCTTCCAGCTCACTGCACCGCCATTGAGACAAATACAAAACCTGATTGCGATCGATAATCGTCTTTCCGTTTGGAAACTGCACACTGTTCCTCTTACAGTGAGCTCTACTTCCCCTCCATAACCAGAACAATCCTTGTCCTCTTCAAGTACTTAAGAATGTCTTGACAGCCATCCGTGACGCTCACCTGGATCCGATGATATCTACCTACAAGTGCTCAAAGCAATGAGACATCAATCCGAGTACAAGCATGGCATACAGATGGATCCATTTGCTGTGCATATGGGATCCTCTTCATCCTATCTCTCTCATCTTGTGTTTTAGGACCAATTCCTTAGAGAGATAAACACCATGTGACATCGGAAGAAATCCTCTTGATTCTCCATACTGAATCGTTCAGTACTTTGTCAATATAGCACTCTGACTTAGGCCAAGCACCTACGCGATCTATCACCGTAGATCTTTATACCAAGGATGTAGGCTGCTTCCCCTAAGTCCTTCATGGAGAGCACTTGGATAACCAAGTCTTTACCGACTGCAAGTTCGGTATATCATTCCCGATCAGAATATGTCATCGACATACAACACTAGGAATGCTACTGCGCTCCCACTCACTTTCTTGTAAACACAGGGCTCATCTTCGTTTTTGATAAAACCGAATTCTTTACGGCCTCATCAAACGAATGTCCAGCTCCTTGAAGCTTGCTTGATCCATAAATGGATCTCTGCAACTTGCATATCTTTTAGCTTGACTATCAAGAACGAAACCATCAGGTTGTGTCATATACTCCTCCTCAAGGTTTCCGTTCAGGAAAGCAGTTTTGACATCCATTGCCAAATCTCATAGTCATGATATGCAGCAATTGCAAGCTAATCCGGATGGATTTAATCATGGCAACGCGCGAAAAGTTTCTTCATAGTCAATGCCATGAATTTGTTTGAAACCTTTGGCAACCAGCCGTGCTTTATAAGTAGCACGTTGCCTCCATGTCAGTCTTCTTCTTGAAGACCCATTTACACCCTATGGGTTTTATCCCTCAGGTGGTTCACCAGAGACCACACTGGTTCTGGTACATGGAGTCCATCTTAGATTTCATGGCTTCAAGCCATTTGAACGGAATCTGGATCCGATATAGCGTCTTCGTAGGTTCTGGGTTCATCGTCTTGATAGACTTACGTCACCATGTTGAGTCCAGATAACCGTACTCTCGGGCTCATGGCGTACTCTCCCAGATCTACGAGATCGCTCTGTGCTACCTGAGGCGGTTCACTTTGATCCACAATTTGTGGAGTAACCTCCTCATGAGCTCAACCACTCCTGTGGCACATCATCCCGTCCTTCGTCTAGTATATCTTGTGGTTCTAGAACTTCATCGAGTTCTACTTTTCTCCCACTAGTACTTCTAGAAAATGTTCCTTTTCTAGGAAGACACCAGATCGAGCAACAAAGATTTTGCCTCTTCTGGTGGTAGAAATGGTATCCTTTGGCTCCTTTGGATACCCCACAAATATCATTTACAGGATTTTGGGCCCCTCTTGTTCGAAGTCAATTTCTTAACATAAGCTTCGCAACCCCAAATCCTTAGATAAGACAAGTTGGGCTTTCGCCCAATCCATAGCTCATATGGAGTCTTATCTACAGACTTTGACGGCACACGGTTTAAAACGTGAGTCGCAGTCTCTAGGGCATAACCCCAAATGATGCAGGTAAATCACTAAAACCATCATGGACCTAACCATGTCAAGTAAGGTCCTATTCCTCCTTTCTGACACTCCATTGTGTTGGGTGTATAAGGAGGGGTGAGTTGTGATACTATCCCCCATTCCTTCAGGTACTCAGAAAACCCCGAGCTTAAGTATTCACCTCCTCGATCCGACCAAAGAGCTTTATACTTTTGCCCAACATATTCTGTACTTCATTCCTGAATTCTTGAATTTATCAAAGGCTTCAGATTTATGTCTCATAAGGTAGACATAACCATATCTACTGAAATCATCAGTAAATGTGATGAAGTATATATCCACCTCTGGCTTCAACTGTTAGTGGACCACATACATCACTTGGATGATGCCTAACAGTTCAGTACCCTTTCACTTTGTCCTGGAAAGGAGACTTGGTCATCTTGCCTAAAGCATGACTCGCATACCTCAATGACTGGAAGTCAAAAGGGGCCAAAACTCCATCCCTTGAATTTTGCATGCAGTCTTATTAACATGACACATCTACAATGCCAGAGATATGTTTGGTTTTGATCGCTATGCTTAGCTTTCTTGGTTTCTATATTGAGAATATCTTTATTGTTTAAATCAAGAACATATAATCCATTATATAACCTTGCAATTCCAAATAGAATACCTTCAAACTAAAGGACAGCAATCCATTAGATATCTCAAAATGATACCCCATATTATCCAAAACGGATACTGAAATAATATTTCTAGAAATAGAAGGTACGTGATACAGTTATGTAGTTCCAACAATAAGCCCGTAGCACCGATAAACAATAAGTCCCTACAGCTAATGCAGCCACATGTGCTCCATTTCCAACTCGTAGGTCCACCTCTCCCTTGGCGAGCACTCTTACTCGCCTTAGTCCCTGCACATCAGTACAAATGTGAGTACCACATCCTGTGTCCATGACCCAAGATGTTGAGGGAGAGAAGTTAATCTCAATCATGAAAGTACCTGAAGTCGTAGCCTCTGACTTCTTCTTACTTGCGAGGAAAGCCTGCAGTGTTTCCTCCAGTGGCCAGCTGCCACAAAAGAAGCAGACTACCTTGCCCTTTCCTATGCCACTCTCAGGCCCAAGAGCAACCTGTCCTTTGGCTTGGGCTTGGGTTTGGCCTTGGCCTTACCCTTGCCGTTACCCTTTGCTTTACTGCAGCAACCAGTAAAACAGGCTTGGACTTTTTCAAGTCCTGCTCTGCAGTCCTTAGCATGTTCAGAAGTTCTGACAGGTTTTCTCCATCGTGTTCATATTGAAATTCATTATGAACGGACATATAGTCAGGCAAGGATTGCAGAATTAAATCCATTTGTAATCTGCATCCAAGCCACATCCCAAAGTCTCAAGCCTCTCAATGCTCGATCATCTTGAGCACTGAGGACCAACTTGGGCACCCTCAGTCAGACGACTCCCAAACATTGCTTTCCACCTTGTACCTCTCTATGTCGAGCATTTGTTTCATAAAGCTCCTTGAGGTGTAGAATTATGAAAGCATCCATATCTCTCTGCTTTGCAGCATAGGTGCATCGATGCTAACATCAAGCATTGTACTATCGATCATCATCAGGAACTTTTGATAAGTATCCTTAACTTCCTGAGTGGCATTAGGATCAGGCTCACCATGTATGGCTTTTCAAGGATATACAATTTCTTTTCTGACTTAAGTATGATCCGTAGATTACGATACCATTCTGAATTGGATCCATCCAACCTGTTTTCTTTTTCGATTATCGGTCGTTAGTTCATATACTCATTTTCGATGACTCACAATTGCAGAAAAGATAAGTTATTATAAAGTTCATTATTATTAATATGGTCTTTTATAAACGATACTCCCACTATTTTACTCAAGCCAAGCCCTCACTATTAACTCGGGAAGCCCGTTGGCTTTCCTAGTGACCGAGATCCCATCCTGCCCTTTTCAAACCTTCGCTTTGGCGAACAAGCCAAAATGGTTGATTAGGTAGGCCAACAAACTTAATCCCAACCAATTGATAGCTCCCACTATCAACCTCAAATGTGAAACCAACAACCCAATCACACAATTCAATGGCTCCACCATTGTCCTCAAGTGTGATTCTCAGTATCAGTAGAGTGGACACTACATGTCACCACACCATAATATGTGTACTGCTCTACTATGCCTATGACGTGTTTATCAACCTTCCTTTGGCGACAAGCAAAACCGTCATTTTAATTCGACCCATCACCATTAAGGAAAACTCCAATGAATTTACCTCCCACTGGTAAAGTGTACCCTTCGCTTTGACGAACAAGGTTTCGACGAACAGTGGTTTGATTAAACCATGGTGATGGAAGGCATTCGTGACTTAATATACTTAGTTGAGGGGTTTGTTATTTAATTCTCATCAGTTATCTTTGTTAGAATGCATTGTTTGGCAGTGTTTCAACATTCAACTCTAGCAGCATTCTAAACAAAAATAAACGTGCCGGTACATGGCCTAACTAAAACCGATCTCCTCGAGCCTAGAGGGATCGGTGGGTCACCTAGGGATCCTGTAACAAATATCTTGAGTCTTCAAGTATGGTTGCCTCGTCCTTCCCTTCGTCCCCAGGTACATTACAAAGCATCATTCTAAATTTACAATAAAATTAATATTAAACTAATTTTCACTCAACAAATTTAGAAACCTCGATTTCATTCGAGGGGAATGAAATGAGAAAAGATGTACATTAAGAAGAAGAGAGAAGGCAGGACACGCAGGCCCTATTTAAAAATTTTACGGCCATACATACCCAAAATAATTTAAACTTCACCCTTAGGTCTAAGGCTCATGTACCGCGCACCATGCAATATAAACAAAGTACAAAACATACATTTCAAAACAATCATTTTTGAATTGGGTGGGTAAATTAATTAATTACCCTCTTAAATGTCAGAATGTACTTGGCTTTATAGGTTATTAAAAACTGCAGATTAGTCCCCTTGCAAAAAAAAAACAGAATTGAAAAATACATCCTTCGCCGCGGCGAAGGTTTTATCTCGCCGCGGCGAGGACTTACAGTATGCAGTCCCTGCTGCATACTTCGCCGCGGCAAGGTTTTATCTCCGCCGCGGCGAGGATTTAAATTAGTCTAGCCGCCACAAACTTCGCCGCGGCGAAGTTTTCTTCGCCTCGGCGAAACTTTCCAGAGGCTCCTCGCCGCGGCGAAGCTAAAGCTTCGCCGCGGCGAAACCTGGAAATCCCCAATTCCTACAGTTCGCGTTTTTGCAGTTTTTTTGTGTATAACACTAATCCAAATCAAATCAAACCACATACGTTCAACCAGATATTAACCACCATATACATTCATCACACATTTAAACCAGTTTTTATTTGAATCACTCATTCAATCATGGATCAACAGATTTTTCAGATTTTCAAAACTGGGTTTTTCATGGCAGATTCATCAAGGCAGCATGTTTACACAAATACATGTATCAACCATTCAATAACTGTAAATCTTGTACCCTAGCTCTGATACCACTGTTAGGAAACGACCCGTTGCGCAGCGGAAAACAAAAATTTTACAACCACGGTCGTTCCTTAGAACCCAAAATCAAGGCACAGATTTTACAGTTTATGCATAATATGAATCTGCAAAAAATAAATCCAAAGGTTTAGATTTATACCCACGTTTGGAGGCTCCCAATGTTGTCTCTGATGTGTTTGCTACCGATCCAAGTGTAGATCGAACCAAGAAGTCCACACGAAGACAACCACCAAGAGCCAAGGAGGGATTTGCTAGATCCTCCTTGGCCTTAGAAATCAAGAAGAAGATCAGTATTTGATTTTTCAATCAAAAATGAGATGGGCGTGGGAGAGTTTTAATAACTGCTGTGTGTGTTTTGTTTTCTTTCAAAAGGGCAAAAATGAATTAATATTTAAATCACACAAACACTATTCCTTTTATAGGCAAACCAGTTGCCCTATTCCCACATGGAATGGGCTTGGGCTCCAACCCAAACACCCCGTTGCCAAACACTCCCATTTGATATTTTAATTTAATTCATCATTATCTTAATTAAATCAATTAATATTAATTAACATTTAACAATATGATGATTTAATTAAATATGTGCGAACCACCATTTAAACCGTAATTTCACTTATTAATTTTTTACAAATTAATAAAAGGCTACGACCTCAGCAAATAATTGCACTATGAATTACCAAAATACCCTTTCGCCTAAAAGACGAAAACGCCCTTCTTTCTTCTTGGCTCTAAATTATCTTCTATGTGTGTGACCCATAGGCTCCTCATCATACCGGTAGTGATAGTATCGTGATTAACACCAATTAATCGTCTCACTAATACACAGACCAAGATTGGCCCTACAAGCATCATGGCCACCCGTAGATTCGGATTCAGCAAAGTAGCTACCTGTCAACAATATGGTTACCGTCATACGATCCTTTCATCATTCGTTATCTCGACGAGACGAAGGCATAGAAATAGTGTCAACCTTCGTTACTCTCGATATTATATATTCAGTTTCTGGACCAATGACCCGTATTATAATCTGGATAGAGCAACACCTCAATCCCACTGTGGCCACAGTTTTAGTGTCATTGCCATATACTGAATTGCGCCATGAATAACTTCTCCCGCACCCGGGAGTGATGAATCCTTTGTCACCACCTAGTCTTGACACACTCCTTGATATAGCCAATCACCACCGTATTGACAGCTCGAATAGAATGCGTTAGGCTAGTATCAAACTGTACCAATCGGTGCACAAGGCGCTCCGGTGATCTCAAGTCTAAGGATCACAGCACCACCATTCGTTAGAGGATTTATTCCATAGACACTGGGGTTACCATCCATATGGATCCTCTGGTGGTCAGTCCAGTGAACTTGCTGCGTATATCCGCCTACAACAAGCACCCATGTGTTGCACCAGGTTGTCACCAAACAACCTTGACAAGTGAGATCAGTCACTGCCTTCGACAGGGTCGTTCAACACTATAAGCCTTACCGTATTATCTGTGCCCTTACTTCAGAATAATACTGGGCTACGGACGTTTCTAGAATGGCCACCATGTGCTCATAGGGTTCTCACATCAAATTTGAAACACTTGATACCCTCGTCACGGTTCTACCATTCAGGACATATACAATACATATTGCAATAATAATGATACGCGATATAGAATAAAATGCCTTTTATTATTGATTAATGAACATTATTACAAGAGTCAATTCTACAATAATTATTGGCTCTAGGGCATCTACTCTAACATGTTCTTCTTAAGATTACTAATTCCTGACGCAGCAAATTATTAACCCTAATTGCTTCACAAGTTAGAGGGATCAAACAATTACGGATTTGATATCAAACTTAGCAGTAGATTGCAACAAATAATCCACTAGTAGGCCTCCTAGTAATTAAAGCATCAATCATGAAGAATGAACAGATAACATTCATACTCAAACACAAAAATTGAACACTAAAATAAGATAGATTAGACCTCACAGTTGGTTGATCAGAGTCTCTGTTTCCTTCGACCAAGTTACAAAAGTTTAGCCGCCATGGCCATAAACAAAAACTCAAAAAGAAAGAAAATTGCAGAGAAGAGAAGAAGAGGCGTGGTCCCCTTTTTTCCAAAACCTAATCTGATCCCCTAGCAAAAATCCAGTTCAAGTTTGAATCCCACTCAATCTCCTAAAAGAAATATTCTAATATCCTAAAATAACTTAATCCTAATTGATTCTAATTAATTTAAATAATATAACATACTACCTAAAATAAAATAGGAAAGTGGTGATTCTGAGCTGTAACTTGCGTGCCACATGTCCTCAAATCTTCCAATAATAAACTGCCCAATTGATTTGCATGACAAGGCAGAATGCTCCAGGACATTCTGTGCAGATGCATCAACTTCAAGCTCGATTACAACCTTGATGAAGTGAGTATCTCTCCAAACTCAAAACATGAAAGTTGTAGATATATTTCTTATCGTTCCACATCATTTTGAATCATCTAAATCGGAGCTCGGATGGGATAGTTATGCCCAGATTACGAAACAACGTCGAAACTGTCCGAATTCACTTAATTAGTTCCGTTTTGCAATTAACGCCTCCATTTGCATCCTAAATCAAAATAGAATAATAATGAGTACATTTAGGCAACAAATACATATAAAAGACTAAACATTAAGGGGGGTAAATATAACATTTTGCATTCCCTCACTTGGTTCTCATAACTGTCGAACGGCTATAAAATCTCTTGTGCCTATTACTTTGTTAATTACGCTAGCAACCTTGCTTTACCAGTAACCACGCGTACATCTTGCCTAACCCCTCATCAGATCGATCAGGTATCTCTAGTTGGTATGATTTATCACATCAAAAATTAGGATAGTATGGAAGTCGATATCAAAGTGTCGTTGTAAAATTGAGAGATCAGATTCAACAACTTCACTACATCAATTAAATGGATATTAATGTTTTTCTCAATCATCCAAATGAGCAATAAGTCGCGTATGCTTTAACTGAAGAAGAAATCATTACTTGAATTAGACAAAAAAGATGAACGAGATAATCCTGAGGATAATAGTACGGAAATACCAAAAGTTTTGTGTCAAGAATCTCTAAACATGCTTGAGAAGCTAGAAATATTTTGGCTTCAACAAAAAGATGTCCATGTTGGTGACTTATTATGTACCCGCAAGTAAAAGATGTGGTAACAACTCTAAAGCATAAATCATTGTCCCAAATAATTTTAGATAAATATTTTATTTCTTTTTAAACCTTTAATTAACATAGCATATATTTTTTTCAATATACATATCATTATTGCTATGTAGAGGCAAGTTCTTTAAGACAGGACCTAGAAAAATTATAACTTATTACAATATAAAATTTATTCTTATTTATATTTGGCCCAAGTTAAGGTCATAATTTTTCATGACTACATGAAGGTTATTCCTATATGGAGAGATTCTATTGTATATTAAAATTTCCTAATTACAAGTATACCAATATAAGTTTGGTAATTTGAGATAAGACAAATCAACACAACACAAAATTAGCAAGTTAAAGTTGACATTAAATGATAAGAGCTATCATTCCTCACCTCACTTTAGGTTTTCATTTTTTTAGCGACACTCCATAAGTTTTAAATAGCAACCTCATGTCGCCTCAGATTTTAAAAATTCTCTCAAACCCCTCCTCCAACACTGTTGGCTAATAGGAATTGCTTACAGAATATTTCTTCACTGAATAGGCAGTAGAATCTTTTAAAAAGCTTCTAGAATTTTCCTCCATCAAATAGGCAACAAAATACTAATAGTAGTTTTATGCTTGTATGATGAATCCTAGCCGTCCATCTTAATAGATATGCATAGATCTAGATCGTCGAATCTACTTGTAGTCTTGTAGTTGTTCTGTTTCATTCAGTCCAAGCATTGTACTCTTTTGAGAGCAATACAAAGAGTTTTCTCTTCATCTCTGTCTTTCTTTGTTCTTATTGTTTCTTTGGAAGTTTGTGGGTTACGTTAGGCTTTACTTAGTGCCAACGTCCCTTGCTTATGTACTAAGGTCTCACTATTCTACTAGGATCGTGATAATTGTAATCAAAGCGAAAGTTTACAAATCAAATCTCAAAGAAGAGAACAATGACAAACACCAAGGCAACTTGAGTGATGTTAGTGTGGGGCAAGATGAGACCCACAAGTAAGGGAAGAAATCATTGTTAGAATTAGAGGTGGGCCTGACTCCTCACCCAATAAGGCCTTGTTGAATGGGAGGATTGCCCCCTCTTATAACCCAATAAGCTTGAGCGTGCCTAGTCGATGTGGGACTCCAACACTCCCTCTCACGGTCAAGCCCATATGTTGGGTCATGCCTGTTATTGGAGGTAGTTGCTGGCTCTAACTCCTCACCCGCTGGTCAAGCGCTCAGCTCAACTGAACTTGAGCTCTGATACCATGTTAAAATTTGAGGTGGGATTGACTCCTCACCCAATAAGGCCTTTTTGAATAGGAGGATTACCCCATTTTATAACCCAATAAGCTTGAGTGTACCTAGTCAATGTGGGACTCTAACACTCCCCCTCACGGTCAAGCCCATATGTTGGGCCCACCTCAAATTCTATCATGGTATCAGAGCCCAGGTTTAGTTGAGCTGAGCGCTTGACCAGCGGGTGAGGAGTTAGAGTCAGCAACTACCTCCAATAACGGACATGACCCAACATATAGGCTTGACCGTGATGGGGAGTGTTGGAGTCCCATATCGACGAGGTATGTCCAAGCTTATTCGGTTATAAAAGGGGGTAATCCTCACATTCAAAAAGGCCTTATTGGGTGAGGAGTCAGGCCCACCTCAAATTCTATCAATCATTTGGTCGTTTTTAATCTTGTGATGCCTTGAGATCCATTGAAACCAAGTTGGCTAAAATGGAGCTGGCTGTGAAAAAAGCTATTGAAAAGCTAAATCGGCTAGAGCAGTGAGCTTAAGCATTCTATAATTGTTGCTTTTGACCAAAGTATCATAGAACAAGGTGAGGTAAACAACGAGTTCATCAAAGCTTTCGAAACGAAAGTGTTTGAAGCATTGGCCAAACATTAGAATCAAGCTAAGGAGGTGAAGTTGGGCTTGAAAGAGAAGAAAACAGACTAGGCCATTTAAGAGAAGGTAAAAGTAGTGAGACTAGTCATCTCTTCGTTTACAGTTGCAACACCACATGTTGAAACTCCTAGACCCAAGGAGTGTAATGGGAAGAGAGATGCAACGAAGCTAGACAAGTTACTTTTACAAATGGAGCGCTACTTTTATGTAATTAAGAGCATGTTCGGCCGAGCACATAAAAATTAGCTTGGAGTGTTTATAAGATATTTGCGCTAACAAGTACTTAAAATTTAAGCAATTATTTATTTTGTTAAAGTATTTATAAGTGGTTGATAAATAGCTTATGTGTTTGATAAAATATGGTTTATAAGTACATTTTATTATTAACATGACTAAAAAAGGCACTATATTATTTTATATGATAGAATTTTAAAATTAAATAGGGGTAAGTGATAATATATTTGGTCAAAGTAATTAATAAGCAAAGTGCTTATAAGAAAAAATAATAATTAAAAAAACAAAAGTAGGTTCCCTCCAACTTATTTTTTTGGTTTATAAACCCAAAAAAGTTATAAACAAACATGTCAACTTGATTTTAAAGCTTATACGCTAGTTTTGATCCTCGTTCTCATTTCCACCGCCCCCTTTAAGCCTTTTAACACCATTCTTCCGTCTTCCCTAAATTCTGAGCTATCCATAGTCTAGGTTTTTTTTTTTTTTTTTTTTTTTAATTTTTGTCTTTATTCTTCCCGACTAGATAAGAGCTTTCTTGATGTGAAATTAGTTGATTAGACGGCTACTATCTATAATAATATAATCGATGATACTAGACCTTCGAGCTATTCGATGAACAAGAAAGGGTAAATAATGCTACTTTTTATGTTTCCAACATTGATGTTAATTGGCGGCATAAGAAGTAGGTTGAAATAAAGAGTGGAACTTGTACAATTGAGACATAGGAGGATTGAAGAAGGAGCTGAAACCCAATTCTATCTTGAGAATGTGGCTCATGATACAAGGAAGAGAAAGGAGTTGAAACACACTCGTTTGTTGTAGATTAATGACATGGGGGAGAAAGATTTGCTTTTCAACCTCATTGTTGGGGGGAATGCTCGAAAGAGAAGAGCAACAATTGTAAGTCTATGTATTTATATAAACATAAATGATAAATGATGATGCCATTGTCTACTTCTAACATGCTTTGTTTATTGTTATATTATGTAGAGAAATAAAGGTCAATGTTCTAATGCAGGTGCAACAACTGAAGCAGACTTTGAAAGTGCACCTGGACATATGCTTCTAACTCTTAGCAAAGTCCAATTGTTCCAAAAGATAATATACCACAGTCCACTGAATCTACATTCGATGATAACCTTGATGTATGTTGTCTATCTAAATTCATTTTAGTTTCTCTGATATATAATTAGAATAAAGGTACTGTGGAATTCAAATTCATTGCAGGACTTGTATATTATGATGTGGGAAGAAATTGACAGGCAAACACAAGAAGCAAAATCTCAGGTTGTTGGACCTTTACAGGTCCAAATCTATGATCAAAATTTGATCTTAATATGAATAAGCTAGATATATCTATTGATGCAGCGAGATCGATTAGTGGCAACATTGGCTTTTTTGGTATAATCAATTGGTGTCCACAATTGATAGGTTCATTGGAAATATGGTATGTTCAATAAACAAATCAGCTGTTTCTTTGATGTCATATAGTTGGTTCAACATTTGTTATTGTCTTTGGTAGAACACCATTCTATTTTTACTATTGTGGTTTTGTTGTTAACATAGATTTCAGACAATTGATGCATTTCCACTGTACAATGTGCTTGTGAAATCGAATGCCCATAGATGAGGTATACATGGTTCATGAAATGAGTATCAAGTGTGATCTCATTTGGCTAGATTTTTTTTTTTTTTTTTTAGGTGATCAAGAGTATCGAGGTTAGCTTACGCATAGGAATGTAGTCAAGAACTGATGTGAAACTTGAACGAAAAGAAAGATAAACTTGATTCTAGCTGAATGATACTTTGTATTAATAAACTTGATACAATACTTGCTGCTTTTATACTTGAACGAAACAGGAGAAGAAAGCGTGAAAAGGTTAAGAAAAGAGTAAAGAGTAAAGTTGCAGCAGCTGTTGAAACACGTTTGAGAAGAAGACTTTTACACATAAAGTAAAACGTCATCGTTTGTAAAAATTACAGTTAGGTCCTCTCATTTTGTGAACTTGCAGTTAGCACCATGAATCTTTGGTCAACACTTCCCCTCAAGCTAAGCTACTTCTCTTTTCCATTATCTTTAACATTTCCCCGCAAACTCAATTGATTCTACTTTCTTTCCATTTTCTTTAACATTTCCCCGCAAACTCAACTGATTCAAAATTCTCCAAAAACTACTCCATTACTTTTGATCTGCTGCACTACTTTTCTGCATTACCAAAACTGCACAAAATTTCTGATCTGCTACATCATTTTTCTGCACCACCAAAACTGCATAAAATTTCTGATCTGCTGCATTATTTTCCTGCACCACCAAAACTACATAAAATCTGCTACATTACTTCTACATCATCAAAATTCTGCATCAATCCAAAAACTACCAAAACTACATCAATCCAAAAACTGCATAAAAATTCTGTATTAACAACTCCGCAACAAGTAATCTGCTGGACCATTTCTTCAATCCAAAAAAAAAACTGCATAAAAATTTTGCATTAACAACTCCACAACAAGTAATCTGCTGGACCATTTCTGCATCACCACATCAAAACACAATGACTAATCTGTTGCACTACTTTTCTGCAGCCATTTCTAAATCACCACAACAAGTTCTACTGGACCATTTCTGCATCACCACATCAAAACACAACAACTAATCTGCTGCACTACTTCTCTGCAGCCATTTCTAACCACAACAACTAATCTGCTGCACTACTTCTTTGCAGCCATTTCTAAATCACCACAACAAGTAATCTGCTGCACTACTTCTGCATCACTACATCAAAGCTGCATAAAAGAAATTCTGCAATCACCACAACAACTAATCTGCTGCACTACTTCTCTGCAGCCATTTCTAAATCAGCAACAGGCATGGCAAGAACATTCAATTTCTGTCTCAGTTCTTGAAACTGAGCTACTGACAGAGCCTTGGTTAGTATATTTGCTATCTGTAGCTGAGATGGTACATACCGAACTGCAATATTCTTTGCAAGAACTTGATCCCTGATGTAGTGAACATCAATTTCGATGTGTTTGGTTCGTGCATGAAAAATAGGATTTGCGGCAAGAGCACCCGCACTCACATTATCACACCAAATAATAGGGGGAGTTTTCAGTTTTAATCCTAACTCTGAAAACATGCTCTGCAGCCATGCAATTTTAGTGGCTGTGTTAGCTAATGCCCTATACTCAGCTTCGGTTGATGAAAGAGCAACCACCTTCTGTTTTCTTAAGCTCCATTGAATTAGATTAGGACCAAAGAACACATAATACCCATTTGTAGACCTTCGGTCATCCAAACTACTACCCCAATCCGCATCAACATAACATTCAATGCTAAGAGATGCTGCTGGCCTAAACTGTAATCCATAGTACTGAGTGCCTTTTATATACCTTAAAACCCTTTTGCAAGCCTGCCATTGAAGCTCAGTAGGAGATTGAAGATATTGACTCAATTTGTTTACTACAAAGCTTATATCAGGTCTAGTAAGGGTAAGGTATTGAAGGGCTCCTATGGTGCTCCTATAAAGACTAGGGTCTTTGAACAAAGGGCTGTCTGTAGAATAAAGTTTGATACCAACAGCCATTGGGGTTGAACATGCATGAGAATCTTGCATTTGTGTCTTGACAAGTAGATCAATAATATACTTAGTCTGTTTTAAGTGAATACCATCAGGTGTTCTTGTAGCTTCTAACCCCAAGAAGTATTTAATGGAACCAAGTGTCTTTAAAGCAAATTGATCATTCAATTCTTAAACAAGCTGATGTATGAATGAAGAGTTGGATCCAGTAATCAAAATGTCATCCACATATATAAGAATATATGTAACATGACTAGAATTTTTACAAATTAGAATCAGAAATAGAATTATGAAATCCTTTGGCAATAAGTGCAAACTTCAGCTTGTCAAACCAGGCTCTAGGGGCTTGTTTTAGGCCATAGAGAGCCTTATTTAATTTGCAAACATAAGAGGGAATAGCAGCATTTTCAAATCCATCAGGTTGCTGCATGTAGACAACTTCATTCAAATTGCCATTAAGAAATGCATTGTTCACATCCACTTGTTGGATATCCCAACCATTAGTTACAACAAGGGTGAGAATGATCCTAATGGTGGAAGGTTTAACTACAGGACAAAATGTTTCAAAGTAGTCCAACCCGGGTGTTTGTTGAAACCCTTTAGCAACCAATCTAGCTTTGTATTTTTGCAAAGAACCATCAGCATGAAACTTGGTCCTAAACACCCATTTATTCCCAACTACATGCATGTCATTAGTTCTTGGTACCAAAATCCAGGTGTTGTTTTTCATTAGTGCATCAAATTCCATTTGCATAGCTTCTTTCCATTCAGCAGTAGCTAATGCCTCTTTCACAGAACAAGGTTCAGGGAGGACAGGGGTGTTACTAGATAAAATAAGTGCAGCTTTTCCTGAATGGTTAAGGGTCATGGAAGAATCAGTTTTGGATCTTGTTAACATGGTATGTGTGTTTGTATTTGGAGGCTGATCAGTTGATGTAGTGAGAGACTGTGAGGGTGCCAAGTCAACTACAAGTGGGCAGTGAGTAAGATCTTGATTAGAGGATGATTGAGAAGTGACAGGAGGATGAAGAGGTGGATAAGAGGTCAGATCTATTGCAAGTGTATGGTTTGAGAGTTTGGAATCAGTTTGCTTATAGGGAGAAGGTATTAGTTCAAGAGAGGAATTTTGAGGATTAGACACTGGTTTAGATGAATTAGGTGCCGTGTTTAAAGAATTTGGAGAGGAATTAGTAGGTAAATTGGAGTTATTTGCAGGAGCAAGATCAGACTTATAGGATGATAATGGTGAGGTAGAATTTGACACTCCAACTGTTGAATGAGGACTAACTTGAGAGCTCAGTTTTGCTGGAGAGACTTTTTTGCTAGACACATCAGGTGGTTGAACTTTGGAATAAGGAAAATGAGTGTGTGACTCTTTGAAATATGATNCCCCCCCCCCCCCCCCCCCCTTAAGGGATTTCTTTCGCCTTCCCCACCACTCGAACCCAAGACCAAGGGGCTATAGTCATTTGGGGAAGGCGAAAGAAATCCCTTAAGAGGGGGGTGGGGGGAGATAGCTTTGTGAGTCACAGTGCTAGGTGAGCCCTGTGTGGGCACTGCAAGGAACTCTTGTGTGGGGCCGCGGGCCATGACATTAAGGGTCATGGAAGAATTGGTTTTGGATCTTGTTAACATGGGATGTGTGTTTGTATTTGGAGGTTGATCAGTTGATGTAGTGAGAAACTGTGAGGATGCCAAGTCAACTACAAGTGGGCAGTGAGTAAGATCTTGATTAGAGGATGATTGAGAAGTGACAGGAGGATGAAGAGGTGGATAAGAGGTCAGATCTATTGCAAGTGTATGGTTTGAGAGTTTGGAATCAGGTTGCTTATAGGGAGAAGGTATTAGTTCAAGAGAGGAATTTTGAGGATTGTACACTGGTTTAGATGAATCAGGTGCTGTGTTTAAAGAATTTGGAGAGGAATCAGTAGGTAAATTGGAGTTATTTGCAGGAGCAAGATCAGACTTATAGGATGATAATGGTGAGGTAGAATTTGACACTCCAACTGTTGAATGAGGACTAACTTGAGAGCTCAGTTTTGCTGGAGAGACTTTTTTGCTAGACACATCAGGTGGTTGAACTTTGGAATAAGGAAAATGAGTGTGTGACTCTTTGAAATATGATTCTCTAGGTGCTGAAGTATTAGGCTGACCAAAACCAGATTTAAAAGGAAACTCTATTTCATGAAATTTAACATTAGGAGTAATGTAAATTTTTCCTTTGGCACTTAGACACTTATAACCTTTGTGAATTTGGCTGTATCCTACAAACACACACTTTGAAGAGTGAAAGCTAAATTTATGTTGATTATAATCTCTCAAATAAGGAAAACATGCTGACCCAAAAACCTTTAAAGAATTGTACAGGGGTGGTCTACCAAACAGCAGTTGATATGGTGAAATAAAATCCAAAACAACAGTAGGCATTCTATTTATTAGAAAAGCAGCAGTGTTAAATGCAAACCACCAGAGATGCATAGGCATGGATGCATGTGCTAACAAAGTTAAACCTGTCTCTACTAAGTGTCTATGCTTCCTTTCACTACGTCCATTTTGTTGATGCACATGAGCACACGAATACCTGAACTGGATTCCTGATTTTGTTAAGTAAGGCACTAAACCTTTATACTCACCCCCTTGATCAGATTGTAAATAATGGATTTTATGCTGAAATTGTCTTTCAACTAAGTGATGGAATTTGATAAAGACAGATTGCACTTCAGCCTTGGTTCTTAAAGGAAACAAAACTCTGACATTTAAGAGGTGCAGTAGACTGATCAAAGGAAGGTAGAGGATTGACAGAAGGAAGTCTCAACTGATACAGTCCAGCATTAAGTTCTCCCTGCAGTAACACTGCCCTGGAAAGTTTGTCCTTAACAATGCAACAATCAGAGTTGAATTCTACAACAACATTATTATCCTTAGTGAACTTAGATATACTGAGCAGATTTTTAGTGATTCTAGGTACGCACAAAACATTTTTTAAGTGTAAACATTTAGATTGTAAAGAGCTAGGTAAGGAAGTAAAACCAATATGTGAGATACCAAGGAACTCACCACTGCCTACTTGTAGCTGATCAGCTCCACCATAGTTTCTGCTAACAGTCAACTGATTGAGGTCAGAAGTGACAAGATCCATAGCCCCGGAATCCATATACCAGGCAGGATCTTGAGCAGTTGTGTAGGAATTTGATGCAACAGGTGTATGGGATGAAAGTTGTGAGTTAAATGGTGAAGGTTGTTGAGAGGCAAAGTAAGCTTGAGTTGGTGTTGTGATCTACTGGCTTGGAACTATGAGGTTTTGTGGTGGTGAGGTAAAGTGCTGTTGCTGATGGTTAAGACCACTATAGTTGCCATGTGGTTGTGTTGTATTGAAAGAGACAAAGCCAGGTTGTAATGGCTGTGGAAATTACTGTGAAGGGATCTGTATTGTTTGATTGTTTGGACTGGTAAAAGATCCATTAAGTTGCTCACTGGAGTTGAAAGATCTATTCCTAATTGAGTGATTGGTAGAACTGAACTATGGAGATGCACCATTTACAACACCTATGGAATGATTATTTGAGTTGTACTGAGGAGGAGCACCATTGTAATTGGAATTGTACCGATGATAACACTACACAGCAGTGTGTCCAATTTTACTGCACAGTTGACAAATCAGTCTGCCTCTACCATTTCCTCTACCTCTTCCTCGTCCAGAACTTATAAATCCAGTAGGTTGATAAGAGACGGTTGAAGCACCATAAGGATTAGAAGATGCTGGTTGAAAAAATTGGCCATAATGGATAGAGGGAGCTGGAGAAGGTAAAGGACAATGTTGAGCAAAAGATGGACTGGATAAAGTGTTTAGAGACGGAGGAAAATGAGATGAGGAACTTGAAGTGTTTACAGGATCATTTGAAGAATTATTGGTGTTGATAAAGGTTGGCTTAAGGCCAGCATTACTCACGGCAGCAACGTGGACAAAACTAGCAGAAAAATCAACAGAATTAAACTTTTCTAACCTCAGTTCATACTTCTGTAACAAGAACTGTGCTTCTTGAAGTGTCATTGTATCAAACTTGGATTCAAGCCGTGAAGTCAAGTTAACCACCGCTGCGTCAAATTCAGGTCCCAAACTGTCTAACACATACTGGAGTACTTCTTCGTCAGTTATAGCTGGACCACTAGCAGATAAACTTTCTGCTATATTTTTCATCTTCTTAACATACTCACTAATGCTTAAATTGCCTTTTTATGTAGTTTGTAATAGGTTTTTCAAATGTAGAGCTCTGGCTTTAGAATCATTTAGGAATTATCGCTCAAGAGCAAACCAAATCTCATATGAGAGCTGACATTTTGATATACAACTGAACATGCATTCAGAGATTGAAGCAAGTAACCAAGTAACTAAAAACTTGTCAGTTTGTTTCCAAGCAATATACTTTGGATTGATTTTGCTTTTGGTTAGGTTGTTTTTTGACAGAGCACTTTCTATTTCAGAGGAATTTTCACTTTCTGATGAAATTAAAGGTTGAGGACACGGAATTAAACCTGTGAGGTGTTCTTCTTGCCATTTTCTTTAACATTTCCCCGCAAACTCAACTGATTCAAAATTCTCAAAAAAATACTCATTACTTCTGATCTGCTGCACTATTTTTTGCATTACCAAAACGGCATTTTTCTGCATTACCAAAACTGCATAAAATTCCTGATTGCTTGCATCAATTTTCTGAACCACCAAAACTGAAAAATTCTGATCTGCTGCATTTTTTCTTGCACCACCAAAACTGCATAAAATCTGCTACATTACTTCCACATCCTCAAAATTCTGCATCAATCCAAAAACTACCAAAACTGCAACAATCTATGCCTAAATTACTTTACATCCTCAAAAATTCTGCATCAATCCAAAAACTGCATAAAATTGCATTAACAACTATCTGCATCACACATCAAAACTACATAAAGTTTGCGGACATTTCTGCTCACCACATCAAAACCAACAACAATCTGCGCATACTTTTTTTTTTTTTTTTTTTTTTTTTGCATCACTGCATCAAAGTTATAAAAGAAATTTGCAATCACCACAACAACTAACTGCTGCACTACTTCTCTCACAACCATTTCTAAATCAGCAACAGGCATGGCAAGAACATTCAATTCTGTCTCAGTTCTTGAAACTATCAAAACTGCATCAATCAAAACTGCATAAAATCTGCATTAACAACTAATCTGCATCACCACATCAAAACTGCATAAAAGTTCTGCTGGACCATTCGCATCACCACATCAAAACTAACAACTAATCTGTCTGCACTACTTTTTTTTTTTTTTTTTTTTTTTTTTTTTTTTTTTTGCCATCACTACATCAAAGTACATAAAAGAAATTCTGCAATCACCCACAACAACTAATCTGCTGCACTAATTCTCTGCAGCCATTTCTAAATCAGCAACAGGCATGGCAAGAACATTCAATTTCTGTCTCAGTTCTTGAAACTGAGCTACTGACAGAGCTGGTTAGTAATTGCATATTGTAGCTGAGATGGTACATACCGAACTGCAATATTCTTTGCAAGAACTTGACTGATGTAGTGAACATCAATTTCATGTTGTTGGTTCGTCATGAAAAAAGGATTTGCGGCAAGAGCACCCGCACTCACATTATCACACCAAAAATAGGGGAGTTTTCAGTTTTAATCCAACTCTGAAAACATGCTCTGAGCCAGCATTAGTGGCTGTGTTAGCTAATGCCCTATACTCAGCTTCGGTTGATGAAAGAGCAACCACCTTCTGTTTTCTTAGCTCCATTGAATTAGATAGGACCAAAGAACACAAATACCATTTGTAGACCTTCGTCATCCAAACTACACCCACTCGCATAACATAACATTCAATGCTAAGAGATGCTGCGGCCTAAACTTAATCCTGTACTGAGTGCCTTATATACCTTAAAACCCTTTTGCAAGCCTGCCATTGAAGCTCAGTAGGAGATTGAAGATATTGACTCATTTGTTACTACAAAGTTATATCAGGTCTAGTAAGGTAAGGTATTGAAGGGCTCCTATGGTGCTCCTATAAGACTAGGGTCTTTGAACAAAGGCTGTCTGTAGAATAAGTTTGATACAACGCCATTGGGGTTGAACATGCATGAGAATCTTGCATTTGTGTCTTGACAAGTAGATCAATAATACTTAGTTCTGTTTTAAGTGAATACCATCAGGTGTTCTTGTAGCTTCTAACCCCAAGAAGTATTAATGGAACCAAGTGTCTTTAAAGCAAATTGATCATTCAATTCTAACAAGCTGTGTATGATGAAGAGTTGGATCCAGTAATCAAAATTCATCCACATATTAGAATATATGTAACATGACCAGAATTTTTACAAATACATAGAATCAGAAATAGAATTTGAATCCTTGGCAATAAGTGCAAACTTAGCTTGTCACAAGGCTCTAGGGGCTTGTTTTAGCCATAGAGAGCCTTATTAATTTGCAAACATAAGAGGGATAGCAGCATTTTCAAATCCATTCAGGTTGCTGCATGTAGACAACTTCATTCAAATGCCATTAAGAAATGCATGTTCACATCCACTGTGGATATCCCAACCATTAGTTACACAAGGGTGAGAATGATCCTAATGGTGGAAGGTTTAACTACAGGACTGTTTCAAAGTAGTCCAACCCGGGTGTTGTTTTGAAACCCTTAGCAACAATCTAGCTTTGTATTTTTGCAAAGAACCATCAGCATGAAACTTGGTCCTAACACCCATTTATTCAACTACATGCATGTCATTAGTTCTTGGTACCAAAATCCAGTGTGGTTTTTCATTAGTGCATCAAATTCCATTTGCATAGCTTCTTTCCATCAGCATAGCTAATGCCTCTTTCACAGAACAAGGTTCAGGGAGGACAGGGGTGTTACAGATAAAATAGTGCAGCTTTTCCTGAATGGTTAAGTGTATGGCCGCGGTCCTACACAGGAGTTCCTCGCGGTGCCCACACAGGGCCCACATAGCACCGTGACTCACAAAGTATCTCCCCCCCCCCCCCCCCCCTTAAGGGATTTCTTTCGCCTCCCCACCACTCGAACCCAAGACCAAGGCTATAGGCATTTGGGAAGGCGAAAGAAATCCTTAAGAGGGGGGGGGGGGGAGATAGCTTTGTGAGTACGTGCTAGGTGAGCCCTGTGTGGGCACTGCAAGGAACTCTTGTGGGGGCCGCGGGCCATGACTTAGGGTCATGGAAGAATGGTTTGGATCTTGTTAACATGGATGGTGTGTTTGTATTGGAGGTGATCAGTTGATGTAGTGGAGAGCTGTGAGGTGCCAAGTCAACTACAAGTGGGCAGTGAGTAAGATCTTGATTAGAGGATGATTGAGAAGTGACAGGAGGATGAAGAGGTGGATAGAGGTCAGATCATTGCAAGTTATGGTTTGAGAGTTTGGATCAGTTTGCTATAGGGAGAAGGTATTAGTTCAAGAGAGGAATTTGAGGATTGGACACGGTTTAGAAGAATAGGTGCTGGTTAAAGAATTTGGAGAGGGAATCAGTAGGTAAATGGAGTTATTTGCGGAGCAAATAGACTTATAGGATGATAATGGTGAGGTAGAATTTGACACTCCAACTGTGTGAATGAGGACAACTTGAGAGACTCAGTTCTGCTGGAGAGAAAAAACTCACTCAACATTTTAATCGGCCTGTCGCCGCGGCGAAGAAACCTTTGTCGCCGCGGCGAAACTGTCCAGAGAGTTTCACCCTTAGTTCAACCTATCTTCGCCGCGGCGAAGATTCTTCTTCGCCCCGGTGAAGCTTGGTACACTCAAATTCTTCTATTTTCAACCAATTTCAGGGCAACATTCAATATAACACTCAAACAAACAATAATAACAAAAACCAACTCGATTAAGGGCGAAAGAGGAAACAATAACAATGTACCTCAAGCGGGGCGTTACAGGAGCTCAAGTATTCTTCAGGTGTGTTCCCGACGTAAGGAGGTCTTTGAAGCAACAAGACATTAAGGATTTAGAAGGTGTTGTTTAGCGTAACTAGAAAAAGAGTTCTCTTTGCTATAGCTAAAATCAACTTTGAACTATATCTTGTAATGTTTGTGGTTTAACAGATTTGCTTCGATGTGGACAAGGTCTCATGGCTGTAGGCTAAGAGTGGTTTAGCCAACCATGTATATGGTGTGCTTTACTTTTATTCTTTATAGATTTTGATTCATGCTTAACTTGATAACCATTAACCAACTTGGTAAAAACTTATGTTTCACTTTAAAAATGGGTAACTAAAGATGAATGGAGTTCATCAACTCTAACAAGTGGTATCAGAGCTTGTTCCGATAAGTTCTTTAAGTTGATCCTCACCCATTTTGTTTGCTTTCGTGTGCATCTAATTGGTTTTGTGTATGGTCAAAACCTGATATGTTGACATGTTTTGTTTTTGGTCTACTGCTTGTTTGTGTATGCACATCAGTTTGTTGTGCTCACGTCTGTTTGAGTGTTTACCGTCATGAGCTACTTTACTAAAGGAGGGTTAACTCGTAGACCACCCCTATTAGAAGGACCTAACTATTACATATGGAGACCTAGGATACGAGTTTTTCTTAAGTTTATTAATGAAAGAGTTTGGTACACAATTGTGAATGGTTGGATAGCCCCAATTATTGTTGAAAATGAAGTGTCTAGACCAAAACCTATTGCTAATTAGACCACTGTTGAGTTAACTCTTGCAAATTATAACTCTAAAGCCATTTATGCTCTTTGCATTGTTGTTAATGTGAACAAAATGAGAGTCATAGCTAATTGTGAACTTTCCAAAGGTGCTTGGGATAAGCTTCAAGTAAAAAATGAAGGCACTAGTGCTGTTAAATGAAATAAACTTAGAAGACTTGTGACTGACTTTGAAAATTTGGTTATGCATAAAGATGAGACTATCACTAACTTTTATGGTAGAATTTGTGATATGTCTAATGAATGCTTTGAGAAACTTGAAAGAAAAGAAAGATAAACTTGATTCTAGCTGAATGATACTTTGTATTAATGAACTTGATACAATAGTTGCTGCTTTTATACTTGAACGAAACAGGGGAAGAAAGCGTGAAAAGGTTAAGAAAAGAGTAAAGAGTAAAGTTGCAGCAGCTGTCAAAACACATTTGAGAAGAAGACTTTTACATATAAAGTAAAACGTCATCGTTTGTAAAAATTACCGTCAGGTCCTCTCATTTTGTGAACTTGCAGTTAGCACCATGAATCTTTGGTCAACACTTCCCCTCAAGCTAAGCTGCTTCTCTTTTCCATTATCTTTAACATGCTTTGCTTTGGGAAAAACTTATTCTAATGTTGAAATTTTCAGGGAAGTTCTTTTCTCTCTTCCTAAGAGATTCATGTCAAGTGACTACCATTGAAGAATGTCCTGACATGGACACTATAGACATTGATTAACTCATCGGCTCTATTCAAACCTTTGAGCTGAATATGAAATAATGGGACAATCAGAAACTGAGCAAAGATTTGGCTCTTGAAGATGAGGTAGATTCTGAACTTTTTAAAAAAGTGGGTTCTAGTGGCTTGGAAGATGAAAATTGTGCTTTACTTATAAAGAATTTTGTAAAGTTTTAAAGAAAAACATAAAAAAGCCTTTTGAAATGGTAGAAAACCTTTTGTGAAAAAGTTTTACAACTGGCAAACCTCTGGTACCTTTACAAAAATATTTTTGAAAGATAAAGGAAAGAAAAATAAGGGTATCAAGTGCTTTGAGTGTGAGGGGTTTGGGCATATACAATCTGAGAGTGCTAACACACGAACAAAAAAGAAAGGTAAGGTCATGATTGCCATGTTAAGTGAGAGTGAGGAAGATGACTCCAGTGACGATGAAAATGTTATTATCTTTATCGTGAATCAAGATGATGATAAGACTGAGTCTTTTGATGACACAATTGATATCTATGTTGAACAACAAGAAGCATATGATAAGATTTATGATCAATGGTTAAAAGTTGTGAAGAAGTTGCAATCCCTTGGAATTGAAAATTCAACCTTGTTGAAGCAAAAGAAAACCTTGTCTGAAAAGATTATTGTCTTGACTACTAAACTAATCAGGGGTAAGGCCATAATTGATAGATTGAATGCAGGTTCTCTCAAGCTTGATGAAGTGCTTGGGTAAGGAAAGTCTTTCATAGATTAGTATGGTTTGGCTTTCAATCTTGGTGCTAGCACATCGACTTCTAGTGCACGCACATTTGTTAGAGTCACCAAAACTCTTGATGAGGTTGTTGTTGTGAGACAAGCTATGAAGGTAGCAAAATTCATTCCCATTTGTTACTTTTGTAACAAAAAGGTCACATCAGACCTAAATGCTTCAAGTTCATTGCATCGTTGAAAAGAATTCTAAGAAACCATAACTTGTTTTCCAATGTGAGTACTCATGCTAAAAAATGGTTTTTCTTCCAAAAGAATTTGGAAACCCAAGGTTGATGTGAACTGCCTTGTGTCTTATACCTCTTTGCTTGCATTTCAAAATGATCTTTGATATTTAGATAGTAATTGTTATAGACATATGACATGAAATAAATCACTTTTGTCTAAACTTCAATGGGTTGATAGTGGACGTGTTACTTATGGTGATAGTAAGAAAGGCAAGATTCTTGGTAAGGGATGAATTGTTCTTCCTGATTTTCTTGTTTTGAATGATTTTTTGATTGTTAAAGGTTTGAAAGCTAATTTGATTAGTATTAGTCAGATTTGTGATAAGAACTTTGTGGTTCAATTTTCCAAAAACAAGTGTCAAATCTTGAATGATGAAGGTATCCCCTTACTAGAAGGAAAAAGATCTAATGACAATTCTTATTTGCTTTTTAATCGTGTGTCATGTTTCAACTCTAAGATTGATTGCACTAACTTGTGGCATGAGAAACTTGGTCACATGAACTTCAAAAACTTGGTAAGGCTTTCAAAAAGGGAAGTTGTTAAATGGCTACCAAAACTTGAACCTCCAAAAGTATTATGTGTGGTCTATGTAAATAAGGTAAACAAATCAAGATCTCTCATAAAGTTTATCTAATCTCAATACCTCATGTGTATTGGAATTGCTCCATATGGATGCAAACTGAGAGTTTCGGAGGTAAAAAATATGTGTTTGTTTGTGTTGATGACTTTTCTAGATATGCATGGGTTGACTTCTTGCATGAGAAATCTGATTCTTTCAATGCTTTTAAAAAATTGATTAAGAGATTGCTCTGTTGAGAAAAGTTCCATGGCCAAGAAGATTGTGAGATTTAGGAGTGACCATGGTAAGGAATATGAGAATATTGACTTTGCTAATTTTTGTGATTTGCAAGGCATCTTCCATAAATTCTTTGCCCCCAAAACACCTCAACAAAACGGTGTGGTGGAGATAAAAAATTGAGTGCTTTAAGAGATGGCTAGGGTGATGCTTAATGTTAAAAAGCTTCATACAAGTTTTTGGGCTGAAGCCATAAACACATCCTGCACATTTTCAATAGTGTATCTCGAAAACGGTACTTATCAAACTCCTTATGAGCTATGGAAAGGTAAGAAACCTGATCTCTCTTACTTTCATGTGTTTTGGATGCAAATGCTTTGTTTTAAATGATAGAGAGAATTTGGGTAAGTTTGATTCAAGGAGTGATGAAGGGGTTTTTCTTGGGCATTCTTTGAATAGTCGTGCTTTTAGGATTTATAACATACGTTCTAAAAAGGTTTTAGAATCTATTAATGTGGTGTTTAATGATGAAGAAGATTTTTTAGAATTCTCACAAGAATGTGAAATTGGAGACATGATTGCTCCTCGTGTGCCCATAGAAGATGTTGTGAACACAACTGAACCACAAAAACCAAAGCCTTCTTCGAGTGTGCAACCACCTCTTTCTGAGGTTACAGCAACTTGATCTGAACCTTGTAAAGAATCAACTTCAGGTTCTTCCTTACGAAATTATGGGATTGAGCTTGTTGTTGATTTTTCTGAGGAGATTTCTTAGAGAAAAAACCCAAGAAGAAAAGATCCCCACACCTAGATTCAGAAAGCTCACCCTCCATTAACTGTAATTGGAGATCCAAACGAGGTAATAGTTACTAGAAGGAGAGGACAAAATGAGATAAACCATCTTTGTTATGCGTCTCTTGTAGAGCCGAAGAATGCCAAGTATGTTGGAGTAGGTGCCCTAGAGACAATCAATTATTGTGGAATTGACTCTTTGTAATAATGTTCATTAATCAATAAAAATGCATTTTATTCTATATCGCATAAATCATTATTATTGCAAGCTTTCGCCTTCCCACCACTCGAACCCAAGACCAAGGGGCTATAGTCATTTGGGGAAGGCGAAAGAAATCCCTTAAGAGGGGGGTGGGGGAGATAGCTTTGTGAGTCACAGTGCTAGGTGAGCCCTGTGTGGGCATGCAAGGAACTCTTGTGTGTGGGCCGCGGGCCGACATTAAGGGTCATGGAAGAATTGGTTTTGGATCTTGTTAACATGGGATGTGTGTTTGTATTGGAGGTTGATCAGTTGATGTGAGAGAGACTGTGAGGGTGCCAAGTCAAATACAAGTGGGCAGTGAGTAAGATCTTGATTAGGGAGATGAGAAGTGACAGGAGGATGAAGAGGTGGATAAGAGGTCAGATCTATTGCAAGTGTATGGTTTGAGAGTTTGGAATCAGTTGCTTATAGGGAGAAAGGTATTAGTTCAGAGAGGAATTTTGAGGATTGGACACTGGTTTAGAAGAATCAGGTGCTGTGTTTAAAGAATTTGGAGAGGAATCAGTAGGTAAATTGGAGTTATTTGCAGGAGCAAGATCAGACTTATAGGATGATAATGGGGAGGGTAGAATTGACACCCAACTGTTGAAGAGGCTAACTTGAGAGCTCAGTTCTGCCGGAGAGACTTTTTGCTAGACACATCAGGTGGTTGAACTTGGAATAAGGAAAATGAGTGTGTGACTCTTTGAAATATGATTTCTAGGAGCTGAAGTATTAGGCTGACCAAAACAAGATTTAAAAGGAATCTATTTCATGAAATTTAACAATTAGGAGTAATGTAAATTTTTCTTTGGCACTTAGACACTTATAACCTTTGTGAAATTGGCTGTATCCTACAACACACACTTTGAAGAGTGAAAGCTAATTTATGTTGATTATAATCTCTCAAAAAGGAAAAACATGCTGACCCAAAAACCTTTAAAGAATTGTTACAGGGGTGGTCTACCAAACAGCAGTTGATATGGTGAAATAAAATCCAAAACAACAGTAGGCATTCTATTTATTAGAAAAGCAGACAGTGTTAAATGCAAACCACCAGAGATGCATAGGCATGGATGCATGTGCTAACAAAGTTAAACCTGTCTCTACTAAGTGTCTATGCTTCCTTTCACTACGTCCATTTTGTTGATGCACATGAGCCACACGAATACCTGAACTGGATTCCTGATTTTGGTAAGTAAGGCACTAAACCTTATACTCACCCCCTTGATCAGATTGTAAATAATGGATTTTATGCTGAAATTGTCTTTCAACTAAGTGATGGAATTTGATAAAGACAGATTGCACTTCAGCCTTGGTTCTTAAAGGAAACAAAACTCTGACATTTAAGAGGTGCAGTAGACTGATCAAAGGAAGGTAGAGGATTGACAGAGGAAGTCTCAACTGATACAGTCCAGCATTAAGTTCTGCAGTAACACTGCCCTGGAAGTTTGTCCTAACAATGCCAACAATCAGAGTTGAATTCTACAACAACATTATTACTTAGTGAACTTAGATATATGAGCAGATTTTAGTGATTCTAGGTACGCACAAAAATTTTTTAAGTGTAAACATTTAGATTGTAAAGAGCTAGGTAAGGAAGTAAAACCAATATGTGAGATACCAAGGAACTCACACTGGCTACTTGTAGCTGATCAGCTCCACCATAGTTTTCTGCAACAGTCAACTGATTGAGGTCAGAAGTGACAAGATCCATAGCCCCGGAATCCATATACCAGGCAGGATCTTGAGCAGTGTGTAGGAATTTGATGCAACAGGTGTATGGGATGAAAGTTGTGAGTTAAATGGGGAGGTTGTTGAGAGGCAAAGTAAGCTTGAGTTGGTGTTGTGATCTATGGCTTGGAACTAGAGGTTTGTGGGGGGAGGTAAAGTGGCTGTGCTGATGGTTAAGACCACTTAAGTTGCCATGTGGTTGTGTTGTTGAAAAGAGACCAAGCCAGGTTGTAATGGCTGTGGAAATTACTGTGAAGGGATCTGTATGTTTGATTGTTTGGACGGTAAAAGATCCATTAAGTTGCTCACTGGAGTTGAAAGATCTATTCCTAATGAGTGATTGGTAGAACTGAACTATGGAGATGCACCATTTACAACACCTAGGAATGATTATTTGAGTTGTATGAGGAGGAGCCACATTGTAATTGGAATTGTACCGATGATAACACTACACAGCAGTGTGTCCAATTTACTGCACAGTTGACAAATCAGTCTGCCTTACCATTTCCTCTACTCTTCCTCGTCCAGAACTTATAAATCCAGTAGGTTGATAGAGACGGTTGAAGCACCATAAGGATTAGAAGATGCTGGTTGAAAAAATTGGCCATAATGGATAGAGGGAGCTGGAGAAGGTAAAGGACAAGTGAGCAAAAGATGGACGATAAAGTGTTTAGAGACGGAGGAAAATGAGATGAGGAACTTGAAGTGTTTACAGGATCATTTGAAGAATTATTGGTGTTGATAAAGGTTGGCTTAAGGCCAGCATTACTCACGGCAGCAACGTGGACAAAAATAGCAGAAAAATCAACAGAATTAAACTTTTCTAACCTCAGTTCATACTTCTGTAACAAGAATGTGCTTCTTGAAGTGTCATTGTATCAAACTTGGATTCAAGCCGTGAAGTCAAGTTAACCACCGCTGCGTCAAATTCAGGTCCCAAACTGTCTAACACATACTGGAGTACTTCTTCGTCAGTTATAGCGGACCACTAGCAGATAAACTTTGCTATTTTTTCATCTTCTTAACATACTCACTAATGCTTAAATTGCCTTTTATGTAGTTTGTAATAGGTTTTTCAAATGTAGAGCTCTGGCTTTAGAATCATTTAGGAATTATCGTCAAGAGCAAACCAAATCTCATATGAGAGCTGACATTTTGATATACAACTGAACATGCATTCAGAGATTGAAGCAAGTAACCAAGTAACTAAAAACTTGTCAGTCGTTTCCAAGCAATATACGCAGGATTGACTTGCTTTTGGTTAGGTTGTTTTGACAGAGCACTTTCTATTTCAGAGGAATTTTCACTTTCTGATGAAATTAAAGGTTGAGGACACGGAATTAAACCTGTGAGGTGTTCTTCCAACTCATGAGCTCCAACAGTAGAAAGAGCTTGCGACCTCCAAAATCGATAGTTATCTCGATAGTTATCTCGCATCAACTTGGATTAATCACTTGTAAGAGTGAAGAAGATTGAGGAGTGTGAATCAATGGAATTTTGGAGCTTATTCATGCTATTTGCAGAGAGATTAACACCAGAAAAAATCAGCCATTGACGTGAGTCTATGGCTCTGATACCATGAGAAACTTGAAAGAAAAGAAAGATAAACTTGATTCTAGCTGAATGATACTTTGTATTAATGAACTTGATCATAGTTGCTGCTTTTATACTTGAACGAAACAGGGGAAGAAAGCGTGAAAAGGTTAAGAAAAGAGTAAAGAGTAAAGTTGCAGCAGCTGTCAAAACACATTTGAGAAGAAGACTTTTACATATAAAGTAAAACGTCATCGTTTGTAAAAATTACCGTCAGGTCCTCTCATTTTGTGAACTTGCAGTTAGCACCAAGAATCTTTGGTCAACACTTCCCTCAAGCTAAGCTGCTTCTCTTTTTCCATTATCTTTAACATGCTTGCTTTGGGAAAAAACTTATTCTAATGTTGAAATTTTCAGGGAAGTTCTTTTCTCTCTTCCTAAGAGATTCATGTCAAGTGACTACCATTGAAGAATGTCCTGACATGGACACTATAGACATTGATTAACTCATCGGCTCTATTCAAACCTTTGAGCTGAATATGAAATAATGGGACAATCAGAAAAGAGCAAAGATTTGGCTCTTGAAGATGAGGTAGATTCTGAACTTTTTAAAAAAGTGGGTTCTAGTGGCTTGGAAGATGAAAATTGTGCTTTACTTATAAAGAATTTGTATAAGTTTTAAAGAAAAACATAAAAAAGCCTTTTGAAATGGTAGAAAACCTTTTGTGAAAAAGTTTTACAATGGCAAACCTCTGGTACCTTTACAAAATATTTTTGAAAGATAAAGGAAAGAAAAATAGGGTATCACGTGCTTTGGTGTGAGGGTTTGGGCATTACAACTGACAGAGCCTTGGTTAGTACATCTGCTATCTGTAGCTGAGATGGTACATACTGAACTGCAATATTCTTTGTAAGAACTTGATCCCTGATGTAGTGAACATCAATTTCAATGTGTTTGGTTCGTGCATGAAAAATAGGATTTGCGGCAAGAGCACCCGCACTCACATTATCACACCAAATAACAGGGGGAGTTTTCAGTTTTAATCCTAACTCTGAAAACATGCTCTGCAGCCATGCAATTTCAGTGGTTGTGTTAGCTAATGCCCTATACTCAGCTTTGGTTAATGAAAGAGCAACCACCTTCTGTTTTCTTGAGCTCCATTGAATTAGATTAGGACCAAAGAACACACAATACTCACTTGTAGACCTTCGATCATCCAAATTACTACCCCAATCTGCATTAGCATAACATTCAATGCTAAGAGATGCTGCTGGCCTAAACTATAATCCGTAGTACTGAGTGCCTTTTATATACCTTAAAACCCTTTTGCAAGCCTGCCATTGAAGCTCAGTAGGAGCTTGAAGATATTGACTCAGTTTGTTTACTACAAAGCTTATATCAGGTCTAGTAAGGGTAAGGTATTGAAGGGCTCCTATGGTGCTCCTATAAAGACTAGGGTCTTTGAACAAATGGCTGTCTGTAGAATAGAGTTTGATACCAACAGCCATTGGGGTTGAACATGCATGAGAATCTTGCATTTGTGTCTTGACAAGTAGATCAATAATATACTTAGTCTGTTTTAAGTGAATACCATCAGGTGTTCTTGTAGCTTCTAACCCCAAGAAGTATTTAATGGAACCAAGTGTCTTTAAAGCAAATTGATCATTCAATTCTTGAACAAGCTGGTGTATGGATGAAGAGTTGGATCCAGTAATCAAAATATCATCCACATATATAAGAATATATGTAACATGACCAGAATTTTTACAAATGAACAAACTAGAATCAGAAATAGAATTCTGAAATCCTTTGGCAATAAGTGCAAACTTTAGCTTGTCAAACTAGGCCCTAGGGGCTTGTTTTAGACCATAGAGAGCCTTATTTAATTTGCAAACATAAGAGGGAGTAGCAGCATTTTCAAATCCATTAGGTTGCTGCATGTAGACTACTTCATTCAAAGTGCCATTAAGAAATGCATTGTTCACATCCACTTGTTGGATATCCCAACTATTAGTTACAGCAAGGGTGAGAATGATCCTAATGGTGGAAGGTTTAACTACAGGACTTGTTTCAAAGTAGTCCAACCCGGGTGTTTGTTGAAACCCTTTAGCAACCAATCTAGCTTTGTATTTTTGCAAAGAACCATCAGCATGAAACTTGATCCTTAACACCCATTTATTCCGAACTACATGCATGTCATTAGTTCTTGGTACCAAAATCCAGGTGTGGTTTTTCATTAATGCATCAAATTCCATTTGCATAGCTTCTTTCCATTCAGCAATAGCTAATGCCTCTTTCACAGAACAAGGTTCAGGGAGGACAGGGGTGTTACCAGATAAAATAAGTGCAGCTTTTCCTGAATGGTTAAGTGTCATGGCCCGCGGTCCTACACAGGAGTTCCTCGCGGTGCCCACACAGGGCCCACATAGCACCGTGACTCACAAAGCTATCTCCCCCCCCCCCCCCCCCCCTAAGGGATTTCTTTCNGGGGAGTTTTCAGTTTTAATCCTAACTCTGAAAACATGCTCTGCAGCCATGCAATTTCAGTGGCTGTGTTAGCTAATGCCCTATACTCAGCTTCGGTTGATGAAAGAGCAACCACCTTCTATTTTCTTGAGCTCCATTGAATTAGATTAGGACCAAAGAACACACAATACCCATTTGTAGACCTTCTGTCATCCAAACTACTACCCCAATCCGCATCAGCATAACATTCAATGCTAAGAGATGCTGCTGGCCTGAACTGTAATCCATAGTACTGAGTGCCTTTTATATACCTTAAAACCCTTTTGCAAGCCTGCCATTGAAGCTCAGTAGGAGCTTGAAGATATTGACTTAGTTTGTTTACTACAAAGCTTATATCAGGTCTAGTAAGGGTAAGGTATTGAAGGGCTCCTATGGTGCTCCTATAAAGACTGGGGTCTTTGAACAAAGGGTTGTCTGTAGAATAGAGTTTGATACCAATAGCCATTGGGGTTGAACATGCATGAGAATCTTGCATTTGTGTCTTGACAAGTAGATCAACAATATACTTAGTCTGTTTTAAGTGAATACCATCAGGTGTTCTTGTAGCTTCTAACCCCAAGAAGTATTTGATGGAACCAAGTGTCTTTAAAGCAAATTGATCATTCAATTCTTGAACAAGCTGATGTATGGATGAAGAGTTGGATCCAGTAATCAAAATGTCATCCACATATATAAGAATATATGTAACATGACCAGAATTTTTACAAATGAACAAACTAGAATCAGAAATAGAATTCTGAAATCCTTTGATAATAAGTACAAACTTCAGCTTGTCAAACCAGGCTCTAGGGGCTTGTTTTAGACCATAGAGGGCCTTATTTAATTTGCAAACATAAGGGGGAATAGCAGCATTTTCAAATCCATCAGGTTGCTGCATGTAGACTACTTCATTCAAAGTGCCATTAAAAAATGCATTGTTCACATCCACTTGTTGGATATCCCAACCATTAGTTACAGCAAGGGTGAGAATGATCCTAATGGTGGAAGGTTTAACCACAGGACTAAACGTTTCAAAGTAGTCCAACCCGGGTGTTTGTTGAAACCCTTTAGCAACCAATCTAGCTTTGTATTTTTGCAAAGAACCATCAGCATGAAACTTGGTCCTAAACACCCATTTATTCCCAACTACATGCATGTCATTAGTTCTTAGTACCAAAATCCAGGTGTTGTTTTTCATTAGTGCATCAAATTCCATTTGCATAGCTTCTTTCCATTCAGCAGTAGCTAATGCCTCTTTCACAGAACTGGGGTGTTACCAGATAAAATAAGTGCAGTTTTTCCTGAATGGTTAAGGGTCATGGAAGAATTGGTTTTGGATCTTGTTAACATGGGATGTGTGTTTGTATTTGGAGGCTGATCAGTTGATGTAGTGAGAAACTGTGAGGATGCCAAGTCAACTACAAGTGGGCAGTGAGTAAGATCTTGATTAGAGGATGATTGAAAAGTGACAGGAGGATGAAGAGGTGGATAAGAGGTCAGATCTATTGCAAGTGTATGGTTTGAGAGTTTGGAATCAGGTTGCTTATAGGGAGAAGGTATTAGTTCAAGAGAGGAATTTTGAGGATTGGACACTGGTTTAGATGAATCAGGTGCTGTGTTTAAAGAATTTGGAGAGGAATCAGTAGGTAAATTAGAGTTATTTGTAGGAGCAAGATCAGACTTATAGGATGATAATGGTGAGGTAGAATTTGATACTCCAACTGTTGAATGAGGACTAACTTGAGAGCTCAGTTCTGCTGGAGAGACTTTTTTGCTGGACACATCAGGTGGTTGAGCTTTGGAATAAGGAAAATGAGTGTGTGACTCTTTGAGATATGTTTCTCTAGGAGCTGAAGTATTAGGCTAACCAAAACCAGATTTAAAAGGAAACTCTATTTCATGAAATTTAACATTAGGAGTAATGTAAATTTTTCCTTCGGCATTTAGACACTTATAACCTTTGTGAATTAGGTTTTATCCTACAAACACACACTTTGAAGAGTGAAAGCTAAGTTTATGTTGATTATAATCTCTCAAATAAGGGAAACATGCTGACCCAAAAACCTTTAAAGAATTCTACAGGGGTGGTCTACCAAATAGCACCTGATATGGTGAAATAAAATCCAAAACAGCAGTAGGCATTCTGTTTATTAGAAAACCAGTAGTGTCAAATGCAAACCACCAGAGATGCATAGGCATGGATGCATGTGCTAACAAAGTTAAACCTGTCTCTACTAAGTGTCTATGCTTCCTTTCACTACGTCCATTTTGTTGATGCACATGAGCACACGAATACCTGAATTGGATTCCTGATTTTGTTAAGTAAGGCACTAAACCTTTATACTCGCCCCCTTGATCAGATTGTAAACAATGGATTTTATGTTGAAACTGTCTTTCAGCTAAGTGATGGAATTTGATAAAGACAGATTGCACTTCAGCCTTGGTTCTTAAGGGAAATAACCACGTAAATCGACTATAATCGTCTAGGAAATGGATATAGTATTTGAACCCTTCTAAAGATGCAATTGGAGCTGGACCCCATATATCACTATGAATCAATTCTAATGGTTTAGTGGCCCTAGAGTCAGAGATAGGAAAATGGTTTCTATGTACTTTGCCAAGTTGGCAGGCATCACAAAAAGATAAGGCTGGAATGGTTTGTGATGAATTTGAGTGCACTTGATGCATGATTTTATTAAAAACTATTGAGTGTGGATGACCTAGACGATTGCGCCAAAGTGAGGAAGCAGTTTCTTTGTTGCTAACAGCTTGTAATGCTAGAGATGGATAGTCAGTGATGCTGGATTTACAGTTAGGAATATTAGAAACAGATGCACCTATATCAGACTGTAGATTTCTGTGTATTTCAACATGATTTGTATTTGATGAAGTTGCAATGTCAGATACATGAGAACCATAATCAAAGATAGTATGTAAGGGAATATTAACAGTACATGCTGATGCATCAGACATATCAGAATTAAGACTAGCAACAGCAGTATAATTAGTAAAACAATTATCAGGAGCAGTATTTGATGATACATTAACAGCAGACATGTTAGAAATACTAGTACAGTGTGTCAAATCAGAACCATCTTTATTAAAGGCAACGGAATTACAATTATTCAAAACAGATTCACTAGCTATTTCATTACTACAATTTTTGGAACTGCCAACCTTAAGACAGTATGTGGGTTTATTCTTAAGACTAGACACAGGATTATTGCAAGATACAAGACTGGAGGTTTTATCACAGCTTCCTACAGGCTCATTATCAATAACAGCAGACTTATTCTTAACAGCAGACTCGGGTTCAGTAGAAGTTACTTTGGTAGGTTCAATCGATGAGACAAAACTTTGACATTTAAGAGGTGCAGTAGACTGATCAAAGGAAGGTAGAGGACTGACAGAAGGAAGTCTCAACTGATACAGTCCAGCATTAAGTTCTCCCTGCAGTAACACTGCCCTGGAAAGTTTGTCCTTAACAATGCAATAATCAAAGTTAAATTCTACAACAACATTATTATCCTTTGTGAACTTAGATATACTGAGCAGATTTTTAGTGATTCTAGGTATGCACAAAACGTTTTTTAAGTGTAAACATTTAGATTGTAAAGAGCTAGGTAAGGAAGTAAAGCCAATATGTGAGATATCAAGGAACTCACCACTGCCTACTTGTAGTTGATCAGCTCCACCATAGTTTTTGCTAACAGTCAACTGATTGAGGTCAGAAGTGATATGATCTGTAGCCTCGGAGTCCATATACCAGGCAGGATCTTGAGCAGTTGTGTAGGAATTTGATGCAACAGGTATATGTGATGAAGGCTGTGAGTTAAATGGTGAAGGTTGTTGAGAGGCAAAGTAGGCTTGAGTTGGTGGTGTGATCTGCTGGCTTGGAACTGTGAGGTTTTGTGGTGGTGAGTTAAAGTGTTGTTGCTGATGGTTAAGACCACTATAGTTGCCATGTGGTTGTGTTGTATTGAACGAAACAAAGCCAGGTTGTAACGACTGTGGAGATTGCTGTGAAGGGATCTGTATTGTTTGATTGTTTGGATTGGTAAAAGATCCATTAAGTTGCTCACTAGAGTTGAAAGATCTATTCCCAATTGAGTGATTGGTAGAACTGAACTGTGGAGATGCACCATTTACAACACCTATGGAATGATTATTTGAGTTGTACTGAGGAGGGGCACCATTGTAATTGGAATTGTACCGATGATAACACTGCACCGTAGTTTGTCCAATTTTACTGCACAGTTGACAAATCGGTCTTCCCCTACCATTTCCTCTACCTCTTCCTCGTCCAGAACTTATAAATCCAGTAGGTTGATAGGAGACGGTTGAAGCACCATAAGGATGGAAGATGCTGGTTGAAAAATTGGCCATAATGGACAGAGGGATCTGGAGCAGGTAAAGGACATGTTGAGTAAAAGATGGATTGGATAAAGTGTTTAGGGATGGGGAAGTTGAGATGAGACTTGAAGTGTTTATAGGATCATTTGAAGAATTATTGTGTTGATAAAGTTTGGCTTAAGACCAGCATTACTCACAGTAGCAACGTGGACAGAACTAGCAGAAAAATCAACAGAATTAAACTTTTCTAACCTCAGTTCATACTTCTGTAACAAGAACTGTGCTTCTTGAAGTGTCACTGTATCAAACTTGGATTCAAGCCGTGAAGTCAAGTTAACAACCGCTGCATCAAATTCAGGTCCCAAACCGTCTAACCCATACTGGAGTCTTCTTCATCAGTGATAACTGGACCCTAGCAGATAAACTTTCTGCATATTTTTTCATCTTCTTAACATACTCACTAATGCTTAATTGCCTTTTGTGTAGTTTGTAAAAGGTTTTTCAAATGTAAGCTCTGGCTTTAGAATCATTTAGGAATTCTCGCTCAAGAGCAAACCAAATCTCAGATGAAGAGCTGACATTTTGATATACAACTAAACATGCATTCAGAGATTGAAGCAAGTAACCAAGTAACTAAAACTTGTCAGTTCGTTTCCAAGCATATCAACCGGATTGACTTTGCTTTTGTTAGGTTATTTTTTTGACAGAGCACTTTCTATTTCAGAGGAATTTTCACTTTCTGATGAAATTAAAGGTTGAGGACACGGAATTAAACCTTGAGTGTTCTTCCAGCTCATGAGCTCCAACAGTAGAAAGAGCTTGCGACCTCCAAAATCGATAGTTATCTCGATAGTTGTCTCGTGTCAACTTTGGATTAATCACTTGTAAGCTTGAAGAGAGATTGAGGAGTGTGAATCAGTGGAATTTTGGAGCTTGTTCATGCTATTTGCAGAGAGATTAACACCAGAAAAATCCACCATTGACGTGAGTCTAGGGCTGATACCATGGTGAAATTGAAAGAAAAGAAAGATAAAACTTGATTCTAAGCTGAATAATTCTTTGTATTTGATTGATTAACAAGTTACAATACATTGTGGCTGCTTATATACTTGAAGAAAATAAGTGAGAGAGTGAGTGAAGAAGAGTAAAGTTACAGCAGCTCATTACACTGAATAATCGTTTTGGGAAGAAGACTTTTACAACTAAAGTGAAACGACATCGTTTGTGAAACTTCAGTCAGATCCTCACATTTTGAGAACTTGCAGTTAGCACCATAAATCTTTGGTCAACAAGTTCATACTAAGGAAATGTGTACACATCTATGTAGAATGTTATGATATGTGTAAACTACAGACACGATTGTGCTTAGCCAAATAAATGTGCAAATATCATAAATGCATGTGCACACATAACTTCATAAGTTAACAAAAATACTTACAATATATTTAGCAATGAATCTCAACCATCAAAACTATTTTAATTCAGTTACATATAAATTGTATCATATTTTGAGTTAAAAAAAGGTGATTAAATCCAATCTATTGAAGTAATTTAATTAATTAATCCCGTGCGGGAACTTAAAAAAGTGCTTGTTTAAGATTATATTTTCAACCTAATTTTTGTGTCTCCCCCCATATCTCTGCTTCATGTTGAAGTTTTAAAGAGATAGTGCAAGTGCATAGTTTGCATGAAAAGTTGAATAGAAAAAGGTTATATTTTGAAGGTCGGCAAAAATGTATATTATTCATCAAATAATATCAGAATTTTGAGTGTGAGAATCTCAATTCGTTCAGAACTTTTATAATTTTATTTTATTATTTTCAGGAATAAGCAGTGGAAATATATGCCAGCTGAAACCAAATCTAACACAAAGAATTAATGTCCAAATTGACACAAAAGAACCATATGAATTGATATGTTTTAAGCATCTACCATGAGATGCTATTCTTTGTTCCATATTTACTTGTAGTTTTTTTTATTTAACTCTCACTTGATGAATTGATATGTTTTGAGCATCTACCAAGCTTTACCGAGGTTTCATTTCCATATGCAGAATATCTCAGTTATTGATTAAGGGAAAAACAACTAAAAGTTAATTAAAAAGAATAAAAATGTTAAAGTTAATTAAAAAGAATAAAAATGTTACACTTATTTCAAAGTTGGGACATAAATAGCATTATTGTTATAGGAATTTTCTACTTAAGAGTTACACATTTACTACTCAAAGTTATAAAAAGATGTATAATGGTTTTAAATGAATAATTATTAGAGAATCATTTAATTTAACATAATCTTCTTTAAGATTTAATTTTTTCTTCAGTTATCAATAAAATTTCACAATCTTCATATTACAATAAAAAAATGATTTATCTTATATAAATATATATTCACCATTTATATTAAGGGATGCAGTCTTTTAACTTAAATTGGAACTTAAATTCATGGTCATTGATTTATTGCAATCTAAGGGATATGAGATAGGAGTTGAAGGTAGCCATTGATTTCTTGTAATCTAACGGTTTATCCCAAACACTTATCACTTCATGTGTCAACATATGGGCATTGACATCTCATGTAATGCATCATCGCTTCATTTACATTTCAATGCCACATATGATGGCACATACGATGTGGGGGCTCTAATTGTGGGTGGTTGGCTGGTTTGAGTCAAGGACCTTGTGGTGCCTAGCAGTGCCGTGATCTAGTGATGGCGTTGTGCTTGTGAATCTGGTGGTGGGATTTTTTTTTTTTTTAAATTTAATTAATTTTCGTTTCAAATGGGAAAGTATCTGAGTCGTGATACGTGGTGGATTGTTACAAATGGTGGTGGTGGGTGGTGATTTGAATTGAACAAATGCATATATCGAAGAATTTGTTTTTCGATTACTGCACAAGATTTTTTGTGTTTCTTATGGAGGAATTATTTATTTATTTTTCTCAAATCTTGTTTTTTCTTCTTGTAGTTTTGGTGCATTAGATTTTTAGTGTTAAGTACTTCGGAGTTGTGCTTGGGTAATTCAAAGTATTAGCAAATTTGTACTGCTCTATAAAGAAAAGTGTTGTTGGTGTTATTTTAAATATCTTAATTTTATTCCACATTAATTTTTTGTTTATTCAAGGGGCATTTTAGTCTTTATGCAAAAGATGTCGTGTTGGTTACTAGAGTATCCTAACGTCTGTTAGTTCTAAGGACTTTTTGCTACTGAAAAATCATTGTGTCCTGAATTGTTATAGAGGATATAACCCAGGGACCACTGAGTATTTACCTCTATATTAATACTTATAAAAAAATTTACAAAAGTGATGTCCATTTGTCAGTTTAGTCTTTTAACGACTAGTGTCACGTGTCCACTACGTAAGTGCCTTGTCAAACCCAATTGACTGGATGCAAAGTGGTCGACCAAAGTCAGCGATTTGCAAGTGTGATTTTTTGGCACAACGACTATATGTTTGCACTTTTCTATATGAACTCAATAAAACCCATTCCTAATCAACTTCGGCTAATCCTAAACTTGCATATACACAAACCAAAAGTGCTTAAATCATTTTAGAGAGCTTTCAATTGTAAATCTCATATTCTAGCTCACACCCATTGGTACACAACACTTGTATCTTTGTAGATTGTGTTCCTTTGGGCTATACACTTTTTATCCATTATAATGAGCGAGTTTTATTGTAAAAACCATTCTATTCTTGGATTGTAAAAGAGTGTGTTACACTCTTGGAATTTTGGGCATTTCTAGTGAGATAAAGTAAGTATTGTGTGTATGAGAGTTTTCAATTTCACCTTGTGAAACAATTGTGTGTAAAGGTTTAATAACACTTGGAGGAAATCTGTTTACATTGGATTTGCTTGGTTGGGTGATCAACAAAAAGAGATAGTGGAATATTCCAAAAGGGAAAGCTTGGAGGAGTGGACATAGACCACGTGAGGCCGAACCACTATATGTCACTTGTTTTTGCATCTCTCTTCCTTTATCTCTCTATTTTGTCCAGTTTAGTGTATAATTGCTAGTCATTAATTGTTTGTATTCTCAAATTGCATTAGAAAAGACATTAAGTCATAAATTGCTTAAAATTTTCCATATTGTTGAAAAGAGACCATAGGTGGTTATAAAGGTTAATTCACCCCACTCTTAGACTATTTCGATCCTTCATAATAATACCATGATCCTAGTACCTTATCATGATCATATGAATTTAGTTGATAACAGATGGATTTTTAGGATCAAATACAATGTTGATGGATATGTGCAATAATACAAAACTAGGTTAGTTGCTAAGGATTTCAACAGACTCCAAGTTGAAACTATTTTGAAACTTTCTCTCTGGTGGTGAAGCCTTATACTATAAGAATTTATTCTTACTCTAACAGTGTTCTATGATAATAAAGTTTAACAAATTGATATCAATAATGTTTTTCTTAATTGAGATTTGACTGAAATAATTTACATGACAGAACTTGCAGATTTTATTTCTTCAAATTTTTTCATAAGTGTTTGTAAGCTTAACAAAGCATTTTATGGTCTTAGACAAGCTCCTATAGCTTGGTTTGATAAATTAAAAGGAGCTTCAATACTTAACCATGACAAGCTAGACTTGTCTTTTGTGGTTAACAGACTTAGTCAATTTCTCCAAACTCTTATTGAAGCATATTAGACAACATGCAAGAGAGTACTGAGATACAATCAAGGCATACTTAATTATGGTTTGAAATTTCATAATAATTGTAGATTCTCTCTAGAAGTTTTGCTGATGCAAATTGAGCTTGTGATTCAATGAACAAAAAGTCTGCAAGTGGATACTATATTTTTTTGGGTTGTAATCTTGTTAATTGGGCTTCTCGCAAACAAAAAATGGTAGCTGTCAATTCCACAAAAGTTGAATTATCAAGCTTTGGCATAAGTTACTATTGAATTGGTATGGATTCAAAATCTATTTCAAGAACTTCACATATCTACAAGTTCTAATCTTGTTTTGTGGTGTGATAATCAAAGTGTAAGATCTCTAGCTTCAAACGTTATCTTTTATGCTTACCAAAAGCGTATTGAGATAAATGTACGTTTGGTTTAAGAATTGGTTACCTCTAAACAATTAGTTGTTCAATATATAGCCATAGAAATATCAAATAGTTTTTCTCCTCACCAAACCCTTGGTTACTAGTCGGTTTCAAACTTTTGACGCAAACTACAATGCACAACATTATCTATTTTGTAGGAGGATATCGAGAAGAATTAGGAAGAGTAGTTTATGGAAGGATAATGAGAAGAAATCAGAAGGATCAGTTAATGGGGGTGTTAAGAAATATGGGTTATTTTGTTTTATTGTTTATTAAGGGTAGATTTGTCTTTTCATTATTTTCTTTGTTTAGCCTATATATATATATCTTTGTATTTAGGTTAAATCATACTTTTTTTGTATTCAATTGAATTGTGCAATATCAATGAAACCCTAACCTCCTCTTTTTATTATTTTCTTTGGATTGTTTAACAGGGGGAATATTAAGGACAAAGAAGAATTAGTTTATAGGAGGATATTGAAGAACTGAAGCTGGGTATGTTTAAATTTATGTTTTAAGCTTCAAACGGTCATAAGGTTGACAAGGGTTATAATTGAAGCTGCTAAATTCGTTATTTTCTAAAATGCTTCTATATATCACAAATTTGTATATAAAATTTGAATGGATTTTTTTTATTAAGCGTTAGAAGACCTAAATTAGAATTTTTTGCCCTAGACCTCTACTTTCCTTGAAATGGCCCTGGTTTTACCAAACCCAAACCAAACCAAATATTTTCAAGTACAAAAAATAAACCCAAACCAACTCACATTCATTTGAAACCCAAACCAAACCAAACCAATATAAATTGGGTTGATTCGGGTTGGGTTAATGGAAGTGATTTTTGAACCCCGTTTAAGTTATCAGTAGCCCCATCCCCTATTTACATGAGGATAAATTTTTAAAATATGAATAAAATTGTAAATTTAACTACAATATATGAAAACATATTGATAAAGGTTGAATTGTGATTTTCCAATGGAGTTAAGAGGGAGAAAGCCAACTAGTCACTGCAGCCAAGAGCCATAAATTCAATGAGAATGTAGTTCAATAGCGGAAAGTGAAAGTGAAAGAGAAAATTGTAACCCCAAGGGATTGTGTTGGTGATAAAAAAAGTTTGTTCCCTTCATTGACTTTTTGAATTCAAACTACCTTGAAACATTGGGTTTGTGGGTGTTCAATAAACCTCGAGGATTGGTTGTGGTGCGCGTAAGATGATTCAGATACCTCGGTCATTAAAAAAAAAAAAAAAAATTGTTGGTTTGGGTGGTTGAAAGAAAAAGTATGTGGGATGATGGCAAAGGAAGCATCCTATCACAAACATATTATTTTCTTTATTGGCCATGGTGATTTATTTTAACAATCTTTGAGTTTCATTTTACAATTTCTTAAATTCTTAAAGATATGATTTCTCTTTTTTGTTTTGTCCATTTTTTCAATAATAACTCTTGATTGTTTGTTTTAGCAAGGAGTATGACTGTTTTTGTTTGTTTTAGCAATAGTATCACAAGTTAAATTATATATGTCAATATGTTAAATCAATCAATCAACCGATGATCAATCATATTATTTGTAATGATAAATATAAAAAAAAATCAAGACATAAATATTGATTGTTTGTTTTAGCAAGGAGTATGATTTTTTTTTTTTTTTGAATGTTTTTACATAATAAACATAATAAACAAATATAATAAGTTTATTCACAATAAATATATTTAGAATCCTATTATCATATTATATGATAAATATATAATATGGTTTGGTTCAGTTTCTCAAGTCAAAGATCATTAACTCAAACCGATCTATTTAAATTTTTATTTAATTTGATTTAGTTTTATATTTTAGTATCCAAACTATACTGCTTGATTCATGTAGACGTAAAAATCTACCTGTACGGAAAGAGGGTCTGATCTCGTGAGGTTGAGACCACTAGTGATCTGCTGCACCTGTACACGCAAGGAAATAAACGTGAAGCGATGGAAAACACCAGGGTGGTGTTTGCCGTAGGCACTCTGACGCCCAAGTCAGCAAGGCTGAATGAGGCTAATTTAGTGAGGGCTAGGGAAAAGAAAGGTTACCGGAAGTCTAGTCGAGGACTGTGACTACGACTGCAATGAGAAGTTCTCAAGAATAGGAACTGCAGGGTTTGAGGGTGTAATGGAATTTGTCCTTTGTGAAAGGGTTGGCCTCTGTTTAAATAGTGAGTGTATGGTTTCCGAGTCCTGGTGGGAATGGGAGTCCTCGTACTGGTAGTCTTCCTAAAGGGTGTAGCCTTTGGATCCCTTATTTCAGTAGGAAAGGGAGTTCGAATGTGCCTCGGATACGAACATTGGAGGAGTTGGGATAGTAATTGACTTCTTTAGCAGAGTTCAAGTAGGAAAGTACTTCATAGGCGACTGTGGGCTCTGAGTTGATCGTAAGCCCAATAGGTGTTCAAGGATCAGGAGGCTTCGGTCCAAATGGTGAGGAGCTGAGAAAGCATATTGAATGGGCCTCATTTGCAGAACTCTGATTTGGGCTCTATTGGAGTTGGGCCCGAGCTTCTGGCTTGGATGAAGGTGTTTTCGTCTTTGGGCCTATTTGGGCCGAGGACATTTTTTAGCCCTAACAGTTTGTCCCCCACTCTCTGAGTTAAGGAATGCTTAACTTAGAGAGTAGGCATCGCTTGGAGGCGTAACTGGTCGGCCTTTGTGGTCAACCGACTGATAGCATGATCCAGCTCGTAGTCCGTATGTTCATCGATATACCTGATCGGACGGATGGGGCGACGTGGTCATGAACATAATCGGTGCCTTTAACTGAGTCAGGGCGTGTAATCAAACCAGGGAGATGCTATCAATCGGTGTATGGGGACGAGCGAACGGTTGTATGAGTGAGCAGTCTTGCGGGCGTGTATTCTCTCGGTGTGACCGACCGATTGCGTGAATAAAAGAGTTGTCTACTGAAGTGTATTCACTCGGTGTGTTAGGCCGAGTAACTGTCTAGGAGGTGAGCTCTTGGAGGTGGATCCGATCTGTGTGCCAGACCGGGTGGGTGGACGAGCGCGTTATTCCCTGAAGGTGTCCTCAGTCGGTGCCTCCATATGAGTGGATTATATTAGACCCGAAGTGCCTATGGTTCCTCAGGCAGATTTTTCGAATCCGGGCAAAGGCACGTACATGTTCAATGGGTAAAATTGCTCGATCAGTCGGGGTGACCTAGTGGTGAAATAGAGGTTTTGCTATACATTATTTGGGGTGAGTCTGGATAGCCAAGGCTGGATAATCAACCATGATGATGACGACCTCGGTCGATCGGATGAACTGAGGGAAGGGTTGCCTTTTAAGGATGGAGTACAGCTGGACAGAACCTTTCTCGACACGTGTACGATAGGGATGCCCTCTGAATTTGGGCGAAAAAAATCAAAAGATCACGGTTCTCAATGACCATTCGCATGGTGCCCGTGTTGCCTGACACCTTTTCGCTGATAAATACTTGGAGGCGCGATTGTTCGTTTCATCTCCCATTTCTTCTTCTTTTTTCTTCATATTTTTCTCTGAAACTAGGTTCTCTTCACAGCTTCGAAGGATTCTGGGATTTGGCCATTTCTACTGTAAAAACTACTTCCTCTTTGCCTTTTCTGCTTGGTTCCTCGTTTTCTTCGTGTTTGTGGTGTTTTTTGGGGGGATTGAGCGAGAATTTGGGAAGTTTTTGGTTTGTTTTCTTTTTGAAAAGTTTTGCCCGAGTTTGGAGGTGCTGTGCTTTGGTTTTTAGAACAGGCTTGAATATTGGGTTTCTGGAAAAATTGTGGGTGATTGAGTGGGTTTGCCTGGTGTGCGAGGTTGCGTCCTCCTGCATGGTTTCCATATTCGCCTTTATGGAGTTTGGCGAGAACTCGTTTGACCTTTTTTGGGCTTATGCCCTTGAGATAGGGACCGAAGAATGACTTTCTAAGGAGTTGACCCTCATACATGGTGAACCTGGCAGCTCTTGCTCTTAGGCGGCGTGCTTTGTTTTTATCGGTTAGGAGCTCATTGTGTTCCAAATACTTTATTATCGGGGTCATCTAGGAGTTGGCTAGTTCGATGTCCATTGCTTCTTTGGGCGACTTGTTTGTTGGTTTTTCCTTCCAGCTGGCTGGCCATTGTAGGAATAAAAGAGGGATGAATGACTGGGAAGAACATTGAAGGGTTAAGCTGAGGTTAGCAATGGCATCAGCATGAGTATTCTCCACTCTTGGGACTTGGGCGATGGAAAATTCTTCGAATTCAGTCTGCAATTCTTTGACCAGGTTTAAATAGGTTGTCATCTTCGAGTCGCGGGCTTGGTGCCTTGTAGCTAGTTGACCACGAGTTAGGAGTCGGACTTTACCTCTAGCTTCTTTACTCTGATTTCTTTGGCTAGGGAGAGTCCAACGATGAGAGCCTCTTATTCAGCTTCGTTGTTGGTGCACTTGAATCCACATTGTATGGCCCGCTGAATGACGTCTCCCTCTGGTGTAGTTAGTACTAACCCGAGCCCACTTTCATTCACATTGCTTGAGCTATCCACTGAGCGAGTCCACTTTGATGGCGATCTGCTGTTCATACATAATAATTCTCTTTCTGTTTGGACAGTGGTGTTCGGGATGAAATCAACAATAAAGTCTACCAGTGCTTGAGACTTGATGGCAGTACGTGGCTGGAAAGATATGTCGAACTCACTAAGCTCTACCGTCCATTGCGTGAGTTGGCCTGATAGCTCTGGCTTGTGTAGTATCTTCTTGAGTGGGAAATAGGTGAGTACGACTATGGAATGGCACTAAAAGTATGGCCTGAGCTTCCTGGATGCATGGACGAGGGCGAGCGCCAGTTTCTCCAGCTGACTATATCATGTTTCTACGTCGAGGAGTGACTTACTTACATAGTACACCAGTAGTTGCTTTGTATTATCTTCCTGAACTAACACTGCTGAGATTGCTGTCTTTGAAACTGCCAGATAGGTGTAAAGCTTCTCCCCATCCACAGGCTTGGAAAGGAGCGGAGGGGAGGTTAGCTATTTCTTCAATTGTTGCAAGGCTTCCTCGCAGGAAGGGGTCCACTCAAACTTTTTAGATTTCTTGAGTGTATGGAAGAAGTGGTGGCACTTGTTAGCGGATCTGAAGATGAAGCGGCTCAAGGCGACTACTCGTCTTGCGAGGCGTTGCACGTCTTTGATGCAAGTTGGTGATGATATATTGAGGATTGCTCTGATCTGGTCGAGGTTGGCTTCTATCCCTCGCTGAGTTACCATGTATCCCAAGAATTTACCTGACGAGACACCGAATGAGCATTTGGCTGGATTCAGCTTCATGTTATACTTCTTTAGGACGGCGAACGCCTGGTTGAGGTGGTCGAGGTACTGCTCAGCCATCAGGGACTTGACGAGCATGTCATCGATGTAAACCTCCATGGTGTCCCCAAGGTGTTCGACAAACATTCTGTTGACTAACTGCTGATAGGTAGCCTCGACATTCTTGAAACCGAACGATATCACCTTATAACAGTAGGTCCCCTTCTCCGTGATGAAGGCTATTTTCTCCTGGTCATTGGGGTGCATCAAAATCTGGTTGTACCATGAGAAGACATCCATGAAACTTAAGAGCTTGTGGCCTGCAGTCGCATCGACCATCATGTCGATATGTAGGAGCGAGAAGGAGTCCTTAAGGCATGCTTTGTTTAAATCCGTGAAGTCAATGTAAACTCTCCACTTTCTATTCTTTTTTCTTTATGACCACAACATTTGCCAGCCAATCGGGGTAGTGGACCTCTCTGATCAGACCATTATTCAGTAACTTATTAATCTCCTTATTGACGATCCGGTTGCGCTCTGGTGCAAATTCCCTATGCCTCTACTTCACTTGGGGGTGATCCGGATCTACTTTGAGGTGGTGGACGATTGCTTTTGGGCTAACTCCTGTCATGTCAGCGTGGGACCAGGCGAAATAGTCCTGGTTTCATTTGAGAAATTATATTAGTTTCTCTCTTGTCTCGGGCCCGAGGCGAGAGCCTATATGGGTCTTTTTTTTCTGGGTCTTTCGGGTGTATTTGTACTTAATCGAACTCTTCCATAGATGGTTGATCTGACTCGGTCAGAGGGGTTGGATGAGACTGTAGTTACTATAAAGCTTGACCTTTGCTTTTGAAGGCGTTCTTGTAACAATCTCTGGAAGCCTTGGGATCGCCCTTGATTTCCCTTACTCCCTACTTTTTTGGAAACCTGATGGTTTGGTGGAAGGCGGATGGAACAGCTTGCATGTTGTGGATCCACGGTTGGCCCAAAATGACGTTGTATGGTGAAGGATAATCGATCACTAGAAAAACGGTTTGCTTGTTCACTCTGCTAGCATAAACAGGAAGAACGATTTCTCCGATGGTGTATTTCTGTTTGGAGCTGAACCCAAACAATATGGTTGGTTGTCTGTTGATGTTTATTTCTTCTAGACCCATGGCTTTCAATGCTTCAAGGAAGAGAATGTTTCCCGAGGACTCGCCATCTATGAATACTCTCTTGATCAGGATGTTGGTGATCTGGAAGGAGATGACTAGAGCGTCGTGATGAGGTGCGGCCAGGGTGATTGGCTTGTCATCTTCAAACTGAATTACCTGGTGGGAGTGTGATCGAGAGGACGGATGGATGGATTGGATTTCATGATGGTTGTTGGCTTTGACGTAGCGTTTGGTTGAGGAATAACTAACCCCACTGATCTTCGACCCTCATGAGATGATTGAGCAGAATCCTTTTGGCGTAGGTTCTTGTGGAGGCGGAGATGTTTCTTTCGTGCTTTTCTGGCTGATGTTATTATTCCCTTTATCTATCAATAGATCACGGAGATGTCCCCACTTCAGTAGTACGACAACTTCCAATCGCAGGGCAATGCAGTCAGCGATATTATGTCCATGGTCGCCGTGGAACTTGTACCACTTGGTCGTGTCCCTCCTTGCTTCGGCATTGAGCTTGCCCGACCACTTAACGCTAGATCCCATTCCTTTCATGATTGCCATGACCTGGGCTGGTTCGACGTTGAGGTTGTACTCTAGGACTCTGTATCGGCTTGATTCGGTTGGTCTGTTGTCGGTTCTAAGTGGCTGGTAGTCATATGGTTTTCTAACTTTGTTTAGATTGCGTGGAGGGGGTTGGCGACGGGGTTCAATCGATTTGAGCTTTGGCATTCTATCATTCCGCCTTGGGTCATACCTTCCATGACTCGCCCGATTCATCTCATCTTCCTCCCACCTTATTTGAATCACTGCTCTGGCCAAAACATCTTCCATCGTGGTGCAACCGAGCTTCGTCAGTTCTTTGTATAGTTCACCATCCGGGAGGAGACCCTTCCTGAAGGCGTCAACGGCTGTCTCGGGGTTGCAGGAGGGGATGGAGATTTTTTCTTTGTTGAATCTGCTGACGTACTCTCTCAGCGGCTCCCCCCTTTTTTGGTATACTCTGTACAGATCGGCCGATAGTTTCTCAAGTTTTTTATCGCTGGCGAATTGCTCAACGAAGGTGTCGGTGAGTTGTGCGAATGAGTTGATTGAACTGTTCGGGAGGTTAGTGTACCACTGAAGAGCCGGACCAAAAAGGCTTGAACTAAAACTCTTGCACATGCAGGCTTCCCTTAGCGTTCAGGGTATCGAGACGGTGAACATCGGCTGCTTGTATGAGGCTATGTGATCATCTGGGTCGGTTGTGCCGTCGTACGACTTCATGCAAGGGATAGTGAATTTATGGGGCATGTTGGTTGCATCCACGAAGGCCGAATTGGCATAACAGTAAAGCTTGCTCTTTTTTATAGGGATTGACATTCCTGGTATACGCCTCATCACTGCCTCTATATTGGCCAGTTTCTTGGCCAATATCTGTTCCATGGGAGAGGCGGATACCACTAGGTCATCCTGATTGACTTGGTTGGCCATAGGATTCGCACTCATTTTGTTGGGCCAATCCGCGCGGTATGGCCTGGTGGATCATTCCTTCGTGTATCGTTTGGCAGCCTAGATCCCTGTTCATTCCCTCCGGTTGGGTGACTCCCATTGTAACTAATCGGGTGTTTCGCCCTACATGAATGGTTAGGGGGATTATTTGGTACTCGCTCGGTCCTTTGGGATGGATGGACTCGAGCGGGATGGTGTGAAGTGGGTGGCCGTGATAATCCGTGGATTATACAGTTTTCATTAGACTTTTTAATCGGATTTCAGGTACTTTCTGGTGCATTTTGACCTGAATTGTTGCTTAATTATTTAGATTTCGTGTTTCAGGTTAGAATGGACATTTTGAGCAAATAAGGACAAAATTGAAAATTTTTTACTTAGAAGTTAACGGATCTCAGAAGTTAGTAGAGTTCTTAAGCAGGATAAAGCACGACAAGGCTTGTTCCAAAGGGAGAGCACTGAGAATCGAAAAATCAAGCGAAGATACAAGCAGAGTGGCAGTTCTGTAATTTCAGAACTTTTCAAGAAGCTTCGCTACGGCGAAGATTTGTACTTTGCCGCGGCGAAGTGAGCCAGTCACGCACCAGATTTGTTTGGTTCTTCGCCGTGGCAAAATTTCTTCTTCGCCGTGGTGACGGTCGTAAATTCCAGTTTTGTGAAACGCACAGTTTTACTTTGCGCGTGTTTTTCTTAGGATTTTGGGTGAGGTATAAAAGAAACACTTAGCCTTTTTGTCCAGGGTTGTCCAGGAAGTAGGTTTAGCAGCTTTTACATTTTCTTTGACTAAGCTTGGAGAGATTTAGCAATTAGAAAGGTGAAGATTCGATTTTGAACCAAGGGATTCATCATTTGGGGAGATTTCTTGTCCTTTCTCTTACTTTTCTTTATGTTGAACTTGAATATTATCGTTTTTCTTATTTGTAGTGTTAATTTAGCTATGAACTAACCCATTTTGGGTTAGGGTTTTGATTGTAATTCGGATTTTAATGGGTTAAGTTATTGATTGTTTTATGTTCATATGACTATGCTTTGATTGTATGTTTGCTCTGAGTTTAATGCTTTATGTGATGAACATGATGAGATTGAGAAATGAATCATGTTAGGCTTCTTGGGTAATTACCATTATAGTATTGGATGCTAGAGATAGATTCAAGAATTAATGAAATCATTGTAGGATTCTTATGCTTAATGAGTTTGGAATTGTTAACTTTCAAATTGTTGGGTGCGGAAAGTTAATAAGGAAGAATAGGAAAACATAGCCTGAGAAGGTATGTTTAACACCTTAGTGAGTTCGATTTACAACTAATGCATATGAATGTGAATGTAGTTTAATTTTTAGGTTTAACCCATAAAATCTGAATGAAGTCAAAACCCTACTCGTTTTACTTGAATTGATTACTATCCGTGTTTTTTATCTTGCATTCATAGTTAATTTTAGTTTAAAATTTATTGTTCAGTTTTAATTAGAAATAGCTCCCATCAATCCAAAGAAGTCGATTGCTCCAACTTGAGAACAGTAGGATATTTAGTGCTTAGCTAGCAGTCCTCGTGGGAACGATACTCACTCATCACTTTATTACTTGAGCGATTAGTATGCTTGCTACATATTGCATGTTGTAGGAAACACGCATCAGGCCGCTCGACCCGTGAGGATGAACCGAGCCGAGTGGAGTTTGTGTAGGGACGGTTGACTGAAGGTGAGGTAGGACGGCAAGGATGGGTGAATCTTGTTGTAGCGGGCTTTCTGTCACTTGGACGCCTTGATCTTGCGCCTGATGCGGATCAACCGAGAAGGGTTCTGTTGGCAGACCCCGTTCACACTGAATCAGGGCTGAATCGTCGACCAACGAGGAACATAGTTGACGCGACTGCTTATCTGAGAGGCTACATAGACGGAACTATGGTGCAGAACCGATTGGGTGGTACCTAACAAGGCAGAAGCTCAAGATCATAAAACTGACTTACCTTCTCTTTTAGAGATTGGTTTTGGGTCTGGATGGAGGCGTTTTTAGTTCGGATGGTAGTGTTCTTAGCTTCCAATGCTGCCACCTTGTTTGAGTGTTGTTGCATGAGGGCGGTCAGAGCCTCCAGTTTGGCCTCGAGGCCAGGATTAGTGTTATCAGAATTGTCAGCCATGGAGAGTTTCTTCACGTAGCAGGGTTTGTTGAGACGAATGATTGCTAGAGGCCCCATGGTGGGCGCCAAACTATAGACGTAAAAATCTACCTGTACGGAAAGAGGGTTTGATCCCGTGAGGTTGAGGCCACTAGCAATCTGCTGCACCTACTTAAGCAAGGAAAGTGAAGCGACGGAAAACACCAGGGTGGTGTTTGCCGTAGACACTCCGACGTCCAAGTCAACAAGGCTGAATGAGGCTAATTTAGTGAGGGCTAGGGAGAAGAAAGGTTACCAGAAGTCTAGTCGGGGACTGTGACTACGGTTGCAATGAGAAGTTCTCAAGAATAGGAACTTCAGGGTTTGAGGGTGTAATGGAATCTGTCCTTTGTGAGAGGGTTGACCTCTGTTTAAGTAGTGAGTGTATGGTTTTCGAGTCCTGGTGGGAATGGGAGTCCTCGTACTGGTAGTCTTCCCAAAGGGTGTAGCCTTTGGATCCCTTATCTCAGTAGGAAAGGGAATTCGAATGTGCCTCGGATACGGACATTGGAGGAGTTAGGATAGTAATTGACTTCTTTAGCAGAGTTCAAGTAGGAAAGTACTTCGTAGGCGACTGTGGGCTCCGAGTTAATCGTAAGCCCAATAGGTGTTCAAGGATCAGGAGTCTTGAGTCCAAATGGTGAGGAGCTGAAAAAGCATATTGAATGGGCCTCATCTACAGAACTCTGATTTGGGCTCTATTGGAGTTGGGCCCGAGCTTCCGGCTTGGATGAAGGTGTCTTCGTCTTTGGGCCTATTTGGGCTGAGGACATTTTTTGGCCCTAACAATTCGGTATGGGTTTTTGGGTTTGATTTTTTGGCGCACCCATAATAGTTTAGAATTTACGGCGAATTTTTAACAAGTAATATAATTTATCTTTCAACATAATAATAAATGATAAAACTTTAATAATTATTGTTAATTATTTTATTACATAAAATTACAATTTTCTTTTACGCATTTTAATGTTTAGAAAACGATTATTGTCAATACAGTTTAAAAAACCTATAAAAAAATCCTAATTAAAGTTAAACTAAATTATCAATAATTTAGAATATAACTCCTTAGATAATAAGGGATTTATCCTAATCCAAACCATAATTTATTGAGTTTTTAAAAAAAAAAATATTGGCCTTATAATATTTTTTACTTGTAATATAAAATCTCAAGTAAATTTCTATAATATACCCCTTATTTATTTATAATCAAACTATTTTTTTTTTTTCGTAATTGTTGTTTGAAGGAGATATTTGTTTAGGGGGGAGAAAATGACCATATTCAGGACAGTATAATTGGAGCAGTGGCATCGGATTTAAGATGGGTGAGGACTGCTACAACGAGGAAGAGGCGAGGAACTGTTGAGCGAAGTAAGGTTATTACGTATATGGAGGATGAGGGTAGTAAGGTCATTTAACCCTTCTCTATTAAATCTAATTTAGGGACAAAACAAACACAAGTTTCAATTTGTTCAATATTTTGGGACACTAAATGATGACTTTGTTCCATCTAAGAACACTTACTATTAATTGTAGTCACATTTAATCGGAAACTAGGCAAATCAATAATTGTACATTTGTACAAGTTATAAAGAAAATAAAAGCAAAATAGAGTCAACTAAAGTAATTTTATCCAATACGACACTTGCAAATGTCTAAGAATTTTAAAAATAAAATAAAGATTAAAAAAAAAAAAAAGCAAAAGTCATTTACTTTCCCTCTTGCTAGTCCACAGGGTCGACTATTGTTGATGTTTGATTTTGACACCAACGATTAACGCGTGCAAAGTGCTAAGCGGACTTAGAAATCACACGTGATAAGGAAACATAAAATGAAACAATGAATGAGAATCGATATTTAAAGTGATTCGGATGCTCAAAAGTGAATTCTACGTTTACTGCTATTGTATTAATAGATGAGTAAAATCAGGTTGCGTGAGGCGAACTGAGTTATAATCTAGAGAGAATACAAAGAGAGAGAGAGAGAGAGAGAGAGAGAGAGAGAGAATATAAGTTGTTTTAGACTAAGATTAGCTAATCCCGTAAATGAGAGGGATGTCCTCTATTTATAGTGGGAGAGTTCAAGGTAATGATTACAAGTCTGCAAGTGGATAGGTTTTGTGCAAATCATTCTTTGCATCTCATTGGTTATCTGCACGAGAAATATCTTCAAATTCCGTAAGGCTCGGGCAGGTGGATAATTCCTAACCACTCGCAAGGCTAGCACTCACATGCACTCACCTGCTACACTGACAAGAACTATACCTCTTCCATCACTGCGCGACGTGGTAGTGTCTGAATGACATAAAACCTTCTTGAACCCTGATTGGCTCTTGCTGACGAGTCCACGTCAGCCCTAACTTTTCAGGCATAACAACTATGTTAATCATAACTAATTCCTTAATCCCACATCTTTCCAACTCATACTTTTTTTTATATAAGAATATTTCCAAAAAAAAAAAAAATGCTTTACAACTATTTAAAACCTTATTTCCCATCTCTTATGCAAGAAGTACAAGATGTCCCAAAACCCTAAAGCTTCACCAAACCTCCCATGGATTCCCCGGCTCTTGATGACCTTCCTCGCCTTCCTCGTCGACCTCACTCGCCGCCCAAACATTACCGTCAACCGCCGTCTCTTCAACCTCTTCGACTTCAAAGCTCCAGCATCAAAAAAACCCAACAATGGCGTTGCAACTTCAGATATCAAAGTTGACCCCTCTCGCAATCTCTGGTTCCGCCTCTACACGCCTGAAACTCATGGTGGCGGGGGCGGTGCTTGCATGCCGGTTGTTCTCTACTTCCATGGTGGAGGTTTTTGCTACTTGGCTGCAAATTCATTTAGCTTTGATAGGTATTGCAGAAGGCTCGCCAGGGAGCTCCGTGCTGTTATAGTTTCAGTCAACTACCGCCTCGCCCCGGAGCATCGACATCTAGTCAAAGAGAAGATGGCGTTGCTGTGCTCAAGTTTATTGACGAAACAAATATTGAAAACCCCCCTGCTTATGCTAATCTCAAGCAATGTTTCATTGCTGGAGACAGTGCGGGAGGGAACTTGGCACATCAGGTAACACTTGGAGCCATTGAGAAAAAATTTCGGAAGCTGAAAATCGTTGGACTTATAGCGATTCATCCACTTTTAGGCGGAGAAGAAAGGACAGAGTCAGAAATTAGGCTTCAAAAATCTACATTAATGCCAATGCACCGTACTGATTGGATGTGGAAGGCGTTTCTGCCTCAAGGTTCAAATAGAGACCATCCAGCGACGAACATTTTCGGGCCAAATTCGGTTGATATTTCTGGGCTAATTTTTCCGGCGACGATGGTTGTTGTTGGAGGGTTTGATCCTTTGCAAGATTGGCAAAGGAGGTACTATGAAGGGTTGAAGAAAAGTGGAAAAGAAGCTTATTTGATTGAGTACCCTAATTGTGGTCACTCTTTCTATGTGCACACTCAGATTCCCGAGTCTTCTTTGTTGATTGAAGAGATGAAGAATTTTATAGGACTTCAATCTGCTTATCAATAAATGTTCTCCATGAAATTATATCTTTCCGGAACCAGGATTAAGTATCGGCAGGGCTGTAAACTTTTTTTTTTTTTAGTAAACCTAAAATAAAAAGTTATCACATATTCTGATAAGAAGAAAGTGCCTTATTAGGAAAGTATTGCTTGATATAATGAGATTTACTATATAGGAAGTATAATTTGTTTTTGAAAGGACGAAAAATGAAAACAATATTCACATAATAAATTGAATTTATAATAAATTATATTAAGAAAAAAAACAAAAATATTTATTGGGATCAAAAGATTTAGAAAAAAACTAATCAAAACATTCAAGATAATGTGTAATATCAAGAATTTAATTATAATAACAATTATAAGATTAAAATTTTATTTTTTCCCAGCATTTTCAGCCGACCATTTTCTGTGTACATTAATTTGATGAAGATGCTTTGTTATTTCGATACGAGATTCATTAAAGATTAGAAAACATTTAATGGAGAGGTAATGGAATGATTTTTTATTGTTTAAATTTTATTTATTTACTGCACATGGGTTAGTTTGAGTGTAACTTTAATCCATCTAAGAAAGCCAAGTGTCAATATAATTTTATTGAAAGTGTGAATAGTGGAAATAAAAAAACTCATTAAATAGTAAGATCAAAACTAAAGAATAATAAATATTTTTTTTTTGTTAGAATCTTCTTCAGATAAAATAGATTTCCTTCAAGTACGTTACTCAATTATATACTAATATTTAATTTTTAGAAATTAAAAAAATCTCGTGGACCGTTTCCTCACGTGAAGCCAACCAACTCTGCTCAAGTTTAGAACACTGCAGGCTTTTACTGACCTTCATGCTTAAGCGGTGCAAAGCACATAACAATGATGCAGCTCATTAGTTCAATCTTGAAGATTAAAAAAGCGAAGAAGAGAGAAAAAGGCAATATTAAAGAGTTTCAATGATGCAGACCCACAGGGTGAATAGTTGACGGTGTTAGAATGCCATGATCTTTGACCGGCACTCCAAAACGGTCTAACGAGCAAACTCATATTTTTGTAATGAGGGTGGACAGTTTTACCTTCACATTCGTTCGGAAGGTTTTTGAACGTTTCTATGTTTTTTTTAGGGGTGTTTTTGTAATTTTTTGGATGTTTTGGTAATTTTGTATGAATTGTTGAACTTACTTTTCCTTCGTTTTTTCATTAGGTTTTATGAGAGAACTATTTAAAGGCAGTTTCAGCTCTAAGAACACAGTTTTTGGCTTATTATATGTTAATGAAGTATTGAAAAACTAGAGAATTTTCAAATTATTTAGTATCTAAATCTTGATATAATTCGGCGGTGGTTTTTCGTATCACTTGTTGTCATTGGTTTCAGTCATCGCTTGATAGTTTCAGTATCATTCAATAAGGAACTTCGAAGTAAAGGTGGACAAATGAGGTACGATTCGGTTTTCTAACTGAACCAAACCATATTGTACCACAAATTTTGTAAAAAAGTCATACTATATGGGCCCGTTTGGATCGGGTTTAAATTTTTTAACAAGGGTAATATTTGTTTAATTTAGCAGACTACCGTGTTTGGCATTTTTGTAAAAAAATTTTACGGGAAAAAAAGATGACAAACAGTGTTCAAAGGGGGTTAAATTGCCGGGAATATTTGTACCTCATGGGGGGTTGTTATTAAAGCATTACCGGGTAATCATAATTTTTGTCCAATCTTGCCCCTAAACAGTATATTATGCAGACGAAAATATCCTTGGCTTGGTTAATAATTACAAAACACTCAATTTGTAAAATAACAAAAACACCCCCACCACCACAGTGCCAGATTCAGGCCACCACCACCGGAATCTGGTCGGAATCTGCCGTTACGACTCAGAGTGGTCAAATCTAGCCGTTTATTCACCGATCTGGCCAGATCTGGCCGTCGACAGCCGAAAAAGTCTAAATCTAGCCGTTAGATACAACCAAATAGTTGGCCATCGTTGACTGTCAATGACTGCCAAGAGTTGGCCGTCGTTAATCGTCAACGATGACCATTTTTTTGATCTGGCCTTTTCCGGCCAGATCCACCATAGATCTGGCCAGAAAAGGCCAGATCTGTGAATGAACGACCATTTTCGGTCGTTTTTAGGCCGTTGTGACAGATTCTGGCCACCACTGATGGTGGTTGTCAGAATCTAACAACTATGGGTGGGTGGGGTTGTTTTTGTTAATTTTTAAACTTTTCTTTTCTAGGGGTGTTTAATTAGGTTAATAAACTTAAGGTGTCTAAAAGTAATTAAAAAAATAGAATAGTATTTTCCAAAATAATTAAACAAAAAATTAATAATTAAACAAATAAGTATTTTGGGAATAGGATAAAGAATAAGGTTTCAAATAATAAAACAAACAAGCCCTTAATTATTTATATCTAATAATCATCTAAAGGGCATTTTAGTAAAAGGTATTTCAGGACATCTGTTATTACTATCAACCAAACACATTAATTATTGATACATCCCAATTGAACCAAGCATAATAATAATTTAAACCCGGTAATCTATAAGGTAATCTTTCTTTCTGGTAATCTTATTACTAAGATAAAAAAATAATATATGATCCAAACGCCCCCTATAAGTAATATAACTGAACCATACTGAACCAAAAAAATGAGTATGATACCGTTTGGTTTTTCAGTTTTTCAGTGGGGGCTTTTCACATTTATAGGTTTTTTTTTTTTTTTTCTTTTTGATAATCTTTTAGAAGGTTTTATAATATTTCTAGAGGATTTTGGTATTTTAGGAGGTATGTTAAAAGAAAAAAAAAAAAATTAAAAAAACAAAAAGATAATGGGTACGGTTGCGCGGTATTTTTGCCCACTCCTACTCAGAAGAGCATTTAGAGGCTAGGTGGAGATGAACAATTGAACATCCTTATTTATGAGTGGATACATTTAACTATTAACATTTTCAGGAAAGTTGTATTTTATCGGTAAATGTTTGAAACATGAATGTTATTGTTATTATAGAAAGTTAAAATACATTTCATAGTGGTTTTATATATTTTAAATTCCCAAAAATGTGTTATTGCTAAGCTCCCAGGTTGCTTCAAGATAAACTAAAGCATACTATGTGTGTACACTTTTGGTTGAGATACGTAGTTTGATCATGCATATAATACAGGTATATATGGAGGGTAGGTGAGCCGATGACCGTTTGAGCAGATTATTTAAAGCTACTAGATCGAGACAAGGACTGGATGTGCCAAAAGCATTCTAGTTAAAATAAACACTTCTAGATCATGTAAGGGAACCTCCATTGGATTTTAGATAATATTTTTGTTAAGATAGTATTAATAAATGTTTTTAAATTTATTAGAAAGAAAGAAAAAAAATTAAGAAAGAGGAAACTTTGAAAAGAAAATAAAATAAATTAGAAGATTAAATTTGTACAACTATGTGAGAGTTAAATATTGGGACCAGGTAACACATGCAAGTCTTGCCCAAAAGAACAATTAGGCTTCAAAAATCTACATTAATGCCAATGCACCGTACTGATTGGATGTGGAAGGCGTTTCTGCCTCAAGGTTCAAATAGAGACCATCCAGCGACGAACATTTTCGGGCCAAATTCGGTTGATATTTCTGGGCTAATTTTTCCGGCGACGATGGTTGTTGTTGGAGGGTTTGTTCCATTGCAAGATTGGCAAAGGAGGTACTATGAAGGGTTGAAGAAAAGTGGAAAAGAAGCTTATTTGATTGAGTACCCTAATTGTGGTCACTCTTTCTATGTTCACACTCAGATTCCCGAGTCTTCTTTGTTGATTGAAGAGATGAAGAATTTTATAGGACTTCAATCTGCTTATCAATGAATGTTCTCCGTGAAATTATACCTTTCCGGAACCAGGATTAAGTATCGGCAGGGCTGTCAACCTTTGTTATTTTTATTTTTTATTTTTTTTATTTTAGTAAACCTAAAATAAAAAGTTATCACATATTCTGATAAGAAGAAAGTGCCTTATTAGGAAAGTATTGCTTAATATAATGAGATTTACAATATAATAAGTATAATTTGTTTTTGAAAGGACGAAAAAGGAAAACAATATTCACATAATAAATTGAATTTATAATAAATTATATTAAGAAAAAAAAAACAAAAGTATTTATTGGGATCAAAAGATTTAGAAAAAAACTAATCAAAACATTCAAGATAATGTATAATATCAAGAATTTAATTATAATAATTATAAGATTAAAATTTTATTTTTTCCCAGCATTTTCAGCCGACCATTTTCTGTGTACATTAATTTGCTGAAGATGCTTTGTTGTTTCGATACGAGATTCATTAAAGATTAGAAAACATGTAATGGAATGATTTTTTATTGTTTAAAGGTTAGTTTGAGTGTAACTTATCATACTTAATGCAATTTATCATATTTAATTTTAAGAAATTAAAAAAATCTCGTGGACCGTTTCCTCACGTGAAGCCAACCAACTTTGCTCAAGTTTAGAAGCAATTGCAGGTGTTTACTGACCTTCATGCTTAAGCGGTGCAAAGCACATAACAATGATGCAGCTCATTAGTTCAATCTTGAAGATTGAAAAAGCGAAGAAGAGAGAGAAAAGGCAAATATTAAAAGAGTTTCAATGATGCAGACCCCACAGTGTGAATAGTATTGACGGTGTTAGAATGCCATGATCTTTGACCGGGCACTCCAAAAGGGTCTAACGAGCAAAACTCATATTTTTTTAATGAGGGTGGACAGTTTTTAGCCTTTCAGAGTCGTTCAGAAGGGTTTTTGAACGTTTCTATGTTTTTTAGGGGCGTTTTTGTAATTTTTGGATGTTTTGGTAAATTTCGTGATAATTGTTGAACTTACTTTTCCTTTGTTTTTTCATTAGGTTTTAGGAGAGAACTATTTAAAGGCTGTTGCAGCTCTAAGAACACAATTTTTGGCTTATTATATGTTAATGAAGTATTGAAAAACCAGAGAATTTTCAAATTATTTAGTATCTGAATCTTGATATAATTTGGTGGTGGTTTTTCATATCACTTCGTATCACTTGTTGTTATTGGCTTCAGTCATCGCTTGACTGTTTCGGCATCATTCAATAAGGAACTTCGAAGTAAAGGTGAACAAATGAGGCATGATTGGTTTTCTAACTGAACCAAACCATATCGTACCACAAATTTTGTAAAAAAGTCATACTATATAAGTAATATAACTGAACCATACGGAACCAAAAAAATGAGTATGATACCGTTTGGTTTTTCAGTTTTTCAGTGGGGGCTTTTGACATTTATAGGGGTTGTTTTTTTATAATATTTCTAGAGGATTTTGGTATTTTAGGAGGTATGTTAAAAAAAAAAAAAAAATTAAAAAACAAAAAGATAATGGGTACGGTTACGCGGTATTTTTGTCCACTCCTACTCAAAAGAGCATTCAGAGGTTAGGTGGAGATGAACAATTGAACATCTTTATTTATGAGTGGATACATTTAATTATTAACATTTTCAGGAAAGTTGTAATTTATCGGTAAATGTTTGAAACATGAATGTTATTGTTATTATAGAAAGTACAAATACATTTCATAGTGCTTTTATACAATTTAAATTCCCAAAAATGTGTTATTGCTAAGCTCCCAGGTTGCTTCAAGATAAACTAAAGCATACTATGTGTGTACACTTTTGGTTGAGATACGTAGTTTGATCATGCATATAATACAGGTATATATGGAGGGTAGGTGAGCCGATGACCGTTTGAGCAGATTATTTAAATCTACTAGATCGAGACAAGGACTGGATGTGCCAAAAGCATTCTAGTTAAAATAAACACTTCTAGATCATGTAAGGGAACCCCATTGGATTTTAGATAATATTTTTGTTAAGATAGTATTAATAAATGTTTTTAAATTTATTAGAAAGAAAGAAAAAAAATTAAGAAAGAGGAAACCTTGAAAAGAAAATAAAATAAATTAGAAGATTAAATTTGTACAACCATGTGAGAGTTAAATATTGGGACCAGGTAGCACATGCAAGTCTTGCCGAAAAGAACGAATGAAGTAGACATTAAAAAGAAGTTTTTATTAAAGAAGAGAAAGGAGGAAAAAAATTATAAGTGATGGTTCATTTGGGGTCAATCCATTGAGCCATATTGGGACCAGGTGGCACTAACTTGTTATCCTTCCACTGCCAAGAGCGGGAGGTTGTCGCTGCTCTGTGAAACCAGCCTCACGCAGTGCCCTCCACTCTAAGACACATGTGGTTCTAGCCTTCGCCGGAAACACATGGATCAACTCTTGGCTTGGAACGGGCAAGACATTAAACAGCCACGCCGGACACAACTCAATCGAATTGAGACAGTGTTCCATCACTTATTTGCCCCCACTTGGGTCACAAGCTCACGTTGTTGAGCTCGGCGATCTGTAATGTGTTGTAAGATGCTTATAAATTGGTAAAAATAAATGTTTGTTATCGATGTGGTATTCTAGATTCTTTTTTCTTTTTCTTAGTAATAAATAGTGGAAATATATGTTAGCTGAAACCAAACCGAACACAAAGAATTAATTTCGAAAATGATTCAAAAGAACCATTAAGATTGATATGTTTTAAGTATCTATCATATAAGAAGCTATTCCTTTCTATGTATTGCAAATATTTAATGAAAATCTCACTTTGATGTTACAATTCCAAGCATAGATCACAATATATGTAACTCATAAATTAAAAAATGAAAATAAAAAATTAAGAATCAATTAGAAAAATCAGTACCGTTATACCAATATAAAGTTGAGACACAAATAACATAAGCTAATGAGAAGATAATCATTTACTAAATCCACTAAAAATTCTGAACGAATAGATGAAATAAGCTAAGTATGTTCATTACGAGAGTACCAGCAGTAGTATCACAAGTTAAAATATATGCGTTAATATGTTAAATCAATCAATCAAACAATGATCAATCATATTATTTGTAACGATAAATAGAAAAAAAATCATGGTATAAATATTGATTTGTAACAAAACTGATATAGTATTTTTTTAATATTCTAGATTTTTCACAACCTTAAGTATATCTTATTTGAACATTTTTTTTAAAAGATTGTATCAATTGGATAAATACTTCTCAATTTAATTTATATAGAAAATATTTAAATCCTTTCAGCGTAACGGAGTTTCCTCGTTATTGGACAATTATAACAAATTTATATAGAAAAATATTAATTGTTTATTGATTACATAATTTTTTTTTTTTTTTATTTGATATTACAATCTCTATGAAGGCCAATAACACAAGAGCACCACCCTCAACATACTCGTGAAGGCCAAAGCAAAAAGGCCTATACAAGAGCACCACCCTTAATATACTCCGTGAAAGCCAAAGCAATCAGACCCAACATTGAGAACCTCCCGTTCCACAGCTCAGCATCCGACGTCATCAATCCTTCCGACACGGACTCCACGCTCACTCTCTTAAATAGAGGAACTAAAGATGCCAGTGAATCAGTGATAGTACAACGCTTGTACCTATGAACCATGTAAGCCCACCGTCGGACGGAATAATGCTAGTCTTGGTGAGGTGAAGAGATTGTCTCAACTGAACTCTTTACGCATACATATCCCGATCTGCAGACTATACAGCAAGACTTTATCCCTGAGAATTTAGATAAGTATGACGTACATATTGGAGATGCATGGGAGTGGTCTGATGACTATGAAACCTCGAGAACATTGAGACTCAAGTATAATGGAAGTCTTCATTTGAGGTATGAGGTTGAAATTTTGGTGAGAAAGCTAAATATCTCTATCTAGATCAGCTAGATGGTGTTAAGGATATACTTTGGGAACTTGACAGAGAAGGTTTCCCACAATTAAAGCATCTCTTTGTACAACAGAGTTTTGAAATTTTGAGATGCGTTTGGTTTATTATTTTGGATAGGATTTTAGGGATAGTATTGGATAATTGAATATAGGAGTATTACGAGGTAAAATTTAAAAATTTATAAAAAAACCCCATAAGTTTGCTAATTTAATAAATACCCCAACATGTAAAATGATAAAAATACCCCCACTATTTACAGTGCCAGATTCCGGCCACTACCGTCGAAATCTGGCCGAAAAATTGCGTTATGACATAGACCGGTCGGATTTATGTCATAACACGTTATTATGGCCTTTTTCGGCCAAATCCACCACGGATCTGGCCGAAAAATGCCAGATCTACGGCCTGCCGTGGCCGTCGACGGCCAGAAAAGGCCAAAACGACGGTCATCTTTGGCCGTCAACCACAGCCAAAGATATGGCCGTTGTTTTCGGTCAATAATGGCCATTTCTTTGGTCGTTGCTGACGGCCATATCTGGCCTTTTCCGGCCAGATCCACTGTGGATCTGGTTGGAAAATGTCAGATCAGTGAATTACCGTCCAATTCCGGTCGGTAATTCACCGTTGTGGCAGATTCTAGCTACCACCGATGGTGGTTGCCAGAATCTGGCAAGTATGGGTCACGGGGGTGTTTTTGTTAATCTTTAAACTTTTTTTCATGGGGTATTTAATGAAATTAATAACCTTTTGGGGTCTAAAAGTAATTAAAAAAATAAGATAATATTTTTGGAATAATGTGCCAAACATTATTTGGAAAATAGGATTGGAAATAATAATAATAAGCCAAACATGCCCTTGTATATTGTCAACTCAATGGGATGCACTCATAATGATTGCTTTCCAATCTTAGAATCATCGTTTCTTGTTAATTTAAGTAATATGGAGAAGATATGTTGTAGCCTAGTCAATGCGGAGTGTTTCAGCAAATTAACAGTCATAAAAGTAGAAAAGTGTGAGAGGTTGAGGTATCTCTTCTCATCCTCTATGGCTGGAAACATCTCTTAGATACAAGAAATCAAAGTAACTGATTGCAAGGAGCTAAAGGAGATCTTTGGTCAAGAAAGTGCAAACCATGTTAATGAAAACGAAAGGAATTGTAAGGTTGAGTTTAAACAATTGCTTTCCCTAGTACTACAATGCCTGCCACAATTCATAATTTTGGAGAAGGATATAAGTATTATATTATATTTTTTTATTTATTGGCCATAGATATTTATTTTAACAATCTTTGAGTTTCATTTTACAATTTCTTAAATTCTTAAAGATATGATTTCTCTTTTTTGTTTTGTCCATTTTTTCAATAGTAACTCTTGATTCTTTGTTTTAGCAAGCAGTATGACTTTTTTTTTTTTTTTTTTTAATGTTTTTACATAATAAACACATATTCACAATAAATATATTTAGAATGCTATTATCATATTATATGATAAATATATAATATGGTTCGGTTCGGTTTCTTAGGTCGAAGATCATTAACTCAAACCGATCTATTTAATTTTTTTTTTTTTTAATTTGATTTAGTTTTATATTTTAGTATCCAAACTCTGCTTGATTCGGTATGGGTTTTTGGGTTAAATTTTTTGGCCCACCCCTAATATTTTAGAATTCTTGGTTCTTATATATAGAGATAGATAATAAAAAAAAAAAAAAAAAAACAAACAAGAGACAAACATAAAGTTATAAAATAACAAAAACTTAAGTTTCAATATGAAAAACAAAAGTGATGGTCCATGTGGGCTCAACCCATTGAGCCATATTGAGACCCGTTGGCATCGGCTTGTTATCCTTCCACTGCCAAGATCGGGAACAAGTCGCTGCTTTGTGAAACCAGCCTCACGCAGTGCCCTCTAACTCTAGAGCCCATGTGGCTCTAGCCTTCGCAGGAGACTCATGGCTCAACTCTGGGCTTGGAATGGGCAAGCCAATAGAAAGCCAAACTGGACCCAACTCAATGACACTAAATGTTCCATCACTTATTTGCCCCCTCTTGGATCACAAGCTCACGTTGTCGAGCTCGGCGATTTGTGTTGTGTTGTGAGATGCTTATAAATTGTTGAAAATAGATGTTTGTTATCAACTTTTTTTTTTCTTTTTTCTTTTTCTTAAGATAAATAGTGGAAATATAAGGTTATAAGAAGATAATCATTTACTAAATCCATTAAAAGTTCTAAAACAAATAGATAAATTTTAAAAAATTATGAGATTTAACATTTAAATGACAGTCAACAATTAAATCACAATTTAGTATATACATGTCAATACAATAAATCAATCAATTAAATGACTATCAATCATATTATTTGTAAAGATATATAGAAAAAAATCATGACATAAATATTGATTTGCAACATGATTGATATAGTTTTTTTTTTTTTTTTTTGGTTAAATTCTGGATTTTTCATGTTAAATACATCTTATTTCAACGTACTTTTTAAAGAACTTACCAATCGGAAAAATATTGTTCATATATAAACAAACCCATTTAATTTGTATTATTGTTTTTACTCATAATTTAACATCTAACCAATTTAATTTGTATAGAAAAGATTTAAATCCTCTCAGCGTAACGGAGTTTTCTCATTATTTATGGTCATGAAAGTGTTTGTGAGTGGACTATTTATCCTCTATTCAACAATTATAACAAATTTAATTTTATAACGAAAAATATTAACTGTTTATTGAATACATAAATTTTTTTTTTGATATTACAATCTCTGTGAAGGCCTATACAATACAAGAGCGCCACCGTTAACATACTGCGTAAAGGCCAAAGCAAAAAGGCCTACACAAGAGCACCACCCTTAACATACTCCGTGAAGGCCAAAGCAATCAGACCCAACATTGCGAACCTCCCGTTCCACAGCTCAGCATCCGACGTCATCAAACCTTCTGACACGGACTCCACGGTCACTCCTTTGAATAGAGGAACTAGAGATGCCAGTGATAGTACAACGCTTGTACCTATGAACCATGTAAGCCCACCGTCTGATATTTGTGTAGACACATCCTGACCCTTAGCTACCTCTAGTGCCATTGCAGCTACAAAGCCTATCATAGCAAGCCTGCCGTTGATCCTCTCCGGAGCTGGCCCACTAAATGCGAACACGTCTGAAAACTTCGTGCTCACCTTTGCCTTCTGTTTTTCCTGCAGAGTTGAGAAGAAGGATTCAGAATTACTCTCAAACAAAACAAGATCTATAAATTAGAGTTCAAAGAAATAACAAAGCATGGTAATCATGTCATCATCACTAACCTCAGCCATGCAACGGACTTGTACGCCGGCATTTCTTCCTAGACGAGGCACGTACTTGACCGGGAAAAACTGGCTTACTCCACATGATCTGTTCGTAACACCGGACACTGCGTTTCCCAGGATAGATTGAGTAGCAACTGATAATGATGCAGCCATCTCAACACGCAGTGCTGAATGATCAAGTTCCCGACTCAACTGTTTATATCTACCACAATGAGAAGAAGTACTCTTAATCTTAGAAGAATTGAGCAAGAGTTGTGAATCTGTTTAGACAAATACCAGTGGATATTTATAGTAGAGGAGGTGTAAAGAGTGGTGGTGGATATTTTGGTTCCACGTCTTCTGGATATTTTCCTGGAAAGTGAGGTGGTTCACGTGGCTTCGGTTGACCAAACATGGTGGAGTTGTATGTCGTGGCTACCATATTTACTAGAAAAAATTGTCACTCACGAATTTTGAATTTTGAGGCCATTGGTGTTCTAGGTTTCCTGTAAGCACTACGGCCTTCTGGTGAGTAGTAGTGTTCCGTCTCATATGAAGCCACGTTCTGTTTTTTCTCTTAAGAATAAAATAGATACCGACACACTGGTTACTTCACGGAACCTGTTTGTTTCTAGTGGGTCTTTAGTAAGTAGCATACGCAGCTCTGTTTAAGCCGTCTCATATGAAGCCACGTTCTGTATTTTCTCTTAGCAATAAAATAGATACTGACACACTGATTACTTCATGGAGCCTGTTTGTTTCTAGTGGGTCATTAATTAGCAAGTAGCACGTCGGAGTTGTACACTTCTTCAGTACTAAAGGTGCACGTAGACATGTTTGGAGGTCTCGCTGTCCGGTCAATATGTCCCCCAGAGGCAGTTTAGACTTTTTATTCATGCATAATTATTGGAAGATTTGTTTAAGTTATTAATTTCTTATAAATTTTGAAATTAGGAATATAAATCTTTATAATATTATGTTTTAATCTTTTAAACTTAGTATATAAATACACTTTTTTCTTATAATAAGTGATAGGAATTATAAGACAAATTACTTTATTATAAATAAGAGAGGTGAGACAGTATTGAAATAATATTAACTTTGTTAGACGTAACTTGTTAATTGGGTGAATCAGAGTAAATACTTTTTCTTTCTTTTACTATTTGTGGTTTGTGTGTTTGCTATTTTGGTTTCGCATCATGTCTTTATTTTGTTCATAGCATACACAACTCTATTTTTTAAGCAATAAAAATATGTTTATCATGTCGTTGGGGTTTAAAGGATGAATATTAGAGCAAACGACTTGTTGCCACCCACAAATTAGTGAAATGACAAGTTTTCACCCTTGGCTTAATTTATTCCAGATTCCTACCCTCAAAGTGACACCGTTAGGTTTTTTTTTTTTTTTTTTAATAGTTAAAAGCTAAAATGGTATTTTATTATAATTTGAAAGGGTGGTCGTTGGGTAATTTGGTTGGGGCAATTAATCGAGCAGGTGGCAAGCGTGGGAGAGGTCAAGAGAAAGGGTGGTCAATGGCAGGGGAAAGCCATAAAAAGAACCCAAGTAATCAACAATCAATTCACCACAACCTAATCAAACTCCAATTCAACAACTTAAAAAAAAAATAAAAAAAATAAAAATAAAAACCTCCAATCAAACCTAATTTCAATTAAATTCGCAAAACCCTAAGGTGAGTGGCGGCGGTGAACGACAAGCAATTGTGGTCGAGAAGGTTGGGGGTTTTGAGGGGAGATGCCTGTGAGTGCAGGGCTGGTGTCATTTGGGGTTGAGGCCGCCAAAATCAGCCAAAATCTGGCTAGGGACAATCAAGCAACACGTAAAAAAACCCAACTATGGCCGATGTTTTCCAAGTGGGAATGGTGGTTTCGGCTGAGGAAAGGTTGGGTTTCTGATGTGGGAGGTTCAGGGAGGCAGGTGATGGTGGTTTTAGGTGAAAAAAGTCAGAACAATGGCGAAAAGGTCGACGGCTAGATTTCAAAATACAACACCAAAAACTTTTTAAAGGTTCAAGGGTAGTTTAGTAATAACACCTTCTGCACCTATGTAGAACTCCAAAGTCACTTACATTGTCACTTTAAGTGTGAGAATATAGAATAAATGAAACCAGAAGTGGAAACTTGCTATTTCACTAATCTTTGGGTGTGGGAACATGTCATTTGCTCTTAATATTTTTTTTTTGCTTTTCACACCCCTTACTAAGTTAGATTCAAACCATGCCTCTGGGGTTTAAAGGATTAATATTATTTTGCTATCTACACCCTTTACTGGGTTAGATTCAAATGCTAACAATCATTTTACCATAATTGAATTGGCAAAATGAGGAACCAACCAAAGATGTGGCCGTGAAACGACCATAGAAACAACCAAATCTAGCCGTTTTCGACCATAGATTTGGAAATGACCTTATTGGCGCACGACCAACTAGATCTCACCGGTTGTGTGCCATTATGACGATTGCCTCTGGCGGTCGGCAGTGGTCTTGGGTGACTAAGGGTATTTTGTTAACTTTTGAACTTTTTTGTGGCTGTGGTGTTTTAGCTAAATTCTCAAATATAAGGGGTTTGGGTAATAATTATTTGGTAGACATTTAATGGCAATTGTGTCCGAAATGGTATTTAATTAAAGGCAAAATAGGTATAAAAATCAAATTATCTTTGTAATCTTTTAATAACACCCCCTGGAGGGTAATCTGATTACCCCTTATGTTGCCAACAGTAAACACTATTTGCAATAAAAAATGCCCGTAATATTTTATTACTTGCAAACCAAATAAGGAAATTTTGAAAATTAAACGAAGATTACCTCCATAAGCTAATATGACCTCGAACCAAATGCACCCATAGTAGTACAAATTTTATCTTCTAATTTATTTTATTTCCTTTTCAAAGTTCTCTTTCTTTATTTTCTTCTTTCTGTCTAATAAATTTTATTTATCTATTAAAAAATTTCCTTTAAAAACTCTAATCCAATATAAAACAAGAATTTTACGAAGGCTATAACTCTAACCCAACATGTAACTTTCTTCATTTTCTAGTGTTTGATATAAAGTTTCATCATGAAAAATTCTTTGTGTTCAAAAAGAATACACGTTGTTTTGATTTTTTTTTTTTTTTTGCTTTCAAAAATGTTATCACTACAGCCAATATATACCTTTTTTTTTGTATTTTATTAAATTTTATTATAAAAATTCTATCACTGAAAAAATTTATAGTTTGTGTTTGTATTTTTTTTTTCTGAAATATTTTGGTTTTCTTTTTATTTTGTCAATTCTTTAGATCAATTCTCATTTGATATGTTTAAGGCAGAGGTATTTTGGCCTGATACCAACTTATCAACCAATAAGAAGGGAAAGTAAAATGCCTCCCCAAAGTGGTATCAAGAAGATTCCAAGTGTTTCTTCTATAAGAAGGGCACATGAAGAAGGAATGCGCCAATTTCAGAAATGGCTTGCGGACAAGGTAATCCAACCTCATTGTTTTTGTTATGAATCTAATATGGTTAATGCAATATTAACACATGATGGATTGATTCTGATCAACATCCACATTTCAAATTCCTTGCAGAGTTTGAAAACTAAGGAAGCCATGTGGAAGTGAGCAAAGCATCTTATCAGAAACAAGATGGGCTCGCATGTGGAAGCTGTAGGAACTTGCTATTATTTTATAGTATGGCTTTATTTAATGTTAGAAAAGACCTTTTATGTTCCAAGTTTTTCTAGAAACTTGATTTCAGTTTCAAGGCTTGTACCCTTTGGATATTCCTTTAATTTTTCAGATTCATCTTTCAACTTATTTTATAAATCTGATTGTGTTGGGAATGGTACTTTGTCTGATGGTCTTTACTGCATTAATTACAAAACAATGCCACTTATGATTCAATGCATGTTCACATTGGCACTAAAAAATGTGTTATTAATGAGGACTCCTCTAAATTATGGCACCGGAGATTAGGACATATCTCCATAGATAAATTAAAAGATTAGTAAATGAAGGAGTACTTTAATACTCTGGATTTTACTGATTTTAAGACTGGTGTGGACTGCATAAAGGGAAAGCACCACAAGTCAAGAAAGGTGCCAATAGAAGTTGGACATATTAGAGATCATACAACTGATATATGTAGTCCGACATGCTCACATGGTCAGAAATACTTCATCTCTTTTATGATGATTACTCACGATATATGTCTCTACATGCTCATAACAAGTACGAACATTAGATGCTTTTAAAATCTTTAATGCTGAAGTAGAGAAACAATGTGGTAAGCAAATTAAGATCATAAGATCAGATAGAGGTGGAGAATATTATGGTAGATCCAGAGATGGACAGCACCTGGACCATTTACAAAGTTTCTTCAAGATCACGGATTGTTGCCCAATACACCATGCCTGGTTCACCAAACTAGAATGGTGTAGCAGAGAAGAAACCGAACATTGTTGACATGGTGCGGAGTAGCTTAGCAGCTCCAATCTTCCTAAATCCTTGTGGGCTGAAGCACTTAAGACGCAGTGTATATATTGAACCGAGTTCCAACCAAGGCTTTCCTAAACACCATTTGAATTATGGAAAGGTTGGAAACCGAGTTTGCGACATATGCCGTTTGGGGATGCCCGTCTGAGGTGAGAATTTATAATCCACAAGAGAAGAAGCTGGCCCCCAGGACCATTACTGGGTATTTCATTGGATATGCTGAAAGGTCTAAAGGTTAACAGATTTTATTGTCCATCTCACAACACTAGGATTATGGAATCAAAAATGCAAAGTTTCTTGAAAATGACTTGATCAGTGGGGCGATTGATGCGTGTTTACTACAACATGCAAAACTACGAAGTGCACTAGTCCTCAAGTAATAGAGTGATGGGTAGGATATCGTTCCCACGAGGACTGGTAGCAAAGCACTAGTTCCCTAACGTTAACAAGTTGAAGCAACCGAAAATCTTGGATTTGTGGGCATTTTTGTAATTGAAAGAAAACAGAATAAAATCTAACAGAATTAATCCTTAAAAGGGCAAACAAATGAACACAAAGATTCAATTTAAGTAAAACGTGTAGGTTTTGACTTCGTTTGGATTATTTAGGGTTATACCTAAAAGTTGCACTATTTTCACATTCACATGCAGTGGTTGTAAATCGGATTCACTATTATGATAACATACCCTCTCGGCTATTTTTTCCTATTCATCATTATTAACATTCCGCACCCAACAATTTGAAGGTTAACAATTCTAAATCACGAAGCACAAGAATCCTAAATTGATTCATATTAATTCTTGAATCTATCTCTAGCATCCATACTATAATGGTTATTACCCTGAAGCTTAACATGATTATTCTCAATCTCATCATGTTCATCACATACAACAATTAATTTCAGAGTACACACAACCACAACTTATTCACATGAAAATGCAAAACATATATTCAACCCATTTCAAATCCAAACTACAATCAAAACCCTAACCCATGAAGATTGTTCATAGCTAACTTATCAGAATAAAAACGGGAATCAAAAGTAAACAGAATAGACATAATGAAACTGAGATGAAGGAATAGAATCTCCCCAAAAGACAAATCGTCTCTATTGCAATCTGAATGTCTCCTTCACAATCCGAAAAATACAAGCTTTTCTCTCTAAAATTGTAAAAGACGGCTGACCTTACTGCCAGAAGATCCCTCTAAAAAGTTCATGTTTTTCTTTTATACCTAGTCCTAAAAGCCAGTTCAAAACAAACACACACGAAACTGTGCGTTTACAAAACTTTAATTTTTGACTTTCGCCGCGCGCGACAAGAATTCTTCGCCGCGGCGAAGAATGAAAACCAAAATCAATTCGGCCTAACTTCGCCGCGGCGAAGACAATTTCTTCGCCGGGGCGAAGCTCCTTCACAAGTTCTGAAATTTACAGAACTGCCACTCGCTTGCCTCTTCGTCCGATTCTTCATTTTTGACTCTTCACCTTGGAAACAAGCTTCATCGCGCATTGTCCTACTCCGGAACTCTCTTATCTTCTGGATCCTTCAATTCTGAGTCAAAACTGCCAGTTTTTGCCTTTATTTGCTAAAAGAGTCCATTTTAAACCTGAAACACGAAAGTGAGAATTACGCACCAATTCAGGTAGAAATGCACTAAGAAGTAATTGAAATCCGACAAAGAGATCATAAATAAAACCTGTATAATTTACGGATTATCAGCGATCAAACCAGGAACATAGTTTCTGAGAATGATCATTAAAATCTCAACCTTCCACCTCAATTGATAATTGGTCATTATTTTTAGCACCCCTCAAGTACAACTGGTGTTGAACAACCAATCATTGAAGTTCCACAAGCTGCTGACAACATTCCATTAGATCAGGTAGTTCAAGAGTTGCCAAGAACTTTTGAACAACGAGTTGAACCACATACTTCTCCGAATATGATGGTACAACATTAAGAAGATCTACTAGACCAAGAGATCAGCAATTCCTAATGATTATGTTGTGTATCTGCAAAATCGGACTATAACATTGGAGCCGAAAATGATCCCGATTTCTTTTCACAAGCCATGAGTTTGCAAGAATCAGAATTAGGTACAATGCCATGAAGGAAGAGATGAATTCTATGAAGAGTAACGAAGTCTGGGATCTTGTTGAGTTGCCTAATGGTGTAAAAGCCATTGGATGTAATGGGTCTTTAAGACATAGAAGGACTCATGGGCAATATTGAGAGATACAAGGCAAGACTCTTTGTTAAGGGATTCACTCAGAAAGAAGGAATCGATTACACGGAGACTTTCTCTCCTGTATCTAAGAAAGATATTTGCGTGTATTTTGGCATTAGTAGCCCATTTTGACTTGAGTTGCAACAAATGGATGTGAAAACGGCATTTCTCATGGAGACCTAGAAGAGAAGGTTTATATGAACAACCTGAAGATTTTCCTCTAGTGATGGTGAGCACTTGGTTTGTAAGCTCAAGAAATCTATATACGGTCTAAAACAAGCATCCCGCCAATGGTATTTTAAATTCCATGGGGTAATTACTTCATTCGATTTTGTTGAAAACCCCATGGATCAATGTATATACCAGAAGGTTAGTGGGATAAGATATGCTTTCTTATTTTATATGTAGATGATATTTTGCTTGCAACCAATGATAAGGGTTTGCTGCATGAGGTGAAACAATTCCTCTCTAAGAATTTTGATATGAAGGATGGGGTGATGCATCTTATGTCATTGGCATTAAGATCCAAGAGACAGATTTCGAGGTATTTTGGGTCTGTCTCAAGAAACCTATATCATAAGTTTTAGAGAGATTTCGAATGAAAGATTGTTCACCAAGTGTGGCTCCCATTGTGAGGGCGATAAGTTCAATGAACCAATGCCCAAAAACGATTTTGAAAGGGAACAAATGAGAACATTCCATATACTTCTGCTATCGGAAGCCTGATTGTATGCTCAGGTCTGTACAAGGCCTGACATTGCATTTATTGTTGGAATGTTTGGATGATATCAAAGTAATCCAGGTTTAGACCACTGGAAGCTGCAAAGAAAGTGATAAGGTATCTTCAAGGACCAAAAACTACATGCTTTATAGATGACGGACAATCTGGAAGTAATCGGTTATTCAGATTCAGACTTTGCTAGCTATGTTGATTCAGTGCAAATCAATGTCAGGATATGTTTTCATAATGGCTGGTGGAGCTGTATCTTGGAGAAGTGTAAAGCAGTCCTTGACTGCTACTTCCACTATGGAAGCTGAGTTCGTTTCTTGTTTTGAGGCTACTTCACATGGTGTATGGTTAAAGAGTTTCATAGCTAGCCTTAAAATTATGGATTCCATTTCTAAACCATTGAGAATATACTACGTATTCAGCTGCTGTCTTTTATGCTAGAACAATAAAAGTGAAAGTCGAAGTAAACACATTGACATTAAGTACTTAGCCATAAGAGAGTGTATTAAGGAAAGAAAGTGGTCATTGAGCAGATAAGTACTGAATTGATGATCGCGTGATCCTTTGACCAAAGGCATGCCACCATTGAAATTCAAGGATCATGTAGAAGAAATGGGACTTCATTCCACTATGTAGTTGTATATATAATGTTGAATAAAACTCTTATTTACTGTGATGTTTTCTCAATTATGTGCACCTTAATTTCATTTGAGAAAATTCATCTGTAGGACCAAGAATAAACATAGGGTTTATTCATTAGTAAGGTTGTCATATATAAGTAAACTTGAGAATCAAATGCATTGTAATACATGGAAGATAATACTCGTTTATTTTGAGACTTGTCACCATGATTCAGTATTGTTTTCATTAAATAATGGTTAAAATGTGGACCAAGTGGGAGAATGTAAACTACGTTACTCATGTAACGTAATAACGTGTTTTCATCAGTTTTAAAGTTGATGGTCCACTTTTTTGTTCAGTTTTCAAATGCTTCATTTTCCAAGCGTTTGGGATTTATGGCAGCCATTAGCATGCCATTAAAGCTTGATGGAAGCTTGGTTATGTATATATTTTTGGTCCCTAAGCTCAAGAACTTGAATATACAGAAAATACACCATCAATAAGTGTCTTGAGAGCTTAAAAGATCCAAAATACTGCTCGTGAGTTTGTTCAATGGCTGGAGGTAATTCTTGATTCCTGGTTTATAGTTTAAGAATATTATATTCTTTGTATTTCTGTTTAGATTTTACAGATGAAATGTCTTACAGTTGGTATCAAGCCAATAATACCTCTGCCTTGATGTTTTGCAGAAGAAATTTTGAAGCTTTTTGTTCATGGCCGTTTGAAATTTTTTTTAAAAAATCAAAGTTTGTCTTTTAGTGTTTTTTCTAACGAAAATAATGATATAAATCATTAGGAAATTGGATTCTATCATTTTCTGGCTTTGAAACAATTATTTTAGAGTTTAAATAGTGGATTTCCACCCGGGTTTGGCTATTGGGTTGTTTTCGGGTCGTTATCCAATTACAGATCCGCTCAAGGTTGAAGATGACAGAATGACATGTCATTTTTCCTTCAGTTTTGAAACCGACATGTCGTTTTCTTGTCAATTAAAAAAAAAAAATTGGTTAGATTTGGCACTCTGGGACTTGAACCCGTGATCTCATGAAAAGAGATTTGCTACTGGGCCAACCAGGCCATTTTACGTTTCTGTCATGTAATTGGTAAAATAAATTTAACTGTTCTAATTCTGCTCATTTTAATTATGCCTATAATATTAATTGTGGTTTAATTAATGCATTTTTTTGGATAAGTTAAATTGGCAGAATCCTAAATTAATTATGCTCATATTTATCTTTCATGAATTGATTATATCTTTCTACTTGCAATTTTTGAATGAGTATATATGGGATAAAGGCATATATAAATGTTATGCATATATTATAGTTTTCACTATGCATATTTTATGCTTATGAGAATATTTTGTACATAATATACATATTGTATTTATTATGTAATTCGTAATATTAAGCTAGTCTTTATGGATTTAATGTCAGTGATCCATATAATTTTAATTAATTAGAGATAGCCACAGCATCTTTATAAATAAAATTATATATATGATTAATTAGGATCACATAAGAATATTAGCATTAATTGTAACTAATTATACTTATATAATAATTTTTTCCCACAGGATTTTTTATTATATTTATATTATTAATGGATAAAATATCAAGTTATTCTAATTTAACCCATAGGATAGAAATTTAGTAAATAATTTGATAGTTTATCATAAAGTTTAATCATAAGAATAAATAATCTGCTGAATTAGAAATTTAGCCCACAGCGCATTTTTTATGTCATTAGATTCATTTTAAGCATGATTTACATTGGTAATATGATATTTTGTTTAGGCCTCAGTTTTACATAAGCATGTACTCTATATTTTATGCAGTCGTACAACCTGCAAATTCTCTGATATTCGTTTTGATATCCTGAACTTGAGGGAATAACTAAAGGTCTGGAAGGAGAGAGTTCTTCTTATTTTTGGGGGGATGGACATAGACTAGGCTATTAGGAAAGACGAACCCCCAGCACTCACTGATACATTACTGGCAGTAGACATCACGCTTTTGAACGATGGGACGATCTAATCGTCTCAGCGTGAGTTTCATTAAGACTAGAATCCTACTAGTATCCGTGGTTCTATTGATCAGCATGAAAAGGTCAAAGACTTGCTAAAAGCCATTGATGATCAATTTGTCACTTCAGACAAGGCACTAGCAAGCACCTGATCATGAGCTCTCATCCCTAAGGCTCACCGATGTAGAGGTGTGCGCGAGCACATCATGCAAATGAGGGATATTGTGGCTCAATTGAAGAATCTCGAGGTTGAAATGTCAGATTCCTTCCTGGTGCACTAAATCTTGAACACCCTTCCGCATCATATGGACCCTTCAAATCTCGTACAACACACTAAGGATAAATGGTCAATTAATGAACTTATGACCATGTGTTGTTCAAGAGGAAGGGAACTGGTGATGGAACAAGAGAAAGTGCAATGCTTGCAACGCATGGAAAAGGAAAATATCAAACCAATAAGAAGGGAAAGGTAAAATGCCTCCCCAATGGTATCAAGAAAGATTCCAAGTGTTTTTCTATAAAAAGAAGGGACACATGAAGAAGGAATGCGCCAAATTTCAGAAATGCTTGCGGACAAAGGTATCCAACCTCATTTTTTGTTTATGAATCTAATATGGTTAATAAGTCATTAAATATTGGTCATTTGTAAGAGAAAGTTAAATATTATCTGGACCCTTGAAACTTTAAATTGACATATGACAAGATAAATATTAACACTTAAAATATCAAGGAGAAACAATGATATTTGTCACGTATCAACAAATAATATGGTAAGACTGCTCTATATAAATTTGTCCCAAAATTATCAATAATTAATGATTTGGCCAGATTATTATCATTCCCTTCTTCAAAAGAAGCACTAGCCTCATAATTACCAATTGTTCGAACTGATTAAAGTCACTCATTTAAATTATTCATCTACGTATGATAGGCAAGTTTTAACGATAAGATGGGAAGATCTCAAGATCAACTTCTTGATTTATAAATGAAGATCTGTTTTAAAGTAATTTAATTAATAATTAATTAATCAATCTTTTATTTAAAGAACCATTAGGATTGATATGTTAGTTAACTTTTGGTGAGAAGAGTCTATTTTATTATCTCCTAAATAATACACATATATACTGTTGGATAAAAATGATCTCCCATTAACTTGATGATGTGAGATACAAAAAACAACTCATTAGTCCAAAATAATAATACAATTAACATAGCTTTGGATGTTCCCAGTTTTTAGGATTAAAAAAGGGAAAATAAATTATTATTAAAAAAGAGAAGGAGGGGAAAAAAATAAAAAGTGATGGTTCATTTTGGTCAACCCATTGAGCCAAATTGAGACCAGGTGGCACTAGCTTGTTATCCTTCCACTGCTAAGAGCGGGAGGTTGTCGCTGCTTTGTGAAACCAGCAGCCAGTAAACAGCCACGCCGGAAACACATGGATCAACTCTTGGCTTGAACCAACTCAATTGAATTGAGCCAATGTTCCATCACTTATTTGCCCCCACTTGGGTCACAAGCTCACGTTGCTGAGCTCGGCGACTTGTGTTGTGTTGTGAGATGCTTATAAATTGGTAAAGATAAATGTTTGCTAACGATGTCGGATTCTAAAATTGAGATGATTTTTTTTTAATTATTATTATTATCAGGATTTATATAAATTGAATACCAGACTGGTAAACAGTGGAAAAACAGTTCCAATTATAATGGTTTGTTGCTCATTTTGCTGATTCAATTATGATGATTATCAGCGTTTCAATCTAACCTAGTGCAAAATAATATTAATCCTTTAAACCCCAATGGCATCATAAACAAATTTTTATGGCTTAAAACAGAGCTGCGTGTTATTGAGTATGTTGAATATATGTTTCAGGGTTGATTTTGTAAGCTTTTAGAAGTATGAAGAGATTGTTTTTGTAAATGTGTAAAGCAATATAAAAACGTCATCGTTTAGTGCTTATGTTTTTAGTATAACAGCTTTGTCGATTATATAAATCGATGTAACTACTTTTACACTTTAGAAAAAAAAAAAAAAGCATTCTCTCTCTTCTGTTTAGCTACTGTTTCCCTCTCTTAACTTGCGTGTTCAACTTTGCTTCTGGACCTTTCTTGATTTTTTTTCTGCAAAAACCTACATGGTATTAGAGCTTACGACCAACATCCATGGCTCAATCAAATCCTGAATCTTCAAACTCTATTTCAAAATCAGAAATCGAACAAACCTATGCCAGAGATGGCACAAATGTTGGTGTTCAGTTACCTACCATTTCTGTCAAGCTTGGAGAGAAGAATTACGATCACTGGTGCTCACAAATTCTCCTAGCTTTAGCATCTCATGACCTTGATGGCTTCATAATGGTGAGAATGTTTGTCCCCCTATGCTTGTTATTGAAAAATCTAATGATTCTGAAGAAATTGTAAAAAGGTCTAACCCTAAATATTTTAGCTAGAAAAGAGTAGATCAATGTCTAGTAAGTTGGTTCTTTTCTTCAATATCTGAAGGTATGTTCAAACATGTAGCAAAATGTGTGAGTTCATATGAGATCTGGAATACCTTGGAGTTACATTTTTAGTCTTTTTGGAAAGCTAGGACATTGCATTTAAGGAACCTATTACAAACTACCAAGAAAGACTCATTGAGCATCAACGAATATGTCCTAAAAATGAAGGAATTAGGAGATGAACTTGTAGCCAGTGGTGTTAGTCTAAATGATGAGGAGTTGTTGTTGTATATTCTAGATGGTCTTGGACCAGAATTTGATGCAGTAATAGCAAACTTGACTTACAATAGTAGCTCAGCTAGTATTCAGGAAGCTCAATTCATGTTTCATAAACATGAGATAAGGCTAGAAAGACAACAAAGAAGCCTAACCAGTTTTCGTGAACATATGACTTCTCCCTTGCTTGCTTCTAAACAAGATCCAAGTAACCCTCATACATCTACGTTTGCACCAAATACTCCATCTGAAGTCAAGCCTTCAATGTCAAACTATTCACCTCAAGGTTCAGGTTATGGTTTTCCTTCTAGTGCAAGTAGTAATACTCCTACAGGAGCTTATCTCACAGGGTTAACCTTTGGTTTTGCTAACAATAGTTTTAAAGGACAAAATTTTGGTAGACCCTACTATTCACCTAATAAACAACATTTCTTTGCTGGAGGACCTCAATTCAACAACAGTATAGTAAAAGGAAGAGGCAGGGGTAGAGGTTACTTCAAACTGAAACTATTATGTCATGGATGTGGAAAGACAGGACATTCTGCCATACAGTGTTATCATAGATTTGATCAAGAATATCAAGGCTTTTTTGCTTCTAACTACAATCATCCACCACAATCAAGTAACTACATTCCCTCAGTATCTTTATCAAACACTTTTACTGAAGGATCAGATACTCCATCTCAGGCTCTTCTTGCTGCAAATCTCAATTTCTCTGCTTATAATAATCTTTACATACCTACTACCTCCGTTGTCCCTTTTCATGATCACTCGGCTTCTGGATTTCCACAGATGGTTCTTAATTCTGCTGCACCCTATCCATTTGCACTAAATAGTCAATGTACCTCTGCACCTACTTATCATAGCACCACAGTTGGTACGCCTGGGAACTTTGCACCAAGAGGTCTTCAAAACACTCTAGTAAATTCAGCCCCCATTGTGCAAGCTATAGGTACTCCACAAACTCTAAGTGATCAGTCCCGGTACATGGACTCTGGTGCTTCAAATCACATGATAACTGATGGATCAAACTATTGGAATTCATGCATTTTGGACATGGAAATGGTGTAAAATGGATGAACAAGATGATGGATGCAAGGTAGAACACAAACATAACACATAAGCCCAAAAAATTTCAAGGTAAGGATAGAATATTACCTATCCTCTGTTATTTAACACTTGAATCTTTCTTTCTTGGAATCTTAGTTCTTCAAGTGAACTTGACGAACCTCAAAATGTGATCCACACAAGTCAAGGAAGAGAGAGTCGAGAGAGTGAGAGAGTGATTTTGTTTCAATTGATTCAATTATTTGAAAATGGTATAACACTTGGTTTATATACCATGGACACAAATTGTAATTTTAAATTGTCTTGGGAAGTCCTCAAACAATTTAAAATTAATCTTAGAAAAGAGCATTTATGTCAAGTCTTTGGTTTTATGGTTAATTCATAATTAGCCCAAATTTTAATCCCATTTAATATTCTAACTCTTTAGAATAAAGCCAATGCACTTTTGTCCCCATTATTAAATCCGATTTAATAATAATAGTTAATAAATCTTTATTACTCTTGGTTAGTGCTAGCTATCCAAGGTAATCATTTCTCACCAATATGTTAATTCGAATGCAACTGTTCACATCTGAACATCATTAGTCTTATTAATTATATGTATTACTCTCTCTCTCATTGAGCTTGGTTTTATGTGTGACCATTTTAGTTCACTATGATCTAGCCATGGGTCCAATATATGTTTTGTTATAACTCTTTATAATCGAAACTCCGACTAATTATGGTAGACGTCTAGCAATGTCCATAACCCCTAAACCACAATGAAGTGTAAACTTCAATGAACCTTTTCTAATCGTACGTATTGTGTAGTAAAATCACTCCATCATCTAATCCCAATTAAGAATGGTTCATGGTATGTCAAAACCCTTAACTTAATCTTTAATCGAATTGTCAATCGATACAAGGGAACTCGTCAACATGAAACTACTTTTCATCTGACATTCATTATACTCAGGCCAAAGATTTCCCTTTTCCAATGTTTATTGACATTCGTTTGGGAACTTGAGATTTGACTATTTTGAGTTAACAGATCCCATCTTAACCATCATTTGTCCTCGCACATGAATAACATATGACCAAACTGACTTATTACACAAGACATGACCAGTCTCGTGCTTATATACCATATGAACCATATGCATCCTATGTTGAATTCAACCGTGATGTCTCAGGTCTAAGGATCAGTGGTATACTAGCATGATCCTATGATGCATTATTGACCATGTCCATGTGATTCATCGTAATCTGTCATTTTCAATAAATAGTTCATAAACCATTTATCCATACTAATGTCTTAGTGACACACCTATTATAATCACCTATATTAATACCATCACATGATATTCAATGGAGACATTCAGCATGCCTACTATGCAATGTTATTGCCCAATTAACATTACTTGTATAGGGAATTCTTCGATGATCTGATTTTCTGAAGATCCTTGTCATCTGGATATTTCACATGCAATACTAATTACAATATAAATGAAACAATAAATAAACATGTGAAATAAGAATACTTTCTTTTATTCATAATACATTTACAAGATATAATATCCTTAAACTGACAACACGATTGGTTCCTAGGGCATACACTAACACAAACTTAGTGGTTAAGACTTCTTATCCTCCAAATTCTAAGGTGCAAGTTGGTAATGGAGAATCTCTTCCAATCATTCACACAGGTATGTTGTTAATTCCATCCTTTGATACTCATAAACTTATTCATCTTAGAGATATTCTCTNGCTCGTGAGTTTGTTTCAATGGCTGGAGGTAATTCTTGATTCCTGGTTTATAGTTTAAGAATATTATATTCTTTGTATTTCTGTTTAGATTTTACAGATGAAATGTCTTACAGTTGGTATCAGAGCCATATAATACCTCTGCCTTGATGTTTTGCAGAAGAAATTTTTGAAGCTTTTTGTTCATGGCCGTTTGAAATTTTTTTTAAAAATCAAAGTTTGTCTTTTAGTTGTTTTCTAACGAAAATAAATGATATAAATCATTAGGAAATTGGATTTCTATCATTTCTGGGCTTTGAAACAATTATTTTAGAGTTTAAATAGTGGATTTCCACCCGGGTTTGGCTATTGGGTTGTTTTCGGGTCGGGTATCCAATTACAGATCCGCTCAAAGGTTGAAGATGACTAGAGATGACATGTCATTTTTCCTTCAGTTTTGAAACCGACATGTCGTTTTCTTGTCAATTAAAAAAAAAAAAAATTGGTTAGATTTGGCACTCTGGGACTTGAACCCGTGATCTCATGAAAAGAGATTTGCTACTGGGCCAAACAGGCCATTTTACGTTTCTGTCATGTAATTGGTAAAATAAAATTTATACTGTTTCTAATTCTGCTCATTTTAATTATGCCTATAATATTAATTGTGGTTTAATTATATGCATTTTTTTGGATAAGTTAAATTGTGCAGAATCCTAAATTAATTATGCTCATATTTATCTTTCATGAATTGATTATATCTTTCTACTTGCAATTTTTGAATGAGTATATATGGATAAAGTCATTATATTAAATGTTATGCATAATATTATAGTTTTCACTATGCAATATTTTTATGCTTATGAGAATATTTTGTNTATGAAGCCACGTTCTGTTTTTTCTCTTAACAATAAAATAGATACCGACACACTGGTTACTTCACGGAACCTGTTTGTTTCTAGTGGGTCTTTAGTAAGTAGCATACGCAGCTCTGTTTTAAGCCGTCTCATATGTAATAGCTTTGATCGATGGGAAGTTGAAGGACGGAATACGCTAGTCTTGCAGAGTTGAAGAGATTGTCTCAACTAAACTCTTTACGCATACATATCCCGAATCTATAGATTATACAGCAGGACTTTATCCCTGAAAATTTAGATAAGTATGAAGTACATATTGGAGATGCATGGGAGTGGTCTGATGATTATGAAACCTCGAGAACATTGAGACTCAAGTATAATGGAAGTCTTCATTTGAGGTATGGGGTTGAAATTTTGGTGGAGAAAACTAAATATCTCTATCTAGATAAGCTAGATGGTGTTAAGGATATACTTTAGGAACTTGACAGAGAAGGTTTCCCACGATTAAAACGTCTCTCTGTACAAAATAGTTCTGAAATTTTGTATATTGTCAACTGAATGGGATGCACTCCTTCTAATGATGGCTTTCCAATCTTAGAATCATTGTTTTTTGTTAATCTAAGTAATGGAGAAGATATGTTTCAGCCTAGTCAATGCGAAGTCTTTCAGCAAATTAACAGTCATAAAAGTAGAAAAGTGTGAAGAGGTTGAGGCATCTTTTCTCATCCTCTATGGCCGAAAACATCTCTCAGATACAAGAAATCGAAGTAACTGATTGCAAGGAGCTAAAGGAGATTTTTGGTCAAGAAAGTGCAAACCATGTTGATGAAAACGAAAGGAATTGTAAGGTTGAGTTTAAACAATTGCATTCCCTAGTACTACAATGCCTGCCACTATTCATAATTTCTAGAGGAGGATATAAGTATTATATAATGCCTGCCACAATTAATAATTTCTAGAGGAGGATATAAGTATTATATTATATATTATTTTCTTTATTGGCCAGGGAGATTTATTTTAGCAATCTTTGAGTTTCATATTACAATTTTCTTAAATTCTTAAAGATATTCTCCTTTCCTCTTGTCCATTTTTTCAATAATAACTTTTGATTGTTTGTTTTAGGAAGGAGTATGATTCTTTTTTTTTGTTTTTTGTTTTTGAATGGTTTTACATAATAAACACATATAATAAGTTTATTCACAATAAATTTATTTAGAATGCTATTATCATATTATATGATAAATATATAATATGGTTCGGTTTCTCAGGTCAAAGATCATTAACTTAAACCAAGCTATTTATTTTTTTTTTTTTTAATTTGATTTAGTTTTATATTTTAGTATCCAAATTATACTGCTTGATTCGGTATGGGTTTTTGGGTTCAATTTTTTGGCGCACCCCTAACAGTTTAGAATTCTTGGCTCTTATATATAGAGATAAATAATTAAAAAAAAAAAAAAAAAAAAAAACCAAGAGACAAACATAAAGTTTTAAAATAACAAAAAACATAAGTTTCAATAGGAAAAACAAAAGTGATGGTCCATTTGGGATCAACCCATTGAGCCATACTGAGACCCGTTGGCATCGGCTTGTTATCCTTCCACTGCAAAGAGCGGGAAGTTGTCACTGCTCTGTGAAACCAGTCTCACGCAGTGCCCTCTAACTCTAGAACCCATGTGGCTCTAGTCTTCACACACATGGCTCAACTCTTGGCTTGGAATGGGCAAACCAATAGAAAGCCAAACCGGACCCAACTCAATGACACTGAGCCAATGTTCCATCACTTATTTGCCCCCACTTGGATCACAAGGTCACGGTGTCGAGCTCGGCGATTTGTGTTGTGCTGTGAGATGCTTATAAATTGTTGAAAATAGATGTTTGTTATCAACGTGGTATTCTAGATTTTTTCTTTTTCTTAAGATAAATAGTGGAAATATAAGGTTATAAGAAGATAACCATTTACAAAACCATTAAAAGTTCTAAAACAATAGATAAATTCTAAACAATATGAGATTTAACATTTAAATGACAATCAACATTTAATCACAATTAGAATATATGTCAATACGATAAACATCAATTAAATGATGATCAATCAATTATTTGTAAAGATATATAAAAAAAAATAGACATAAATATTGATTTGTAACATGATGATATAGTATTTTTTTTTGGTTAAATTCTAGATTTTTCATAACCTTAAAGACATCTTATTTGAACGTATTTTTAAAGACTTACTAATCGGAAAATATTGTTGGTATATAAACAAACCATTTTTAAGTTAAGGAAATAGTAATTTGTGTAGTATTTTTTTTACTCATATTTTAACATCTAACCTTTATATAATATTTCTCAATTTAATTTGTATAGAAAAGATTTAAATCATCTCAACGTAACGGAGTTTCCTCATTATTTATGGTTATGAAAGTGTTTGTGAGTGGACTATTTATCCTCTATTCAACAATTATAACAAATTTAATTTTATAACGAAAAATATTAACTGTTTATTGAATACATAAATTTTTTTTTGATATTACAATCTCTGTGAAGGCCTATACAATACAAGAGCGCCACCGTTAACATACTGCGTAAAGGCCAAAGCAAAAAGGCCTATACAAGAGCACCACCCTTAACATACTCCGTGAAGGCCAAAGCAATCAGACCCAACATTGCGAACCTCCCGTTCCACAGCTCAGCATCCGACGTCATCAAACCTTCTGACACGGACTCCACGCTCACTCCTTTGAATAGAGGAACTAGAGATGCTAGTGATAGTACAACGCTTGTACCTATGAACCATGTAAGCCCACCGTCTGATATTTGTGTAGACACATCCTGACCCTTAGCTACCTCTACTGCCATTGCAGCTACAAAGCCTATCATAGCAAGCCTGCCGTTGATCCTCTCCGGAGCTGGTCCACTAAATGCGAACACGTCTGAGAACTTCGTACTCACCTTTGCCTTCTGTTTTTCCTGCAGAGTTGAGAAGAAGGATTAAGAATTACTCTCAAACAAAACAAGATCTATAAATTAGAGTTCAAAGAAATAACAAAGCATGGTAATCAAGTCATCATCACTAACCTCAGCCATGCAACGGACTTGTACGCCGGCATTTCTTCCTAGACGAGGCACGTACTTGACCGGGAAAAACTGGCTTACTCCACATGATCTGTTCGTAACACCGGACACTGGGTTTCCCAGGATAGATTGAGTAGCAACTGAAAATGATGCAGCCATCTCACGACGCAATGCTGAACGATCAAGTTCCCGACTCAACTGTTTATATCTACCACAATGAGAAGGAGTACTCTTAATCTTAGAAGAATTGAGCAAGAGCTGTGAATCTGTTTAGACAAATACCAGTGGATATTTATAGTAGAGGAGGCGTAAAGAGTGGTGGTGGATATTTTGGTTCCACGTGTTCTGGATATTTTTCTGGAAAGTGAAGTGGTTCACGTGGCTTCGGTTGACCAAACATGGTGGAGTTGTATGTCGTGGCTACCATATTTACTAGAAAAAATTTTCACTCGCGAATTTGAATTTTGAGGCCATTGGTGTTCTTGGTTTCCTGTAAGCACTACGGCGTTCTGGTAAGTAGTAGTGTTCCGTCTCATATGAAGCCACGTTCTGTTTTTTCTCTTAACAATAAAATAGATACCGACACACTGGTTACTTCACGGAACCTGTTTGTTTCTAGTGGGTCTTTAGTAATTAGCATACGCAGCTCTGTTTAAGCCGTCTCATATGAAGCCACGTTCTGTATCTTCTCTTAGCAATAAAATAGATACTGACACACTGATTACTTCATGGAGCCCGTTTGTTTCTAGTGGGTCTTTAGTAAGTAGCACGTCGGAGTTGTCCACTTCTTCAGTACTAAAGGGGCACGTCGACATATTTGGAGGTCCCGCTGTCCGGTCAATGGGTGGAGACCCCACTCCTCGATGAGCAGGTAGGATTGTGGGGGCAATGTCCCCTAGCCCTTAGGCAGTTTGAACTTTTTTTTATGTATAACCGTTAAAATTAAAACTTTTTTTTTTTTAAGTTATTAATTTTTTATTGAATTTGAGCCTAGGAATATAAATTATTGTAATACTAAGTTTTAGTCTTTTAAATCTAGTATATAAATATATTTTTCTCTTATAATAAGTGATAGAAATCATAGGACAAATTATTTTATTGTAAACGAGAAAGGTGAGACAATATTGAAATAATATTAACTTTGTTAGATATAGTTTGTTAATTGGGTGAATCAGGGTAAATTGCACATACTTTTTCTTTCTTTTACTATTTGTGGTTTGTGTGTTTGCTATTTTGGTTTCATATCATATCTCTATTTCGTTCATAGCATACACAACCCTATTTTTTAAGCAATAAAAATATGTTTATCATGTCGTTGGGGTTTAAAGGATGAATATTAGAGCAAACGACTTGTTGCCACCCAAAATGTCATCTACATATATAAGTAGATACATTGTAACAGAATCTTGTTTATAGTAAAACAAACTCACATCAGAGACAGAGTTAACAAAACCCCATGCAAGTAAGACAGACTTTAGCTTATCAAACCAAGCTCTAGGAGCTTGTTTAAGGTCATATAAGGCTTTTTGTAATTTGCAAACCTGTTGTGGATGGTGCTGCTGTGGCTCAAATTCAGTATAGCCTTTAGGTGGTAACATAAAGACTGTTTCTGTCAATTCACCATTTAGAAAGACATTGTTCACATCCAGCTGCTGAATATCCCATCCTTGATGAACTGCTAAAGACAACATTACTCTGATTGTGGCTGCTTTGACCATTGGTGAGAACGTATCAAAGTAGTCTAGGCTAGGAGTTTGCTGAAAGCCTTTGGCTACCAGCCTAGCTTTATACTTCTGAAGGGTACCATCAGAGTTCAATTTTGTTTTAAAAACCCATTTGCTACCCACTACATTCATCCCTTCTTCATATGGAACCAGCTCCCATGTATTGTTGTGTAATAAGGCCTTGTATTCAGCTACCATGGCTTGTTTCCATTTAGGAATAAATAGAGCTTCAATAATAGACTTTGGTTCTGATAAGATAGTAGCTAAGGAGACCATAGCTGGATAGGCAGTATATCTCTTGATAGGTTTAGTACCAGTCTTTGATCTTGTTAACATGGGATGAGTGTTTAAAGTTGGGCTAGTGGAGCTACCAGCTACTATAGATTGATGAGAAGCAGGCAAAATGTTCACATGATGATCAGGTGATGTATGAGATAAATCTAAAGAAGTAACAGGTCCTGTTGGAGAGAATGAGTGAGTTGTAGGAGATAGGCTATGTGGAGGGGAGATAGTTGAGGATTCATTGACAGGGATGGTATTGAGTGATGTTCATGATATATTATGGAAATCAGCTAAAGGAATATCAATTTCATGAGGAAGAACAACTACTGGTGCTAGGGAATTTGGTGATTGTAGTGGATCTATTTGAGTAGGATCAACTGAAGTAGAACCAGGAGTACTGTCTAATCTCTTAAGGGAAACAAGCAAATGAGAGTATCTGACATTATAAACAGCAGCTATTGAATCCTTTGGAAGAGTCCAAGAGGTGATAGATGAGCTGGTGAGGGTATCATGAGATAAAGGCAGTTTTGAAGATGAAAACCTTGTTTTGAATGGAAAATCCACTTCATTAAACTTCACTTGCTTGACAATGTACACTTGACTAGATGAACTAAGACAAAGATATCCTTTGTGAGATAAGTTGTAGCCAAGGAATGCACATTTCTCAGTGTGAAAGGCTAATTTGTGCTTATTGTAGGGCCTGAGATAAGGGTAACAACTGCACCCAAATATTTTGAGATGGTCATAGTTAAGTTCTTTATTAAACAGAACAGCAAAGGATGACACAAACTCAAGAGCTGATGTAGGCAACCTGTTAAGAAGATAAGTGGCTGTACTGAATGTTGCCTACCAGTAGGCTAAAGGCATTCCAACATGAGCTAAGAGAGACAGTCCAAACTCTGTGATGGATCTGTGTTTTCTTTCCACCCTGCCATTTTACTGATGAAGATAGGGGCATGAATGTCTAAACTGTATGCCATGATCCTATAAATAACTAGTGAAAGCTCTAAATTCTCCTCCCGAGTTAGTCTGTAATGTTTTAATCTTGTGATTTAGTTGCTTTTCTATAAAGCAGTGAAACTGGACAAAGGCTATATAAGCCTCAGATTTGAGTTTCAAAGGGTAGATCCAGGAAAAACTACTGAAGTCATCAACAAAGATAATATAATACTTATATCCTTCTCTAGAAATTATGGGAGCTGGACCCCACAAATCTGAGTGAACCAGCTCTAGAGGTACAGTAGCTTTAGAAGAAGAAATAGGAAAATAACATTGTTGCAATTTCCCAAACTGACATGCCTCAAAAAGAAAGTTTTATTGCTTGTCAAGGACTTTCTTACATTCAACTTTTCTAAAACAGCATGAAGAGTTCTAACATTAGGATGCCTTAGTCTTGCATGCCATAATAGAGGTAAGTCCAAGCTTGCAGTCTTATTCAGCTCGTCATCAGAATTACAGATAGTATGAGGACTATGACCGACATTACTAAAATGAGTGACATGTTTATTCCTAACATTTTGTGAAGTTGAACCAATAGGTTCTGTTGATGAGGACAAGAAAGTTGCAGTAAAAGAGATAAGACAGTCTGAAATTGGATTTGTAAAATGAGAAAGATCAAGTTGATACAATCCATCCCTAATAGTGCCTTGAAGTAGAACAACTTTACTATTTTTGTCCTTTACCAAGCAATAATTAGCATGAAATTCCACAAAAACATTATTGTCTCTAGTAATTTGAGAGATGCTTAACAATTTTTTTTTGCAATTTGAACATAGAGAATATCTCTAAGATGAATAAGTTTATGAGTATCAAAGGATGGAATTAACAACATACCTGTGTGAATGATTGGAAGAGATTCTCCATTACCAACTTGCACCTTAGAATTTCCAAGATAAGAAGTCTTACCCACTCAGTTTGTGTTAGTGTATGCCATAGGAACCAATCGTGTTGTCGGTTTAAAGATATTATATCTTGTAAATGTATTATGAATAAAAGAAAATATTCTTATTTCACATGTTGATTTATTGCTTCATTTATATTATAATTAATATTGCATGTGAAATGTCCGGATGACACGGATCTTCAGAAGATCAGATCATCAAAGAATTCCCTACGCAAGTAATGTTAATTGGGCAATAACATTGCATAGTAGGTATGCTGAATGTCTCTATTGAATATCATGTGATGGTATTAATATGGGTGATTATAAGAGGTGTGTCACTAAGACATTAGCATGGATAAACGGTTAGTGAACTATTTATCGAAAATGACCGATTACGATGAATCACATGGACGTAGCTGAGCTACTATTGTAAGTCAAGTTTGCTATTACTGCATCATATTCTAGTCCAAGACCATCTAGAATATACAACAACTCCTCCTCATTTAGACTAACACCACTTGCTGCAAGTTCATCTCCTAATTCCTTCATTTTTAGGACATATTCGTTGATGCTCAATGAGTCTTTCTTGGTAGTTTGTAATAGGTTCCTTAAATGCAATGTCCTAGCTTTCGAAAAAGACTGAAAATATAACTCCAAGGTATTCCAGATCTCATATGAACTCACACATTTTGCTACATGTCTGAACAAACCTTCAGATATTGAAGAGAACAACCAACTTACTAGACATTGATCTACTCTTTTCCAACTAAAATACTTAGGGTTAGGCCTTTTTAAAATTTCTTCAAAATCATTAGATTTTTCAATAACAAGCATAGGGGGACAAACATTCTCACTTGTTATGAAGCCATCAAGGTCATGAGATGCTAAAGCTAGTAGAATTTGTGAGCGCCAGTGACCGTAATTTTTCTCTCCAAGCTTGACAAAAATGGTAGGTAACTGAACACCAACATTTGTGCCATCTCCGACACAGGTTTGTTTGATTTCTGATTTTGAAATAGAGTTTGAAGATTCAGGATTTGATTGAGCCATGGACGTTGGCCGTAAGCTCTAATACCATGTAGGTTTTTGCAGAAAAAAAATCAAGAAAGGTCCAGAAGCAAAGTTGAACACGCAAGTTAAGAGAGGGAAACAGTTGCTAAACATAACAGAGAGAATGCTTTTTTTTTTTTTTTTAAAGTGTAAAAGTAGTTACATCGATTTATATAATAGACAAAGCTGTTATACTAAAAACATAAGCACTAAACGATGACGTTTTTATATTGCTTTACATATTTACAAAAACAATCTCTTCATACTTCTAAAAGCTTACAAAATCAACCCTATAACATACATTCAACATACTCAATAATACGCAGCTCTGTTTTAAGCCAAAAAAAATTGTTTATGATGCCGTTGGGGTTTAAAGGATTAATATTATTTTGCACTAGGTTAGATTGAAAAGCTAATAATCATCATAATTGAATCAGCAAAATGAGCAACAAACCATTATAATTGGAACTGTTTTTCCACTGTTTGCCAGTCTGGTATTCAATTTATATAAATCCTGATAATAATAATAAAAAAAAAAAATCATATCAATTTTAGAATCCGACATCGTTAGCAAACATTTATCTTTACCAATTTATAAGCATCTCACAACACAACACAAATGGCCGAGCTCAGCAACGTGAGCTTGTGACCCCAGTGGGGGCAAATAAGTGATGGAACATTGGCTCAATTCAATTGAGTTGGTTCAAGCCAAGAGTTGATCCATGTGTTTCCGGCGTGGCTGTTTACTGGCTGCTGGTTTCACAAAGCAGCGACAACCTCCCGCTCTTAGCAGTGGAAGGATAACAAGCTAGTGCCACCTGGTCTCAATATGGCTCAATGGGTTGACCCAAAATGAACCATCACTTTTTATTTTTTTCCCCTCCTTTCTCTTTTTTTAATAATAATTTATTTTCCTCTTTTTTATTCATAAAAACTGGGATCATCCAAAAGCTATGTTAATTGTAGTATTATATTTGGACTAAATGAGTTGTTTTTGTATCTCACATCATCAAGTTAATGGGATGATCATTTTTATCCAACAGTATATATGTGTATTATTTAAGAGATAATAAAATAGACTCTTCCCACCAAAAGTTTAACTAAACATATCAATCCTAATGGTTCTTTAAATAAAAGATTGATTAATTAATTAATTAAATTACTTTAAAACATGATCTTCATTTATAAATCAAGAAGTTGATCTTGAGATCTTCCCATCTTATTGTTAAAACTTGCCTATGATACGTAGATGGAATAAATTCCTAAATGAGTGACTTTAATCAGTTCGAACAATTGGCAATTTATGAGGCTAGTGCTTCTTTTGAAGGAGGGAACGCATTAATAATCTGGCCAAATCATTTAATTTATGATACATTTTTGGGACAAAATTTTATATAGAACAGTCTTACCATATCATTTGTTGATAACGTGACAAATATCATTGTTTCTCCTTGATTTTTTAAGTTTTAATTATCTTATGTCATATGTCAATTTAAAGTTTCAAGGGTCCAGATTTAAAATTTAACTTTCTCTCACATAAATGACCAATATTTAATGACTTAAACACATCAAATGAGATATTTGATCTAAAGAATTGACAAAATAAAAAAGAAAACCAAAATATTTCAGAAAACAAAATACTTAAAACAAACTGTAACTTTTTTCAGTGACAGAATTTTTATAATAAAATTTAAATAAAATACAAAAAAGAAAAAAAGTATATATTGGCTGTAGTGATAACATTTTTGAAAGGAAAAAAAAAAAAATCAAAACAACGTGTATTCTTTTTGAGCAACAAAGAATTTTTATGATGAAATTTATATGAAACACTAGAAAATGAAGAAAGTTACATGTTGGGTTAGAGTTATAGCCTTCGTAAAATTCTTGTTTTATATTGGATTAGAGTTTTTAAAGGAAATTTTTTTAATAGATAAATAAAATTTATTAGACAGAAAGAAGAAAATAAAGAAAGAGAAAACTTTGAAAAGGAAATAAAATAAGTTAGAAGATAAAATTTGTACAACTATGGGTGCGTTTGGTTCGAGGTCATATTAGCTTATGGAGGTAATCTTCGTTTAATTTTCAAAATCCCCTTGTTTGGCTTGCAAGTAATAAAATATTACAGACATTTTTTTATTACAAATAGTGTTTATTGTTGGCAACATAAGGGGTAATCAGATCACCCCCCAGGGGGTGTTATTAAAAGATTACCGAGGTAATTTGATTCTTACACTTATTTTACCCTTAATTAAATACCATTTTAGACACAATTGCCTCAAATGTCTACTAAATAACTATTACCCAGACCTCCAACATTTGAGAATTTAGCTAAAACACCACAGCCACGAAAGGTTTAAAAGTTAACAAAATACCCCTAGCCACCCAAGACCATTGCCGGCTAGAGGTGGAATAAATGGGCCGAGTTAGGCGGGTCACCCCTAACCCAGCCCGCGGTCCGGGTTGAACCCGACCCGCCAGCAACCCCCGGGTGGGCCGGGTTGAGAAATGGCAACCCAGTGACTCGCGGGTTGCTGTTTTGTCCTTTCTAGAGAAAGGACCGCCAACCCGCGGGTTGGCTGTTGCACCAATGGCCAACCCCCCAGGTTGGCCGAAAAACAAATAAAAAAAAAATTATTTTGTTTTTTCCAATTACCCTTTTACCCTTGAAATATAGCCGTTGGAGGGGTCTTTTTCGTCATTTTCTTTTCCCCTTTTTTTCTATAAATTGGCCCTAAACTCTCATCTTTTCTCACGACTCAAATTCTCTCATTCTTTCATTTTCTCTAATCTCTAATCTCTCAATTATTCATTTATTCTCTTAATCTCTTTGTTATCAATTTGCTCTTATTTTAATTTTTATTAGTTTTTGCAATTTTCAATTCATATTTCCAATTTCCATATTCCAATTCTCTTTCTTTAATTTTTTTATTTCTTCTACATCAATTTTTTTTTCAACTACAATGGATAGATATTTCTCTCCCATCAATATCAATGATGAAGAAAACTACTATCTTAGTCCTAGTTCCGCTGATTTTACTAACATAAATGTAGGAGATTCAAATAGTCCCGCAGCTTTCCCAATCTCAGAATCCGATACACCTCAAAATATGCCCCCAATTCCTCTCCATACAGCTCCCGATGGTTCTAGAAGTCGTCCTCGTAATCGTCGTCCTCGTCGAACTTCATCTCAAGCTGAAGCAGGCTCATCAACTGCTGTTGAAAGCGATGATATGCACACATCAGACGTTTGGACGCATTTCGATAAGTTTTACGAGGTAGAAAATGGAGTTCAAGTGAAGAAAGTAAGATGCAAGTATTGTGGAAATGTTTATAAAGCCAATTAAAGTAATGGTACTAGTACTTTAAAAAGACATGCTAATAAACATATTGCTCAACATGGAAGTAGAGAAACCAATAAAACTCAAATAACTAATATGGGTACTACTTGGTGTTATAATTATGATGTATGTAGGGAATAATTAGCTTTATATATTGCTGTAATTGATCAACCTATTAATATGGCTGAAGATAATATTTTGAAAAATTTATTAAAAATCCATTTTTTCCAGATTTAAAGTTATTCTAAAACTGCAACTAAAATGATTTAATAAATTGTTTAAGAAAATGAAATTAGAATTAAAAATAAAATACATACTTGTCATTTAGTGTGGCTCTAACTGCCGATATTTGGAGTGGTAAACAAACAAGATTTATTTGTGTGACTAGTCATTATTTTGATAATGAGTAAATTAAATAAATCTTTATAGGATTTAGATTATGGATGTTGATCATAGTGGTCAACAAATTATAATAAAATTGTTAAGTTTTAGAAGATTATATATTATTAGTAAAGTGATAATTTACTTTAGATAATGCAAGTTCAATAGTAGAGTAATATTATTTTTCAAAGTAATTATCCTTATATAACAATTTGAAGTTTTTTCACCACAATTGTGCATGTCATGTTATTAATTTAATTGTGAAAAGTGGTATGAAAACAATTAAAGAAAATATTGATAGATTAGAATTGTTTAGCTTGATTACTGGTAGTAATAAAAAATGCTGATTTCAAGATGCTTGTATAAAATTAAATGCTCCTAGAACATTTGCATTAGACTGCCTGTTGATGGAATAGTACTTATTTAATGCTTGATTCATGTTTACCTTATGCTAATTTAATTAGTTATTTGTAGCAAATAATAAGGTCCTCATTATTTAGTGAAAATGATTGGCAAATAGCTAAAGTATTTTATTATTTTCTTAAAAATTTTTACTAATCCACTTTACAACTTTCTGGTGTGTATTATCTTACTAGTCCATTGGTAATACATATAATTGTAAAAATTTCAGAATTATTTACAAAAAAACAAAAACAATGAAATTTTAAAAGAACCAATAAAGGCAATGAAATTTTTTTTTTTTAAAATTTTTAAACCCATTCCTTTTCTTTATTGTTTAGGTGCCATTTTTTATCCTAGAATTAAACAAGAAGGTTTAGAAAATGGTTTAGAGACATTACTGGAAATTTACAAAACTTAGCATTTGTCAATCAAATAGGAGAGGTAAAAATTTATTGTAGAGATATTTTCCAATATGAAAACAGGTATGGAACTCGCAAAGACACAAATACAAAGGGAAGTTTCATCAGAAGAAACAAATGAGACTTCTACACCTGGAGTGCATTTAATAGGCCAAAGAGGAATCGAACCCGAAGCACAAGCGCAACCTCCTCTTCAGAGCACCAACGGCAATGTAACAACTCTATTCTCTCATATTCTTTTAAAATATGCATAGTAAAATACAAGTAATTAGCATAAAAAGTGGCCCAATTTTTCTTTTATTAAACATATACATTTTTTATACAAAAGTTGTATCATGTACAAAAACATCAAAAACAAGGTGGGCATTGTAGCCATTTCCCTTCGCTTGCCGATGCCCATCTGACTGTATCCTCACCTAGATCCTGCAAAAACATAGTAAACAACGGTGAGCACAACTAATACTCAGTAAGTAAATCCTCTACTCATCTATCCCCGTAACTCTCTCTCTAATTATTTCCTTACAATCTCATTTACTCTCTCTTATACTTCTCTCTATTTACTCTTTCTCTTAACTCTTTTTATAACTCTCTTTTGTAAGTCACGGCCTCATCTTACCAGAGACACGGCCGGACTCGCTCCCGCTCTCCGTGACTCTACTCATTCTATCCGATTGGACTCGGTTATGCATGGATTCAGAACCCTTGGCTATGTGAGCGTATAAACCTCTCTCGGGTATAGCCCTCATCCGCATGCACTCTCACGGGCTACACCACTTCTCTCTCTCTTACTCATGCCGCTCTCTCAATGCGGCGTACATGCGGGAATACTCTACCCATTACTCTCGGGTTCCCCATCGCACAACCTACTCTATTCTCTTTTTCTCTCTTTTCTCTTATAAGCTCACACTCAAAGTTCTCTACTCTTTTTCTACTCTTTCTCTAATGCATAATAATGCATATGGATGATTCATGCTCTTAATGCATTCATGAAAAGCACAAATGCAATGTTGCAACAAAGACAGTCATTCTGCACAGTCACACCAAGAAGGCATAACTTGAGTTATACACATCGGATTACTACGATTTTTTTCTCGTTTCAAAGCTTAGGACAGGGCTATAACGTTATTTTTTGGTCTAAACCCAGTTCAATCGTAAAATGCCCAAAATCACTCAGAAATTCACGACTGTGACAGGATAGTTTAGTAACAGTTTTCACTTAGGCATTTCATCAAGCAACTCATGTGCATATAAACACTCTACTATAATTACTACTCTACTTCATTCTCTAGCCATCCAAAATGGAGAAAACTCCCTCATATAATCATAATCCCTATCAAGAAAAGCACTTCCAAATAGGTTATACACATATCTCTCAAACTTCATCTCAATTTCCATTTCTCAATACACATTAAACACTTCTCATACATGAGGGTACCCAACAACCACCAATTAGCTACTTATCTCAACTCAATTCCCAACAAGGATATACTATTTTTAGACTGCATACATCTCTACTCAATCTCTAAATCTCTACTCAAAAGCTTATTCAAAACTCAACTTGGTTGGATTTACTTACCTTGTAATGGAGAGATTTCACTAACACTTTTCCTTTTCTTTGATAGCTTGTCTCTTCTCTACACCTTTAAACAATAAAACCCTAAGACTTCAATATATATATATAAGCAAAACTTCACATTTAAAGCAAAAATCCTTACCTTAGGGTGCTTTAGATTAAGTTTCTATCCCAAACTACTCAAAAAGCTCTCTAAAATTCTTGAAATATCTTGAAATATTGAAAAAAACAGTTGAGAGGAAGTGGTGAGAAGAAGTTGGAGGTGGAGAAGAAGAATGAAGGTTTTCTAGACCCGAACCCTTATTAACTCACAATTAACACATGTCTTCCCATTTTGCCCTTGCTCTTTCTTAGAAATTCCATCTATGTCCCTTAGTCAATTACAATAATGCCCTCATTTTTATTACATTCTCCATGAAATTTTATCTCTTTCCACTCTCCACAATTTCAACTAATTTTGAGTGAAAATACCATTTTACCCCTAATGAAAGTTTAAGGGATTTTCTTCATATTTTTCTCTAAATAACTTTAACAAAAATTCAACTAAGGGTCAACCAACCAATATTAACAATATATCAACCCAAATAAAAGCAAAACAATAAACATTCAAGCAATACACCATAACTTAGCTACGTACCTCAAGTGGGGCGTTACAGGCAACAACGAATCTACTGTCCACCATACAGTCACAGAGTAACGAGCTTCAACAATATTTGGGAACTCCTGAAATGTTACCAATAGATCCACAACAAAGAGCCAACTTTGATGTCTTGGAATATTGGAAAACCAGAAAATGTATTTTTCCGGTATTATCAAGACTTGCCTTGGATGTTTTTGCTGTTCTAGTCTCAACCGTCTCATCCGAACAAACATTTAGTGCAAGTGGAAGAATTTTAAATGAAAGGAGGACTAAACTTTCACCAAAAATGATTGAAGTCCTCACATGTCTTCGAGATTGGGAACGGTCGCGCCATCAAGGTCAATACGAGGTTGTCGACGATACTTTAATAGAATCATTTCAATTTTGTAATATAGATGATACGGATGAGGGAGGTCCTAGTCAACCCCAAAATTAGTTGTTTTGTAAATTGTAACTTGTAAATTAATTGTCAATTATTGCACTCTTTTTTCCTTACCAAGTTTTTGTCCCATTGGGTTTTTCTTGGTGAGGTTTTTAACGAGGCAATAATTATTGTAATTTCTTATTTTATTTTTTGATAAATAAATAAATTTAATTTTTCTTATATTACAATTTTAATGTATTAAAATTGAATTAATATTTGAAATGTTAACAAAAAAAAAAATTTAATTGAATTATTGATATTTGAAAAGAAGTTAACTAAAAACAATTACATTTATTCATTTATAAATTGTTAATTATTCATTTGAAAAGTTAATTAAACATTTAAAATAAAACAAAAAAAAAAAAAAAAAAAAAATCAAAAAGGGGGTTAACCCGGCCCGACCCGCAGCCTAACTCGACAGGTTAGGATTGGCGGGCCGGGTTAGGCTAGCCAACCCCCAAAATTGGCGGGCCTAACACATTGGCAGGCAGGTTAGGATCGACCTGCCAATTTGCGTAACCGCTGCGGGCCGGGTCGGGTTGGCTTACTTTTCCACCTCTACTGCCGGCCGCCAAAGGCAGTCGCCGTAATGGCACACGACCGGTGGGATCTAGTTGGTTGTGCACCAGTAAGGTCGTTTCTAGATCTATGGTCGGAAACGGCCAGATTTGGTTGTTTCTATGGTTGTTTCACGACCACATCTTTGGTTGGTTCCTCATTTTGCCGATTCAATTATGGTAAAATGATTGTTAGCATTTGAATCTAACCTAGTAAAGGGTGTAGAAAGCAAAATTGTTAGCATTTGAATCTAACCTAGTAAAGGGTGTAGAAAGCAAAATAATATTAATCCTTTAAACCACAAAGGCATGGTTTGAATCTAACTTAGTAAGGGGTGTGAAAAGAAAAAAAATATTAAGAGCAAACAACATGTTCCCACCCAAAGATTAGTGAAATGGCAAGTTTCCACTTCTAGTTTCATTTATTCTAAATTCTCACTCTTAAAGTGACACCGTAAGTGACTTTGGAGTTCTAACATAAGTGCAGAAGGTGTTATTACTAAACTACCCTTGAACCTTTAAAAAGTTTTTTGTGTTGTATTTTGAAATCTAGCCGTCGACCTTTTTGCCATTTTTCTGACTTTTTCCACCTAAAACCACCATCATCTACCTCCCTGAACCTCCCACACTAGAAACCCAACCTTTCCTCAGTCAAAACCAACCAGTCCCACCTGGAAAACATCAGCCATAGTTGGGTTTTTTAACGTGTTGCTTGACTGTCCCTAGCCAAATTTTGGCTGATTTCGGTGGTCTCAACCCCAAACAACACCAGCCCTGCACTCACAGGCATCTCCCCTCAAAACCCCCAACCTTCTTGACCACAATTGCTTGTTGTTCACCACCGCCATCCACCTTAGGGTTTTGCGAATTTAATTGAAATTAGGTTTGATTTTTTTTTTTTTTTTTAAAATTGTTGAATTGGAGTTTAATTAGGTTGTGGTGAATTGATTGTTGCTTGATTGGATTCTTTTTATGGCTTTTCCCCTGTCATTGACCACGCTTTCTCTTGACCTCTCCCACGCCTGCCACCTGCTCGATTAATTGCCCCAACCAAATTACCCAACGGCCACCCTTTCAAATTATAATAAAATACCATTTTAGCTTTTAACTATTAAAAAAACCTAACGGTGTCACTTTGAGGGTAGGAATCTGGAACAAATGAAGCTAAGGGTGAAAACTTGTCATTTCGCTAATTTGTGGGTGGCAACAAGTCGTTTGCTCTAATACTTATCCTTTAAAGCCCAACGGCATGATAAACATATTTTTATTGCTTAAAAAATGGAGTTGTGTATGCTATGAACGAAATAAAGATATCATGCGAAACCAAAATAATAAACATACAAACCACAAATAGTAAAAGAAAGTAGAAGTACGTGTAATTTACCCTGATTTATCCAATTAACAAGCTACGTCTGATAAAGTTAATCTTATTTTAATACTGTCTCACCTCTCTTGTTTACAATGAAGTAATTTATCCTATGATTCTTATCACTTATTATAAAAGAAAAACATATTTATATACTATGTTTAAAAAACTAAAATATAATATTACAAGAATTCATATTAATAAGCAATTAATAACTCAAATTTTTTTTTTCAGTGGTTATGCATGAAAAAAGTCGCTGCCTACGGGCTAGGGGTCGTTACCCCTGCGATCCTGGCTGCTCACCGGGGAGTAGGTCAGCGAGACCTCCAAATATGTCTATTTGTGCTGAAGTAGTCGAGTAGTCGACTACTCCAACGCGCTACTTACTAAAAACCCACTAGAAACAAACAGGCTCCATGAAGTAATCAGTGCGTCAGTATCTGTTTTATTGTTAAGAGAAAATACAGAACGTGGCTTCATATGAGACGGCTTAAAACAGAGCTGCGTATGCTACTTACTAAAGACCCACTAGAAACAAACAGGTTCCGTGAAGTAACCAGTGTGTCGGTATCTATTTTATCGCTAAGAGAAAAAACAGAACGTGGCTTCATATGAGACGGCACACTACTACTCACCACAAGGCCGTAGTGCTTACAGGAAACCTAGAACACCAATGGCTTCAAAATTCAAATTCGCGAGTGAAAATTTTTTCTAGTAAATATGGTAGCCACGGCATCCAACTCCACCATGTTTGGTCAACCGAAGCCACGTGAACCACTTCACTTTCCAGGAAAATATCCAGAAGACGTGGAACCAAAATATCCGCCACCACTCTTTACACCTCCTCTACTATAAATATCCACTGGTATTTGTCTAAACAGATTCACAGATCTTGCTCAATTCTTCTACGATTAAGAGTACTCCTTCTCATTGTGGTAGATATAAACAATTTAGTCGGGAACTTGATCATTCAGCATTGCGTCTTCAGATGGCTGCATCATTTTCATTTGCTACTCAATCTATCCTGGGAAATCCGGTGTCCGGTGTTACGAACAGATCATGTGGAGTAAGCCAGTTTTTCCCGATCAAGTACGTGCCTCGTCTAGGAAGAAATGCCGGCGTACAAGTCCGTTGCATGGCTGAGGTAGTGATGATGACTTGATTACCATGCTTTGTTATTTCTTTGAACTCTAATTTATAGATCTTGTTTTGTTTGAGAGTAATTCTTAATCCTTCTTCTCAACTCTGCAGGAAAAACAGAAGGCAAAGGTGAGCACGAAGTTCTCAGACGTGTTCGCATTTAGTGGGCCAGCTCCGGAGAGGATCAACGGCAGGCTTGCTATGATAGGCTTTGTAGCTGCAATGGCAGTAGAGGTAGCTAAGGAAATCACATGGTTACATGGTTCATAGGTACAAGCGTTGTACTATCACTGGCATCTCTAGTTCCTCTATTCAAATATCAGACGGTGGGCTTACATGGTTCATAGGTACAAGCGTTGTACTATCACTGGCATCTCTAGTTCCTCTATTCACAGGAGTGACCGTGGAGTCCGTGTCAGAAGGTTTGATGACGTCGGATGCTGAGCTGCGGAACGGGAGGTTCGCAATGTTGGGTCTGATTGCTTTGGCCTTCACGGAGTATGTTAAGGGTGGTGCTCTTGTATAGGCCTTTTTGCTTTGGCCTTTACGCAGTATGTTAACGGTGGCGCTCTTGTATTGTAATGTACAGGCCTTCACAGGGATTGTAATATCAAAAAAAATTTTATGTATTCAATTAACAGTTAATATTTTTCGTTATAAAATTAAATTTGTTATAATTGTTAAATAGAGGATAAATAGTCCACTTACAAACACTTTCATGACCATAAATAATTAGGAAACTCCGTTACGTTAAGAGGATTTAAATCTTTTCCATACAAATTAAATTGAAAAATATTATACAAAGGTTGGATGTTAAAATATGAGTAAAAAAACTAATACAACAAATTACTATTTTCCATTAACTTAAAAATGGGTTTGGTTATATACGAACAATATTCTTCCGATTGGTAAGATCTTTAAAAAATACGTTCAAATAAGATATATTTAAGGTTATGAAAAATCTAGAATTTAACCAAAAAAAATACTATATCAATCATCTTACAAATCAATATTTATGTTAAAATATGATTGATTGTCATTTAATTAATTGATTTGCCGTATTGACATATATATTCTAAATTGTGATTTAATTGTTGATTGTCATTTAAATGTTAGATCTCATAATTGTTTAGAATTTATCTATTTGTTTTAGAACTTTTAATGGATTTAGTAAATGGTTATCTTCTTATAACCTTATATTTCCACTATTTATCTTAAGAAAAAAAAAATCTAGAATGCCACGTTGATAACAAACATCTAGTTTCAACAATTTATAAGCATCTCACAACACAACACAATTCGCCGAGCTCGACAACGTGGGCTTGTGATCCAAGTGGGGGCAAATAAGTGATGGAACATTGGCTCAGTGTCATTGAGTTGGGTCCGGTTTGGCTTTCTATTGGCTTGCCCATTCCAAGCCAAGAGTTGAGCCATAAGTCTCCTGCGAAGGCTAGAGCCACATGGGTTCTAGAGTTAGAGGGCACTGCGTGAGGGTGGTTTCACAGAGCAGCGACTTCTTCCCGATCTTGGCAGTGGAAGGATAACAAGCCGATGCAACGGGTCTCAATATGGCTCCATGGGTTGATCCCACATGGACCATCACTTTTGTTTTTCATATTGAAACTTATGTTTTGTTATTTAAAACTTTATGTTTGTCTCTTGTTTGTTTGTTTTATTATTTATCTCTAATATAAGAACCAAGAATTCTAAACTATTAGGGGTGCGCCAAAAATTGAACCCAAAAACCCATACCGAATCAAGCAGAGTTTGGATACTAAATATAAAACTAAATCAAATTAAAAAAAAAAATTAAATAGATCGGTTTGAGTTAATGATCTTAACCTGAAAACCGAACCGAACCATATTATATATTTATCATATAATATGATAATAGCATTCAAATATATTTATTGTGAATAAACTTATATATGTGTTTATTATGTAAAAACATTCAAAAACAAAAAAAAAAAAAAAGTCAGTACTCCTTGCTAAAACAAACAATCAAGCGTTAAAATGGACAAAACAAAAATGAGAAATCATATCTTTAAGAATTTAAGAAATTGTAAAATGAAACTCAAAGATTGTTAAAATAAATCTCCATGACCAATAAATAAAATAAAATAATATAGTACTTATACCCTTCTCTAGAAATTAGAAATTATGAATTGTGGCAGGCATTGTTGTACTAGGGAATGCAATTGTTTAAACTCAACCTTACAATTCCTTTCGTTTTCATCAACATGGTTTGCACTTTCTTGACCAAAAATCTCATTTAGCTCCTTGCAATTAGTTACTTCGATGTCTTGTATCTGAGAGATGTTTCTGGCCATAGAGGATGAGAAGAGATACCTCAATCTTTCACACCTTTTTACTTTTATGACTATTAATTTGTTGAAAGACTTCACATTGACTAGGCTACAACATATCTTCTCCATATTACTTAGATTAAAAAAAAAAAAAATTATGTAATCAATAAACAATTAATATTTTTCTATATAAATTTGTTATAACTGTACAATAATGAGGAAATTCCGTTATGCTGAGAGGATTTAAATATTTTCTATATAAATTAAATTGAGAAGTATTATATGAAAGTTAATGTTAAATTATAAGTAAAAAAATATAATACAACAAATTACTATTTTCCTTAACTTAAAATTGGCTTGTTTGTACGAACAATATTTATCCAATTGATATGATCTTTAAAAAAAATGTTCAAATAAGATATACTTAAGGTTGTGAAAAATCTAGAATATTAAAAAAAAAAATACTGTATCAGTTATGTTAGAAATCAATATTTATGTCATGATTTTTTTTTTTTCTATTTATCGTTACAAATAATATGATTGATCATCATTTGATTGATTGATTTAACATATTGACGTATATATTTTAACTTGTGATACTATTGCTAGTACTCTCATAATGAACATAGTTAGCTTATTTCATCTATTCGTTCATAATTTTTAGTGGATTTAGTAAATGATTATCTTCTTATTAACTTATGTTATTTGTGTCTGAACTTTATATTGGTATAACGTTACTGGTTTTTCTAATTGATTCTTAATTTTTTATTTCCATTTTTTAATTTATGAGTTACATATATTGTGATCTATGCTTGGAATTGTAACATCAAAGTGAGATTTTCATTAAATATTTGCAATACATAGAAAGGAATAGCTTCTTATATGATTGATGCTTAAAACATATCAATCTTAATGGTTCTTTTGAATCATTTTCGAAATTAATTCTTTGTGTTCGGTTTGGTTTCAGCTAACATATATTTCCACTATTTATTACTAAGAAAAAGAAAAAAGAATCTAGAATACCACATTTCTAGTCAAGACCATCTAGAATATACAACAAATCCTCCTCATTTAGACTAACACACTTGCTGCAAGTTCATCTCCTAATTCCTTCATTTTTAGGACATATTCGTTGATGCTCAATGAGTCTTTCTTGGTAGTTTGTAATAGGTTCCTTAAATGCAATGTCCTAGCTTTCAAAAAGACTGAAAATGTAACTCCAAGGTATTCCAGATCTCATATGAACTCACACATTTTGCTACATGTTGAACAAACCTTCAGATATGAAGAGAACAACAACTTACTAGACATTGATCTACTCTTTTCAACTAAAATACTAGGGTTAGGCCTTTTACAAATTTCTTCAAAATCATTAGATTTTTCAATAACAAGCATAGGGGGACAACATTCTCATTATGAAGCCATCAAGGTCATGAGATGCTAAAGCTAGAGAATTTGTGAGCGCCAGTGACCGTAATTTTCTCTCCAAGCTTGACAAAAATGGTAGGTAAGAACACAACATTTGTGCCATCTCCGCACAGGTTTGTTTGATTTCTGTTTTGAAATAGAGTTTGAAGATTCAGGATTTGATTGAGCCATGGACGTTGGCGTAAGCTCTAATACCATGTGGTTTTTGCAGAAAAAAAATCAAGAAAGGTCCAGAAGCAAAGTTGAACACGCAAGTTAAGAGAGGGAAACAGTTGCTAAACAAACGAGAGAATGCTTTTTTTTTTTTTAAAGTGTAAAAGTGTTACATCGATTATATAATAGACAAAGCTGTTATACTAAAAACATAAGCACTAAACGATGACGTTTTTATATTGCTTTACACATTTACAAAAACAATCTCTTCATACTTCTAAAGCTTACAAATCAACCCTATAACATACATTCAACATACTCAATAATACGCAGCTCTGTTTAAGCCAAAAAAAATTGTTTATGATGCCGTTGGGGTTTAAAGGATTAATATTATTTTGCACTAGGTTAGATGAAAAGCTAAATCATCATAATTGAATCAGCAAAATGAGCAACAAACCATTATAATTGGAACGTTTTTCCACTGTTTGCCAGTCTGGTATTCAATATATAAATCCTGATAATAATAATAAAAAAAAAAATCATATCAATTTTAGAATCCGACATCGTTAGCAAACATTTATCTTTACCAATTATAAGCATCTCACAACAACACACAAATGGCCGAGCTCAGCAACGTGAGCTTGTGACCCAGTGGGGGCAAATAAGTGATGGAACATTGGCTCAATTCAATTGAGTTGGTTCAAGCCAAGAGTTGATCCATGTGTTTCCGGCGTGGCGTGTTACTGGCTGCTGGTTTCACAAAGCAGCGACAACCTCCCGCTCTTAGCAGTGGAAGGATAACAAGCTAGTGCCACCTGGTCTCATATGGCTCAAGGGTTGACCCAAAATGAACCATCACTTTTTATTTTTTTCCCCTCCTCTCTTTTTTTAATAATAATTATTTTCCTCTTTTTATTCAAAAAACTGGGATCATCCAAAAGCTATGTTAATTGTATATTATATTTGGACTAAATGAGTTGTTTTGTATCTACTCATCAAGTTAATGGGATGATCATTTTTATCCAACAGTATATAGTGTATTATTTAGAGATATAAAAATAGACTCTTCCACCAAAAGTTTAACTAAACATATCAATCCTAATGGTTCTTTAAATAAAAGATTGATTAATTAATTAATTAAATTACTTTAAAACATGATTTCATTTATAAATCAAGAAGTTGATCTTGAGATCTTCCCATCTTATTGTTAAAACTTGCCTATATACGTAGATGGAATAAATTCCTAAATGAGTGACTTTAATCAGTTGAACAATTGGCAATTTATGAGGCTAGTGCTTCTTTTGAAGAAGGAACGCATTAATAATCTGGCCAAATCATTTAATTTATGATACATTTTTGGGACAAAATTTATATAGAACAGTCTTACCATATCATTTGTTGATAACGTGACAATATCATTGTTTTCCTTGATTTTTAGTTTATTTTAATTATCTTATGTCATATGTCAATTAAAGTTTCAAGGGTCCAGATTAAAATTTAACTTTCTCTCACATAAATGACCAATATTAATGACTTAAACACATCAAATGAGATATTTGATCTAAAGAATTGACAAAAAAAAAGAAAAACCAAAATATTCAGAAAACAAAATACTTAAAACAACTGTAACTTTTTTCAGTGAACAGAATTTTTAAATAAAATTTAAATAAAATACAAAAGAAAAAAGTATATATTGGCTGTAGTGATAACATTTTTGAAAGGAAAAAAAAAAAATCAAAACAACGTGTATCTTTTTGAGCAACAAAGAATTTTTATGATGAAATTTATATGAAACACTAGAAAATGAAGAAAGTTACAGTTGGGTTAGAGTTATAGCCTTCGTAAAATTCTTGTTTTATATTGGATTAGAGTTTTTAAAGGAAATTTTTTTAATAGATAAATAAAATTTTTAGACAGAAAGAAGAAAATAAAGAAAGAGAAAACTTTGAAAAGGAATAAAATAAGTTAGAAGATAAAATTTGTACAACTATGGGTGCGTTTGGTTCGAGGTCATATTAGCTATGGAGGTAATCTTCGTTTAATTTTCAAATCCCCTTGTTTGGCTTGCAAGTAATAAAATATTACAGACATTTTTTTATTACAAATAGTGTTTATTGTTGGAACATAAGGGTAATCAGATCACCCCCAGGGGGTGTTATTAAAAGATTACCGAGGTAATTTGATTTCTTACACTTATTTACCCTTAATTAAATACCATTTAGACACAATTGCCTCAAATGTCTACTAATAACTATTACCCAGACCTCCAAATTTGAGAATTTAGCTAAAAACCACAGCCACGAAGGTTAAAAGTTAACAAAATACCCTAGCCACCCAAGACCATTGCGGCTAGAGGTGGAATAAATGGGCCGAGTTAGGCGGGTCACCCCTAACCCAGCCGCGGTCGGGTTGAACCCGACCCGCCAAACCCCCGGGTGGGCCGGGTTGAGAAATGGCAACCCAGTGACTGCGGGTTGCTGTTTTGTCCTTTCTAGAGAAGGACCGCCAACCCGCGGGTTGGCTGTTGCACCAATGGCCAACCCCCCAGGTTGGCCGAAAAACAAATAAAAAAAAAATTATTTTGTTTTTCCAATTACCCTTTTACCCTTGAAATATAGCCGTGGAGGGGTTTTTTCGTCATTTTCTTTTCCCCTTTTTTTCTATAAATTGGCCCTAAACTCTCATCTTTTCTCACGACTCAATTCTCTCATTCTTTCATTTTCTCTAATCTCTAATCTCTCAATATCATTTTATTCTTCTTACTCTTTGTTATCAATTTGCTCTATTTTAATTTTATTAGTTTTTGCAATTTTCAATTATATTTCCAATTTCCATATTCCAATTCTCTTTCTTTAATTTTTTATTTCTTCTACATCAATTTTTTTTTCAACTACAATGGATAGATATTTCTCTCCCATCAATATCAATGATGAAGAAAACTACTATATTAGTCCTAGTTCCGCTGATTTTACTAACATAATGTAGGAGATTCAAATAGTCCCGAGCTTTCCCAATCTCAGAATCCGATACACCTCAAATATGCCCCCAATTCCTCTCCATACAGCTCCCGATGGTTCTAGAAGTCGTCCTCGTAATCGTCGTCCGTCGAACTTCATCTCAAGCTGAAGCAGGCTCATCAATGCTGTTGAAAGCGATGATATGCACACATCAGACGTTTGGACGCATTTCGATAAGTTTTACGAGGTAGAAAATGGAGTTCAAGTGAAGAAAGTAAGATGCAAGTATTGGGGAAATGTTTTAAAGCCAATTAAAGTAATGGTACTAGTACTTTAAAAGACATGCTAATAACATATTGCTCAACATGGAAGTAGAGAAACCAATAAAACTCAAATAACTATATGGGTACTATTGGTGTTATAAATTATGATGATGTAGGAATAATTAGCTTTATATTTGCTGTAATTGATCAACCTATTAATATGGCTGAAGATAAATATTTTGAAAAATTTATTAAAAATTCATTTTTTCCAGGATTTAAAAGTTATTCTAAAACTGCAACTAGAAATGATTTAATAAATTGTTTAAGAAAATGAAATTAGAATTAAAAAATAAATACATACTTGTCATGTTAGTGTGGCTCTAACTGCGAATTTGGAGTGGTAAAACTAACAAGATTATATTTGTGTGACTAGTCATTATTTTGATAATGAATGTAAATTAAATAAATCTTATTAGGATTTAAATTAGGATGTTGATCATAGTGGTCAACAAATTTATAATAAAATTGTTGAAGTTTTAGAAGTTATGATATTATTAGTAAAGTGATAAGTTTAACTTAGATAATGCAAGTTCTAATAGTAGAGTTATTATTATTTTCAAAGTAATTATCCTTATATAACAATTTGAAGTTTTTTCACCAACATTGTGCATGTCATGTTATTAATTTAATTGTGAAAAGTGGTATGAAAACAATTAAAGAAAATATTGATAGAATTAGAGATTGTTTAGCTTGGATTACTGGTAGTAATAAAAGAAATGCTGAATTTCAAGATGCTTGTATAAAATTAAATATGTCTCCTAGAACATTTGCATTAGAATGCCTGTTAGATGGAATAGTACTTATTTAATGCTTGATTCATGTTTACCTTATGCTAATTTAATTAGTTATTTTGTAGCAAATAATAGAGGTCCTCATTATTTAGTAGAAAATGATTGGCAAATAGCTAAAGTATTTTATTATTTTCTTAAAAATTTTTACTAATCCACTTTAACCTTTCTGGGTGTATTATTCTGTCCATTGGTAATACATATAATTGTAAAAATTTCAGAATTATTTACAAAAAACAAAAACAATGAAATTTAAAAGAACCATAAAGGCAATGAAATTTTTTTTTTTTTAAAATATTTTAAACCCATTCCTTTTCTTTATTGTTTAGGTGCCATTTTTTATCCTAGAATTAAAAGAAGGTTTAGAAAATGGTTTAGAGACATTAACTGGAAATTTACAAAACTTAGCATTTGTCAATCAAATAGGAGAGGAAAAAATTGTATTGTAGAGATATATTTCAATATGAAAACAGGTATGGGAACTCGCAAAGACACGAAATACAAAGGGAAGTTTCATCAGAAGAAACAAATGAAGACTTCACACCTGGAGTGCATTAATAGGCCAAAGAGGAATCGAACCCGAAGCACAAGCGCACTCCTCTTCAGAAGACCAACGCAATGTAACAACTCTATTCTACTCATATTCTTTAAAATATGCATAGTAAAATACAAGTAATATAGCATAAAAAGTTGGGCCCAAATTTTTCTTTTATTAAACATATACATTTTTTATACAAAAAGTTGTATCATGTACAAAAACATCAAAACAAGGTGGGCAGTGTAGCCATTTCCCTTCGCTTGCCGATGCCCTCTGACTGATCCTCACCTAGATCCTGCAAAAACATAGTAAACAACGGGGTGAGCACAATAATACCGTAAGTAAATCCTCTACTCATCTATCCCCGTAACTCTCTCTCTAATTATTTCCTTACAATTCTCATTATCTCTCTTTTATACTTCTCTCTATTTACTCTTTCTCTTAACTCTTTTTACTAACTCTCTTTTGTAAGTCACGGCCTCATCTTACCAGAGACACGGCCGGGACTCGCTCCCGCTCTCCGTGACTTCTACTCATTCTATCCGATTGGACGGTTATGCATGGATTCAGAACCCTTGGCTATTGAGCGTAAAACTCTCTCTCGGTATAGCCCTCATCCGCATGCACTCTCACGGGCTACACCACTTCTCTCTCTCTTACTCATGCCGCTCTCTCAATGCGGCGTACATGCGGGAATACTCTACCCATTCATCTCGGGTTCCCCATCGCACAACCTACTCTATTCTCTTTTTCTCTCTTTCTCTAATAAGCTCACACTCAAAGTTCTCTACTCTTTTTCTACTCTTCTCTAATGCATAATTAATGCATATGGATGATTCATGCTCATTAATGCATTCATGAAAAGCACAAATGCAATGTTGCAACAAAGACAGTCATTCTGCACAGGTCACACTCAAGAAGGCATAACTTGAGTTATACACATCGGAACTACGATTTTTGTCTCGTTTCAAAGCTTAGAGACGGGCTATAACGTTTATGTTTTGGTCTAACCCAGTTCAATCGTAAAATGCCCAAAAATCACTCAGAAAGTCACGACTGTGACAGGATAGTTTAGTAACATGTTTTCACTTAGGCATTTCATCAAGCAACTATGTGCATATAAACACTCTACTATAATTACTACTCTACTTCATTCTCTAGCCATCCAAAATGGGAGAAAACTCCCTCATATAATCATAATCCCTATCAAGAAAAGCACTTCCAAATAGTTTACACAATATCTCTCAAACTTCATCTCAATTCCATTTCTCAATACACATTAAAACACTTCTCATACATGAAGTGTATCCAACACACACCAATTAGCTACTTATCTCACTCAATTCCTCAACAAGGATAATACATATTTATACATGCATACATCTCTACTCAATCTCTAAATCTCTACTCAAAGCTTATTCAAAACTCAACTGTTGGATTTACTTACCTTGTAATGGAGAGATTTCACTAACACTTTTCCTTTTCTTTGATAGCTTGTCTCTTCTCTAACCTTTAAACAATAAAACCCTAAGACTTCAATTATATATATAAGCAAAACTTCACATTTAAAGCAAAAATCCTTACCTTAGGGGCTTAGATTAAGTTTCTATCCCAAACTACTCAAAAAGCTCTCAAAATTCTTGAAATATCTTGAAATATTGAAAAAAACAGTTGAGAGGAAGTGGTGAGAAGAAGTTGGAGGTGGAGAAGAAGAATGAGGTTTTCTAGACCCGAACCCTTATTAACTCACAATTAACACATGTCTTCCCATTTTGCCCTTGCTCTTTCTTAGAAATTCCATCTATGTCCTTAGTCAATTACAATAATGCCCTCATTTATTACATTCTCCATGAAATTTTATCTCTTTCCACTCTCCACAATTTCAACTAATTTTGAGTGAAAATACAATCCTTTACCACCTAAGAAAGTTTAAGGGATTTTCTTCATATTTTTTCTCTAAATAACTTTAACAAAAATACAACTAAGGGTCAACCAACCAATATTAACAATATATCAACCCAATAAAGCAACATAAACATTCAAGCAATACACCATAACTTAGCTAGTACCTCAAGTGGGCGTTACAGGCAAAACGAATCTATGTCCACCATACAGTCACAGAGTAACGAGCTTCAACAATATTTGGGAACTCCTGAATGTTACCAATAGATCCACAACAAAGAGCCAACTTTGATGTCTTGGATATTGGAAAACCAGAAAATGTATTTTTCCGGTATTATCAAGACTTGCCTTGAATGTTTTTGCTATTCCAGTCTCAACCATCTCATCCAAACAAACATTTAGTGCAAGTGGAAGAATTTTAAATGAAAGGACTAAACTTTCACAAAAAATGATTGAAGTCCTCACATGTCTTCGAGATTGGGAACGGTCCGTGCCATTAAGATAATATGAGGTTCTCGACGAACTTAATAGAATCATTTCAATTTTAAATAGATGATCGGATGAGGGAGGGCCTAGTAACCCCAAAATTAGTTGTTTTGTAAATTGTAACTTGTAAATTAAGTCAATTATTGCACTCTTTTTTTCCTACCAAGTTTTTGTCCCAGTTGGTTTTTTTTGGTGAGGTTTTAACGAGGCAATATTATTGTAATTTCTTATTTTATTTTTTTGATAATAAATAATTTAATTTTTCTTATATTCAATTTTAATGTATTAAAATTGAATTAATATTGAAATGTTAACAAAAAAAAAATTTAATTGAATATTGATATTTGAAAAGAAGTTAACTAAAAACAATTACATTTATTCATTTTAAATTGTAATTATTATTTGAAAAGTTAATTAAACATTTAAACTTAAACAAAAAAAAAAAAAAAAAAAAAAATCAAAAAGGGGGTTAACCCGGCCCGACCCGCAGCCTAACTCGACAGGTTAGGATTGGCGGGCCGGGTTAGGCTAGCCAACCCCCAAAATTGGCGGGCCTAACAATTGGCAGGCAGGTTAGGATCGACTGCCAATTTGCGTAACCGCTGCGGGCGCGGTCGGGTTGGCTTACTTTTCCACCTCTACTGCCGGGCCAAAGGCAGTCGCCGTAATGGCACACGACCGTGTGGGACTAGTTGGTTGTGCACCAGTAAGGTCGTTTCTATCTATGGTCGGAAACGGCCAGATTTGGTGTGTTCTATGGTTGTTTCACGACCACATCTTTGGTTGGTTCCTCTTTTGCCGATTCAATTATGGTAAAATGATTGTTAGCATTTGAATCTAACCTAGTAAAGGGTGTAGAAAGCAAAATTGTAGCATTTGAATCTAACCTAGTAAAGGGTGTAGAAAGCAAAATAATATTAATCCTTTAAACCACAAAGGCATGGTTTGAATCTAACTTAGTAAGGGGTGTGAAAAGAAAAAAATATTAAGAGCAAACAACATGTCCCACCAAAGATTAGTGATGGCAAGTTTCCATTCTAGTTTCATTTATTCTAAATTCTCACTCTTAAAGTGACACGTAAGTGACTTTGGAGTTCTAACATAAGTGCAGAAGGTGTTATTACTAAACTACCCTTGAACTTTAAAAGTTTTTTGTGTTGTATTTTGAAATCTAGCGTCGACCTTTTTGCCATTTTTCTGACTTTCACCTAAAACCACCATCATCTACCTCCCTGAACCTCCCACACTAGAAACCCAACCTTTCCTCAGTCAAAACCAACCAGTCCCACCTGGAAAACATAGCCATAGTGGGTTTTTAACGTGTTGCTTGACTGTCCTAGCCAAATTTGGCTGATTTGGTGGTCTCAACCCCAAACAACACCAGCCCTGCACTCACAGGCATCTCCCCTCAAAACCCCCAACCTTCTTGACCACATGTTGTTGTTCACCACCGCCATCCACCTTAGGGTTTTGCGAATTAATTGAAATTAGGTTTGATTTTTTTTTTTTTTTTTAAATTGTTGAATTGGAGTTTAATTAGGTTTGGGTGAATGATTGTTGCTTGATGGATTCTTTTTATGGCTTTTCCCCTGTCATTGACCACGCTTTCTCTTGACCTCTCCCACGCCTGCACCTGCTCGATAATTGCCCCAACCAAATTACCCAACGGCCACCCTTTCAAATTATAATAAAATACCATTTTAGCTTTAACTATTAAAAAAACCTAACGTGTGTCACTTTGAGGTAGGAATCTGGAACAAATGAAGCTAAGGGTGAAAACTTGTCATTTCGCTAATTTGTGGGTGGCAACAAGTCGTTTGCTCTAATACTTATCCTTTAAAGCCCAACGGCATGATAAACATATTTTATTGCTTAAAAAATGGAGTTGTGTATGCTATGAACGAAATAAAGATATCATGCGAAACCAAAATAATAAAAATACAAACACAAATAGTAAAGAAAGTAGAAGTAGAGTAATGTATTTACCCTGATTATCCAATTAACAAGCTACGTCTGATAAAGTTAATTCTATTTAATACTGTTCACCTCTTGTTTACAATAGTAAGTAATTTATCCTATGATTCTTATCACTTATATAAAGAAAAAACATATTTATATATGTTTAAAAAACTAAAATATAATATTACAAGAATTCATATTAATAAGCAATTAATAACTCAAATTTTTTTTTCAGTGGTTATGCATGAAAAAAGTCGCTGCCTACGGGCTAGGGGTCGTTACCCCTGCGATCCTGGCTGCTCACCGGGAGTAGGTCAGCGAGACCTCAAATATGTCTATTTGTGCTGAAGTAGTCGAGTAGTCGACTACTCCAACGCGCTACTTACTAAAAACCCACTAGAAACAAACAGGCTCCATGAAGTAATCAGTGCGTCAGTATCTGTTTATTGTTAAGAGAAAATACAGAACGTGGCTTCATATGAGACGGCTTAAAACAGAGCTGCGTATGCTACTTACTAAAGACCCACTAGAAAAACAGGTTCCGTGAAGTAACCAGTGTGTCGGTATCTATTTTATCGCTAAGAGAAAAAACAGAACGTGGCTTCATATGAGACGGCACACTACTACTCACCACAAGGCCGTAGTGCTTAAGGAAACTAGAACACCAATGGCTTCAAAATAAATTCGCGAGTGAAAATTTTTTCTAGTAAATATGGTAGCCACGGCATCCAACTCCACCATTGGTCAACCGAAGCCACGTGAACCACTTCACTTTCCAGGAAAATATCCAGAAGAAGTGGAACCAAAATATCGCCACCACTCTTACACTCTCTACTATAAACCATGGTATTTGTCTAAACAGATCACAGATCTTGCTCAATTCTTCTACGATTAAGAGTACTCTTCTCATTGTGGTAGATATAAACAATTTAGTCGGGAAATTGATCATTCAGCATTGCGTCTTCAGATGGCTGCATCATTTTCATTTGCTACTCAATCTATCCTGGGAAATCCGGTGTCGGTGTTACGAACAGATCATGTGGAGTAAGCCAGTTTTCCCGATCAAGGACGTGCCGTCTAGGAAGAAATGCCGGCGTACAAGTCCGTTGCATGGCTGAGGTAGTGATGAGACTTGATTACATGCTTTGTTATTTCTTTGAACTCTAATTTATGATCTTGTTTGTTTGAGAGTAATTTAATCCTTTTCTCAACTCTGCAGGAAAAACAGAAGCAAAGGTGAGCACGAAGTTCTACGACGTGTTCGCATTTAGTGGGCCAGCTCCGGAGAGGATCAACGGCAGGCTTGCTATGATAGGCTTTGTAGCTGCAATGGCAGTAGAGGTAGCTAAGGAAATAACATGGTTACATGGTTCATAGGTACAAGCGTGTACTATCAGGCATTCTAGTTCCTCTATTCAATATCAGACGGTGGGCGTTACATGGTTTCATAGGGGACAAAGCGTGTACGTCAGTCTGTAATGTTTTAATCTTGTGATTTAGTTGCTTTTCTATAAAGCAGTGAAACTGGACAAAGGCTGTATAAGCCTCAGATTTGAGTTTCAAAGGGTAGATCCAGGTAAAACGACTGAAGTCATCAACAAAGATAATATAATACTTATATCCTTCTCTAGAAATTATGGGAGCTGGACCCCACAGATCTGAGTGAACCAGCTCTAGAGGTACAGTAGCTTTAGAAGCAGAAATAGGAAAATGATATTGTTGCAATTTCCCAAACTGACATGCCTCACAAAAGAAAGTTTTATTGCTTGTCAAGGACTTTCTTACATTCAACTTTTCTAAAACAGCATGAAGAGTTCTAACATTAGGATGCCCTAGTCTTGCATGCCATAATAGAGGTAAGTCCAAGCTTGCAGTCTTATTCAGCTCGTCATCAGAATTACAGATAGTATAAGGACTATGACTGACATTACTAAAATGAGTGACATGTTTATTCCTATCATTATGTGAAGCTGAACCAATAGGTTATGTTGATGAGGACAGGAAAGTTGCAGTAAAAGAGCTAAGACAGTCTGAAATTGTATTTGTAAAATGAGAAAGATCAAGCTAATACAATCCATCCTTAACAGTGCCTTAAGTAGAACAACTTTACTATTTTTGTCCTTTACCAAGCAATAATTAGCATGAAATTCCACAAAAACATTATTGTCTCTAGTAATTTGAGAGATGCTTAACAATTTTTTTGCAATTTGAGGAAGACAGAGAATATCTCTAAGATGAATAAGTTTATGAGTATCAAAGGATGGAATTAACAACATACCTGTGTGAATGATTGGAAAAGATTCTCCATTACTAACTTGCACCTTAGAATTTCCAGGATAAGAAGTCTTAACCACTAAGTTTGTGTTAGTGTATGCCCTAGGAACCAATCGTGTTGTCGGTTTAAGGATATTATATCTTGTAAATGTATTATGAATAAAAGAAAGTATTCTTATTTCACATGTTGATTTATTGTTTCATTTATATTGTAATTAATATTGCATGTGAAATATCCAGATGACAAGGATCTTCAGAAGATCAGATCATCGAAGAATTCCCTACGCAAGTAATGTTAATTGGGCAATAACATTGTATAGTAGGCATGCTGAATGTCTTCATTGAATATCATGTGATGGTATTAATATAGGTGATTATAAGAGGTGTGTCACTAAGACATTAGTATGGATAAACGGTTTGTGAACTATTTATCGAAAATGACCGATTACGATGACTCACATGGACATGGTCAATAATGCATCATAGGATCATGCTAGTATACCATTGATCCTTAGACCTGAGACATCATTGTTGAATTCAACATAGGATGCATATGGTTCATATAGTGTATAAGCACGAGACTAGTCATGTCTTGTGTAATAAGCCAGTTTGGTCATATGTTATTCATGTACGAGGACAAGTGATGGTCAAGATGGGATCCGTTAACTTAAAATAGTCAAATCTCGATTTTCCAAACGAATGTCAATAAACATTGGAAAAGGGAAATCTTTGGCCTGAGTATAATGAATGTCAGATGAAAGGTAGTTTCATGTTGACAATTCGATTAAAGATTAAGTTAAGGGTTTTGACATACCATGAACCATTCTTAATTGGGATTTGATGATGGAGTGATTTTACTACACGATACGTACGATTAGAAAATGTTCATTAAAGTTTACACTTCATTGTGGTTTAGGGGTTATGGACATTGCTAGACGTCTATCATAATTAGTGGGAGTTTCGATTATAAAGAGTTATAACAAAACATATATATTGGACCCATGGCTAGATCACAGTGAACTAAAATGGTCACACATAAAACCAAGCTCGATGAGAGATAGAGTAATACATATAATTAATAAGACTAATGATGTTCAGATGTGAACAGTTGCATTCGAATTAACGTATTGGTGAGAAATGATTATCCTTGGATAGCTAGCACTAACCAAGGGTAATAAAGATTTATTAACTATTATTATTGAATCGGATTTAATAATGGGGACAAAAGTGCATTGGCTTTATTCTAAAGAGTTAGAATATTAAATGGGATTAAAATTTGGGCTAATTATGAATTAACCATAAAACCAAAGACTTGACATAAATGCTCTTTTCTAAGATTAATTTTAAATTGTTTGAGGACTTCCCAAGACAATTTAAAATTACACTTTGTGCCCATGGTATATAAACCAAGTGTTATACCATTTTCAAATAATTGAATCAATTGAAACAAAATCACTCTCTCACTCCCTCGACTCTCTCTTCCTTGACTTGTGTGGATCACATTTTGAGGTTCTTCAAGTTCACTTGAAGAACTAAGATTCCAAGAAAGAAAGATTCAAGTGTTAAATAACAGAGGATAGGTAATATTCTATCCTTACCTTGAAATTTTTTGGGCTTATGTGTTATGTTTGTATTCTACCTTGCATCCATCATCTTGTTCATCCATTTTACACCATTTTCATGTCCAAAATGCATGAATCCCAATAGTTTGATCCATCAGTTATCATGTGATTTGAAGCACCAGAGCCCATGTACCAGGACTGATCACTTAGAGTTTGTGGAGTACCTATAGCTTGCACAATGGGGGCTGAATTTACTAGAGTATTTTGAAGACCTCTTGGTGCAAAGTTCCCAGGCGTATCAATTGTGGTGCTATGATAAGTAGGTGCAGAGGTACGTTGACTATTTAGTGCAAATGGATAGGGTGCAGCAGAATTAAGAACCATCTGTGGAAATCCAGAAGCTGAGTGATCATGAAAAGGGACAACAGAGGTATTAGGTATGTGAAGATTATTATAAGCAGAGAAATTGAGATTTGCAGCAAGAAGAGCCTGAGATGGAGTATCTGATCCTTCAGTAAAAGTGTTTGATAAAGATACTGAGGGAATGTAGTTACTTGACTGTGGTGGATGATTGTAATTAGAAGCAACAAAGCCTTGATATTCTTGATCAAATCTATGATAACACTGTATGGCAGAATGTCCTGTCTTTCCACATACATGACATAATAGTTTCAGTTTGAAGTAACCTCTACCCCTGCCTCTTCCTTTTACTATACTGTTGTTGAATTGAGGTCCTCCAGCAAAGAAATGTCGTGTATTAGGTGAATAGTAGGGTCTACCAAAATTTTGTCCTTTAAAACTATTGTTAGCAAAACCAAAGGTTAACCTTGTGGGATAAGCTCCTGTAGGAGTATTAGTACTTGCACTAGAAGGAAAACCATAACCTGAACCTTGAGATGAATAGTTTGACATTGAAGGCTAGACTTCAGATGGAGTATTTGGTGCAAACGTAGATGTATGAGGGTTACTTGGATCTTGTTTAGAAGCAAGCAAGGGAGAAGTCATATGTTCATGAAAACTGGTTAGGCTTCTTTGTTGTCTTTCTAGCCTTATCTCATGTTTATGAAACATGAATTGAGCTTCCTAGCTGAGCTACTATTGTAAGTCAAGTTTGCTATTACTGTATCATATTCTGGTCCAAGACCATCTAGAATATACAACAACAACTCCTCATCATTTAGACTAACACCACTGGCTACAAGTTCATCTCTTAATTCCTTTATTTTTAGGACATATTCGTTGATGCTCAATGAGTCTTTCTTGGTAGTTTGTAATAGGTTCCTTAAATGCAATGTCCTAGCTTTCGAAAAAGACTGAAAATGTAACTCCAAGGTATTCTAGATCTCATATGAACTCACACATTTTGCTACATGTTTGAACATACCTTCAGATATTGAAGAAAACAACCAACTTACTAGACATTGATCTACTCTTTTCTAACTAAAATACTTAGGGTTAGACCTTTTTACAATTTCTTCAGAATCATTAGATTTTTCAATAACAAGCATAGGGGGACAAACATTCTCACCGTTATGAAGCCATCAAGGTCATGAGATGCTAAAGCTAGGAGAATTTGTGAGCGCCAGTGATCGTAATTCTTCTCTCCAAGCTTGACAGAAATGGTAGGTAACTGAACACCAACAGATGTGCCATCTCCGGCATAGGTTTGTTTGATTTCTGATTTTGAAATAGAGTTTGAAGATTCAGGATTTGATTGAGCCATGGACGTTGGTCGTAAGCTCTAATACCATGTAGGTTTTTGCAAAAAAAAAAATCAAGAAAGGTCCAGAAGCAAAGTTGAATACGCAAGTTAAGAGAGGGAAACAGTAGCTAAACAGAAGAGAGAGAATGCTTTTTTTTTTTTTTTTTAAGTGTAAAAGTAGTTACATCGATTTATATAATAGACAAAGCTGTTATACTAAAAACATAAGCACTAAACGATGACGTTTTTATATTGCTTTACATATTTACAAAAACAATCTCTTCATACTTCTAAAAGCTTACAAAATCAACCCTGAAACATATATTCAACATACTCAATAATACGCAGCTCTGTTTTAAGCCATAAAAATTTGTTTATGATGCCGTTGGGGTTTAAAGGATTAATATTATTTTGCAGTAGGTTAGATTGAAACGCTGATAATCATCATAATTGAATCAGCAAAATGAGCAAGAAACCATTATAATTGGAACTGTTTTTCCACTGTTTACCAGTCTGGTATTCAATTTATATAAATCCTGATAATAATAATAATAATAATAAAAAAAAATCATCTCAATTTTAGAATCCGACATCGTTAGCAAACATTTATCTTTACCAATTTATAAGCATCTCAGAACACAACACAAATCGCCGAGCTCAGCAACGTGAGCTTGTGACCCAAGTGAGGGCAAATAAGTGATGGAACATTGGCTCAATTCAGTTGAGTTGGTTCAAGCCAAGAGTTGATCCATGTGTTTCCGGCGTGGCTGCTTACTAGCTGCTGGTTTCACAAAGCAGCGACAACCTCCCGCTCTTAGCAGTGGAAGGATAACAAGCTAGTGCCACCTGGTCTCAATATGGCTCAATGGGTTGACCCAAAATGAACCATCACTTTTTATTTTATTTCCCCTCCTTTCACTTTTTTTTAATAATAATTTATTTTCCTCTTTTTTATTCGTAAAAACTGGGATCATCCAAAAGCTATGTTAATTGTAGTATTATATTTGGACTAAATGAGTTGTTTTTGTATCTCACATCATCAAGTTAATGGGATGATCATTTTTATCCAACAGTATATATGTGTATTATTTAAGAGATAATAAAATAGACTCTTCCCACCAAAAGTTAACTAAACATATCAATCCTAATGGTTCTTTAAATAAAAGATTGATTAATTAATTAATTAAATTACTTTAAAACATGGTATTCATTTATAAATCAAGAAGTTGATCTTGAGATCTTCCCATCTTATTGTTAAAACTTGCCTATGATACGTAGATGGAATAAATTCCTAAAGGAGTGACTAGTGCTTCTTTTGAAGAAGGGAATGCATTAATAATCTGGCCAAATCATTTAATTTATGATAAATTTTTGGGACAAAATTTTATATAGAACAGTCTTACCATATCATTTGTTGATAACGTGACAAATATCATTGTTTCTCCTTGATTTTTTAAGTTTTAATTATCTTATGTCATATGTCAATTTAAATTTTCAAGGGTCCAGATTTAATATTTAACTTTCTCTCACTTAAATGACCAATATTTAATGACTTAAACACATCAAATGAGATATTTGATCTAAAGAATTGACAAAATAAAAAAGAAAACCAAAATATTTCAGAAAAAAAAAATACTAAACACAAACTGTAACTTTTTTCAGTGACAGAATTTTTATAATAAAATTTAAATAAAATACAAAAAAAAAAAAGTATATATTGGCTGTAGTGATAACATTTTTGAAAAGAAAAAAAAAAAATCAAAACAACGTGTATTCTTTTTGAACAACAAAGAATTTTTATGATGAAATTTATATAAAACACTAGAAAATGAAGAAAGTTACATGTTGGGTTAGAGTCATAGCCTTCGTAAAATTCTTGTTTTATATTGGATTAGAGTTTTTAAAGGAATTTTTTTTAATAGATAAATAAAATTTATTTGACAGAAAGAAGAAAATAAAGAAAGAGAAAACTTTGAAAAGGAAATAAAATAAATTAGAAGGTAAAATTTGTACAACTATGGGTGCGTTTGGTTCAAGGTCATATTAGCTTACGGAGGTAATCTTCGTTTAATTTTCAAAATTCCCTTGTTTGGCTTGCGAGTAATAAAATATTACGGACATTTTTTGTTGCAAATAGTATTTATTGTTGGCAACATAAGGGGTAATCAGATTATCCCCCAGGGGGTGCTATTAAAAGATTACTAAGGTAATTTGATTTTTATACTTATTTTACCCTTAATTAAATACCATTTCGGACATCATTGCCCTCAAATGTCTACCAAATAACTATTACCCAGACCTCCTATATTTGAGAATTTAGCTAAAACACCTCAGCCACAAAAGGTTTAAAAGTTAATAAAATACTCCTAACCACCCAAGACCACTACCGGCCGTCAGAGACAGTCACCGTAATGGCACACGACCGATGGGATCTAGTTGGTCGTGCACCAGTAAGGTCGTTTCCAGATCTATGGTCGGAAACGGCCAGATTTGGTTGTTTTTATGGTCGTTTCACGACCACATCTTTGGTTGGTTCCTCATTTTGCCGATTCAATTATGGTAAAATGATTGTTAGCATTTGAATCTAACCTAGTAACGGGTGTAGAAAGCAAAATTGTTAGCATTTGAATCTAACCTAGTAAAGGGTGTAGAAAGCAAAATAATATTAATCCTTTAAACCCCAAAGGCATGGTTTGAACTTTGAATCTAACTTAGTAAGGGGTGTGAAAAGAAAAAAAATTTTAAGAGCAAACGACATGTTCCCACCCAAAGATTAGTGAAATGGCAAGTTCCCACTTCTAGTTTCATTTATTCTAGATTTTCACTCTTAAAAGTGACACCGTAAGTGACTTTGGAGTTCTAACATAAGTGCAGAAGGTGTTATTACTAAACTACCCTTGAACCTTTAAAAAGTTTTTTGTGTTTTATTTTGAAATCGAGCTGTCGGCTTTTTCGCCATTTTTCGGACTTTTTTCACCTAAAACCACCATCATCTGCCTCCCTGAACCTCCCACGCCAGAAACCCAACCTTTCCTCAGCCGAAACCAACCAGTCCCACATGGAAAACATCGGCCATAGTTGGGTTTTTTACGTGTTGCTTGACTGTCCCTAGCCGGATTTTGGCTAATTTCGGTAGCCTCAACCCCAAACGACACCGACCCTGCACTCACAGGCATCTCCCCTGAAAACCCCCAACCTTCTCGACCACAATTGCTTGTTGTTCACTGCCGCCATTCACCTTAGGGTTTTGTGAATTTAATTGAAATTAGGTTTGATTTTTTTATTTTTTATTTTTTTTTAAAGTTGTTGAATTGGAGTTTAATTAGGTTGTGGTGAATTGATTGTTGCTTAATTGGATTCTTTTTATGGCTTTTCCCCTGCCATCGACCACCCTTTCTCTTGACCTCTCCCACGCCTGTCACCTGCTCGATTAATTGCCCCAACCAAATTACCCAACGGCCACCCTTTCAAATTATAATAAAATACCATTTTAGCTTTTAACTATTAAAAAAAAACCTAACGGTGTCACTTTGAGAGTAGGAATCTGGAATAAATGAAGCTAAGGGTGACAACTTGTCATTTCGCTAATTTGTGGGTGGCAATAAGTCATTTGCTCTAATATTTATCCTTTAAACCCCAACGGCGTGATAAAGATATTTTTATTGCTTAAAAAATAGAGTTGTGTATGCTATGAACGAAATAGAGTTATGATGCGAAATCAAAATAATAAACACACAAACCACAAATAGTAAAAGAAAGAAGAAGTACGTGTAATTTACCCTAATTCACCCAATTAATAAGCTACGTCTAATAAAGTTAATATTATTTCAATACTGTCTCACCTTTCTTATTTATAATAAAGTAATTTGTCCTATAATTCCTATCACTTATTACAAGAGAAAAGTGTACTTATATATTAGGTTTAAAAGAGTAAAATATAATATTACAAAAATTCATATTCTAAATCCAAACTTAATAAGGAATTAATAACTTAAAATTTTTTTAGTGGTTATGCATGGCAAAAGTCACTGCCTACCAGCTAAGGGGCGTTACCCCTGCGATCCTGCCTGCTCACCGGGGAGTAGGGCCAGCGAGACCTCCAAATATGTCTATTTAGTGCTGAAGTAGTCGACTACTCCAACGTGCTACTTACTAAAAACCCACTAGAAACAAACAGGCTCCATGAAGTAATCAGTGCGTCAGTATCTATTTTATTGTTAAGAGAAATACAGAACGTGGCTTCATATGAGACGGCTTAAAACAGAGCTGCGTTTGCTACTTACTAAAGACCCACTAGAAACAAACAGGTTCCGTGAAGTAACCAGTGTGTCGGTATCTATTTTATTGCTAAGAGAAAAAACAGAACGTGGCTTCATATGAGACGGCACACTACTACTCACCAGAAGGCCGTAGTGCTTGCAGGAAACCTAGAACACCAGTGGCCTCAAAATTCAAATTCGCGATTGACAATTTTTTCTAGTAAATATGGCAGCCACGGCATCCAACTCCACCATGTCTGGTCAACCGATGCCACGTGAACCACTTCACTTTCCAGAAAAATATCCAGAAGACGTGGAACCAAAATATCCACCACCACTCTTTACACCTCCTCTACTATAAATATCCACTGGTATTTGTCTAAACAGATTCACAGCTCTTGCTCAATTCTTCTAAGATTAAGAGTACTCCTTCTCATTGTGGTAGATATAAACAGTTTAGTCGGGAACTTGATCATTCAGCATTGCGTCTTGAGATGGCTGCATCATTTTCATTTGCTACTCAATCTATCCTGGGAAACCCGGTGTCCGGTGTACGAACAGATCATGTGGAGTAAGCCAGTTTTTCCCGGTCAAGTACGTGCCTCGTCTAGGAAGAAATGCCGGCGTACAAGTCCGTTGCATGGCTGAGGTAGTGATGATGACTTGATTACCATGCTTTGTTATTTCTTTGAACTCTAATTTATAGATCTTGTTTTGTTTGAGAGTAATTCTTAATCCTTCTTCTCAACTCTGCAGGAAAAACAGAAGGCAAAGGTGAGCACGAAGTTCTCAGACGTGTTCGCATTTAGTGGGCCAGCTCCGGAGAGGATCAATGGCAGGCTTGCTATGATAGGCTTTGTAGCTGCAATGGCAGTAGAGGTAGCTAAGGGTCAGGATGTGTCTACACAAATATTAGACGGTGGGCTTACATGGTTCATAGGTACAAGCGTTGTACTATCACTGGCATCTCTAGTTCCTCTATTCAAAGGAGTGACCGTGGAGTCCGTGTCAGAAGGTTTGATGACGTCAGATGCTGAGCTGTGGAACGGGAGGTTCGCAATGTTGGGTCTGGTTGCTTTGGCCTTCACGGAGTATGTTAAGGGTGGTGCTCTTGTATAGGCCTTTTTGCTTTGGCCTTTTCGCAGTATGTTAACGGTGGCGCTCTTGTATTGTAATGTATAGGCCTTCACAGAGATTGTAATATCAAAAAAAAAATTTACGTATTCAATAAACAATTAATATTTTTCGTTATAAAATTATATTTGTTATAATTGTTGAATAGAGGATAAATAGTCCACTCACAAACACTTTCATGACCATAAATAATGAGGAAACTCCGTTACGCTGAGAGGATTTAAATCTTTTCTATACAAATTAAATTGAGAAATATTATATAAAGGTTAGATGTTAAATTATGAGTAAAAAAACTAATACAACAAATTACTATTTTCCTTAACTTAGAAATGAGTTTGTTTATATACGAACAATATTTTTTTTATTGGTGAGATCTTTAAAAAATATGTTCAAATAAGATGTATTTAAGGGTATGAAAAATCTAGATTATATCAATTATGTTACAAATCAATATTTATGTCATGATTTTTTTCTATATATCTTTACAAATAAAATGATTGATCGTCATTGAATTGATTGATTTACCGAATTGACATATATATTCTAAATTGTGATTTAAATGTTGATTGTCATTTAAATGTTAAATCTCATAATTGTTTAGAATTTATCTATTTTTTTTAACAACTTTTAATGGATTTCGTAAATGATTATCTTCTTATAACCTTATATTTCCATTATTTATCTTAAGAAAAAGAAAAAAGAAAAAAGAAATCTAGAATACCACGTTGACAACAAACATCTATTATCAATAATTTATTAGCATCTCACAACACAACACAAATCGCCGAGCTCGACAACGTGAGCTTGTTATCCAAGTGGGGGCAAATAAGTGATAGAACATTAATTGGCTCAGTGTCATTGAGTTAAGTCTCCTGCGAAGGCTAGAGCCACATGGGTTCTAGAGTTAGAGGGCACTGCGTGAGGGTGGTTTCATAGAGCAGCGACTTCTTCCCGATCTTTGCAGTGGAAGGATAACAAGCCGATGCCAACGGGTCTCAATATGGCTCAATGGGTTGATCCCACATGGACCATCACTTTTGTTTTTCATATTGAAACTTATGTTATTGTTATTTTAAAACTTAAAGTTTGTCTCTTGTTTGTTTTTTTTATTATTTATCTCTATATATAAGAACCAAGAATTCTAAACTATTAGGGGTGCGCCAAAAAATTGAACCCAAAAACCCATACCGAATCAAGCAGAGTTTGGATACTAAAATATAAAACTAAATCAAATTAAAAAAAAAAATTAAATAGATCAGTTTGAGTTAATAATCTTTAACCTGATAAACCGGACCGAACCGAACCATATTATATATTTATCATATAATATGATAATAGCATTCTAAATATATTTATTGTGAATAAACTTATTATATGTGTTTATTATGTAAAAGCATTTAAAAAAAAAAAAAAAGTCAGTACTCCTTGCTAAAACAAACAATCAAGTGTTATTATTGAAAAAATGGACAAAACAAAAAACAGAAATCATATCTTTAAGAATTTAAGAAATTGTAAAATGAAACTCAAAGATTGTTAAAATAAATCTCCATGGCCAATAAATAAAATAATATAATATAATACTTATATCCTTCTCTAGAAATTATGAATTGTGATAGGCATTGTAGTACTAGGGAACATGGTTGTTAGTATTCTACGATACCTGATATGTATCATACGATACGATTTGATACAGGTCGTCAACGATACATATCAGAGAGTGTATCATAAACCTTTCGATACATTGATATGTATCCTACGATACGATACATATCCGTTCGTATCCTTAAAAATATCGATATAAATCGATACGACTTTATTAATTTAGGCCAAAGGTTCAAAAAAAATTTCGGGTCGAAACCAGGTCACCCAACCCGATTCACTAAAACCTATCCAAATTTACCCATTTTGCATGGAGAAAGTGAAGAGGAATATGTATTGCCCATTTTACATGATAATAATAATATAAGTGGAGATATAGATATTGACATTGATCTTGGAATTTTGTGATTAATTTTGATTATGTAATACCGTAATTTAAAGCCAATAATACCACAAATTTTTTTAATTAATCTTGGGGATGATATTAATTTTTAGAAAATTTTGATTATTTTATTAATTTTTTTGAAAAAGGCGTATCTTACGATACGATACGATACGATACGCGATACACGATTAAAAAAATTAGGTTTTCGATACACGATTTGATAACTATGCTAGGGAATGCAATTGTTTAAATTCAACCTTACAATTCCTTTCGTTTTCATCAACATGGTTTGCACTTTCTTGACCAAAAATCTCCTTTACTCCTTGCAATCAGTTACTTCGATTTCTTGTATCTGAGAGATATTTTTGGCCATAGAGGATGAGAAGAGATACCTCAATCTTTCACACTTTTCTACTTTTATGACTGTTAATTTGCTGAAAGACTTCACATTGACTAGGCTACAACATATCTTCTCCGTGTTAGTTAGATTAAAAAAAAAATAAAAAATTATGTAATCAATAAACAACTAATATTTTTCTCTATAAATTTGTTATAATTGTCCAATAATGAGGAAATTCCGTTATGCTGAGAGGATTTAAATATTTTCTATATAAATTAAATTGAGAAGTATTATATGAAAGTTAATGTTAAATTATAAGTAAAAAAAATATAATACAACAAATTACTATTTTCCTTAACTTAAAATTGGCTTGTTTGTACGAACAATATTTTATCCAATTGATATGATCTTTAAAAAAAAATGTTCAAATAAGATATACTTAAGGTTGTGAAAAATCTAGAATATTAAAAAAATACTATATCAGTTCTGTTACAAATCAATATTTATGTTATGATTTTTTTTCTATTTATCGTTACAAATAATATGATTGATCATCGTTTGATTGATTGATTGATTGATTTAACATATTGACGTATATATTTTAACTTGTGATACTATTACTAGTAATCTCATAATGAACACACTTAGCTTATTTCATCTATTGGTTCAGAATTTTTAGTGGATTTATAGTAAATGATTATATTCTTATTAACTTATGTTGTTTGTGTCTCAACTTTATATTGGTATAACATTACTGATTTTTCTAATTGATTCTTAATTTTTTATTTTCATTTTTTAATTTATGAGTTACATATATTGTTATCTATGCTTGGAATTGTAACATCAAAGTGAGATTTTCATTAAATATTTGCAATATATAGAAAGGAATAGCTTATTATATGATAGATGCTTAAAACATATCAATCTTAATGGTTCTTTTGAATCATTTTCGAAATTAATTCTTTGTGTTCGGTTTGGTTTCAGCCAACATATATTTCCACTATTTATTACTAAGAAAAGGAAGAAAGAATCTAGAATACCACATCGATAACAAACATTTATTTTTACCAGTTTATAAGCATCTTACAACACATAACGGACAGCGGAGCTCAGCAACGGGAGCTTGTGACCCAAGGGGGGGCAAACAAGTAATGGAACATTGGCCCAACTCGATTGAGTTGGGTCCGGCGTGGCCGTATACTGGCTTGCCCGTTCCAAGCCAAGAGTTGATCCATGTATTTCCGGCGAAGGCTAGAATCACGTGTGTCTTAGAGTGGAGGGCACTGCGTGAGGCTGGTTTCACAGAGCAGCGACAAGCTCCCGCTCTTGGCAGTGGAAGGATAACAAGCTAGTATCACCTGGTCCCAATATGGCTCAATGGGTTGACCCCAAATGAACCATCACTTACAATTTTTTTCCTTCTTTCTCATCTTTAATAAAAACTTCTTTTTAAAGTCTACTTCATTTGTTCTTTCGGGCAAGAGTTGCATGTGGTACCTGGTCCCAATATTTAACTCTCACATAGTTGTACAAATTTAATCTTCTAATTTATTTTATTTTCTTTTCAAAGTTTCCTCTTTCTTAATTTTTTTCTTTCTTTCTTTCTAATAAATTTAAAAACATTTATTAATACTATCTTAACAAAAATATTATCTAAAATCCAATGGAGGTTCCCTTACATGATCTAGAAGTGTTTATTTTAACTAGAATGCTTTTGGCACATCCAGTCCTTGTCTCGATCTAGTGGATTTAAATAATCTGCTCAAACGGTCATCGGCTCACCTACCCTCCATATATACCTGTATTATATGCATGATCAAACTACGTATCTCAACCAAAAGTGTACACACATAGTATGCTTTAGTTTATCTTGAAGCAACCTGGGAGCTTAGCAATAACACATTTTTGGGAATTTAAAATATNTCATGATCCCCACTCGATAGTCACTAAGAATGGGTTGGTACTGTGTGAATTCCACCTGATAGTCATGGAGAGTGAGATGGTATTGTGTGAACGCCATCCGGCCGTACCTCCGGTAAGATGAGGCCATGACGTTTAGTAATAACAGAAATAGTATAAGGAAAGAATTAAGTGTAATACATACGGGGATAGACAGATAGAGGGTTTTACTTACTGAGCATTATTTTGTGCTCACCCCGTTATTTTCCTTTGTGGGGAAGGTGTGCTGACTGTTGAGTCAAATGAAGTTGACTAGGAGAACCACTTTCGATTTTTAATTTCTCCCACTCGGTTGGCTGAGCCAAGTGGAGAGAGTTCTTGTTGTAGTGTGATCAAAGCTGCATGGAGACAAAACTGATTGGGAGTTGTAGGGCCAATTGAGACGAATATTAACGTGTTGCCCGCTCGGTGGACCGATCCGAGTGAAGCCATTGTGCATTCTGCAAAGTGAATTAGATTTCCAAAGAATTCCAAATAAAACTTTGATCAAAGCATGTGAGCACAAATATGGAATATGGGCTCATTGTGCAAGCGGCTGAAAATAATGAGAAAAAATCACTTTTCCAAAATTTCGCCACATGGTGTTTTTAACCAAGGTGCATTAAATGCCATAATGCTTTGGCAATGTCATTCATTCAAAACCTGTAACTTTTTATTTATTTATTTACTATCTTTGTTTAAGTTTTACTCTTTCTAGCCAAAGGTGTGGGCGATTTCTCCAGAGATTCCACAGTGATTTCTCCTGATTCTTTCGTTTTGTTTTTCTCTGTTCTTTTTGTGTTCTTAAAACCTTCTAGGCTACTCTTGGATGAATTTGAGGTGATTTTTGTTGACTTTTGAAGAAGAAAAATTTGGGTTTGTCTTAAATATGGGTTTTGAGTTTATTGAAGATGGCTTTGACATGCTTTTGAGTAGTTTTTTGACGGATGCTGGAAAAGAACACGGGATGAGCAATTTTTGAAGGACCTTAGTATTTGGAAGTGTTTGGCTTTTGTGGTTTCGAAAGAGGATTTGGAAAGGGAATGGGATTTGGTGATTCTGAAGGGGAGTCAGTATAGTTGGGCATTTCATTCTCGGTTTGACTTTGCTTCGAACGAGCTGAGTGGTATCTTGGCATTGACGGCAAGAAGTCAAAACTAGTTAGTGTATATTCTTACCAGTTGCCATGGACTGAGGGAGTTCGATTCAACGTTTGTGGGATTTTAGTAATTCGACACGAAGGTGACGTTAACGTTCTGAACCATTTTTTGTGGTTGGAGAATTTGCGGGTCTAGAGAAGGAGAGGAAGATGGGTTTTTAAATACACAAAAACATGCCCATGAGATGTAAGGGTTTTTAGACCACGAAATACCCTCCAAAAAGAAATTAAACACATACGAGAAGTGAGAAATATTCCAACTGATGCATGGAACAAATTATGAATATTGGGGATGTGTTTTGATGCTTCAAGGTATCATATCACGTGCTGAATAGATAAAACAAATGGAGAAAAGTAAAGGAAAATTTTCTTATCATGATGAAATTTTCTGATTAGCGATATCAGTCGAAGGAAGTTACATGCCTCCTCTGATGTTGCAAGTTGTCATTGGTAGATGATTGTCAAAGCCCCACAGTGGATGCCAAACTGTAGATGCAAAAAATCTACCGTCATGAAAATAAGGTTTGATCCCGTGAGGTTGAGGCCACTGACAATCCGCTAGACCTGCACACATGAAAGGGCAAGCGTGAAGCTTCAGGAAAACATCGAGGTGGTGTTTGCTGTAGGCACTCCGATGCTCAAGTCAGCAAGGCTGAAATAGATTATTTGATAAGAATTAAGGAGATGAAGAATTACCAGGAGCCTTGTCGGAAGCTAGGACTACGGCGAAGGCGTTGGGTTCTTGGGTGCAAGAACTTTAGGAGCAAATAGATGGTTTTGAGTAGTGTAGATTGACTATGGGAGATGCCCCCTAATGAGAGGGTGAACCTCTGTTTTTATAATGAACCCAAGGGGTTGAAATCTTAGTAGGACACTAAGTCCTATTTTGGGAGATAATCCCTATCATGAAAGAGATATGATTTCTTTACCTTATCATATTAAGTTTAATATTTTAAATAATATTTGGAATCTTAGTAGGACACTAAGTCCTATTTTGGGAGATAATCCCTATCATGAAAGAGATATGATTTCTTCACCTTATAGGATTTGGAATCTTAGTAGGACAGTAAGTCATATTTTAGGAGATAATCCCTATCATGAAAGGGATATGATTTATTGACCTTATCAGATCAAGTTTAATAGTTTGAGTAAGATTTGGAATCTTAGTAGAAGAGGAAATAGAATGAGATTCTGATTTCATATTTATAGATTGTTGTAGGCTAATGGGCCGAAACCCAGTTTAACTTAACTTATACGATAGCCCAACTCATAGAGTGGGTAGTTCACAAGGTGATTTTAAGTGTAGGCCCAATTGGGATTGGGTTGAGGCCTTGGGCCGTGACATGTTTATTTCGTTATTGGACCAGAACCTTTGCCAGAACTTGGACACCATCAACGAGCTACACGAATGGGCAAGCATCCGCAACGTAGTCTATCAGCAACAGGCCGCCCGACACTACAACCGCAACGTGAGGATCCGAACTTTCAAGATAGGTGACTAGGTCCTCCGCAAGGTCTTCCAAAACGTCAAGGAGATCAACTCTGGCAAACTCGACCCCACCTGGGAAGCTCCCTATAAGATTACCAAAGAAGTATGGAAGGGCGCTTACAAACTCCAGACCCTCGAGGGCAAAGACATCAACAACAGCTGGAATGCCGTTCACCTCAAATGCTACTACTTCTAGGTGAACTTGTTTCTTTTTTCTGTTTTCCTTTGTTTTCATTTAAAAAGGATGAGTGGGCCTATCCACCTCCTCATAGACAATCAGCCTCATGACCAAGTATTAATGAAGTATTATTCAGAAAATTTTTTATAGTTCAGATCAACTCTGTTCGATCAATTGCTTGTTACACCTTCGAATTGACCCTGCTCGGTTCATGACAACACCAACGAATTGACCCTACTCGATTCACGATAACACCTCTGAATCGACCCTGCTCGATTCACGATAACACCTTCGAATCGACCTTGCTCAGTTCACAACAAAACCTTCGAATCGACCCCGCTCGATTCACGATAACACTTTCAAATCGACCCTGCTCGATTCACGATAACACCTTCGAATCGACCCTACTCGATTCACGAATCGGCTTTGTTGGATCTACGAAGTTACACCTTCAATCAGCCCTGCCCGATCCACAAACTTACACCTTCAAATCGACCTCGCTCGATTTACGGAATCACACCCTGGGATCGACCTTGCTCGATTCGTGGAGTTATACCCTGGGATTGGCCCTGCTCGATCTAAAAACTCGTACCTTTGAGTTGACCCTGCTTGATCCACGAAGCCACATACTCAATCGGCCAGACTGAGTGAAAGGTTCTTACAACATCGGTTAGGAAATCACCGACCTAGCACAACAAAGGCCCACATGCCTTAGCCACTGGGCCGCACTAAAATCACAACCACTACATAGTACATCTACAAAAAGCAATCAACAACTCACTCATCCATGAAAAAAGCATCAAAAGTGAGAACAGCTAAATATAATACATACAGCTTCAAACGGCTTAGTTCAGAGAACAACAAAATGCACACGCACCAAAAACAAGGGCATCGTAGGCCCCAATATACATAAGCAGAAGAAACTAAGCTAAGTGTCCTCGGTACGAGTCGTCTCCCCCATCTCCGACTCGGTCGTCCTGTCTGCACCGCCAACATCCATACCAGCTGCCCGGTCACTCACATCCCCATCACTCGATGGCCCTGGCTGACTAGCAAGATTAGGCATCTGCTCTTCGACCTGCCCCTCTGTATGACCATCTCCCGCATGAGCTGGATGTCCTCGTTCGGATCCTAGTGAGAGGTCTTCCCTTCCTTGTACTCAAGCATGAGTTCCCCATGGGCCTTGATAATAACATCATTTGCAATGGAAAGACATTGCCCCTTGAGAGACTCGACCTCTGCGGTCCTCTCGGCCAACTCACCCTTCACTCTCTCCAGCTCACGCTCATAATCTCATAGCCGTTGCTCGCAATCCCTTAGACGCTGCTAACTCTCTTGCTCAGCCTTCTGGGCTACTGCCTTTCTCTGGCGCAAGCTAGTGTTCGCCTTGGACACATCTTGTATCCTCTTCTCCTACGCCACCACAGACTTCCTCAAATGAAGACTGCTCGTGAACGCCTGCACAACAATACACCGTCATCAATACCAAAGTTAGAAACAAAATGAAACAAAACTCCTGCCATACTTGAAAGGCGCGGGATACCCCTTAGTCAGCAGCGGCAACTGCACCCATTTGATTCAAATGCGCCTCATCCGTCGGGAATAAGAACGAGTCGGCCAGCTTGCTCATAGAAGTCGCGTCAGAATAGGTCTACGCGGTAGTCGAAATCTTGAAAGTAATCATCTCGGCCTCCTCATCCATGACCGCAGTCTGGGATGCTCTAGCTCTGGCTGCAGGCTGCTGACTCGGCGGTGTCGCCAACACATCCTTCACTCTCCTATCCTCCATGGTCGAGGATTCCCTCTCCCTCTTCTCTCGACGCCGGGCGATGGATTCGCTCCCATTGGAGACGAACAACTTATTCATTAGTGTCTCTACAAGCGCAAACTTTCCAACAGTTAGTGGGTTCAGCCTTGACTCAAAATGAAATGATTGCAATACCAAGCCAGAAGCACATCCCAAGTCTGCTTCAACGAAGGAAAGGGAATACCACACTGAATCGCCTCTACTTTGGCCCAAAGATGGCTGGTCCTGAGGTTGGACTTTGCAATAACTACTTGCCAATCCCTCTACGCCTTTGAAATGGCTAGCACCCGCTGGGTCACCGCATCCAAGCTGTCTCCGCTCTGCCCAGCTCGATTGTACTCAAGCTTTGCAAGCAAAAAACACAATCAAGATTTAGTAATCAAAGTACAAAAAACAACAAAATTCTCACCAGTAGCTCGCCAACTGCTAGGGATGTCGCCCTGTCCTCTCTCCCTAAAAACAACCTGACCCTTCACAAAGAAATATTGGTCCTTCCAGTTCTTGTCGCTGGACCGCAGGTCGGTCACCAGGTGAGACCGGTCATGCTTCAGGTTAATCAGATATCTGCCATTCTCTTTGTCATTCTCCTTCAGAAAGTATGAGTACAACAACTCATGTAGCCAGAACATCACCTGGTGCCGGATACAGAGGTCCTTCAAGGCCATAAGCAACCTCCAATCGTTCGGCATGAGCTGAGACAGTGCAATCATGAAGTAGTTCAACACCTCCCAGACGAGACGAGGAACAGGCAACCTCAACCCATCGTGAAACCACTTCTCGTAAACACTAACCCAGCCTTGTGCCTCCCAGTCAACCCACTCGTACAATTGTGGCGCCTGGATCTCAACCGAAGTTAGAATGTGATACAATGTCTGGATGTGCCACACATCGCTATCCTTAAGCACGGGAGGATAACCTTGGTCAAGATCCCACTGCCCTATTGGCTCGGCTCTTCCTTAGAGCCACTACTAGATGAAGACAGACTACCAGCCGCTCCGAAGTCTTCCCTACTTCCCCCATGCCTGCTCGAAAGACTTAGGCCAGCAACACTCGTCCCCAGGGCAGCTACACTAACTCCAATTGGTACTCCCATCGGAACGCCCCCCTTGGGCATCGTCACTATGGTAGGGGCACGTTCGTACTCGTCACCAGCATCCGCCATAACCTTGCTCGAACTAGCTGACTCAGAGTCGGACATATTGACCTGATTGTCCAACCCGACTGACCGACTCGACCCCAGTTTCAAAACTCTCTAAAACCTAAGTATCAAGCGACCACTCGCCCTGATCTACCGACTGAGTAAGTCTACAACACCCAGTAATCACTCGTCCTTCAGAACCGGTCGACCTGTCACCGTCAAAATTGTCAACTCCTAAACTTTTATTGACTTTCGCTATCGACCGACCGTGTCCCAGATTCAACAAAGCTTTTTCTTGCTTGCCCCAAGCAACCGACCTATCTTCAAGCTCCCCTCTGAATCAACCCGTCCTTGGTCACCGACTCGCCAATCCAAACACTCATCGAACCACCTACTCGACCTGGGTTACCGATCCCTCGTCCAAGTCGACCCTTCCCACAATCAACTCGCCACTCGGTCGGATGGACCGAACGACCTACCCGTCTTATACTAACCCTCAGGTTATCCCACTATTCGGTCAGTCAGACCGATCGAGCCCTGTTCAACTAAATCAATCATACGATATCCTCCCTACTCAGTTGGATGGGATGGACGACCGACCTAGACCACTTTGATTACAACTGTCAGCCCGTCGCTCGATTCGGTCGGATAGACCAACCGAGCCAAAGTGTTATGTAACCCGGCGTCTCCCCTGTGCCATCCAAAACCCAAAAAATACCAAAACTGTTGGCAACTCGCCAGAAATCCACCGGAAAACCCAAATCTATGCCTATTCTAAGAACCCTTATTCTAAAACACTTCAAAACCCAATCAAAACCTACCCAAAACTTCAAAAAACTTCATCCTATCTTCCAAAAATTCAGTAAACAACCAAAACAAAGCAGAAAATCAGCCCAAAGAGAAGAATGTTTACCTCGAAAGACTGTAGAAAGAAAAACCACCGTCGCTCAAGAAATTGGAATGAAAAGGAAGGAAAGAAAAGGAAAGAAATTTTTTTAGGAAAATAGAAGGAAAATGCAAATGGAAGACGAACAGTCTGTTTCTCAATTTTTATAAGAAAAAACTGGACACGTGGCAGCTTGCAATTGGTCAACGGTCAGGGCGTCTTTTCGTTTGCCCACTCTCGAAATGACAGGCCAATTGCTACCGTACACGTGGCAGCGATCCAGGGAACCTAAGAAACTGTATCATAGTATGGAAGCTATGACTCAGCCAACCTGCCCTCCCGACTGACTCAGCTCATGACTTTCGAAATGGAGCCAACATGCTCCCAGGCTTCACAAGCCCAGGAGGCCCTCCTGACTGGTCGATTAGCTTGGAACGACCTAGCTCGCACTCACTCTCCAAACGATCAAACCAGGATGCCTCGCCCATTCAGTCTTCCATAGCGGACGAAGGGACAACCAGATGTCGAAGCTCTCGTATCTCACCCAGTCGACCACCCGAGCACCCCAACTGAATGAGCCTTCAGCTCGATACCATCTCTGCATCACCCAATTCGTCATACCAAGCGGACACCCTCGCGATGGGATGCTAGCTCACTTTTCTAGTCGGTAGGACACACCGAACGAGCACATGAGTCCCAAAAATCGTTATCAGTTCCTTCGGCCCTTCACACCGATCGAGCACACCCCCTTGGGATGATGGCATACTTTGGATCGGTAATGGATACCGAGTGACGCTTGACTATGAACCACCTATGTCAAACTGTTCAGCTACACCGACAATCGGTCATCCAGGAAGGGAGACCGAGCATGCCTCGATCGCTTCCTACTCTCTAACTTAAAAAATTCTTAACTTAGAGAGTGGGGGGAAAACTGTTAGGGCAAAAAATCATCCTTGGCCCAAATAGGAAAACATGCCTTATTGTGTGAAAGAGACCAGGCCCAATCCCAGTGCAGGCCCATTTGATTCGAGATACAGCCGGCCCAAACCATCTTGGCACAAGCCTCCCATTCCTAGCTCACTTCCTGGACCTATCAGCGAGTTCAGAGCCCACGGCCCCCACAGATCACTTTCCTATTCCTGATCAATCTCTTATTCGAGGTCACTTTCCTGTTCAGATCACTTTCCTACTCGAAGTTACTTTCTTGTTCGAGATCACCATCCTATTCGAACACTGGTGAGACAGCTCACCACCGCTCTAACTCCTCTAGAGTTCGTATTAGAGTCACACTAGGACTCCTACTCCCACTAGGATTGGAAGACCAGACAGTTACTATATAAGCAAATGCCAGCCCTCTCAGAAAGGACATTACATTACACCTTCTCACCCGAAGCTCCTACTTGAGAGCTACACATCACTACCATAGTCACAGTCCCCGACTAGACTTCCGCTAACCTCTCTACTCCCTAGCCCTCACTTAATCAACCTCTTTCAGCCTTGCTAACTTGAGCGTCAGAATGACTACGGCAAACATCACCCCGATGTTTTCCGTTCGCTTCACGCGCTTGTTTCTCTACATGTGCAAGTGCAGCGGATCGCTAGTGGCCTCAACCTCACGGGATCAGACTCCCTTTCCGTACAGGTAGATTTTTACGTCTACAGTGCTCGACATGGTCTTGTGCATTTTTTGACTTGACTAGCATATTGTTAATGTATACCTCTATGGTTTTGTCTATCAGTTCGGCGAACGTTTTGTTGCTAAACGTTGGTATGTTGCTCCGATGTTCTTTAGGCCGAATGACATGACTTTATAACAGTATATACCACGGTTGATGACGAACGAGATATGCTCCTTGTTGGGCTTGTACATCGAGATTTGGTTGTATCTCAATAAGCGTCCATAAAGCTAAGTAGAGCATTTTCAGTTGTTGCATCTTCTAGCTGGTCTATCTGAGGTAATGGGAAGTTGTCATTCGCGCACACCTTATTCAAGTTTGTGTAATCGATGCAGGTTCTGTTAGGAGATCATGTAGCGGAAAACATACATTCGAGATAATAACATAGGAATAAATCATACCACACAAAGAGACACGATATTTAGTGGTTCGGTATAACCCTCATACATCCACGGATGAGAGAAATCTACTATATATAGTTTCATGAACATGATATACAAGAGTACACAACACCATAAACCTAGTATATAAAACAGAGCAGAAACATCCTAATTTCTAACTACGCTCAACCTAGTATCTAGAATGGAAACAATCCCAGTTTCTAAGGCACTCTCCCCATAGTGTTTAATAACTCTTATATCAAATGCCCTGTGTTCTCATATTCTCTCATAACCTTGAATTGGTTCTCACTCTTATATTTATAGGTAGTAAATGGGATATTCTATTTCTAATCGGATTTATATTTCAATTCCTATTAGGATTCCTAAATTATATTCCTATTTACAATTGTATTATTTACCAAATAGTTTTCCTAAAGACATACAATTTCACATGGGAACAAATAGGAAAGTGAGCCACAATATCCCAAAAATCTCCACCTTGGCGAGTTTTCCATCACGGCAATGAGCATGACGAAGATAATCCTCCACCATCATTAGGGATGGGCACAGGGTGTGGGACCAGGGATTGGGGTCCCTGGACTCGTACCCAAGTCTTTGGGGTTCACCCATCCCCGCCCCATCAGTAGGACAAGGATGTCTGGGGATTTTATGTTGTCCATTATTAATCCCCATGGGAATTTTTCCATCTCAATGGAGAATTTTCCTCGGATGGCTTATAAGAATTATTTTAAACTTTTTTTTTTTTAAATATTGATTTTGTATAATTCTCCTAAAATGTTCCCAAAGTTTAGAGAATTTACTTAGAAGAGAAACTCAATTACCTTAGTTTATGTAATAGTGCAATAAATTTACAAATTACAAATCTTTAAGGGATTAATTACTTACTTAATTACAATGTGATTAGTTACTTAATTACAATGTGATTAGATTATTAAGTAATTAAATTGTATTGAATTAATTGACTAAATTTTAAAATATTATATAGAATATCAAAATTAAATATCAAGATTGATATTTGATAACTCATAAATCATAATCAATTATTTGATTTAATTACTTTTTTAATGAAAAATGTTTAAAGAATCAGAAACTATTAATGTAATTCATGACTAATTAATAAAAATAAAAATCAAGATTGATACATCATACATCATTGCATCAAGTCTTAATGAACCATTGAATAAAAATAAAACAATGTTAATAAAGTTTGTGACTAATTAATTGATTTGAAAGACATGACAATAGAATTTGTGTAAAATAAAACAATGTTAATAAATAATTAATTAACTAATTAATTGATTAGAAAGATAACAAAATTTGTGCAATTTGATATTCATTTTCTAATATAGATTTCTCCTAAAATGTTCCCAAAGTTTAGATAATTTACTTAGAAGGGAAACTCAATTACCTTAGTTTATGTAATAGTGCAATAATTTAACAATTCAACATCATGAACATAACAATATGATTAAACAAGTCAATGTAATTTGTAAACCATTAAAAATAGTTAAAAAAAAAATTAATATAATAATATGATTAAACTAGATTTTGATAAAGAGTAATATTACATTTACAAAGATCTCCATACAAAGTGATGTGACAAAAAATGAATGAAAGAGTGAATATAATGAGTTTGTTTGACTCTTCCATTTATTTTTTGTCACCTTACTTTGTATGCAAATCTTTGTAAGGTTTATTTGTAGCATAGTATTATTGTTTAATTTATTGCCCCACTTTGGATCTAATATGGTAAAATAAATTCTAAATTTAAGAAATTACATTACCTAATCATTCATCTTATTTAAAATAAGCTGAATTGTATTTCTAATAATTTATAAAATTTTGAAATATAACTTATTCACATTTAGTTAAAGATAATAAATGATAATAATGTGAAGCATTGAGGAAGATACTTGGACTTTTTAAGTCATATTGCTTTCATTCAAATTAATAATCAAATGATGCAATGATATCTAAATTAATAAATAGTCTTAGATTAATAATATTTATTAATCTAATATAAGATAAAAATGATTGAATTGCACGTATATGTATTGAAATACTAAGACCTATTTTATATTTCATTTAGATATATAATAATATATACATTAATATATAAATAAAGGTATTTAGATATATAATAATAATATTACATTATTGTATAAAAGAAGGGGTTAGGCTACAATTTTTTGAGGTAGGGCAGGTCGGGGATGGCATGAGGCAAGGTTTTCACGAGGCCATTGGGGGCAACAAGAGTTAGGGTTTTATCGGGCTTTTTTTTTTTTTTCTGGGGGGGGGGGGGGGGGGGGGGGGGGGGGGGGGGGGGGGGGGGGGGGGGGGGGGGGGGGGGGGGGGGGGGGGGGGGGGGGGGGGGGCGAGGCGGGTCCCCATTAGGGAAAACTAACCCCCATACTCGCCCCGTCCTTGGGTGTAGGGATTTTTTTCTACCCACCCCAACCTATCACCTGAGAAATTTGGGGAATCCCCGCCCAATCGGGTCGGGGTGGTTCCCTATCGGGGTAGGCAAAATGGCCATCTCTAACCATCATGGCATCCAAGTCACAGACTACCCTTGTCCAATTTTTCTAGCATCCAGGTCGCACAATAACCATGCCAAATTTTGCTGCCAAGATTTGAGAACGACTCCACCTACAACTTAAACTTGTTGTAGTTCGTCTCTTATGTGCATCCACCATCTCAAAAGAACTCATCTCCCAAGTCGTAACTTGGAGCTCTGATACCACTTGTTAGAAGATCGCATAATGGAAAACATACATTTGAGATAATTAATATAAGAATAAATCATACCACACAAAGAGACATGATATTTATGTGGTTCGGCATAACTTGTCTACATCCACGGATGAGAGAAGTTCACTATAGTTTTATGAACATGATATACAAGAGTACACAATACCATAAACCTAGTACATAAAACAGAGCGAAAACATTTTAGTTTCTAACCACGCTCAACCTAGTACCTAGAGTGGAAACCAATGTTTTGAAACCCGAACCAGAGCATACCAGATTAGCTGATCTGATCGGTCCGATCGGGTTTTATTCAAAACTCCGGTTCACTAATACAATAAAAACGGATTAATTATTTAGACCATTCTAAATTGTTGTTGGACCGGCAAGACAGTGCCAAACCTTTGGTCCAACTGGCCCGACAGCAAATCTGGTCCATAATAAATCAAAATCCCTAAAACCATTTCACCCTATCTCTCCTTCTTCATTTCACATTTTCAACTTCGAAATAGCTTTAGCCTTCAAAGTTCAGCTCTTATCTCTTACCAAAGAAACTGATTTTGTTATTCAATTGAATTAAAACAAAAACACCCTAAATAAAAACAAACTCACATGTTCGCAGATTGCGTGAGAGCAATTAGACAACAAACACCATCGATTCAAACCCATTTCTCTTACATTTCTATATATCTGGGTTTACGTGTGACTTGCGGGCAACTTGCTTTTTTTGGTTTACTTATTTATTTATTTTTGTTTTCGTTTTGTTTTTAGAAGGTTGAAGCAAACCAAACCCACAATTCAGAATTGTAACTTGATGATATGCAAGGGAACTAGGCTTGAAAATCTCATCTATAAAGAAGAAAGAGAAGAGGATAGGAAGAAAGAGAGAGAGAGAAAAAAGATGAAGGAAAAGAAGCAGCAGAGGAAGAAAAGAGAAGATGAGGTGATAGGTGAGAAAACAAAAAAAAATATATATATATATATATATATATATCTATATTATATATATTATTAGAGAGAGAGAGAGAGAGAGAGAGTTGCTGACATAAGTAGTCTGACCCGCCAATCATACCAGTTGGATTGCCCAGACCGAAAACCGGTCATTTGGCCAAGTCACCTTTCAATCTAGGTTTCAAAACATTGGTGGAAAAAATCCCAGTTTTTAAGATACTCTCCTCATGGTGTTAATAACCCTGACATCAAATACCATGTGTTTTCACATTCTTCATAACCTTGAATTTGTTTTTACCCGTATATTTATAGAGTTATGGGGTATTTTATTTCTAATAGGATTCATATTTTAATTCCCATTAGGACTCCTAAATTATATTCATATTTACAATTGTATTCTTTACCAAATAGTTTTCCTAAAGACATATAATTTCATATGGGAACTAATAGGAAATCGAGCCACAATATCCCAACAGGTTCGCCATTTGCCATTTGGTTTTTTGACGAGCACGAGATTTGCGAGCCAGTTTGAATTCTTAACTTCCCGAATGAACTTGATTTCAAGGAGCTTGTCAACTTTTTCTTTGAGCACTCGAGAGCACTCTGTATCCATTGCCTTTCTTTTCTGGCAGATAGGTCAAGCTTTCGAGTAGATATTAAGATGGTGGCAAATGACCTCGTGGCTTATACCCACCATGTCGGTATAATATCAATTACCCTTCTTTTTCTTTTCTCTTTTCTTTCATTCTTTTTTTTTTTTTTTTTTCTTTATCTGACCCATTTTCTTTTTCTTATTGTAAAATATCTTGTTTCTCGAGTTAAAAGCCCTTCGTTGTTGTTATTATATTTATTTCTATCCAAGGTTCTTAGTGTGAAATATGCATATCACTGGTCTTAGGTTGGTTGCTTGTTGCTTGACAATATGTATTCCAAACCTGAGATTCAAAGGGTAGGGTTTAGGGTTTATTGATAATCCGAAGTATTCACTACAAGAAAATAGGATAGTGCTAGTTGTTATATGGCTTATCAACATTAAGCAATTTCTTGATATTCTTTTCAAAACTAAGAGTTCAGAATTTGTTTCACAACGTAAGTTGCACAAACATGAGTCATCTTGCTGCTCTCACCGACGAGTATAAAGTAATTATCCCTATATGTTGATGCAGTTTTTACACCAACGAGAAGTACATAAATTTCTTGATGAAACCTACACAAGGGTTTGTAGTAAATTGATATTTTAATATTGAAATAGTATGAAAATAACAAGCAAGCACACTGAACCGGTATTACTTTTTCTTGTGTGTTCTCCACGTACAAGCGAGCTTAGCTCTTAGCACATATGAGACGGTCTTTAATAGCAGGAAAAAAAGGTTTTTTAAAAGGTCTCCCATTAGGGTGAGAGATCAATTTATATTGTTACATTGATGGATCTACACATAAGGTAATCCTCAAATAGAGTGACATGCGGCCTAACTGACAGCACAACCTTGAGACTTACCAATGAAGTAATCCTTGGTAGACTTATAAATGAAGCAACACTCTCATAGAGTGACACATGGCCTAGATGATAGTACAACCTTGGGACACGTGGTGTGAATATATGGATTTACCACATAACACTATAAATATGGACCTCTATGAGTTGTGGTTATAACAAGAGTTAGAAAGTTTCAAACTTATCTTAAACAACTGACATCTCTTTAATATTAAGAAGGTTTGTTCATTATCAACTGTGAAAAGTAGCAACCTTTCCTTGCCATCAATTATTCGGAATTATAATTATTTTTTTTCTTTTCAAAATCTCTTTCCACCTTATAACCTTTCCTTTCTAAATCTTAATCTTGAAACTGACATCCTAAAATATTTACGTCGAATTATTTTCATAATTGATGGTGATATTTATTATCTCCACTGTAACAAAACCTTTGGGGATAGAACAGAGGTTCAAATGGCATTGCAACTATTATTATAAAAAAAAATAAAAATAAACAAGCGAATTAAAAACTTGGTTAGGCCTGTGAAACTAATTAACATTAAGTTATTAATTTTGATTAACTGAAATTAAAATCAGTAGGCTTGTCGAAATTCTTGTGACATGAGTTTCAAAGCAATGAAAACACAAAGGCAATAAAGGAGGTGAATTTTAATTAATTTTTGTGAAAGTCCAATAATTTATCTCTTGCTGAGGTCATTGTTAATTAATATCTCTAAGAAATGCGGAGATGTTAGGGTCGAAAACGGCCAAATGGCCATCAATCTGGCTAAAAACAATCAGATCTGTGCTTGTTTAATGGCCATGGATTTGGACAAAAATGGCTAGATCTTTTCTGGCTGTTTCCGACCTTTGATCTACCCTAAAACAGTCAAATAGGCACACGGCCGGCCAGATCTTTTCGGTGGTGCACCATTTCAACGACTATCACTAGCAGCCAATAGTCGTCTTTGGTGATTGGGGGTATTTTGTTAAATTTTAATCTTTTATTGTGGAAGTATTTTAGCTACATTTTCAAATGTAAGGGGTTAAAAATAATACTCTAAGGAGCCGTTTGGATCGGGGGTATATAAGATAAGGGGATAATCTTCGTTTATTTTGCAAGATTTCGGTGTTTGGTTTGCAAGTAATAAAAATATTACAATAATCTTTTATTACAAATAGTGTTTACTATTGGTAATGTGGGGGGTAATCTTATTACCTTGCTAGGGGGTGTTGTTAAAAAATTACTTGGGTAATCTTTTTCTACCCATTTTGCCCTTAATTAAAAACCATTTTGGACACAATTGTTCTCAAATATCTATCAAATAACAATTATCCAGCTCCCTTACATTTGAGAAATTAGCTAAAACACTCCAGCCACAAAAAAGTTAAGTTAACAAAATACACACAGCCACCCAAGACCACCATCGGCCGCCAGCGTCAGTCACCGTAATAGTGCAAATCGGCGAGATCTGGCCGATCGTGCGCCAGTAAGGCCTTTTCCTACCATGGATCATAGATTCATGGCCGTGGTTGGAAATGGTGAGATCTAGCGTAGATCTGGTTGTTTTTCGGCCATGGATTTGTGATGCTTGGCCATTTCCGGTTTTGTTGGTGCACCATCGGCCATATACAGCCAGTCGTGTGCCACTCTGTCGATTGCTGGCGACGGCTCGTGATGGTGGCTGGTTGTCAACAGTGGCTTGGGATGGGTGAGGGTGACTTTGCTACAAATTAAAGTTTTATACGTTTGGGGTGTTTTAGCAAAATTTCAAATGTAGGAAGTTAAAAGAAATGATTCAAATAATAATAATAAAAAAATAATATTATATTAATATTTAAAAAGGAGGGCATTTTAGTAATCTATATAGTATACCCACACATTTATCCTTCCAATCAAACATATTATTCACCAATTTATTCAAATCAACCAAACACATTAACTAAACATTCATAGTAATCTTCAAGGTAATCTTTTTTTTTGTTAATATAATATTCCCGTATAATAAAATATTAAATGATCCAAACGTCCCTTAAATAATAATTTTTTATTCTTTACAACCAAACATATTAATTATTTATACCTACCAATCTAACCAAATATTTTAATATAACATTTCACAGTAATCTATCTCACTAGTAATCTTATATTTTCAGTAATATAACATTGTCGAACCAAACGCTACCTTAGTATAATAATGGCACTTACACACCCGGTACATATTATAATTTTGAAGTCAATGACAACTTAACATGTCTATTTAATTTAGAAACGATGTAGCTTATTAATTAGAGTCTGTTTGATGCGGTTTATAGAAGAAGAGGTTATTAGAGTGGACCTTATGAAAATATAGTTTTTATGAAAAAATTGTTAATTGTTTGGTTAAGAAAATGCAAAATAGGTTTTTATACCAATAAGGGTTTTAATATACAGAAAAATCATGTCAAATTCATAAAATATAATAACATATATATTTTTTTATATTTCAACAATTTAAATAAGCTTGAAAAAAGCTTATAAGAGAAGCTCAAACATAAGTCCTAAAATAGCTTATTTTAATTTTTATAAACACTTTTGAGATACAATTAAGTTAAAAAAAAATTTTAAAAATGCTTATAGCTTTAAATAAACTTTTGGTCAATATATTAACCCAATCAAATGAGACAAAAAAAGGGTGAACATTTTACTAAATATTAGTGTCCATTCCCACGTTGTTTACACGTGCCATTAATTAACATTTATCAAGAGTTTATGACTTTTTTTCACCCAAATAATGATTAAATAACATTTTTTTATCCATAGATTTTTAAAATATTATTTTATTACTAAAATTTATATTTCGACAATGAACAGAGAACAAATTTGAGATTTTGAAAAGGGAAGACTGATGAGTGTTTTGGTGGTAGAATGTTGGATTTTAGTAGTTTGAAAACTGAATCGTATAAAAAAATTAGACTAAAATTGATTCGAAAATTCTATTTTTTTTTTATAAACCAGTTTGGTTTTGATTTTTAAAATTTTATAAACTAATTATCCGATTCGGTTTATAAATTTTTTCAAACCGGTTAATCCAAACCGAATTTTAAAATTGGTTTAAAAAAAGAGTAATATTTAATATAGAAAAAGGTGTCCTATTTAATATTGTCAAGACCATGGGAGAGTGTGCATCTTACGTTTACGAGTCAAACCAAACCAAACCGCTAGGCGTCTCTCTACATCGCATGTGTAGATGTGTATCTCGTTTACCACTCATTGTTTTAAAAAACTAAAAATGTAGTATTATAAAAAAATTTATTTGTAAACCTAAACCCAATAAAAAATTAATAATATAAAGAAATCATTTAGTAACTTTTCATGGCCAAAGGCCAAACTGTCTACGGGTTGGGGGCGTTGCCTGTTACACCCCTATCTCTATTGATCGGGCAACGGGACCATCGAATCCATCTGCATAGCCTATTAATATTGAAGTGGTCGACAAATCCAACACTTTTTCTTTAATGCCTTTGCTGCCTTCTGCTGAGCAATGGAGGGGCTGACTAAGTAGCGATCTTTCCTTTCCTGTACAATAAACCATCAATGATTCCGAATTATTGTGATTTGAGATTTCAAGTTCATGAAATAAATGCTTCAGGTATGATGGATATAACAAGACATATGAAACCTCTTAAAAAAAGGGCGAGGGATTTTTCAAGGTGTTTACAAAGCAGCAAACAGATTGAACTATCCACACCTTTCCCCTTTCCTATACTCAATCCCACAATCAACAGCCATCCGAATTGATATTGTAAATCATGTCATGCATTTTCACACAAACTGGTTCCTAGAACTTCCTACATGTTCGGAACGAAGAAGAATGTAAAAGGAAGTCACCAATATGCATGATTGTTTAGAATGTCCGATGCAAAATCATAATATGATACAAATTCAGAATAAGATGTTTGAAGTTCGCAAGTTATTTCCATAATGCTATGTCAAAGAAGAGAAATTCTATTTGAAATTCTCAAGGACTCCTGTTGAGACTCCAGAAGAGTATCAAAATATACTAAATGGCCCAGAACACCAGCATAACTGATTAAATTAATAATCAACCTGATTTTGTTCTGCTTGATTTAAAATGACCTCGAAGGGATTTGGCCTATGAGTTTTCTCCACCACTTTGTTGTCATGAGAGGTTCCCTGAATTGGATACAAAGAGTGGATTGAAAAGATTGCAGGTTGGTGTAGGAAGACTCATGTTTTTAAAAAGACTACCAAGAAATCCTGAAGGGAAACTGGCCAAAAAATTAATACCGCAAAGTACTAATTGATTGTCAAGAATCAACCTATATTGAAATGGAAAATAAACTAAAATGGTTAGATTTTTAATATCATTGTTAACTTGAGATTATAAAAGAAATCGAGAACCTTCTAATCTCGATTCCAGGAGAAAATTGCCACGAAACTAGCAAGAACTCTGACACCGGCCATATGCAATCTCGAATCTGGCACCAGAAACAAATTGGCTATTAAGTAAAATTACAAACCGGGAAAGAACAAGAAACCAATATACATTAAATGGAAGAAAAGCACCTACCAGAATTTTCCTTTAAAATTTTGCTCCAAAATGACATCCACATTAACAAGGTTTGAAATAAGGAAGAAAAGCATTTTGAATGGCTTCATTCTCCCATTTCAGCTCCTTCCACCAGTTTTCACTGCCGCTAATAACAATTTTCTGTCCCTTTGCACTGTTGGAATCAAGTGGAAGCTTCTTTAGCTTGGGGCATCCACGTACATAAAATTCCTCCAGATGTGGGAAGCGCAACGCCTTCCAATAAATCCTCTTCAAATTTGGTAGAATTCGTATGTTAGCAGAGTGGAGTTTCGAGAGAAGGTTTAGATTTTCCATCATTTCTGGAAATTCTTCACCCAATTTTCTGCCACTTATTATTTCTTCCAACTCATAACAACTTTCTATTTTAAGATACTTGAGGTTTCGAACAAAGACAACCCATGTCAAGTCCCTTATTTTGGAGCAAGAGACTACTTGAACCCTGTTGAGGTCGTGGAAATGATAAGGCTCTAGTGTTTTTTGTACTACCTTTAAATGCTCTATCTTCAACTCTTCCAATTTTTCACAATTTAAAATGTTTAGTCTGTGAAGATACTTGAGATCTGCTAAAGATGAAACATCAAGTGTCCTGGAATCATCAAAGTATCGAACCGATAGACCATGAGTACAATTCTGAAACTTCCGGGAACTCAGAAATCTTTGGAGAGCATAACGACTTTTTAAGGTAATACTCAACACATTTAAAGAATGCAAACCAAGCAATTCCTCCAACAAATATTCACCACCACCAAACAGAACGCTATCTTCTCCTATTTCTTGATCAGAAACATTATAACTGCAGCCGGTCATTCTCAATATATGCAACGCTGAAAAATGGGATATCAGATTACGCGGAATTGTACAGAGATTCCGTGTATTCTCCAGGATGAGACATTTAAGACCTACCAAGGCTTTTAACTCCATTGGTAACTCTATTATTGTGGTCCATGATAGATCAAGATATTGCAGTGAGACCAAATTAGAAATCCCAGAAGGTAATTTGGTTAGAAATTTATTATATGATAGCTTTAAGACTCTGAGAGAAGGCATGAATTGAAAAAAGCTACTACTAATCATCTTCAGGTTATTATGATTAAGAAACAAAGTTAAGAGATCAGGACAGGTAGGAGTCACTGATAACACCTCAATTTTGTTTTCCATCAAGGATATCCTTTTTATATCTTCCCATTCTTTGACCTTTGGTGCTCCAGTTAATTCAACACCCACCTGAACTAAAAATTTCTGCTGCTCCTCCTTAACTTCACATGCTATCCACAAAGCCATGTCACGAATCACATCATGCATTTTTACATAATGTTCTCCCCTTATTTCTTCTTCTTCCAATAAACAGGCATGAACAAGAACACCAATAATGTAGTATCCGTGGTTGTGTACTTCACTTTGATCATACACATCCAAAATGTTCTCACCAAGCCAACAATCTATCAATTTAGTTTTACGTATTCTAAAGTGTTCGGGAAATAAACTACAATATAAAAAACATGATTTAATCTTGTCATCAGGCAAACTATCATAACTAGACTTTAAAAGAGGATAGACCTGCTTCTCCATACCAGGAAATTTAGACGGTGCTCTCCTTAACATTTGAATTGCATATCTCCATTCTTGAGGTGTCTTCTTGAAAGTCATGGCTCTACCTATAGTGACGAGTACAAGTGGTAGACCCCCACACTCTTTGGCCACAATTTGAGCTAATTCCAAAATATCAGGATGATTACTAAGAGTTTCTCTCCCAACCTTCTTTTCAAACAATTTCCAAGCTTCCTCTTCCCCCAGGCACTCCACTTTAAACTTCCTATTAACTTCCATACGGCCGCATACGTCAAGAAAGCGAGTAGTGAAGACTATTTTACAAGCAACATTTTCACTTGGAAGAGGTATACCCACTGTGGTCAAATCAACCCTCTCCCACACATCATCTAATAATAATACAAACTTTTTGTTCCGCAAAATCTTAAAGATGTCGGATGCTTTGTCTTCAACACTTTTATTCTTCCATGACTCTTCAACCAACCCTATCTTTTGCCCAATCATTTCTTGAATCCTGTCAACTTGCAAATCTCTAGACACCACTACCCAAATCACAGTGTCATAATCGTTTGATACATTGAGAAATGTATTGTTAATTTGGGTTAACAGGGTAGTTTTTCCAACTCCTCCCATGCCGTAGAGACCAACAATTGTTACTTGTTCTTCCTCAATAGATCTCCAAACTTGATCAAATATTAATTGCAAACCCACTATTGTAGCCTCACTAGGCTTTACCTCCGCTACTGATAGTGGTACCTTCTCCGCCACCCCTTCAAAAACACCTTCACCCTTCAAAGTAGCCACAACTTTCAGCTTTCCGGCCACTTTCTTCCCAAACTTGTAGCTTGACTTGCAATTCTTGGAACAGTACCCTCCAAGACACAATTTCTCAATCTCTTGAGATCTAATTTCTTGCAGTTCACCAACTTCAACTTCCACATTTTGCACTCTTGAAAGCCAGCCTTGCACTTGGTCCGTCCGTTTCATTTGTTTCTGTTCAGCAATGTTAACCCTCCTCATCAAATCGTTTCTTGCTTCAAGTAGCTTCTGCAATTCAGTCTGCAAGGCATCTAGATTATCTTTGAGCTCACTTATATATGCAGTTTTTCCTATAGCACAATCTAAACAACGAGTGAAAACGGCGTCACATGAGACTGAGGCCGAGCAGACGTTACCCATCGATTTCAACAAGGAGAGGAGGAAGAAATGAATAATCGTAGACTAATGAGAAAAAAAAAACACCCNCACTTTGAGGTTTTTAGTCTTGTGCAGAATATCAAAATGTCATTATCATACATAAAGAGAGTATCATATACCAATTTTCTCTAGTTTGTAGATTCCATGCTAATGAAACCAATCAAGTTTAGATTTTGGAGCTTGGATGAAATTTATATGTTTATACTTCCTGGTCACTTGCATAATTTATTAATCAATTCCTTGGAAGCTTAGATGAATTATCTACTGGAAGGAAATTAGTGCTGCTTTACCGGCAATCAGACTTTCGACGGTTTTATTATCAACCCCCTGAGGGATCAGCTAATTTTAAGTAAACCGGGTTTTGAGAAAGTATTAACACAGCCTATTGTTTCAAAAACCCGACCTGTTAAGGGACCCGATAAGGTCATCGGGTCTCGAGTTGACCGGTCCGACTAATTAAATCGGTGGTTTGTCGGTGATTCAAAAAGTTTAAAAATCTTGCAAACACACCTGTGAAAAATACAAGTCAGTCCCTATAGGTTTGAAATCTAGCAAATATCTATGCGATTTGTTTGGGTTTTGACTTTTTTGGCTGATTCTGGCGACCAAAATTCAATCTGACACCACCACCTGAACCATTGTCCTTTACTTTACAAAACCCCTCTAACCCCGAAACTTGGTAGCCCCCTGTTCGTCAATCGTGACTCGTGTATATTGCCATGATTGAGTCGATTTTTTTGATCAAATTTCGACTGATTCCGGTGTTTAAAATTCAATAAAATACCACCACCTAAACCATTGGCCTCCACTCTACAAAAGCCCTTTAACTCGACACTTGATAGCCTCTTGTTTGCCAATTGTGACTTGCATATTGGATTGAATTTTTCGACCAAATTTCGTCTTAGTCCAAAGTCCAAAATCCGACACCACGCCTTGAACCATCGGTCTTCACTTTACAAAAGTCTTCCAACCCCAACACTTGATAACCTCTCGTTTGTCGATGATCAAATTAGAAATTTTATGAATAGTAAAAAATAGTAATTCAGACCAAAGAGGCTACCGGTCTTGATTGGACCAGTCCGACTAGCTGGTCCACTTTGGGTTTTAAAAGTGTAACAGCTCCCTGCAGCAGTTAAATTTTAGGGTTACTTCCATTTTATACATTAAAGTCATTTTACTCTTCTCATTATTTACCAATTTTTTTTTTTTTAATTCCAATTTATTTACTAATTTTTTTTTTTTTTTTTAAGGAAATTCATGTTCCTTTTCATCTTCTTTCCTTCTATTCCATTTTTCTCTTCCATTTTCTGCGGAAAATTCTCACCCTTCATAATTTTCTAGGGAAATTTCTCATTGTTGCACTTAAAATTTGCTGCAAAATAGGATGCAAAGGTTCCTTGGGAGTGGACCATAAACTCCCATAATTTGAAAATTCTTAAACAGCTAGCACCACCATTCCAAACACCTTAACCAAAAAAAAAAAAAAAAAAAAAAAAAAAGAAAAAAAAAAACAGTTCCTTAAGCACCCAGCACCTAACAGTCTCAAATTCTCAAATCAAGAGAGCAAACCTCTGAAAAGGTGGAGGATGAAGCTGAAAGATCTTTCGAGAGCATGGCCACTGTTGTTGGTCCTGAGAGGCTGAGACACAAAAAAGAGTACAAGATCCAAGTGTTTATTCGTCTCTGTTAATTTCTCACTACAGTCATCCTCTCCACGCTCTTCTCGAACCCACATTCAAATGCCATCAATATTATTATTTAGAGTGTACCAAATAACCTGCATTTCTCAAAATAACAAAAGCACATAAAAGGTAATCGTCATTGTTGTTTCAAAAGTCCAATGTCTCACATCTTCAGATCAAATGTTAGAAGTCCACAGGCTCCATGATGCAACTAAAGCAAACCAAAAGGATAAATATGAATTAGCTCTACAAAAGAAGCACAAGGAGGAAAATCTTGCAGATATCGAGTCAAGAAGCTCGAGCCCTACACTGAAAACAAGATGTCCATTTGAGTTGCAGCTTTCTAAAATATACACTAGAGAGATATTCAAGAAGTTTCAGTTCCAGGTGGAGGAGATGTATTCTTGTTTTAGTACAACACAGTTACATGTTGATGGGCCAATCATAATATTTTTGGTCAAGGAGCGCGTATTGGGTGAAGGAAATAGGAGGGAGATCAGGGACTACGAAGTTTTGTACAATAGAACAGCTTGTGAGGTTCGTTGCATCTGCAGCTGCTTTAGTTTTTATGGGTATTTATGTAGGCATGCTTTGTGTGTGCTTAACTTTAATGGTGTGGAGGAGATCCCTTCAAAGTACATCTTGTCACGGTGGAAGAAGGACTATAAACGCTTGTATATTCCTGATCATGTGTCCAATAACGTTGATGCCACTGATCGTGTGCTATGGTTTAATCAGTTATATAAAAGTGCCTTGCAAGTTGTGGAGGAGGGAGTGATTTCTCTGGACCATTACAAGGTTGCATTACAAGCTTTTGAGGAATCGTTAAATAGGGTTCATGATGTTGAAGAAAAGCAAGAATAACTAACGATGCAAAGGTGGGAGATTTTTTGTAAATATTATTCCTTTCTTTATCCTATTAGTTCTCCCCCCCTCAGTTTGTTCACTTTTGAGGTTTTTAGTCTTGTGCAGAATATCAAAATGTCATTATCATACATAAAGAGAGTATCATATACCAATTTTCTCTAGTTTGTAGATTCCATGCTAATGAAACCAATCAAGTTTATATTTTGGAGCTTGGATGAAATTTATATGTTTAAACTTCCTGGTCACTTGCATAATTTATTAATCAATTCCTTGGAAGTTTAGTTGAAGCATATACTGGAATAAAATTAGTGCTGCTTTACCTGCAATTGGACTTTCGACGGTTTTTATTGTCAACCCCCTGAGAGATCAGCTAATTTTAAGCAAACCGGGTTTTGAGAAAGTATTGACAGCCCATTGTTTCAAAACCTGACCTGTTAATGGACCCGGTAAGGTCATTGGGTCTCGAGTTGACCGGTCCGACTGGTTAAATCGCTGGTTTTCGATGATTCAAAAAGTTTAAAAATCTTACAAACACACCCGTGAAAAATACAAAGCAATCCCTATAGGTTTGAAATCTAGCAAATATCCGTGCGATTTGTTTGGGTTTTGACATTTCCAGCTGATTATGGCAACCAAAATTCAATCTGATACCACCACCTGAACCACTATCCTCTACTCTACAAAACCCCTCTAACCTCGAAACTTGGTAGCCCCCTATTCGCCAGTCGTGACTCACGTATATTGCCGTGATTGGGTTGATTTTTTTGGCCAAATTTTGACTGATTCCGACGTCCAAAATTCAATCAAACACCACCACCTAAACCATCTGCCTTCACTCTACAAAACTCCTCTAGCTCAACACTTTGATAGCCTCTTGTTTGCCAATTGTGACTCGCATATTGGATTAAAGTTTCTGGCCAAATTTCGACTTATTCCGATGTCCAAAATTCAATCCGACATCACCCCTTGAACCATCAATCTCCACTTTACAAAAGCACTCTAACCCCAACGCTTGGTAACCCCTCGTTTGTCGATGATCAAATTATAGATTTTGTGAATAGTAAAAAATAGTAATCAGACCAAAGAGGCTACCGGTCCTGATTGGACCAGTCCGACTCGCTGGTCCAGTCTGGGTTTTAAGTTTCTAGGGAAATTTCTCATTGTTGCACTTAAAATTTGCTGCAAAATAGGATGCAAAGGTTCCATGGGAGTGGACCATAAACTCCCATAATTTGAAAATTCTTGAACACCTAGCACCAACTATCGTGACACCTAGCACCACCGTTCCAAACACCTTAACACACACACACACAGACACACAAAAACAATTCTTAAGCACCCAGCACCTAACAATCTCAAATTCTCAAATCAAGAGAGAGCACACCTCTGAAAAGGTGGAGGATGAAGATATTTCGAGAGCATGGCCACTGTTGTTGGTCCTGAGACACAAAAAATAGTACAAGATCCAAGTGTTTATTCGTCTCTGTTAATTTCTCACTACAGTTACTTTTCAGAGACATCCTCTCCACGCTCTTCTCGAACCCACATTCAAATGCCATCAATATTATTATTTAGAGTGTACCAAATAACCTGCATTTCTCAAAATAACAAAAGCACATAAAAGGTAATCGTCATTGTTGTTTCAAAAGTCTAATGTCTCACATCTTCAGATCAAATGTTAGAAGTCCACAGGCTCCATGATGCAACTAAAGCAAACCAAAAAATATTTGAAGGAAGATGCAAATTCTTTGTTTTCAACCGGAACCACCACCACCACCACATAAAGTTAGCGCGTTCAAAAAGCTAATCTCATGTTTCTGAAAGAGTATAAAAAATCCAACCTAAATTGATTTACAAAACAAAAAAAAAAAAAAAATGCAATTTTCAGATATCTCAATTAACCTAAATGATAAAAAAAGTAACAAATTTGTTCCAGCGTTGGTGTTGGAGACCAATTTCTCCAACCAGCTTAGGCCACATTGTTCTGGCACTGCTCTGGGCGTCCGCAAGCATGGTCTGAAATGCCACTTCGTAGTCTCTTACACCAGGTCCGCATTGGAGGTTGCTGCTTTTCCAGTGATGTAAACCTTTGAATATCAGATGTAGGAGAGAATTTGTCAAGCAACTAGGAACCATTCCTGACACAAGGAATGAAAACTCCACATACAAGAATCTGTCACCAAAAACAAGCACATGATAGTGAATTACACACTAGAAAAGAAGATGTTATAAACCAAATGAAAAAGCACCTACCAGTGTTATTTTAATGTCCTTTAATCATGAATCAGTAGATTCAAAACATGGAAGAAAAACATTGTAAGTGGCTTCATCCTCCCACTGCAGCTCTGCACTTTTGGAATTAAGAGGAAGCTTCTTAAGCTTTAGGGGTATCGCCACTTTTAGTTCCTTTAATTATGGAAAGGGCAGTGCTTCCACATAGATGTTAGTGAAAGAATTGGAGTTTTGAGATAAAGAGTTTAGAAGATCACTCTCCTCCCACAAAAATCAAATCATAACACAAACTTCTTGCTTAAAATCTTGAAGATGTCTGTTGCTTTCTCGATCAAGACTTTTTTTCTTCCACAAAACATTGAACATACTTATTTGTTTATTTTTCCCTACTCCTCCCATGCCATATAAGCCAATAATTCCCACAAGTACTTATTTATTTTTACCAATTCCTCCCATCCCATATAAGCTAAAAATTCCTGCAAGTACTTATTTGTTTAGTTTTACCCATTCCTCCCATGCCATATAAGCAGATAATTCCCACAAGTACTTACCTGTTCCCCCATGTCGTATAAGCCAATAATTCCCACAAGCACATACTTGTTTACTTTTACCTATTCCTCCCATGCCATATAAGCCAATAATTCCAACATTTTCTCCAAAGGCATCTCCAACTTTACTAAATATTGATTCCAAACCTACTTTTGTTTAGTAAAGAGACCTTTCATCCATTGTTTGTGCACGCACCTGCACACTTAACAATTGGAAAATTCCCTTATCCAATAGCTGTTACTATTGCGCCACTATTTCCCCTCTTTCAAGCACTGAATGCCATAACATAACCGTCCATTTCACTTTCAAGTTATGAAAATCTTTTCACATCTTTCCATAACCGAATATGATCAAACACCTGCAATACAAAATAATTTTTCTTCTCAAGCTACCCTTAAAAATCATGTCACAAATCACTTGCATTTATATACTACATTCTGCTTCTAATAAGCCCGCAAAAATAAAAATAAAAACACCAATAATTCTGTATCATAGATATTCTGATCCACTGCTATCTTATCCATCCACAAAAACCTAAGCAATCAAACAATCTATTAAGTTTTCTTCATAAATTCTATTGTCTTACGGAAATAAACTTAAACATAGATATAATAAACTCATCATTCAAATTATCAATAACTAATTAAGAATCAAACCAAATTAATACACATCTTTTTCATACCTGACTAAGAAGGGGATGCGCAATGGCTGGATCACTGACTGCTTGTAGAAGACTGTGACTCTCTTTCTCCCTACTCCTCCCATCCCACATAACCAAACAGTTCATTTGTTCTCCCCCGAAGGGAAAACTGATATTCTCCAACCACATAATGTTGAAAGAAAAGAAACGCACGGCCATTGTGGTGTGAAAGAAGGAGGGTTACCTATTTTAGTAAAGTAGTGTTTGTCGTTTTAATCGGGTTAAATAACATTTTCCCCACTCATGTTTAATAAACTTATTTTAGCCCCTCCTGATTTAGGAAACACAAAATTGCACCATGTGATTTCCTCGTGTTGTCATAAAAATTAGCAACAACCAGCGAGACTCGATCGATCGACCTTGGTGGGATCGAATCAAATGGGTGTGTGGTCGTGGATCAATCAGCAAAGTGAGACGAACATGTTGATAATGGAAGATAAATAGACCGAAAGTGAATAGAAACAAAAGAGGATTTTTAAAGAAGTTTGGCGGGTGATTTCCAAGCATACGTCCTTTGTTATTTTATTGCTTAGGATTAACTTTATATTCAAGGCAATTACAGGGGGAAGTGGTAGCAAATAAGTGCACAACGAGGTAAACCATCGAGCTGTTCTCCCTCTTATTCTCTTTGGGTTGACTATTTTTCTTTTAAGAGTGTGTGGTTGAATGAAATGAAGGAGGCTTCCCTTTTATACCCTCCGTCTAACAGTGGTTGAGGGTTGGTGATTACGAGGAGATTTGAACACGTGATCCCTTCTAATCCGGAGGAAAATGATAGAGTTATCGAAAAGTTTACACCGAATTTGTGCACCGAATGACGTGATAAAATTCTGACAGTTGATTAATATTAACTGATAATAAATCAACGGTCAGAATTTTGCCACGTCATTCGGTGCAGAAATTCGGTGCACACCCATCGGTAACTGTAGCATTACTCCTAATCCGGATTGTATTAGGTATGCCATGCCTAAGACAGTCAACCACTACACTAGTGCACTTGAAGCTGTCAGTCTTGAGGAAGAAGTCTATGGTTGGGGCGATGCCAAATGGGAAGAGAGTGGCCATTGGATTTGAGAACAGTAGGTGGATAGATGGCGTGCATCCGATGACTAGAAAATCTACCTCAAAACACTTCGGGACACAAATTTATGTGGTTGATGGATCAGCTATATAACATTTGGTTGAGGAAAGAACATTAGCTAGAAAAGAAGGGATTAACGATGTCTTCAGGACACATGCTTCAATGGTTACGGTTGCATGAAATATGAAGTAGTCCAAGCAACGGTTTTAATTAATTTTTTTTTTTGGACTATGAAAATATCTAAGGAAAGCAAAAACTTATGATCAAAGAAATCAGACAACTGGGCAGAACTTAAAAAACAACTTAAGAGATTTGTAAAAGATCTCCTTAAAGAAGGTGCAATGGTTATTTTGGACCATCTTAAAGATGACCCTTTCATATTAAATTTATATGGAACCACTTCACTTAATTCTCCTTTGCAATTAAATTTTACAATTATAATGGAATCCAACACCACAACCTGGAAATTAAAGAACAACATATGATAAAATACCAACCATTGGATTTTCTCCTCCTCGCGAATTAGTGCTGCACTGATCACGTGTAAAGATACAAACAAGTATAGGAGGAGTGGTTCTCCGGGCATTGGTTTGGTTAACAGTGAAGGTTGTCTGAAGTGTTTCTTTAACTCTTGGAAGACTTTCTTGCATTTCTCTGTCCATTTGATACCTTTGTTGCCTTTTAACACCTTGAAGAAGGGCAAACACCAATCCGTTGCTCGGGACACAAACTAGCTGAGGGCGGCTACTCGCCCTATCAAACTTTGAACTTGTTTGAGCTTCGTCGGACTTCTCATGTTCAACAGCGCTTGAATTTTTTCTAGATTCGCCTTAATACCGCGCTGGTTTACTATGAAGCCAAATTTTTTTACCAAGCTAACCTCGAATGCACACTTCAGGGGGTTTATTTCATTCAGTATTTTCTAAGAATATTGAACGTCTCTCTAAGGTGCTTGTAGATGCAAAAAATCTACCGTCATGAAAATAGAGTTTGATCCCGTGAGGTTAAGGCTACTGACAATCCGCTAGACCTGCACACATGAAAGGGCAAGCGTGAAGCTTCCGGAAAACACTGAGGTGGTGTTTGCCGTAGACACTCCGACGCTCAAGTCAGCAAGGCTGAAATAGATTATTTGATAAGAATTAAGGAGATGAAGAATTACCAGGAGTCTTGTCGGAAGCTAGGACTACGGCGGAGGCATCGGGTTCTTGGGTGCAAGAACTTTAGGAGCAAATAGATGGTTTTGAGTAGTGTAGATTGACTATGGGAGATTGCCCCCTAATGAGAGGGTAAACCTCTATTTTTATTTTTTTTTTTAGGTTTTGGAATCTTAGTAGGACACTAAGTCCTATTTTAGGAGATAATCCCTATCATGAAAGGGATATGATTTATTGACCTTATCAGATCAAGTTTAATAGTTTGAGTAAGAATTGGAATCTTAGTAGGACACTAAGTCCTATTTTAGGAGATAATCCCTATCATGAAAGGGATATGATTTATTGACCTTATCAGATCAAGTTTAATAGTTTGAGTAAGAATTGGAATCTTAGTAGAAGAGGAAATAGAATGAGATTCTGATTTCCTATTTATAGATTGTTGTAGGCTAATGGGTCGAAACCCAGTTTAGCTTAACTTATATGATAGCCCAACTCATAGAGTGGGTAGTTCACAAGGTGATTTTAAGCGTAGGGCTAATCAGGATTGGGTTGAGGCCTTGGGCCGTGACATGTTTATTTCATTATTGGGCCTTGTCAAGCCCAAGACGATTTTTGGCCCTAACAGTTAGCCCCCCACTCTCTAAGTTAAAGAGTATTTAGTTTAGAGAGTAGATTTAATCGAATGAGTGCAGACTGAGCAGATTAGTGATAGTAGCTCGTTAGGTCAGATGGATCGTTGTGTGGATTGGGTCGATGACTTGTTGATTTGAGGTGCAAGTCCTTCAATCGGCCTGGGCCGATTGAATGTGTAAATCTATGAATCGAGCAGAGTCGATCCGAAGGTGTAAATTAGTGGATCAGGCAGGGCTGATCCGAATGTGTAAATCTGTGAATCGAGCAAGGTCGATCCAAAGGTGTAAATTCGTGGATCGGGTAGGGCCGATCCAAAGGTGTAAATCCGTGAATCGAGTAGGGTCGATCCGAAGGTGTAAATCTGTGGATCGGGGGGCCGATCTGAAGGTGTAAATCCGTGAATCGAGTAGGGTCGATCCGAATGTGTAAATTCGTGGATCGGGCATGGCCGATCCGAAGGTGTAAATCCGTGAATTGAGCAGAGTAGATCCGAAGGTGTAAATCCGTGAATTGAGCAAGGCCGATCCGAAGGTGTAAATCTGTGGATCGAGCAGGGTTGATCCGATGGTGTAAATCTGTGGATCGAGCAGGGCCGATCCAATGGTGTAAATCCGTGGATCGAGCAGGGTTGACCCGAATGTGTAAATCCGTGGATCAAGCAGGGCCGATTTGATGGTGTATGTCAAGTGGAGCTTGTATGGAGCTTGCAATCGAGTCGGCGTGATCGACTTGTAGTTGAAACCTTTGAGGGCTATGTGGCCCAATCGGCGTGATCGATTTTGTAGTTGAAAACATTTGATTGAAGCTGGAGCAGTGACATGCATGGCATGCATGTTTTAAGCAAATAGTCGAATGGAGAGTTAATACGCATGATGTGCATGTGTTATGGACTGAATAAAGAGTGAGCTAAATGGAAAAATAGGCTGCATGTATTTAAGTAATGGGCCGAATAGAGAAACATTTAACCAAATAGAGTGGTAGTTAAAAAGAGATAATGACACATACCTTTCCCCTTCAACTGTTGCCAGTTGTGCTTGCTGAACTGAGTAGAGTATTTGATTTGACTTTTGAGGAGGTGATACGAAAGTACCATTAGTCTATAGACGAGTGGCTCTTTAGATGCATTGAATCAGTTGTACTCGAGCAAGAGTTGTATGAGGGTGAGCTTGGATAGACCCACTCGGCAAAGCTCACGCTGACAGAATGAAGAAATAACCCCAACCCTGAATGAAGATGTTCCAGAGAGAGGTAGAGTTGTAGTCCCAGCCTAGCCGAGTGATGACTCTTATAGTTGTTACTTGGGCGTACATTTGCCACATGGGGTGATTGAGTATGTGTCGAATGGAGTTATCCGGACTTGTATAAATAATTTGAGGGATTATATCCTTGTTCTGAGGTAGCGTAGAATCCACTCGGCTCGGCCTACTATATCGTGTGGGGAAGGTGTGCTGATTGTTGAGTCAAATGAAGTTGACTAGGATAACCACTTTCGATTTTTAATTTCTCCCACTCGGTTGGCTGAGCTGAGTGGAGAGAGTTCTTGTTGTAGTGTGATCAAAGCTGCATGGAGACAAAACTGATTGGGAGTTGCAGGGCCAATTGAGACGAATATTAACGTGTTGCCCGCTCGGAGGACTGATCCGAGTGAAGCCATTGTGCATTATGCAAAGCGAATTAGATTTCCAAAGAATTCCAAATAAAACTCTGATCAAAGCATGTGAGCACAAATATGGAATAAGGGCTCATTGTGCAGGCAGCTGAAAATAATGAGAAAAAATCACTTGTCCAAAATTTTGCCACATGGCATTTTTAACCAAGGTGCATTAAATGCCATAATGCTTTGGCAATGTCATTCATTCAAAACCTGTAACTTTTTATTTATTTATTTATTTACTATCTCTTTTTAAGTTTTACTCTTTCTAGCCGAAGGTGTGGGTGATTTCTCCAGAGATTCCACAGTGATTTCTCCTGATTCTTTCGTTTTGTTTTTCTCTGTTCTTTTTGTGTTCTTAAAACCTTCTAGGCTACTCTTGGATGAATTTGAGGTGATTTTTGTCGACTTTTGAAGAAGAAAAATTTGGGTTTGTCTTAAATATGGGTTTTGAGTTTGCTGAAGATGGCTTTGACATGCTTTTGAGTAGTTTTTTGACGGATGCTGGATAGAACACGGGATGAGCAATTTTTGAAGGACCTTAGTATTTGGAAGTGTTTGGCTTTTGTGGTTTCAAAAGAGGATTTGGAAAGGGAATGGGATTTGGTGATTCTGAAGGGGAGTCAGTATAGTTGGGCATTTCATTCTCGGTTTGACTTTGCTTCGAACGAGCTGAGTGGTATCTTGGCATTGACGGCAGGAAGTCAAAACTAGTCAGTGTATATTCTTACCAGTTGCCATGGACTGAGGGAGTTCGATTCAAGGTTTGTGGGATTTTAGTAATTCGACACGAAGGCGACGTTAACTTTCTGAACCATTTGTTGTGGTTGGAGAATTTGCGGGTCTAGAGAATGAGAGGAAGATGGGTTTTTAAATACACAAAAACATGCCCATGAGATGTAAGGGTTTTTAGACCACGAAATACCCTTCAAAAAGAAATTAAACACATACGAAAGTGAGAAATATTCCAACTGATGCATGGAACAAATTATGAATATAGGGGATGTGTTTTGATGCTTTAAGGTATCATATCACGTGCTGAATAGATAAAACAAATGGAGAAAAGTAAAGAAAAATTTTCTTATCATGATGAAATTTTCTGATTAGCGATGTCAGTCGAAGGGAGTTACATGCCTCCTCTCATGTTGCAAGTTGTCGTTGGTAGATGATTGTCAGGGCCCCACGATGGATGCCAAACTGTGGATGCAAAAAATCTACCGTTATGAAAATAAGGTTTGATCCCATGAGGTTGAGGCCACTGACAATCTGCTAGACCTGCACACATGAAAGGGTAAGTGTGAAGCTTCCGAAAAACACCGAGGTGGTGTTTGCCGTAGGCACTCCGACGCTCAAGTCAACAAGGCTGAAATAGATTATTTGAGAAGAATTAAGGAGATGAAGAATTACCAGGAGTCTTGTTGGAAGCTAGGACTACGATGGAGGCGTCGGGTTCTTGGGTGCAAGAACTTTAGGAGCAAATAGATGGTTTTGAGTAGTGTAGATTGACTATGGGAGATTGCCCCCTAATGAGAGGGTAAGCCTCTGTTTTTATAATGAACCCAAGGGGTTGAAATCTTAGTAGGACACTAAGTCCTATTTTGGGAGATAATCCCTATCATGAAAGAGATATGATTTCTTCACCTTATAGGATTTGGAATCTTAGTAGGACAGTAAGTCATATTTTAGGAGATAATCCCTATCATGAAAGGGATATGATTTATTGACCTTATCAGATCAAGTTTAATAGTTTGAGTAAGATTTGGAATCTTAGTAGAAGAGGAAATAGAATGAGATTCTGATTTCATATTTATAGATTGTTGTAGGCTAATGGGCCGAAACCCAGTTTAGCTTAACTTATATGATAGCCCAACTCATAGAGTGGGTAGTTCACAAGGTGATTTTAAGCGTAGGGCCAATCAGGATTGGGTTGAAGCCTTGGGCCGTGACATGTTTATTTCGTTTTTGGATCAGAACCTTTGCCAGAACTTGGACACCATCGACTAGCTACGCGAATGGGCAAGCATCCGCAATGTAGTCTATCAGCAACAGACCACTCGACACTACAACCGCAACGTGAGGATCTGAACTTTCAAGATAGGCGACTAGGTCCTCCGCAAGGTCTTCCAAAACACCAAGGAGATCAACTCTGGCAAACTCGACCCCACCTGGGAAGGTCCCTACAAGATTACCAAAGAAGTAGGGAAGAGCGTTTACAAACTCCAAACCCTCGAGGGCAAAGACATCAGCAACAGCTGGAATGCCGTTCACCTCAAACGCTACTACTTCTAGGTGAACTTGTTTCTTTTTTCTGTTTTCCTTTGTTTTCATTTAAAAAAGATGAGTGGGCCTATCCACTTCCTCATAGATAATCAGCCTCATGGCCAAGTATTAATGAAGTATTATTTAGAAAATTTTTTATTATTCAGATCGACTCTGTTCAATCAATTGCCTGTTACACATTCGAATCGACCCTGCTCGGTTCACGACAACACCTATGAATCGACCCTACTCGATTCACGATAACACCTCTGAATCGACCCTGCTTGATTCACGATAACACCTTCGAATCGACCCTGCTCGATTCACGAATCGGCTCTGTCGGATCTACAAAGTTACACCTTCGGATCGACCCTGCCCGATCCACGAACTTACACATTCGGATCGACCCCGCTTGATTTATGGAATCATACCCTCGGATCGACCTTGCTCGATCCGTGGAGTTATACCCTCGGATCGACCCTACTCGATCTAAAAACTCGCACCTTCGAGTCGACTCTGCTCGATCCACGAAGCCACATACTTAGTTGGTCAGACCGAGTGAAAGGTTCTTACAACATCGGTTAGGAATTCACCGACCTAGCACAGCAAAGGCCCACATGCCTTAGCCACTAGGCCGCACTAAAATCACAAACACTACATAGTACATCTACAAAAAGCAATCAACAACTCACTCATCCATGAAAAAAGCATCAAAAGTGAGAATAGCTAAATATAATACATATAGCTTCGAACGGCTTAGTTCGGAGAACAACAAAAGGCACACGCGCCAAAAATAAGGGCATCGCAGGCCGCAAAATACATAAGCAGAAGAAACTAGGCTAAGTGTCCTCAGTATGAGTTGTCTCCCCCATCTCCAACTCGGTCGCCCTGTCTGCACCGCCAACATCCATACCAGCTGCCCGGTCACTCACATCCCCAGCACTCGATAGCCCTGGCTGACTAGCAAGATCAGATATCCGCTTCTCGACCTGCCCCTCCATATGACCATCTCCCTCATCTAGCATCTCTCGCATGAGCTGGATGTCCTCGTTCGGATCCCAGTGAGAGGTCTTCCTTTCCTTGTACTCAAGCATGAGTTCCCTTTGGGCCCTGATAATAGCATCATCTGCAATGGAAAGACATTGCTCCCTGAGAGACTCGACCTCTGCGGTCCTCTCGGCCAACTCACCCCCCACTCTCTCCAGCTCACGCTCGTAATCTCGCAGCCGTTGCTTGCAATCCCTCAGACACTGTTAACTCTCTTGCTCAGCCTTCTGGGCTACTGCCTCTCTCTGGCGCAAGCTAGTGTTCGCCTTGGACACATCTTGTATCCTCTTCTCCCGCGCCACCACAGACTTCCTCAGATGAAGACTGCTCGTGAAGGCCTGCACAAAAATACACCGTCATCAATACCAAAGTTAGAAACAAAACTCCCGCCATACCTGAAAGGCGCATGATACCCCCCAGTCAGCAGCGGCAACTGCACCCATCTGGTTCAAACGTGCCTAATCCACCGGGAATAAGAACGAGTCGGCCAGTTTGCTCATAAAAGTCGCGTCAGAATAGGTCTACGCGGTAGCCGAAATCTTGAAAGTAATCGTCTCGGCCTTCTCATCCATGACCGCGGTCTGGGAAGCTCTAGCTCCGGCTGCGGGCTGTTGACTCGACGGCGTCGCCAACACACCCTCCACTCTCCTATCCTCCATGGCCAAGGATTCCCTCCTCCTCTTCTCTCGACGCCAGGTAATGGATTCGCTCCCACTGGGGACGGACAACTTCTTCATCAGTGTCTCTACAAGTGCAAACTCTCTAACGGTTAGTGGGTTCAGTCTTGACTCACCAAAAATGATATGATTGCAGTACCGAGCCAGAAGCACATCCCAAGTCTGCTTCAACGAAGGAAAGGGAATACCACACTGAATTGCCTCTACTCCAGCCCAAAGATGGCTGGTCCTGAGGTTACTCTCTGCAATAACTACCTGCCAACCCCTCTGCGCCTTTGAAATGGCTAGCACCCGCTGGGTCACCACATCCAAGACTTCTCCGCTTTGCCCAGCCTGATTGTACTCAAGCTCTGCAAGCAAAAAACACAATCAAGATTTAGTAATCAAAGTGCAAAAAACAACAAAGTTCTCACCAGTAGCTTGCTAACTGCTCGGGATGTCGCCCTATCCTCTCTCCCCAAAAACAGCCTGACCCTTCACAAAGAAGTATCGGTTCTTCCAGTTCTTGTCGCTGGACCGCAAGTCGATCACCAGGTGAGACCGGTCATGCCTCAGGTTAATCAGATATCTGCCCTTCTCTTTGTCATTCTCCTTCAGAAAGTATGAGTACAACAACTCGTGCAACTCGAACATCACTTGGTGCCGGATACAGAGGTCCTCCAAGGCCATAAGCAACCTCCAACTGTTCGGCATGAGCTGAGACAGGGCAATCATGAAGTGGTTCAACACCTTCCAGACGAGGCGAGGAACATGCAACCTCAACCCATCGTGAAACCACTTCTCGTAAACACTAACCCAACTTTGTGCCTCCCAGTCAACCCGCTCGTATGGCCGTGGCTCCCGGATCTCAACCGAAGTTGGAATGTGATACAAAGTCTGGATGTGCCACACATTGCTGTCCTTAAGCATGGGATGATAATCCTTGGTCAAGATCCCACTGCCCTATTGGCTCGGCTCTTCCTCAAAGCCACTACTAGATGAAGACGGACTACCAGCCACTCCGGAGTCTTCCCCACTTCCCCCATGCCTACCCAAACCACTCAGGCCGGCATCACTTGTCCCTAGGGTAGCTACACTAACTCCAATCGGTACTCCCATCAGAACGCCCTTCTCGGGCATCATCACTATGGTAGGGGCACGTTCATACTCGTCACCAGCATCCGCCACAACCTCGGTCGAACTAGTTGACTTAGAGTCGGACATATTGACCTGATCGTCTAACCCGACTGACCGACTCGACCACAGTTTCAAAACTATCTAAAACCTAAGTATCAAGCTACCACTCACCCTGATCTACCGACCGAGTAAGTCTACAACACCCAGTAATCGCTCGTCCTTCAGAACTGATCGACCTGTCACCGTCAAAATTGTCAACTCCTAAACTCCGATTGACCTTCGCTACCGACCGACCGTGTCCCAGATTCAACAAAGCTTTTTCTCGCTCGCCCCAAGCAACCGACCTATCTTCAAGCACACCCCTGAATCAACCCGTCCTTGGTCACCGACTCGCCAATCCAAACACTCACTGAACCACTTACTCGGCCTGGGTTACCGATCCCTCGTCCAAGTCGACCCTTCCCACAATTAACTCGCCACTCGGTCGGATGGACCGAACGACCTACCCGTCTTACTAACCCTCAGGTTATCCCACTATTCCGTCAGCCAGACCGATCGAGCCTTGTTCAACTGAATCAATCATACGATATCCTCCCTACTCGGTTGGATGGGATGGACGACTGACTTAGACCACTTTGATTACAACTGTCAACCCGTCGCTCGATTCGGTCAGATAGACCGACCGAGCCAAAGTGTTACGTAACCCGGCGTCTCCCCTGTGTCGTCCAAAAACCCGAAAAGTACCAAAACTGTTGGCAACTCGCTGGAAATCCACTGGAAAACCCAAATCTATGCCTATTCTAAGAGCCTTTATTCTAAAACACTGCAAAACCCAATCAAAACCTACCCAAAACTTCAAAAAACTTCATCCTATCTTCCAAAAATTAGCAAACAACCAAAAAATAGCAGAAAATCAGCCCAAAGAGAAGAATGTTTACCTCGAAAGACTACAGAAAGAAAAACCATTATCGCTCAAGAAACTGGAATGAAAAGGAAGGAAGGAAAAGGAAAGAAATTTTTTTAGGAAAATAGAAGGAAAATGCAAATGGAAGACGAACAGTCCGTTCCTCAATTTTTATAAGAAAAAAAGGGACACGTGGTAGCTTGCAAATGGTCAACGGTCAGGGCGTCTTTTCGTTTTCCCGCTCTCGAAACGACGGGCCGATCTCTACCGTACACGTGGCAGCGATCCAGGGCACCTAGGAAACCGTATCATAGTATGGAAGCTACGGCTCAGCTGACCTACCCTCCTGACCGACTCAGCTCATGACTTCCGAAATGGAGCCAACATGCTCCCAAGCTTCACAAGCCAAAAGGTCCTCCCAACTGGTCGATCAACTTGGAACGACCTAGCTCGCGCTCACTCTCCAGACGATCAAACTAGGATGCCTCGCCCATTTGGTCTTCCATAGCGGATGAAGGGATAACCAGATGTCGAAGCTCTCACATCTCACCCACTCGACCACCTGAGCACCCCGACCGAACGAGCCTTCAACCCTATACCATCTCTGCATCACCCAATTCGTCATACCGAGCGGACACCCTCACCATAGGATGCTAGCTCACTTCTCTAGTTGGCAGGACACACCAAACAAGCACATGAGTCCCAAAAATCGTTATCAATCCCTTTGGCCCTTCACACCGATCGAGCACACCCCCTTGGGATGATGGCATACTCTGGATTGGTAATGGATACCGAACGACGCTTGACTATGAACCACTTACGTCAAATTGTTCAGCTACACCGATGATCGGTCATCTAGGAAGGGAGACCGAGCATGCCTCGATTACTTCCTACTTTCTGACCAGACAGTCACTATATAAGCAGAGGCCAGCCCTCTTAGAAAGGACATTACATTACACCTTCTCACCCGAAGCTCCTACTTAAGAGCTACACATCACTACCGTAGTCACAGTCCCCGACTAGACTTCCGGTAACCTCTCTACTCCCTAGCTCTCACTAAATCAACCTCTTTTAGCCTTGCTGACTTGAGCATCAGAGTGACTACGACAAACACCACCCCAATGTTTTTCGTTCGCTTCACGCGCTTGTTTCTCTATGTGTGCAGGTGCAGCGGATTGCTAGTGGCCTCAACCTCACGGGATCAAACCCCCCTTCTGTACAGGTAGATTTTTAAGTCTACAGTGCTCGACATGGTCTTGTGCATTTTTTTTACTTGACTAGCATATTGTTAATGTATACCTCTATGGTTTTGTCAATCAGTTCGGCGAACGTTTTGTTGCTAAACGTTGGTATGTTGCTCCGATGTTCTTTAGGCCGAATGACATACTTTATAACAGTATATACCATGGTTGATGACGAATGAGATATGCTCCTCGTTGGGCTTGTACATCAAGATTTGGTTATATCTCGATAAGTACCCATGAAGCTAAGTAGAGCATTTTTAGTTGTTGCATCTGCTAGTTGGTCTATCCAAGGTAATGGGAAGTTGTCATTCGAGCACGCCTTATTCAAGTTTGTGTAATCGATGCAGGTTCTGTTAGGAGATCATGCAGCGGAAAACATACATTCGAGATAATAACATAGGAATAAATCATACCACACAAAGAGACATGATATTTATGTGGTTCGGTATAACCCTCCTACATCCACGGATGAGAGAAATCTACTATATATAGTTTCATGAACATGATATACAAGAGTACACAACATCATAAACCCAGTATATAAAACAGAGCAAAAACATCCTAATTTCTAACTAAGCTCAACCTAGTATCTAGAATGGAAACAATCCCAATTTCTAAGGCACTCTCCTCATGGTGTTTAATAACTCTTACATCAAATGCCCTGTGTTCTCATATTCTCTCATAACCTTGCATTGGTTCTCACTCTTATATTTATAGGTAGTATATGGGATATTCTATTTCTAATATGATTTATATTTCAATTCCTATTAGGATTCCTAAATTATATTCCTATTTACAATTGTATTATTTACCAAATAGTTTTCCTAAAGACATACAATTTCACATGGGAACAAATAGGAAAGTGAGCCACAATATCCCAAAAATCTCCACCTTGGCGAGTTTTCCATCACGGCGATGAGCATGACGAAGATAATCCTCCACCATCATTAGGGATGGGCACGGGGTGTGGGATCGGGGATTGGGGTCCCTGGACCCGTACCCAAGTCTTTGGGGTTCACCCATCTCCGCCCCATCAGCAGGACAAGGATGTCTGGGGATTTTATGTTGTCCATTATTAATCCCCATGGGAATTTTTCCATCTCAATGGAGAATTTTCCCCGGATGGCTTATAAGAATTATTTTAAACTTTTTTTTTTTAAATATTGATTTTGTATAATTCTCCTAAAATGTTCCCAAAGTTCAGATAATTTACTTAGAAGAGAAACTCAATTACCTTATTTTATGTAATAGTGCAATAAATTTACAAATTACAAATCTTTAAGGGATTAATTACTTACTTAATTACAATGTGATTAGATTATTAAGTAATTAAATTGTATTGAATTAATTGACTAAATTTTAAAATATTATATAGAATATCAAAATTAAATATCAAGATTGATATTTGATAACTCATAAATCATAATCAATTATTTGATTTAATTACTTTTTTAATGAAAAATGTTTAAAGAATCAGAAACTATTAATGTAATTCATGACTAATTAATAAAAATAAAAATCAAGATGGATACATCATACATCTTTGCATCAAGACTTAATGAACCATTGAATAAAAATAAAACAATGTTAATAAAGTTTGTGACTAATTAATTGATTTGAAAGACATGACAATAGAATTTGTGTAAAATAAAACAATGTTAATAAATAAATAAATAACTAATTAATTGATTAGAAAGATAACAAAATTTGTGCAATTTGATATTCATTTTCTAATATAGATTTATCCTAAAATGTTCCCAAAGTTTAGATAATTTACTTAGAAGGGAAACTCAATTACCTTAGTTTATGTAATAGTGCAATAATTCAACAATTCAACATCACGAACATAACAATATGATTAAACAAGTCAATGTAATTTGTAAACCATTAAAAATAGTTAAAAAAAATTAATATAATAATATGATTAAACTAGATTTTGATAAAGAGTAATATTACATTTACAAAGATCTCTATACAAAGTGATGTGACAAAAAATGAATGAAAGAGTGAATATAATGAGTTTGTTTGACTCTTCCATTCATTTTTTGCCACCTTACTTTGTATGCAAATCTTTGTAAGATTTATTTGTAGCATAGTATTATTGTTTAATTTATTGCCCCACTTTGGATCTAATATGGTAAAATAAATTCTAAATTTAAGAAATTATATTACATAATCATTCACCTTATTTAAAATAAGCTGAATTGTATTTCTAATAATTTATAAAATTTTGAAATATAACTTATTCACATTTAGTTAAAGATAATAAATGACGTAATTTAATAATGTCAAGCATTGAGGAAGATACTTGGACTTTTTAAGTCATATTGCTTTCATTCAAATTAATAATCAAATGATGCAATGATATCTAAATTAATAAATAGTCTTAGATTAATAATATTTATTAATCTAATATAAGATAAAAATGATTGAATTGCACGTATATGTATTGAAATACTAAGACGTATTTTATATTTCATTTAGATATATAATAATATTACATTATTGTATAAAAGAAGGGGCTAGGCTACAATTTTTCGAGGTAGGGCAGGTCGGGGATGGCATGAGGCGGGGTTTTCACGAGGCCATTGGGGGCGACACGAGTTAGGGTTTTATGGGGCTTTTGGGGGGGTGGGGCGAGGCAGGTCCCCATCAGGGAAAACTAACCCCCATACTCGCCCCGTCCCTGGGTGCAAGGATTTTTTTCTACCCACCCCAACCTATCACCTGAGAAATTTGGGGAATCCCCGCCCAATCGGGTCGGGGTGGTTCCTTATCGGGGTAGGCGAAATGGCCATTTCTAACCATCAAGGCATCCAAGTCACGACTAACCTTGTCCAATTTTTTTAGCATCCAGGTCGCACAATAACCATGCCAAATTTTGATGCCAAGATTTGAGAATGACTCCACCTACAACTTAAACTTGTTGTAGTTCGTCTCTTATGAGCATCCACCATCTCAAAAGAACTCATCTCCCAAGTCGTAACTTGGAGCTCTGATACCACTTGTTAGAAGATCGCATAATGGAAAACATACATTTGAGATAATTAATATAAGAATAAATCATACCTCACAAAGAGACATCATATTGATGTGGTTCAGCATAACTTGTCTACATCCATGGATGAGAGAAATTCACTATAGTTTCATGAACATGATATACAAGAATACACAATACCATAAACCTAGTACATAAAACAGAGCGAAAACATTTTATTTCTAACCACGCTTAACCTAGTACCTAGAGTGGAAACCAATGTTTTGAAACCCGAACCAGAGCAGACCAGACTAGCCGATCTGATCGGTCAGACCGGGTTTTATTCAAAACTCTGGTTCACTAATACAATAAAAACAGATTAATTATTTAGACCATTCTAAATTGTTGTTGGACCGGCAAGATAGTGCCAGACCTTTGGTCCAACTGGCCCGACAGCAAATTTGGGCCATAATAAATCAAAATCCCTAAAACCATCTCACCCTATCTCTCCTTCTTCATTTCACATTTTCAACTTCGAAATGGCTTTAGCCTTCAAAGTTCAGCTCTTATCTCTTATCAAAGAAACTGATTTTGTTGTTCAATTGAATTAAAACAAAAACACCCTAAATAAAAACAAACTCACATGTTCGCAGATTGCATGAAAGCATTGAGACAACAAACACCATCGATTCAAACCCATTTCTCTTGCATTTCTATATATCCGGGTTTCACGTGTGACTTGTGAGCAAGTTGCTTTTTTTGGTTTACTTATTTATTTATTTTTGTTTTCGTTTTGTTTTCAAAAGGTTGAAGCAAACCAAACCCACAATTCAGAATTGTAACTTGATGATATGCAAGGGAACTAGGCTTGAAAATCTCATCTATAAAGAAGAAAGAGAAGAGGATAGGGAGAAAGAGAGAGAGAGAAAAAAAAGATGAAGGAAAAGAAGCAGCAGAGGAAGACAAGAGAAGATGAGGTGATAGGTGAGAAATGACATAAGTAGTCTGACCCGCCAATCATACCAGTTGGATTGCTCAGACCGAAAACCGGTCATTTGGCCAAGTCACCTTTCAGTCCGGGTTTCAAAACATTGGTGGAAAAAATCCCAGTTTCTAAGATACTCTCCTCATGGTGTTTAATAACCCTGACATCAAATACCACGTGTTTTCACATTCTCTCATAACCTTGAATTTGTTTTTACCCGTATATTTATAGGTAGTTTATGTGATATTCTATTTCTAATAGGATTCATATTTTAATTCCCATTAGGACTCCTAAATTATATTCATATTTACAATTGTATTCTTTACCAAATAGTTTTCCTAAAGACATATAATTTCATATGGGAACTAATATGAAATCGAGCCACAATATCCCAACAGGTTCGCCATTTGCCATTTGGTTTTTTGACGAGCACGAGATTTGCGAGCTAGTATGAATACTTAACTTCTCGAATGAACTTGATTTCAAGGAGGGTGTCAACTTTTTCTTTGAGCACTCGAGAGCACTCTGTATCCATTGCCCTTCTTTTCTGGCAGATAGGTCAAGCTTTCGAGTAGATATTAAGATGGTGGCAAATGACCTCGTGGCTTATACCCACCATGTCGGTATAATATCCATTACCCTTCTTTTTCTTTTCTCTTTTCTTTCATTCTTTTTTTTTTTTTTTTCTTTATCTGACCCATTTTCTTTTTCTTATTGTAAAATATCTTGTTTCTCGAGTTAAAAGCCCTTCGTTGTTGTTATTATATTTATTTCTATCCAAGGTTCTTAGTGTGAAAAATGCATATCACTGGTCTCAGGTTGGTTGCTTGTTGCTTGACAATATGTATTCCAAACCTGAGATTCAAAGGGTAGGGTTTAGGGTTTATTGATAATCCGAAGTATTCACTACAAGAAAATAGGATAGTGCTAGTTGTTATATGGCTTATCAACATTAAGCAACTTCTTGATATTCTTTTCAAAACTAAGAGTTCAGAATTTGTTTCACAACGTAAGTTGCACAAACATGAGTCATCTTGCTGCTCTCACCGGCGAGTATAAAGTAATTATCCCTATATGTTGATGCAGTTTTTACACCAATGAGAAGTACTTAAATTTCTTGATGAAACCTACACAAGGGTTTGTAGTAAATTGATATTTTAATATTGAAATAGTATGAAAATAACAAGCAAGCACACTGAACCGGTATTACTTTTTCTTGTGTGTTCTCCACGTACAAGCGAGCTTAGCTCTTAGCACATATGAGATGGTCTTTAATAGCAGGAAAAAAAGGTTTTTTAAAAGGTCTCCCATTAGGGTGAGAGATCAATTTATATTGTTACATTGATGGATCTACACATAAGGTAATCCTCAAATAGAGTGACACGCGGCCTAACTGATAGCACAACCTTGAGACTTACCAATGAAGTAATCCTTGGTAGACTTATAAATGAAGCAACACTCTCATAGAGTGACACATGGCCTAGATGATAGTACAACCTTGGGACACGTGGTGTGAATAGATGGATTTACCACATAACACTATAAATATGGACCTCTATGAGTTGTGGTTATAACAAGAGTTAGAAAGTTTCAAACTTATCTTAAACAACTGACATCTCTTTAATATTAAGAAGGTTTGTTCATTATCAACTGCGAAAAGTAGCAACCTTTCCTTGCCATCAATTATTCGGAATTATAATTATTTTTTTTCTTTTCAAAATCTCTTTCCACCTTATAACCTTTCCTTTCTAAATCTTAATCTTGAAACTGACATCCTAAAATATTTACGTCGAATTATTTTCATAATTGATGGTGATATTTATTATCTCCACTGTAACAAAACCTTTGGGGATAGAACAGAGGTTCAAATGGCATTGCAACTATTATTATAAAAAAAAATAAAAATAAACAAGCGAATTAAAAACTTGGTTAGGCCTGTGAAACTAATTAACATTAATGTATTAATTTTGATTAACTGAAATTAAAATCAGTAGGCTTGTCGAAATTCTGGTGACATGAGTTTCAAAGCAATGAAAACACAAAAGCAATAAATGAGGTGAATTTTAATTAATTTTTGTGAAAGTCCAATAATTTATCTCTTGCTGAGGTCATTGTTAATTAATATCTCTAAGAAATGCAGAGATGTTAAGGTCGGAAACGGCCAAATGGCCATCAATCTGGCTAAAAACGACCAGATCTATGGTTGTTTAATGGCCATGGATTTGGACAAAAATGGCTAAATCTTTTCTGGCTGTTTTCGACCTTTGATCTACCCTAAAACAGTCAGATAGGCGCACAGCCGGCCAGATCTGTTCGGTGGTACACCATTTCAACGACTGTCACTAGCAGCCAATAGTCGTCTTTGGTGATTGAGGGTATTTTGTTAAATTTTAAACTTTTATTGTGGAAGTATTTTAGCTACATTTTCAAATGTAAGGGGTTAACAATAATACTCTACGGAGCCGTTTGGATCGGGGGTATATAAGATAACGGGGGTAATCTTCGTCTATTTTGCAAGATTCCAGTGTTTGGTTTGCAAGTAATAAAATATTACAATAATCTTTTATTGCAAATAGTGTTTACTATTGGTAATGTGGGGGGTAATCTTATTACCTTGCTAGGGGTGTTGTTAAAAAATTACTAGGGTAATCTTTTTCTACCCATTTTGCCCTTAATTAAAAACCATTTTAGACATAATTGTTCTCAAATATCTACCAAATAATAATTATCCAGCCCCCTTACATTTGAGAAATTAGCTAAAACACTCTAGCCACAAAAAAGTTAAGTTAACAAAATACATACAGCCATCCAAGACCACCGTCGGCTGCCAGTGTCAGTCGCCGTAATGGTGCATGATCGGCGAGATCTGGTCGGTCGTGCGCCAGTAAGGCCTTTTCCTACCATGGATCATAGATTCATGGCCGTGGTCGGAAATGGTGAGATCTGGCGTAGATCTGGTTGTTTTTCGGCCATGGATTTGTGATGCTTGGCCATTTCTGGTTTTGTTCGTGCACCACCGGCCATATACAGCCAGTCGTGCGCCATTCTATTGATTGCTGGCGGCGGCTCGTGGTGGTGGCTGACTGTCAACAGTGGCTTGGGGTGGGTGGGGGTGATTTTGCTATAAATTAAAGTTTTATAAGTTTGGGGTGTTTTAGCAAAATTTCAAATGTAGGAAGTTAAAAGAATGATTCAAATAATAATAATAAAAAAATAATATTATATTATTATTTAAAAAGGAGGGCACTTTAATAATCTATATAGTATACCCACACATTTACCCTCCCAATTAAACATATTATTCACCAATTTATTCAAATCAACCAAACACATTAACTAAACATTCCCAATAATATTCAAGGTAATCTTTTTTTCATTAATATAATATTCCCGTATAATAAAATATTACATGATCCAAACGTCCTTTAAATAATAATTTTTTATTCTTCACAACCAAATATATTAATTATTTATACCAACCAATCTAACCAAATATTTTAATATAACATTTCACAGTAATCTATCTCACTAGTAATCCTATCTTTTCAGTAATATAACATTGTCGAATCGAACGCTACCTTAGTATAATAATGGCTCATATATTTTATATGTTCATTTTTACGCTTATCCACAATTTAATTTAATTATAAACCATATTTGCACTTGGAAGGCTAATTTTCTCGTAAACATTTGCACTTGCACACCCGGTACATATTATAATTTTGAAGTCAATGACAACTTAACATGTCTATTTAATTTAGAAACGATGTAGCTTATTAATTAGAGTCTGTTTGATGCGGTTTATAGAAGAAGAGGTTATTAGAGTGGACCTTATGAAAATATAGTTTTTATGAAAAAATTGTTAATTGTTTGGTTAAGAAAATGCAAAATAGGTTTTTATACCAATAAGGGTTTTAATATACAGAAAAATCATGTCAAATTCATAAAATATAATAACATATATATTTTTTTATATTTCAACAATTTAAATAAGCTTGAAAAAAGCTTATAAGAGAAGCTCAAACATAAGTCCTAAAATAGGTTATTTTAATTTTTATAAACACTTTTGAGATACAATTAAGTTAAAAAAAAATTTTAAAAATGCTTATAGCTTTAAATAAACTCTTTGGTCAATATATTAACCCAATCAAATGAGACAAAAAAAAAGGGTGAATATTTTACTAAATATTAGTGTCCATTCCCACTTTGTTCACACGTGCCATTAATTAACATTTATCAAGAGTTAATGACTTTTTTTCGCCCAAATAATGATTAAATAACATTTTTTTATTCATAGATTTTTAAAATATTATTTTATTATTAAAATTTATATTTCGACAATAAACAGAGAACAAATTTGGGATTTTGAAAAGGGAAGACTGATGAGTCTTTTGGTAGCTTGAAAACTAAATCGAATCGAAAATTTAGACTGAAATTGATTCGAAAATTCTATTTTTTTTTATAAACCGGTTTGGTTTTGATTTTTAAAATTTTATAAACTAATTATCCGATTCGGTTTATAAATTTTTTCAAACTGATTAATCCAAACCGAATTTTAAAATTGGTTAAAAAAAAGAGTAATATTTAATATGGAAAAAAGTGTCCTGTTTAATATTGTCAAGACCATGAGAGAGTGTGCATCTTACGTTTACAAGTCAAACCAAACCAAACCCTAGGCGTCTCTCTACATCTCATGTGTAGATGTGTATCTCGTTGCTCGCACTTCCTCTTTCTCTCAACTATTCAAATTTCATTCAATTAAAAATATGTCTTATTATTTTCACTAGAAAAATATGTTTATATACTAATTTTAAAAAAACTAAAATATAGTATTATAAAGATTTTTATTCATAAATCTAAACCTAATAAAGAATTAATAATCTAAAGAAATCATTTAGTGACTCTTCATGGCCAAAGGCCCAAACTATCTACAGGTTGGGGGCGTTGCCCCCTACACCCCTACCCCTATTGATTGGGCAACGGGACCATCGAATACATCTGCATAGCCTATTAATGTTGAAGTGGTCGACAACTCCAACGCTTTTTCTCTAATGCCTTTGATGCCTTCTGCTGAGCAATGGAGGGGCTGACTAAGTAGCGATCTTTCCTTTCCTGTACAATAAACCATCAATGATTCCGAATTATTGTGATTTGAGATTTCAAGTTCATGAAATAAATGCTTCAGGTATGATAGATATAACAAGACATATTAAACCTCTTAAAAAAAGGCAGAGGGAATTTTCAAGGTGTTTACAAAGCAGCAAACAGATTGAACTATCCACACCTTTCCCCTTTCCTATACTCAATCCCACAATCAACAGCCATCCGAATTGATATTGTAAATCATGTCATGCATTTTCACACAAACTGGTTCCTAGAACTTCCTACATGTTCGGAACGAAGAAGAATGTAAAAGGAAGTCACCAATATGCATGATTGTTTAGAATGTCCGATGCAAAATCATAATATGATACAAATTCAGAATAAGATGTTTGAAGTTCGCAAGTTATTTCCATAACGCTATGTCGAAGAAAAGAAATTCTATTTGAAATTCTCAAGGACTCCTGTTGAGACTCCAGAAGAGTATCAAAATATACTANCTCTGTTTTAAAAACCGGACCGGACCGGCCGGTCGGACCGGTTGGACCGTGAACCGGTAGCTTCTCCGGTCCGGTTTAGGTCTCAAGGGGGTTTTTGAAATATTTTAAAATTATGAGGGTTACTTTGTAATTTTATAGGGGTATTTTGAAGATATATCAAAAGTTTAAGGATTAATTGGTAATTTTATTGGGGTATTTTTGGAATAAATAAAAATTTTAGGACCAATTTAAACTTTTTTAGGGGAATTTTTGTAATATATTAAGATTTAAGGGGTTAATATGTAATTTTTTAAAAATAAAATATTGCTGATGTCACCGGTCCAACCGACTGGTCCAACCGGTTGGACCGATTGAACCGTGACCCGGACAGCAAAACGGTTTGCCTTCCGGTCCGGGTTTTAAAACAATGCTGGCCACAGCATAGTAAAGTACAAATTTATTATCAAGAATAAACCTAAATTAAAATTGATAAAAAAATCTGAATGGTTAAGAAATAGCAAACCCTTGAATCTTGATTACAAGAGAAAAATTTTCCAAGCAACAAGCCATTAGCCATGTCAAGTCTCTTATTCTAGAGAAAAAAACTATTTGAACTCCGTTAAGGCTGCAGAAATTGTTTTTTGCACTACTCCATCTTCAACTCTTACAAATTTTCACAATTTTCAATTTCTAGTCTGCGAAGATGCCTAAAGACAAAACGTTGAGCATCAAGGCGTGAGTGTAATTCTGAAACTTGTGGGAGTTGAGAAATGTATGGAGAGCATGGCAACTTTTTAAGGTAATACTCAGCACACATAAAGATTCCAACACCACTATTTTCTTCCACTTCTTGATTATAACCACAACCAATCATTCTCATTATATATAGATTCTGAAAAATTGGATATCAGTTGACTTGGAATTGTATGTATACCCCAGGCTTAAACATTTAAGATTTACCAAAGCTTTTAACTCCATTGGTAACTCTGTTATTGTGGACCATGATGATACCAAATTTGAAATCCCATTGTAATAGAAAATTATTATATGATAGGTTTAAGACTTTGAGGGAAGACATGAATTGGAAAAAGCTACTAAGGTTAAGAAACAAAGTCAAGAGATCAGGGAGTCACTGATAATTCCTCAATTTTGTTTTCCATCAGGCAGGGATATCCTTCCCATTCTTTGATCTTTGTTGCTTTAGATAATCCAACGCCCACCTGAACTAAAAATTTCACATGCTATCCGCAAAGTCGTATCACGAATCACATCATGCATTTTTACAAAATAATCTCCTCTTTCAATAAACAGGCATGAACAAGAACACCAATAATGTAGTAACCATGGCTTGTCACAAAACCAATAATCTATCAATTTTATTTTAGTCTTCTGGAAATAAACTACAATATAAAAGACATGATCTCATCTTGTCATCAGGCAAACTATCATAACTATACTTTACAAGGGGATATACCTGGAAGAAGCTCTCCTTAATACTTGAATTGCATATCTCCATTCTTCAGGTGCCTTCTTGCAGGACATGGCTCTATCAATTGTAATGAGTGCAAGTGGTAAACCGCCACACTCTTTCGCCACAAGTTTAGCTAACTCCAAAATATCAGGATGAATATCAAGAATTTCTCTCCCACAATACGAAGAGGGATAACCACTCTGATCAAATCAACCCTCTCCCATATATCATCTAATAATACGACAAACTTCTATTTGCGCAAAATCTTAAAGATGTCCGATGCTTTCTCATCAATACTTTTATTCTTCCATGACTCTCCAACTAAGCCTAGCTTTTGCCCGATCCTTTCTTGAATCTTCTCCAGTTGCAAATCTCTAGACACCACTACCCAAATCACAGTGTCATAACTATTTGAAATATCAAGAAGCTTATTGTTAATTTGGGTTGAAGTTGTCTGTATGTAGTTTGTGGTTGTTTTGTTACCATTTGAGGCAGAAATGTTGACGCGTTACTCAATAACTTTTTACGACCAAATTCAAATGTGGACTAGCCTATTCTTTTGTGTTTTTTGTCAAGTTCTTATGTCATAAATTTATGTGTTCTGATGGTAAATGTGATCCTTGGTATGATCGAGAAAGGAAAATTGAGGAAAATTGATCCTTGGTATGATTGAGAAAGGAAAATTGAGGAAAAATTATTACAGGTGCAAGTGATCATTATGGAATCAAATTATTAAAGCTCAAGTTTTAGAAGGCCTTTTTTTAAATTCCTTTAATTTTGTGAAATATTAAGCTAAATATGCAGCCTTTCAGAAGCAAACGTCTAGTTTCTTCATTTCACTTTTTTCATTCATTCATTTCTTTATTTTCCTTTTTTCATAAAGCTCACTTTCTCCTACATCTATTGCAGATGGATGAAGTTTGAGCCAACAGGTGATGATGATATTGATGACTTTGAGGTTGTTGGAGATTATGCAATGACAGAATATGTTGGTCAAACTGGTATAATCCAAAATCCTCCGCCTCCCGCTGTTGGAATGGAGTTTGAAACGTACGAGGATGTGAATTACTTCTACAATTGCTATGCCAAAGAACAAGGCTTTGGTGTCAGAGTTCGCAATGCATGGTACAGAAGGAAAACTTAGCTGCAGTAGTGCAGGTTTCAAGAAGAAAACTGAAAATCGCTCAAGACCAGAAACAAGGACTGGTTGTCCAGCAATGAAGTTCAGGTTGATGGAAAATAAAAGGTGGACAATTATTGAAGTCGAGCTTGTAGGTTTAAGCCGGAGAACACAAAGAGAAAGTTGAAAAACAGAGCTCTTAAAAACTTAAGCAAAAAGTTCTGTGTATATTTCATTGAAGATATTCAATATAAATCAGTTAACAACTCTCTGCTAATTACACCAACTACAGCAGACATTTTCAACTTTTAAATTCAAATCTAACCACTTATATTACGATCATATTACACATAATATCTTGACTTAAATACCCTTAAGTCACTAAGCAACAAATCATTACAAAAAAAAATCCCATGCACGTTGAACCACTACCGTATGTAACCTTCAGCAGCTTTCCAAACACAAACTTGCAGACTTGAATATTTGATGCATTTCCAGCAAGGTATCACTGCATCAACACTCTTCCTTGATGCCTTTGCTGGAAAGACCAATAGGCAAACTTTTAGTCATAATGTCTGCAATCTGGCCCACACCCCGTCAGTGTATCAAGGTCACTTCTCCATTATTTTCAGCCTCCCTCACTGCATAAAATTTAATCTTAATATGCTTGGTCCTGCCGTGGAGAACTGGATTCTTTGCCATTGCCACTGCTAATTGATTGTCACACAATATTGGTGTTGGCCTATCTTGTTCCTGCTTCAAATCAGACAAGATTTTTCTGAACCAAGCAGCTTGGTTCACAGCTGCTGCAGCAGAAATTTACTACTCTGCCTCTGCTGTGGACTGAGTCACCGTGTCTTGTTTCTTTGACAACCAGCTAATGGCACCTTCATTAATGTAGAACACATACCCTGAGGTACTTTTCATGTCATCCAAAGAACCTCCCCAGTCACTGTCTGTGTATCCCTGCAAAACCAGTTTTTCTGTCCTCTTAAACTAAATGCCAAGGTTTGAAGTTCCTTTCACATCCCTTAACACCCTCTTTGCTGCCCTATAATGTAATTCACTTGGACAACTCATAAATCTAGAGAGATAGCTAGCTGCAGACATCATGTCTGGGCGTGTGGCTGTTAAGTACAGTAAGCATCCCACCAGACCTCTAAACATACTCTCATCCACTCTTTTCTCACCATCATTCTTGCTCAGGTTCAGGTTAGAGACTAAGGGTGTATTTGCAGGTTTGGAATTCTCCATTCCAAATTTTACAAGAACCTCATTTGCATATTTTTCTTGGTACACAAAGATTCCACTTTTAGATTGAAAAATCTGCATACCAAGGAAGTATGTCATCTCCCCCAAATCTGTCATCTCAAATTCAGATTGCATGGACTGTTTGAACTTATTCAACTGGTCTAGATTGCTCCCTATAAGCAGCAGATCATCCACATATAATGACACAACAATCAGGTCACCCTCAGCTTCTTTAACATAAAAGGTATGCTCATTTGGACTACTTGCATAGCCTAAACTGTTAAGATGATCATTTATGCAGCTGTACCAGGCCCTAGGTGCCTGTTTTAGGCCATACAATGCCTTCTCCAGAAGGTACACCTTACTTTCTTCACCTTTCACCTGGTAGCCTTCGGGTTGGTCCATAAAAATCTCCTCATCCAAGCAGCCATTTAGAAAGGCAGATTTGACATCAAGTTGGAAAATTTTCCAACCAAATTGGGCTGCCATGGCAAGGATCAACCTTATAGTATCATGTCTAGCTACCGGTGCAAATGTTTCAATATAATCCACTCCTTGCTGCTGTGCAAATCCTTTTGCCACAAGCCTAGCCTTGTGTTTGTGGATTGTACCATCAGGATTAAGCTTCAACTTGAAAATCCACTTCACTTGAATTACCCTTCTGTTTTCAGGTCTTTCAACTAACCTCCAAGTGTTGTATTTTCTCAATCAAAAAAATCTCCTCCTGCATTGCATTCCTCCAAGCATCTGATCCAGCAACTTCAGCATATGTTTTAGGTTCTAACACAGCCACATTGCACCTTGCATAAACATCATCCAAAGTCCTGGTCCCACAAACTAATGGTTCTTCATCCTCTTCAGTTTCAGGTTCATCAAATGTATCTTCAGTTGGTTGTTGTATTTTACAGCCAGCAACAATCTTCTTACTCTCCCAATTCCACACTGCGTTTTCATCTATCCTCACATCCCTAATTATCACAATTCTCTTTGTCTCAAGAATGTACACTCTGAATCCTTTTGATTGGTTGTTGTAACCAATGAAAATACCAACCTCTGCCTTATTATGGAGCTTGGTTCTCTTCACTGCTAGAACCATGACATAGCACACACTTCCAAACACTCTCAAATAGCCAACTGCTGGTTTAATTCCTGTCCAAGCCTCAGCTGGTGTTTGCCCATTGACTGTCTTAGTTGGCAGCCTATTCAGGAGATAAACTCCTGTATTGACAGCCTCAGCCCAGAATCTCTTGGGAAGTTATTTCTCTACCATCATACATCTAGCCATCTCCATGATGGTCCTATTTCTTCTCTCACTTACTCTATTTTATTGTAGAGTGTATGGAGCAGTGAATTGATGTCTAATACCTATTGCTAAACAAAGTGAACTGAATTCCTTTGAAGTGTATTCAGTTCCATTGTCACTTCTAAAGGATTTGATCTTTGTTCCAGCCTCATTTTCTACTAGTAATTTAAACTTTCTAAACACTATAGGGACCTCACTTTTCTGCTTTAAAAAATACACCCATGTCATCCGTGTATAATCATCTATGAAGAGTATGAAATACCTGCTTCCACTCAAGGATTCTATCTGCGTAGGACTAGAAACATCTGAATGAATCAGCTGAAATTTCATTGTAGCTTTCCAGGTTTGATCCGAAGGAAATGCAAGTCTGCTCAATTTTCCAATTTGGCATTTACTGCACAGAGTACTTTTCTCCTCAATTTCTAGTAGGTCATGAACCATGTTTTCATTCTTTAACTCTTTGAGGCCATTATAATGATAATGACCAAGCCTTTTGTGCCAAGTTTCTGACTCTTCTAACATAGTTGATAAAGCCAAATCATTGGTGTTTTTCTACTCAATCGGGAAGCTTTTCCCCACATCCTTACATACATCAATTCAACCCCTTTAGAATCTAATATAGTACATGCTTGGTTTTCAAAATGTAAGGAATAACCCCTCTCTAACATTTGTCCCACACTCAATAAATTTTGACTAATCCTAGGCACATACAACACATGAGAGATTATCTTTGTACTTGACCAAGTTTGGACAGCAACATCCCCCATGCCTTTGACCTCCATGAATTCACCATTTCCTATCTTGACTCTCGAGCTATACGATCTGTCCGGGCTAACAAAATTTTGTAGGTCTGCAGCCATGTGATTGGTGCAACCATGTGATTGGTGCAGCCACTGTCAATTAACCAAGCTTCATTGCTGGTTTGTGTAGTGTAACAAGTGGCCACAAAAGTTATTCAGCCTCCTGACATTGTTGCTGATCCTCTCCAACTTTTGCTTGCTGTGTTGGCTGGTTTCCTTTGTTCTTACAAACCCTCTCAATATGCCCGTATTGCTTATAGCTCCTGCACTGTATACCAGGTTTGAACCAACATCTTCTCTCCGGATGCCCTTTCTATTTACAATGAGTATAGGTTGGAAATTCTTTCACTCCACCAGGCTTTTCCCACTGGTTACTACTTTTCTCTTTCCTCTTTCTATCTCCAGCATACTTCCTTGTTTGTCCTTGTGCAGGTTTGCCTTTGTAGATTGCAACCATTGCACCTTCACTAGTGTCTTCTTGTCTCAAAAGCCTTCTTTGCTCTTGAGCTTGGAGAGCATGGACAAGCTCAGTCAATGTGATCTGAGTCATGTCTTTATAGTCCTCTAGAGAAGAGATTTTTGACTCAAATCTCTTCGGGAGACTCACCAAAACCTTTTCCACAACCCTTCGATCTGTCAACTCCACTCCCATTAGCCTGATTTTGTTGACAACATTCATCAGTCTATCAACATAATCCTTCACTTTTTCAGTTTCCTGCATCCTTTGCATCTCAAATTCTCTCCTTAGATTAAGCACCTGCATATTCCTTGTTGTAGTGCTACCCATGTACTCCTTTCTCACTTTATCCCATGCTTCTTTGGGGTTTTCGTATGCCATGATCCTTGTAAATACAAGGTTAGTCACAGCTACATGTATGTGAGAGAGAGCTCTCGGTGCTTTGGTTGTTTCTTCCTCATGCAACCTCATTTGATTCAACATAGGATTCTATCCAAGAGGAGGTGGCTGCCTGTTTTCTTCCACATACTGCCACAGTCCCTGTCCACGAAGAAAAGCTTTCATTTTTACAGCCCAAATGTGGTAATGTTCCCCATTGAATACCGGTGGAGCCATTAAGGTAGATTGAGTTGCCACGTCCCTGTTTTTGTGTCTGTTGCAAGGAAGAAGAAGAACATATGCAGGTTAACGTTCTGAGAATGTAAGGTATTTTGGAAGTATGATCGATGGTTTAGAATGCTAAGTTTCTGGTTTTTGTAAGCAGCTATGATACCATTTGTAGGATTAAGCCAGAGAACACAAAGAGAAAGTTAAAAAACAGAGCTCTTAAAAACTTAAGCAAAAAGTTCAGTGTATATTTCATTGAAGATATTCAATATAAATCAGTTAACAACTCTTTGCTAATTACACCAACTACAGCAAACATTTTCAACTTTTAAATTCAAATCTAACCACTAATATTACAATCATATTACACATAATAATCTTGACTTAAATACCCTTAAGTCACTAAGCAACAAATAATTACAAAAAACACTCCCATGCACGTTGAACCACTGCTGTATGTAACCTTCAGCAGCTTTCCAAACACAAACTTACAGACTTGAATATTTGATACATTTCCAGCAAGGTATCACTGCATCAACAGAGCTTGAGCACAACCACTTGATTAACCCAGCAAGTGGAAAGTTTTATAAGTCACATAAGCACATAGGTTTTGGAACCAAAAGAACATTGCAGTTAGATGGTGCTGATGAAGTACAAAAAATTTGGCTATTTCAACCGTGATTACTGATGTTGAGGGAAATGGAAATGTAGATGTTAACGGAGAATTTGGGAAAAATGTTGACCCTACCAATAAATTGAAGCTTAAACCAGGAGATGCCCAATCTGTTCATAATTTCTTTTGTCGCTTACAGTTGATGGATCCCAACTTCTTTAATGTGGTAGATCTAAATGAAAAAGGATGCTTGAGGAATCTATTCTGAACTGATGCAAGGTCAAGAGGTGCATATAGGTATTTTGGTGATGTAGTTTCAATTGACACTACATGCTTGGTAGACAAATATGATGTGCCTCTGGTTTCATTTATTGGCATGAATCACCATGGACAATCAGTGTTATTGGGCTGTGGTTTACTTGCAAGTGAGATCATACATGGTTGTTTAGGGCATGGCTTACATGCATGTTAGGACGCCCTCCACAATCAACCATCACGGACCATTGTAAAATTTTGCAAGTTGCTGTTTTTGATGTTTTCCCAAGAGCTTATCATTGTTTTTCCTTATCGCATATCATGCAAAATGTTCCAAATAGGTTACAAGGATTGTTTGAATATTATTAACATGAATGATATCTTTCTGGAAACATGTGACGAGCGACTTGATAGGCTTGCTACCTGAAGCTAACGAACAAGATGAGCTAGATGTAATACACACATTTAGAAATATGGTAGGGATTATTTTATAGTCATAGTGAATATATTTAACTAGTTTTATAGAGGAATTCCATAAAAGTTTTGATAGAGGCAAAATGGTTATTTCACATAGAATCACATGTTCAAGTGAAAAGTGAGTATGATAAATATAATGTATTAAGTGTGCTAGCCATAAGAATAGAGTGGTAGAAAGGTTATGGAAAATATAGGTGATGTGATGTTGAGATAAATACGTGTTTGTAAAGTAATAGGAAGAAATTAAATAATAAGGGTAAAATGGTATTTTCACTCATAATTAGAGTTTATGATGGGAAGTGAAAATGACCAAGAACATGTATTAAATCTATTGAAAGTGAGGGTATATCGGTAAATGCACGTATGACATAATTGAAATTATCATAAAAGTGCAAGAGCAAAATGGGAATACACACACACACACACACACACACACACACACACACACACACATATATATATATATATATAAGACTTCAATTAAAAAACCCTAACCATTTGCACACCAAAAACACCAGCCACCTTCTTCCCCCATTTCTTCAAAGTCTTCCAAGAGAATTACATGAGAATTCATGTCTAAGTGAATATATGTTCATTTTACGGCTTTCTAAGGTAAGAATTTTAGCAAAAGTTTGTGATTTGTGTTTTATGAGTTCTCAAGAATTTATGTGTTTTAGCATGAATCAATGGAGAAAGTGAGCAAAGGAAGCAAAGAAAAGGATTCTTGCAAGAAAAAGGTAAGTGAATCAAACTTAAGCCTTGTTTTGAGCCATAATTGTAATTGTTGATTATTGTATGGTTGTATATGATGTATGGTGAGAATTGTTGGCCATTTAAATGCTTATATGATGTGTAAAAGTTCAGCCATGAAGAGTAGTTCATTTGTATGTGATGATTTGGCGAATTATAGATGAAATATGGAAGAAGTATTGATGGAATGTTGGAATGATGATTTCGGCTAGATTAGGAGTTGAGTTTTTGGTGAGTTTTGTTCCAATTTTGGGGTATTTGGAGAGATGTGGAAGTGTGGCCAACCAAGTACTTGTATGTGCATGTAAATTGTTTGATGAAAATTCACAAAGAAATGCATGCATAAATTTGTTGAATATCGTTGAAGATATTGTTTGAGAAAGGAAAGAATTGATGTTAAAAGGTTGTATTTGACTTGACCAAGGATAAGTTTAAGTGTTTAAGAGTGCATTTTGTTATGCCAAAATTTATAGTAACACTTGGTTATGTTAGTTTAATGAAATGAATGGCCTTTAGTGCATGGTTCAAGTTGCTTGAACTTTTAACATTAGTTTGAATGACATATTGTATTTAGTCATTGACTTATGAGTTTTGAAACCTATGACTTTAGAAAAGCGATGACAAGAAATGCATATTAAATTGTTGCAATAGTGTAGTATTGATGATAGTAAAAGATGGGTGATTATATTATAATATTACAATATGCCACAATAAGTTGTCAAGCTTGAATGCTTAAAATTAGAAAGATCATCCAAATAATGGCTTGGCCAAATGAGTATATTGTTGTTTCTTGTTCTGAGATTAGTTACAAACAACATATACTAAGTGATTTTATTGTATAAAGAATAGAAAAGCTTTCCCAAGTATAGATATCAAAAGAAACATCAAAGAAATAGAAGTTTGGTTTATGTATTAAATACATGACCATTTTAGAAATTGATTGGTATGAGTATAGTTTTCATATCTTATTATATATTACAAGCTATAGAATTGTGCTAGAAGATCTTGAGAATATTTTGTATTAACCAAAAGTTTAGTTAAGAATGTTAGAAAGAAATTAGAATTTAGCCAAAGTATATATGTTGTGTCATATGTTAGATTGTATTTACAATGATTAATATGGCAATATAGATTAATGTATAGAATGTAGCCTAAAGAAAAGAAGAAAGAAGGGCATGTATGACAATTGAAGTTGATGGTCATGTTAAGAGAATGCAAATTTATGGCATTAAAATTTGTATTTAGAAAGTTGTACAAGGCATGTTTGTAACATTAGAAAATATTAGAGAGTGGTTTAATGACATGGTTATGTGATATATATATAAATTTGAGAAAATCTAGTAGCTTAATTGGGCAAGTTAGTAGACTTAATACCTAAGTTGTGGCATAGATTTTTATAGAAGAAATTAGATTACCCAAAATGTAGAATTCATTACTTAGTTGAATTATGTCGTTTTAATATCTCACTAATAGAATTATAGAAGAGTAGAATTTGTGAGAGATAATGTAATTGTGTACATGTACATTTTAAATAGCATGATAGAATTGAAGAATTATAGAATTATGTAGAAATATAAAATCGCGTACGTACGCACGATGCATAGAATTCAGAAATAAAGAATAAAATAGAAAATGTTTAAGTTAAGCGTGTTACTAGAATAGAACTTTGGGCTTTCCAGAAAAGTATAGAAATAAAAGCCTTAGAATTAATAGAATACATGCCAGAGTCAGACATGTATTTTGGGATTATGCATAGACAACATATAAACACATGACATAGCATAGCATGTATTTCATAAATTTTAAAATTATTGGAAAATGTCTAGCTAGTTATTTTTCAGATTTATAGAGCATGTTTTCAGAGGGCAGTTGCGATGGGAAACCTGTGAGCATTCGCTGCGTTAGTTAGTGGCGACAAAGATACAGAAGTTGCCCACATGCACGTCGCCATCAGTAAGCAGCCTCAGAATAGAAAACAGAATTGCATAGTCTGCTAGAAGTACATGTGGATGAGGACTGTACCCAGAAATAATTTCAGAATACGCTCACAAGGCCAGGGTTCCAAATCCATGCCTCAGCCTAGTCCGATTGGTAAATAGAAAAAAAAAAAAAGAATTTTAGAAAAGAACAAAAGAATTTCAGAAAGAAAAGAAAAGAATTTCAGAAAGAATTAGAAAAGAATTTTCAGAAAGAATACAAACATGATCATTTGCATATGCATCAGACATTTTATGTGCATTGCATTTTATGCATTTATGCATAGGTTAAAGAGTTTATTTTATCATTGCATGTCTGACTAGCTAAGAAAAGAAAATAGAAGCCCATGAGAATGGAGAAGAAAATAAAATAAAAGCCTACGAGAATAGAAAGAAATTAGAGATAAACGAGAAAAGAACAGAAATTAGATACATGCTAGAAAATAATAGAAATTAGAAACATGATAAATAGCAAGGAAACTTAGCGATTTGTTGAGTAGAGAAGGAAATAGAAAGATGTAATCTAGCAAAGAAGAGAAATAAAATGATAAAGAATGGCACAACAATAGAAAGATTTAGAAAGATTTGAGAAAAAATAGAAGACTGCTAAGTAGTACGCCTGAGAATAAAGAGAGAAAGCAAGTAGAAATTTAGAAGCAGTACAACGAAAACGGGGACAGTGGAGTAAGAGCACAGTTAGGTTGATTTACTTACTGAGTATTTATAGCTCACCCCATTGCTTTCTTTATTTTTGCAGGTATTAGATTGTAGCAGTCAAGAGATGTCAAGCTAGCGAGAGGGTTGCACACACTGTCTCAATGAAGGAATGAATGTGGATTTATGTATGTATTTTTGGTAGTAATAATATTTAGAAAACATATTCATGCATTGCGGTTCATTAGAAAATAATTCTTTTTATTTTTATATATGTGAGAAATGGTCATTGTGTAATAGTATTTTATAATTGGATTAAGGATAAAAAATTTAGACGAACACCCTTTTTAAGCTAGCAATTCTCTAGATTCTCTCTATAAGATACTCAATGAATACTTGCCTAGTGAGAGATTACACTAGATAAGTAAAGCTGCAATGTGAAGTAGATGTTCTCTAAGCATTTATCGTAATGAACATGCAATTTGAATGAAGCAACCAAAGGGTAATGCGATCTGGAAGCAATATAGGAAAGTGTCCAAGCAACCTAATGAGCTTGTGATCAGAAGCATGTAGTGACCTGTCAGAAGGAAGGTCAGAGCCATTATTGTTGAATGTCAGAAGACGGTCAATTACCCTGTAGTGTTTAGCTGTTATTATGGATAAGACTGTCAGATGTCAAATTGGTTAGGAATGTTTGGCTCAAAATTCTGACAATGTGTAAAAGTAGCTTAGCGTGATAAATTTGTCTGCAATCTAGGATTAGCATTTAATGCTCTGCAAAATAGGCTTGTTAAAAGACGCAATCAATGATGTGTTTAGGCTATATATAATCAATGTTTGAATTAATGAAATTAAGAACTTTTTTGCGCATTCTTTCTTTGTATTTTCCAGCTTGTAATCCAACAATTGGTATTAGAGTTGTAATTCTCTTCACCAAGATTAATCTATCCTTAAACAGTTCATCTTCTCCCCTCAAAATTACGTTCAACCTTAAAATCTAAAACCTGTCTTTATGGCGTCAAGTACAGCTTCTCTCTTACCTCTAGTCTTCAATGGAGAACAGTACCACATATGATCTGTTAAAATTAAGACATATTTGAATGGACAAGATCCTTGGCAATATGTGACGGAAGAGAGGCAGACAACTCAACTGGGACCAAATCCCACGTTGAACTAGATCCGGTTGCATGGAAAAAAAAGGCACAAAAGCCCCTAGAGCTTTGTCACACACACACTCAGCCATAATAGAGCTGATTTTCACAAGAATAATGGCTTGTAAGACAGCAAAAGAAGCTTGGGATAAGCTCAAGAAATAGTACGGTGGAAGTGATAAAACCAGAAACATGCATGTTCTGAATCTACGAAGGGAGATTGAGGTGCTAAAAATGCAAGAGTCTAAAAATGTGAAGGAATATGTTGATCGACTAATGAATGTGGTTAACAAAATCAGACTACTTGGCGAGGAGTTGATGGATGTGTTAAGAAGCGATCCATTTACGCAGTGGAAAACAAAAACTTTTAACAATACGGATCGTTCCATAGAACCAAGACCAGGGCACAAATCTACAGTTTATATCAAAATAAGAATTTGCAGAAAATTAATCTAGATTTTAAGAAATCATACGCACGTTTGGAGGTTCCTCCAAATTTATCTTTGAACGTATTTTGCTACCGACCGAAGTGTAGGATCGAACCGATGTAATCCGCACAAAGATAATTGCAAGGGACTAAAGAGGGATTTGCTAGATCCTCTTTAGCCTTAAGAACAAAGAAGAAAAGAAATATATTTGATCTTTCAATCAAAAACAAAACTGGCATGGGAGAGAGTGTTTTGGGGGCTGTGTGTTTTTCTCTTTTAATGAATGAGTGAAATGAATAATCTCTATACTTTTTCAATTAACCTTTTTCTTTTATTGTAAAATTTAATTGCCTTATTCCCTTATGGAATAGGCTTGGGCGCCAACCCAAACACCCCTTGTTTCCAAACACTCCCAATTAGATATTTATTTTAATTCATCATTATCTCAATTAAAATCAATTAATATATATATATATTAGCATTTAACAATAATGATTATTTATTTAAATATATGCTAACACATATTTAAACGTAATTTCACTTATTTAATTTTTCTAACAAATTAAATAAAAGGCTACAACCTCAGCAAATTTAATTGTACTATGACATTACCAAAATACCCTTTCGCCTAAAAAGACGAAAATGCCATTCTTACTTCCTGAGTCTTAAATTATCTTCTATGTGTGTGACCCATTGGCTCCTCATCACACCAGTAGTATATAGTATCGCGATTAACACCAATTAATCGTCTCATTAATACACAGACCAAGATTGGCCCCTAGCAAGGCATCATGGCCACCCGATAGATTCGGATTCAGCAAATTAGCTACATATCAACGATATGGTTACCGTACAATTCGATCCTTTCATCATACGTTATCTCGCGAGACAAAGGCATAGAAATAGTGTCAACCTTCGGTTACTCTCAATATGATGTATTCAGTTACTGGACCAATGACCTGTATTATAATCTGGATAGAGCAACAACTCAATCCCATTGTGGCCACAGTTTTAGTGTCATTGACATATACTGAATTGCGCCATGAGATAACTTCTCCTGCACCCGAGAGTGATGAATCCTCTGTCTATCCACCACAGTCTTGATACACTTCTTGATGTAGCCAATCATCACCGTATTGACAGCTCTGAAAAGAACTGCGTTAGGCTAGTGTCAAACTACACCAATCGGTGCACAAGGCGCTCCGGTGATCTCAAGTCTAAGGATCACATGCACCACCATTCGTTAGAGGATTTGTTCCATAGACACTAGGTTGCCATCCATATGGAATCCTCTGGTGGGTCAATCCAGTGAACTTGCTATGCTGTAGTCGCCTGCAGCAAGCACCCATGTGTTGCACCAGGTTGTCACCAAACAACCTTGACAAGCGAGATCAGTCATTGCCTTTCGACAGGGTCGTTCAACACTATAATAGCCTTACTGTATTATCTGTGCCCTTACTTCAGAATAATACTAGGGCTACGGATGTTTCTAGAATGGCCACCATATGTGCTCGTAGGGTTCTCACTATCAAGATTTGAAACACTTGATACCCTCTTCGCGGTTCTACCATTCTAAGGACATATATCAATACATATTGCAATAATAATGATTTACGCGATATAGAATAAAATGCATTTTATTGATTAATGAACATTATTACAAAGAGTCAATTCTATAATAATTGATTGGCTCTAGGACATCTACTCTAACAGGGTGCAAGAATTGTTGAAAGAGTTCTCATGAGTTTACCAAAGAGGTTTGAGGCTAAAATCTCATCCCTATAAGACTCAAAAGATTTCTCTCAGATGACCTTTGTTGAGCTTGTTCATGCCCTACAAGCTCAAGAACAAAGCAGACTGTTGAGACAAGAAGACAACAGTGAAAGAACCATGACGACATCTTATAAAGGGAAATTAGTGCAAGGAGGATACAAGGAGCCTACTGGAGACAAAAAGGGGGAAAAAAAGGCTAACAATCATTGGGGCAAGAATGGTAGGATGAAAGGATATCCATTATGCACCCACTATAAAAAGAGAAACCACATTGAAAATAGATGTTGGTTCAGACCTAACATTCAGTATAGGTCATGCAAACAGTTCGACCATATTGAGCAAGTTTCCAAAAATAATGCCAACCAGCCACAGCCTTAACAAGCTCAAGTGGTCAAGAATCAACAATGAGATCAGGAGGAGAACTTGTTTATGACCTCTTGTCATGTAACTCACTTCGATAAAGAAACATGTTGATAGACAATGGTTGTACTAACCACATGACACCTAACCTCACCAACCTTGTGGAACTAGATTGTTCCTTCCAATCTAAGTTGAAGGTCGAAAATTGAGAGTTCGTGGAGGTTAAAGGAAGAGGCGAAGTTGTCATCTAGAATCTTACGGGCATAAAACACATCGCGAATGTGCTGTATGTGCCAAAAATTAGTCAGAGTTTACTAAATGTGGGACAGATGTTAGAGAAAAATAATTCTCTACACTTTTAGAACAGGTCATTCACAATAGTGGACAATGGAGGAAGTGAGTTAATAAAGGTAAAGATGATGGGAAAATGCTTTCTCGTAGAATGGAGAAAACCTGAAGTTCAAGCTCAGTCTATCAGAATAGATGAGTCAGAACTTTGGCATAAAAGACTTGGCCCTTTTCACTACAATGGTCTAAAAGAAATGAAGCACAAGAATCTAGTGCTGAACTTACCAGAAACCAAAGAGAGGAGAAGTTTATGTCAAGCCTGTTAGCTTGGAAAGTCGAGCAGACAACCATTTCCTAAAAATGCAACTTGGAGAGCTACTAAGAAACTCCAGTTGATACACATTGACGTGTGTGGTCCTATGTAGACTCTCTCCTTAAGTGGAAGTAAGTATTTTGTGTTGCTCATTGATGAATACTCTAGAATGATATGGTTCTATTTTCTAAGGCAAAAAAGTGAAGTGGCCGAAGTATTCAAGAAGTTTAAGCTCCTGGTCGAAAACCAAACTGGTTTGACTAACAAAATTGTTCACAGTGACAATAGAACATAATACACTTCGAATAAATTCAAAGAGATATGCAAAGGAGTTGGAATCAAGCACCAATTCAGCGGTCCTTACACTCCACATCAGAATAGAGTGAGTGAAAGAAAAAATAGAATAGTCATGGAGATGGCTAGATGCATGATTGCTGAAAAGAAGTTGCCCAAGACATTTTGGGTTGAAGCAGTTAATACAGGAGTTTATTTGCTTAATAGATTGCCAACAAAGGCCCTGAACGATCAGACTCCAATAGAAGCTTGGTTTGGAGTTAAACTAAGTGTGGAGGACATCAAAGTCTTTGGAAGCATTTGCTATGCACATGTTCCAGCGAGCAAAAGAAGCAAGCTTGATGAAAAAGCCGAAGCTGGAATTTTGATTAGCTATAACAACCAATCAAAAACTTACAGAAATCTCAATCCAATCATCAACAAAATTCTAATCACGAGGGATGTAAAAGTTGATGAGACATCGATTCGAAATTGGGAAGAAAAGAAAATTGAAGAAGAAATACCTCAGCAGAAAGAGGTCGCTAATGACCAGAATGAAGCTGAGGAAGAATTAAATGTTGAAAAAGAACCGTCAGTTAGAGGGATTAGGCTTCTAGCAGAAGTGTATGAGAGATGCATCTTGGCAATATTTGAACTAGTAAATTATGCTGAAGCTACTAAGTCAAAAGAATGGAGAGATGCAATTAAGGAGGAGCTAAGTATGATAGAGAAGAATGAAACCTAAAAGTTGGTTGAGCGACCATCAAGTCACAAAATCATCCAAGTCAAATGGATCTACAAGACAAAAATGAATCTTGATGGCTCAATCAACAAATATAAGGCAAGACTTGCAGCTAAGGGCTAAGCTCAGCAATATGAGATAGATTTCTCAGATAATTTTGCTCCAGTTGTGAGACATGATACGATCAGACTTCTCATCGCTCTTGTAGCTCAATTCAAATGAAAGATATATCAGCTGGATGTCAAGTCAGCCTCTCTAAGTGGCTACTTGGATGAAGGAATATATGTGGAGTCACCAAAGGGCTCTACAACTAAAGCCAACAAAGACAAAGTCTACTTGTTAAAAAAGGCTTTGTATGGATTGAAGCAGGCACCTCAAGCTTGGTATAGCTGAATCAATGAGTACTTAAGCAAGCTCGGTTATACAAGAAGTCCTAATGAACACACTCTCTATGTGAATGAATTAGATGGTGATCTCATAATTGTCTCCCTATATGTTGATGACTTGCTAGTAATTGGAAATAATCCTTATTTCGTTGACCAATTCAATATAGCAATGCACAAGGAATTTGAAATGACATATTTGTGAGAATTGACTTTCTTCCTCGAAATGGAGATATACCAATCTTCAAATTGCATATTTATCTGTAAAAGAAAATATGCAAATGAGATCTTAAAGAAGTTCAGTATGGAGAATTGCAATCTAGAGAGTGCTCCACTGGTTCAAAACCAAAAAATGAGCAGACAGGATGGAAGTCGCAAAATTGATGAGAGTAAATACAGGAGCATGATTGGATGTCTCTAATGAACAATTTTATAACCTCGCAAGTCCACGAATTGCTCTTGTATTCTAGTGTACGAAAGCAAGGGTCGATCCCATAGAGATTTATAAGCAATTTACTAATCCTAATAACTAAGCTTCAATTAAAAATAATAACAAGACTTAATAATGAAGAATTAAGGAAGATCACTCATAAAGCAAAAACCGATTAAAACTAAAATTAAACAACTATTAAAATGATCTAAAACGCAATTGACCAAAACCTAAGGCTCCAATTACACTATAATTATCCAACTTTATGTCAAACATCTCTTTATTGTATATCAATTTAGTCTCTAGGGTTTGCATTCACCAAATCAAGATATTACCATAAGGCATTTGGGATTAACCTAGTATTTTTAACACAATACTAGCTAGGGCGTATAGTCTAGCCTACGAATTAAAAACCCATTAAACATAGGAATACTTGAAATCAAGAACAAAGACGCATCTATTAGGGCGTATGCATAGACACTAATTATTCAAGAAATCATGAACCTGCTAATACTCTGCCATGGTGTATGCACATAGTAGTAATCATTCATTCACATGAGTTCTTCAAGATTAAAACATAACATATGTCTAATCTCAACACATACAACCTAATAATTCACACTAAGTGTCGTCACACAATAATGAAATTTAAAGATTAAATTAATAATATGAATGAATCAGGATTTTCATTAAATTGATAAAAATAACATATGTTTAACACGGAGCCTTCCAATTAGGCTACATTGGATCCGTAGAGAAGAATTTAGCTACACATTGACATAAAGAAAGCAAACCTCAATTCCCCCAAGAGCATGAATAATCCAAAAACCTTAGGAAGAATCTCCTTCGCTTTCTTGCTACAAAGTGGCTCTCAATTTAGTTCAAAGAGAATCCCTAAAATAAATTACAAAGTCCTATTTATACTTTTCCTTTGCCAAGGGTGTTTTTGGGAAAATACAAGTTCAAGTCGAAGTTGGAAAAAGTGAGGTTTTTATTTTTCTCGCGGTCCATGCTGCGGCGTGATTTTTTGGTGCTGCGGCGCCAAATTCTTCCACAAACATAAAACTTTGTCATGCCATGGCGTCAACTTCTTCACACTATTGCATGAAATTTCTGTCCAAATTCAGCTTCTCACGCCGCAACACAGAAAAACCATGCCGCAGCTCCATCCAGCAATTTCATATTATTTCTTTTGCTTGACAACCCGATTTCTCTCTTTAGCACATACAAAGCCTCCAACCACCGTTTGAGCATAAATTCATCACTTTTTTTTTGCCTAAAAACCTGAAACTCATACACATACCCGTGATTCTTGACAACAGAAATAAATAAAGAAATTTGCATAAAAATAATCCTTAAAGTCAATGAATTTCAAACAATCTGCCTATAGAATCACGAAATATAAATACCATTTCACCATCCATCAGTCTCCTGTATCTAACTGCGACTAGACCTAATATCCTGATCACATGTATGCTTCTAGCCTCTTGTCAAGATTTATGAACGAGCCTAGAAAAGTTCACTTGCAAGCAGCTAAAAGGGTGCTGTGATATGTCAAAAGGAGTGCAGACCTTGAGATATGGTACAAAAGGTCTGAAGACTTCGACCTACTTGGATTTTTTGACATTGACTAGGCAGGATCAGTAGATGATATGAAGAGCACAATGAGGAATGTTTTCTTCTTAAACTCAGGTGCAATCAGTTGGTTGTCCAAGAAACAGGAAATAGTGGATCAATCAACTGTAGAAGCAGAATACATTGTTGTTGCTGCTACAGTAAATCAAGCGATCTGGCTTAGGAAAATCCTAACTGACATGAAGTTAGATTAGTAAGAGCCCACAACAATCTTTTGTGACAATCAATTTACTATTGCCATGGCCAAGAACCCTATGTTTCATGGTCGATCCAAGCATATAAGTAAAGTTGCGATGTGAAGCAAATGTACTCTAAGCATGTGTCGTAATGAACATGAAATTTGGATGAAGCGACCAGAGGGTAATGCGATCTAGAAGCAATATAGGAAAATGTCTAAGCGACCTAACGAGCTTGTGATCAAAAACATGTTGTGACCTGTCAGAAGGAAGGCCAAAGCCATCATTGTTGAATGTCAAAAGACGATCAACTACCTTGTAGGGTTTAGCTATTATTATGGATAAGGCTGCCAGATGTCAAATTGATTAGGAATGTTTGGCTCAAAATTCTAACAACGTGTAAAAGTGGCTTAGCATGATAAATTTGTCTACAGTCTAGGATTAGCATTTAATGCTCTGCAGAATAGGCGTGTTAAAAGACGCAATCAATGGTGTGTTTAGGCTATATATAATCAATGTTTGAATTAATGACATTAAGAACTTTTTCGTGCATTCTTTCTTTTTATTCTACAGCTTGTAATCCAACAAATATGAAGCAATTAGAATGGCATTGAATAGAACAATTTTTTTGGGTAGAACAGTTTATCACTCTTTAAGGCCTGAGGAATTTGAAACATCTTGAGAATAAGGGATCATAGATGGATTCAAACTTTATATGAAGATCGAAGATGGTGGGTTCCAGTTAACCTGAAAGAGACATTTATGGCAGGAATGAGGTTAATTCTTCATTTTTTGAAGGATATCTTGAGAAAAATACCCCTCTAAAAGAGTTTCTAGAGAAGTATGATCAAGCTCTACAAGAAAATTATCAACCTGAAGCTTTGGAGATATGGAATCAAGAAACTCAAGTTATATGCTTAAGGCAAGGTGTTACTTTGAGTTCCAAGTCTCAACTGTACACAAATGAAATATTGAGGAAGTTCGAGTTGGGAGATTGATGGAATGTACTCTTGCTAAACACAAGGCATATTGATGTGTTGTTACTACAACATGTAATATAGCAAGTGCACTAGTCGCACAAAGTAATAAAGTGATGAGTGAGTATCGTTCCCACGAGGATTGGTTGCTAAGCACTTATTTTCCTATTTGTTTTCAAGTTGGAGAAACCGAAAGTGTTTGGATTTATGGGAGAATCTAAAGCTAAACTGAAAGCAAAATCTACTATGTAATCCAAGAACTAATTAATGAAAACAAGATTAAAGCAAGAGAAATATCAAGTAAAGCAAACGGTTAGGGTTTTGACTTTATTAGGACTCTATGGATTAATTCTACAAATTATGCTACTTCTACACTCACATGCACGGATTGTAACTCGAATTCCCTAAATTGTAAAACATACCTTCCCAGGCTATGAATTCCTACTTTTCCCTATTAAGCTTCCACACCCAACAATTTAAAGATTAATAGATCCAAGTTCATTAAGCTAATGGAATCCTAGATTGAATTCATTGATTCTCAAACCTATCTCTAGCGTTCAATACAACAATTGTGATTACCCAAGAAGCTCAACATGATTCATTTCTCAATCCCATCATGTTCAACAATTAAAATCAATAAAAATCAGAATAATCACACAATCCATGCAATAGAATGTAAAAGTAACAATAATCTATTGATTACCCATAGAAATCCGAATTACATCAAAACCCTAACCCAAAGTGAGTTAGTTCATAACGAAATTAACACAAATAGCAAGAAAAACAGTAAACACAGCAGTCAACATGTTGAAACAAAGAAAAAAGAGTAAAAAGATCTCCCCTAATTGATCAATCCACAAGGTTAAATCTCCAATATTCTCTTCTTTTCTCTCAAAATGTCAAAGCTCTCTCAACCAAGATGAATGTCTAAGTTTTTCTTATATAGTTCATCCAAAACCCTAAAAACTTTCCTAAAATAAAACTATGCGTTTTAATGAATAACTGAAAATCGCAGACTTCGCCGCGGCAACGAATTCCTGAGAGTTTATCGCTGAACAATTCTGAAATTATAGAATTGCCCTCCACTTGCTTCCTTGCTTGAATCTTCGATGCTTTCCAGTGGGAACAAGCTTCATAGTGCTTCAAATCCGCTTCAGAACTTCTCCGAATTTTAAGACTAGCTCGCTTCTGGGTCTTGGAACTCAATTCTGGTCATTATTTGCTCAAAGTGCACGTTTTGGCCTAAAACATAAAACATATGAAATTAAGTTGAAATTCAGGCAAAAAAGACATAAGAAGTATAATCCTCGGATTATCACATAAGAATGCTAAGGGGCCAATTGTAACTTACATAGTTAAGGAAGAATTTGAAGTTGATGGAAATATGAGAGATTCTAGAGTTTTTGATGTTCTGTACAATCCATTCAAAATGGATGTCCTTTGTGTTTGAGGGATGTTCATTTTAATTCAGAGGATATTTATGTAGATACAACCAAAGCATTCTAAACCATCTCATTACATTCTTTCACGATGGAGAAAAGATATCAAACGTTCTTATGTTCTTGATCATAGTTGCAGTGGCATTGATATTAATAATCCAGTGTCTGTACAAACACATCGTGCACATTGTCGAGGAAGGGCGGAAATCTGAAGATCGTTACAAGCTTGATCATCAGTGATGGCAATGCTTAAACATCGCATTCAGCTTTTTGTTGGTTGTTATGAATTTACTTGAGCTTTGTTCATTCTCTTTTTTTTTTTTTTTTTTTTTTTTTTTTTTTTTTTTTTTTTTTTTTTTAAATTTTTTTTTTTTTAAATATGCAAAACACATCTCCATTTTTCGTGTAAACGAGATGTCGTTCCTACTTCGATTTCCAACTTTTATTAATGGTTAAATATCACTTTGGTCCATTAAGGTTTAAGAACCATCCATTTTTGGATTTTCAGTACTTTATCAAACGATAGGGGGTTGAAAAATATTTACCATCATTCGACATGCCGTTTACAAAATAAACGACTTGTCGTCTTATAGAAATGAACAACATTGTTTACACTTAATGATACGACATCGTTTTGTAATGGAAAAACAGCATCGCTTGAAAGGAGAAACAACATTGTTTTATATTATAAACAATAACATCGTTTCAACCGAACCAAACGGTAGCGTTTTGTACATATATAAACGATGTCATTTTGAAAAACCAAACGATGTCATTTTTATTTTAGTAAAATGACATCGTTTAAACCAAATGAAACTGCATCGTTTTATACAGATACAAATGGTGTTGTTTTATTTGTACAAAGACGATGTTGTTTCCTAAATGAAACGGCATCATTTCTCTTAGACGAAATGACGTCATTTTTGGGAAAAGGAAACGACGTCGTTTTTAAGAAAGAAAACGGCATTGTTTTATTTTCACTTAAAATGATGCCTTTTATTCCAAATAAAACGCCATCGTTTTGTACTGATCGAACCATTTCTTTTCCCAAAAACGACCTCGTTTATGCCAAAACAAAACATCAATATTTTCAGCTAATCAAAACAAAGTCATTTAAGGGAAAAGAAACAACATCGTTTTCATTTTACAAAAACGATGTCGTTTAGCAAATGAAACGGTGGCGTTTCTTTTAGACGAAATGATGTCGTTTTTGGAAAATGAAATGGCATCGTTTTCAGGTAATTAAAAACACCAACATTTGAGGATAATGAAACAGCTTCGTTTTAAGGAAATTAAAACGATATCATTTTGTTTTCTTAAAAATGACGCCGTTTTCCAAACGAAACGCAATCATTTTTTACTGATAGAAACAACGTCATTTTTGGGAAAAGAAAACGGAATTGTTTTCCTTTCCCAAAAACGGCGTCGTTTATGCCCAGTGAAACGGTATCGTTTTCTACTTACTAAAACGGTGTTGTTTTGGGAAAAAGAAAACATCATCGTTTTCTACTTACCGAAACGGTGTCGTTTTTGGGAAAAGAAAAAGTCATCGTTTTCTTTCGCAAAACAACGTCGTTTTAATAAATGAAACAACATCATTTCTTTTTTATGCGTTTTTTGGAAACAAAAACAACGTCGTTTGAGAATAAAACGATGTCGTGTTACTTTACAAAAAAACAATGTCATTTGTTCTTAACGAAACGCCATCTTTTTTCTATTTGAAACGACGACATTTTTGGAAAAGGAAACGGCATCGTTTTGTTTGTAAGGAAACAATATCGTTTTGGTAAATATCAGTTAAACCCATATAGTTTCGTATATAGTTAAAAAAACCCCTATTTTTAAGATTATCGATGGACTTAAATAATATTTACTAATGAAGAATTTTATTTAAACTTACGGACTTCAAGCCTTCAACAACACGTCATTTACACATGGATTTCTTTCCTGCATCTGAATTTACTGCCGAAATCAAAGTGTGCTGACATGATTGTGGATATTAGTTAGTTTCATTGACTAAAAAAAACAACTTTTTTTTTATTTATTTAAATGAAACTTTTATATTTTTATATTTGCAGTATTGAGATGACTATTTATTGAAATAGCCCGAAGAAGACTCGATTGAATCCATATATATATATATATATATATAGCCAAGTACCCTTAAGGTTGAAAAACTAGGAACATTTTACATATTGAATTTTAATACAGTTCTTATTTTTTTTTAATTAATAATAATAATACAATGAAACATGTTTAATTGGAATATTTAAAAAGAAAATCATAGACAATATATATTTTTTTTTTTTTGTGATCGGGGGTTTTCAGGTTAATTTACTCAGAGAAATCAAACTCAAGAACTCTTGAGTAATACACTCAATAATCCTTATCGTCCCAATCGATCACAACATTGTTTTTCAATGCTTTATAGTTTTAAACTGTCTTCAAATAATTTATTTATATTTAATTTTTAAAATTAATGTTGGATTTGAAGCTAAATCATGCAAATTGATTTGAGTTTTTATACCATGGATGCCCGCGTATTGGGTTGAACTTGAGCAGCCCACTTTCGAGGCATTTTATTAAAAGACCAAATCAAGTTCAAATTTAATTAAAAGTCATGTAGTTTTAAAGTGTTAAGTAAAAAGTCTTATTATTGATTAAGGTTAATTAAACATGATTAGTGGCTAATTAGGATTAATGAAGTATTATGTAATCTTTTAAAAATTATTATATGTCCCCAACAAGCTGAAACAAACCCAAACACCTTCTTCTTCTTCCTCCCGCCATTAACGCACCTCCCCTAATTGTTGTTTCTTCTAAGCTTCGTCTACATCTTGTTCTTCCTCTCCATCTTCTCCTTCCTCTACATCTTCTTCTTCCTCCTTCCTCTACATCTTCTTCTTCCTTCGCCAAAGATCTCCCTCCTCCTCCTCCTGACATTTTGTTCAGGTATGTGTATCTCTTCTTTGCATTTTAAATTTTGATTTACAAAGATTTAACGATGGATTGGGTTTGGGTTATGATTTTGATTTTGATTTAGTTGTTTAGGTTGTTGGGTTGTGTTTGATGTAATGCAAGTTCAAAGGAGTGAAATTTGTTGAATACTTTCTTGCATTGTGGGTAGCTGGGGGTGACAGCACTAATTGTAGGTAGAAATGACTAAAAATGTGTTCTGGATCTAATGGATCGCTTAAGTGATCTTGCGTATCGCTTAAGCGATTTGGTATGTCTGCTTTAATGTAGCAGATGGTAGATTGCTGAAACGATCAGACTTATGGCAGAAGATCACTTAAGAGAGCTACTATAAGTCTGGTATATGGCATAAGATCGCTTAAGCGATCAGGTATATGACATAAGATCGCTTAAGTGATCAGGCTTATTTATACCAGATCGCTTAAGCGATATACTTGATCGCTTAAGCGATCCAGTAGGTGATATACCAAATCGCTTAAGCGATACACCACATCGCTTAAGCGACTGTAGAGAAACGTTTTAAAATCTATCAACCCTTAATATATCGATTAATAATTTATTTATTTTTTGCATTGTAGGTACTTTTAATTTCAATGCTAATGTTAATATTTACTTGATATATATGAATGTGAACTGACATATTTATTACTATTCATGAATTCGAACAGGTAGTTTGTATTAAAAGCAGAATTTATTAAATTGAAACTATGTATATGTCTATTATGTGCTGATTTTTTGTGCGGTTTATCACAACAAATAGAGGTGTTTATGCTGAATTTGTATAGTTATATAATTTCTCCTGGATCATAATATTTGTTCACGTTGCTTAAAATTACGTGGTGTCAAAGTTATTGTATTAGTTTGTCTATTTACAATAACTATAATTGTAAGTTTTCTTAATGTCTAAATGCAGTTGAAAATTTTTTTTTCTTGGTGCTTTTATGCAACCAGACTAAATTTAGTAACCCATTATTTTCTTTGAGTATAAACTCAAACTTCTTGCAGAAAGAGTTTTTCAAATAGAAATTTTTAAGTTTTTAGTGAACTTTTGCGTAGAACTTAAGTTTGGATTAAAACATATGTGGATGTTTGACAAATTCTGGATATCATATTCATATTTGGCTAATTTGACTAACCTCTTGACTTGAGGACAACTAAGCTCCAATATCAGCTCTTTAGAGAATCAATGATGCCTGTTTCATTATTAGTTTTTGATATATTCATGGAGCTTGGAACTACAGTTCCCATCTTTCTCTCTGTGTTTGACTAAGAGTTGTTCCACTTACAACAACACCATCAACCATCTGTTGAGCACCCGAAAGTGATCATTCCTGTGTACCAGCCATTGCCTCACTAATATGTGCTTACTTAAAACCATTGTTTGTTTATGAAATTTCATATTATTACTGATTTATTTGCGAACGTAAATTGATTCACTTTTGATTCTTTATTATGCAGCCAACCTTCGGCAATAATCGTCACAGTGAGCATTGATGGGGGTGACATTCGAATAATTTAATAACACTTCTTTTTGGGCGTAGACACAGTATGAACCATGTTATATTGCAAAGTGTTTATCAATGAAGCATATTTATTTGCAAAAAGTTGCAACTTACATTCTTAGATAGGTTATACATGTTTTTGTTGTGGACTCTGTAGCCAGTAATAGTTTGTGTTTTGTGGCGAATGAGTTTGTGTTGGATGATGAAGGATGACAAGTTTTATTTTATTTTATTTTATTTTTGCTCATTTCATGGTGAGGTAGCCTCTTAAAATGGTGAAAGATTAACTGTTGGACCTCAAAGCAATGGTTATATTCCATGCAGGAACTACTAATTTTAAGAAGGGCAAAATTGTCATTTCAATTATATTATTATGTACCAAATTGTTGTAAGAAAAGTGTTGCAACTCTTCTTTTGCTTTGAAAAGGAATATATCCTATCACTAAAATGTTTCAGTATTATTTTTTCTTCAATTAATTATTATTTGTGTCAAACCACTTCATAAGTTGTGAGACTTTCAACTTCTATGTATTGATTCAATTAATTCATTTTCTGCTTAATTACAAACTGAACTTTTCAATCTTCCATCACTTGCATTTTATCAAATTAAAGAAGAATTTGAATTATATGTACTCGCATACATTAATTGAATGCATGTGAATCATCCCTATTTTATCAACACCAATAAGCAGTAAACACAGGGACCAATTAAAGATAAAAACCCAATTAAAAAAAAAAAAGAAATAAAACAAAATGTTCTATTATAATCAATATTTGATATATTTTTTTGTGACAATATTCGTTTACAATTTCTTAAATATAAAAATTTGATAATAAAATAAAAACATATAATAAATAAACCCGCGCAACGCGCAGGTGTGCCATCTAGTATTTAGAAAAAAAAAAGAAAAAAAGGACGAACTGAATCATTTGTTTTTAAATTTAGTACAGTTTTACAATATTTTTGTCCACCCTTAATTATTACACGTCTATTATTCTACTTAAAAAAAAAAAAACTATTATAAATTTATTTTATATTTAGATAATAAAGTTTGCATAAAAAGTTTTGTAACATTTAAAATGACGATATTGACACTGTGATGTGGATGTAATAGGAACCATTGACATAATAAATTTACATTTTCTCAAAATTGTTGAACTCATAATTAATGTCCAGCCATTGGCAGAATGAAATCAACTATTTTGGGCTCTTTAGTTGGGTGTGGTTTGAAGGCTTACAAATTAAATAAGCTCCACATCATTCAAAATATTTATGAGGTTAGATTTGTTTGGAATAAAATAATGTTCTTTAAAACCCACATATTTGGTAATCAGAATCATAATCTCATTCCAAATGAAGTTGCATATATTCTTTATGGCCACAAATTTGCAAGAATGCCTGTCAAAGTTATATAAGGTAAATGTCCTCGATCATCCTCACGCATCTTAACAATTAAAAGTTTACTGAATATTTAACTAACATTTTCGTCATTTTGACAGCTTAAGAGCTCATAAAATATTTAATTAACCTTCATTTTGTCCTATTGATAGTTTAGCAGCTCATATGATGTCTAACTAACCTTCATTTCGTCTTTTAACAATTAGGGAGCTCACAAGATATTTAAGTAACTTTCATTTCGTGATTTGACAACTTAGAAGTTTATAAGATATTTAATTAACCTTCACTATAAGATATTTAATTAACCTTCACTTCATCCTCAAGCATCCACACACTTCCAGTTTGAGTTGCTTTGGTGCCAATTAAAACACCATGTTCTACTATGTTTTCATCCTCAAGCATCCACACACTTCGAGTTTGAGTTGCTTTGGTGCCAATTAAAACTCCATGTTCTACTATGTTTTCCGCTTTGGGACAAGGCAAGCGTCATTCACCCAAAACGTGTTTTGACAACTTAGGAGCTTACAAAATATTTAACTAGCCTTCACTTTGTCCTCATCTATCCACACGTGTCTTGACAACTTAAGTGCTCACATGATATTTTACTAACCTTCACTTTGTCCTCTTGACAACAATTTTCCTCTTTAGATATGGTTTGCATTGTCTTTGAGAAATTTCTTAACATTATAAATTAGGGGTGGCCCAATCACCATCCCCGATTTTATAACCGAGGATTTGGTTGGCGATTCCCCAAAAATAACCCTAACCCGACTTGGCCCAAAATTCCTTAAAAATTAAAAATTTATATTTTTATTGTTTTGAAATTCTAATTTTCTTAATTAAACTATAAACTTAAACAGAAATAAAATATTTGGTTATAAATCTAACCAAATATTTCATAAACCGTACAAATATAAATGTATGTATAGATAGATGGATAAAACTTATCAAGGCGTTCTGATAATTTTATTATGCGGAATTTAAATTTCAGCCGTTAGATATTTTTAGTGGTTCATATTTATTTTTACGTGAGAATAGTGAAAAAGATACATCGGAGAGAGAAAGTGTAATAATATATAAGGTTAGAGAAGGTTAAACCATATACAACCTTGACACTTAAAAAACTGACACATACACCCCCCAAAATTCCATAAATTCCTTCTTGTTTAATTTGGCTTCAATAGATTGAATCCAAATATTAGGTTTGTGTGTTCTCTAATAAAATTTGTACATTGCATATATTTATTATCAGGGAAATCAAATTAAATAGCCCTAATTATATTAACAAGATGTGTATAATCAGGATATTTAGCTTTTAAATAAAACATAAAATGATAATTGAAATGAAAATATACTTCTACTTAACATTGTATAAGTATAAACAATAATACTGTTTTTCAAAAATTTATCCTAAATTTCATATTCGAAGTAATGTGTCAACATATTTGACATTGAAATATAAATAAAGTGATGATGCATTGAATGACATGACACGGCTCATATGATTAAATACCATTTGGGATGTAAAATTTAAGATAAATATTTAGGATAAGTAATGTTTCTCAAGTATAAAACATCTACTATACACAATTCGGAGAACAAAAGAATATTATTGGAAAAAAAATAAAAAATAAAATGTTGTAACACATTATTTTGGCCTATAACTTATTTAAGCTTGTTAGTTTTGATATTTTATTGTATATTTATGATCATTTGTATTAAGAACATTTACATTATATATTAACAAATAAGAATATTCAAAGCAAGAAAAATATTAATAAAAAAAAAAAAATCAATTTCACTCTTTATCTTTTCTCCCTACTCTAACAAAATAAAATTTTCAATTTTAAATCAATATTTTATCATAAAATTGCGAATTGAAATAAATTATTTGTGATAAGTTCTTTGAAACAAACAAAAATGGTAATTTAGAGTTGATACAAGATTTGCACCAATTAGAGAGATTCGATTGACCTTGACGGAATCAGAACCGATGTGTGTGTGATTAAGAATAACCAGCAATGTATGACAAAAATGTAGTAAAATAAATGACCCAAAGAATTTTAAAGTGGTTCTGCAAGTTAAGATCTTGAGCTTACGTCCACTGTTTTTTGTATCTACTATGAGAGCTTACAATAGTATTCATAGAACAATTTGCTAACCCTTTTCTCATCATTGGAGGGGGTTTATGTACAGATTTTGTATAAAGGAAAGAGTGAAAATAAAGGGATTACAATTTATATTAAAATGCAACTTCAATATTCTCACGATTGAGAGTTGAGATTGCGCCATGATTGTTTTCGATCTAATCCTTTCCGAGATATCTGAGATCTGAGGTTATCTGTGAGTTGTTTAAACAACTATCGAGATTGGTTGTAACTAGCTTTTGCTAGGTTGAGCTACATCTCAACGAGCTTACGTTGGATTGGACAATTATTCAAGTCGAACTAATTCTGGGTCGGGCTATAACCTGGCAATTCTCTGAGCTTGATGGAAAAATCACACACAACATCTGCCCCCTAGTGTTTGATGCTTGTTTGAGCTTCAAAGACTATTACTCGATTTGATGTCAAGCTCGGACTTCGTCAGTTGAATGCTGAATGCAGATTTGGTCAAACATCATGAGTCGGACTCATCTCTAGTCGACGTAATCAAAACTTGACCTTTCCTCTGCTGCAATATTCTTGATAAACTCAAAATTTGAAATCAAGGGCATATGTGTAACTTACACGCGGTCATGTCGCATTAAATGCAGCAGCCTTTGGTAGTTACTTTTCATCATGCGTGGGTGACTACAGTTGTCCATGCACGAAGTTGAGGCGATGTGCAGCAATGGTTATGATTGTGGTAGTCTAACAGTTGATCGACCTTCATAGATGAATGACACATGGCCACGTCTAATGGCTAGGATTACTCGACGAATGGAGGGCTGAGATTCATGATAGATCGATGGTTACAGTCAAATCCTGCCCTTTCGTCTCCCATGCAACCACTATAAAAGCTGGCAACTTCGTCAAAATCCTACACACTTTGCAAAAAAAAAAAAAAAAAACTCTCAGACTTTCTTTGCTCTCATTCTGCCGCTACTCTTTCGACTTCACGACGCTTTTTCAGTGAGTTTCTCCCACTTTTACACTTCAATAAGGCTTCTTTCTCCTCCTTTATTTATTTTTACACTTTTGATGGTTGACGTGGCCATTGTCGTGGCCACATTAAGCTTTTAGGGTTTTTTTTTAGGGTTTTTGAGTGTTTGTGTTGATTTTGAGTTTAATGAGGGTTTACGGAGGTGGCTGCCAGAATCCTGGTAGCTCGCTTGTGTCTGTTGTCTGGCGCGAGCTACCATGGGTGCCTGAACTAAAAGCAAATTGTGGATAGGTCGCTGAATTTTTGAGCTCTAACACTTTTTGGCTTCTGTTTCAGGTACCCAGAGGCAAGCTTTCACCATGTCTTCGTCAAGTAGCCATAGTGTAGATCACATGTTCAACTCTCTAGCAAGCTCAACAGTTCTCGGGGACATAATCCCTGAGATTTCTGAGGACATTGTTGTACGGAGCTCAGACCTTAATGCTGCGGGCTCTTCTAACCATGCTTCCGCGAAGACTCCTCTGCCGAAGAAATATCCAACTCATAGGACCTGGAAGGAACCATTTTCCTCGATTGGGGCTGAGCCATGTCCCTCGATTGGGGCTGAGGATATTGAGCGCATAACTAAAGTTTTTGCGCCTCAACTTTTCCTGAGAGCTCCAAGAGGTTCTCCTAGAAAAATCCCCCCGCTGGTTGTGTGGTGATCTTGGATACCCTCTTAAGGTGTGAGATGTCCATTCCCCTTTATTTCTTCATCACCAGTGTTTTGGAATGGTTTGGTATCTTTCCCCTTCAATTGTCGACGAACTCGTACATAATTATTGTAGGCATATATATAGCATACGGACTAGCTGACTTGAGCAAGCTATATGTAGAAGTGCTCGTCCACTTGTATAGATTAAAAAAGAGTTAGGACCAAACGTACTATCTCTCTAAGGCGAGAAAAGTACATTTTAACGGTTTGGTTGACGTCCCAAAGAAAGTTTCGCATTGGGACTTTTAGTATTTTTTCTATGAGGCTAAGGAGACTGACATTTTTGCTCCAGAAGCTAGTAAGATTCCGACCCTTACGCGTGCAAAGAGTGTTTCCAAACTGGACTATCGAACAAACCAAATTCCTTTGCCTTGCAGTAAACGTCGAGCAGAATTTCCTTCCTGAAGCGAGCTTAGAGCGGCTTTAGTGTTTCAGCAATCTCTCTGATAGTGAACGCAACGTTACCTAGCTTATCACGCTTCCTCAGTTGAGAGAATACAACTTTTGTGCCAACGATGCCAAATTCAACATCATTTTTTTAAAAGGTAAGTGCTTAATTGCTCGGTGTTTTTGCCCTTGCTCTATTAGGTCACTAATTGTTTACTTGTCCTTTTGCAGATATATGGGTTAAAAAACCAAAGGGCCTAAAGAAGAAAACACCAGCGCTTGGGGTTGCTAAGAAACTGTCAATTGCCCCAGCAAAGAAATAGCTCGTTGATATTACTAGGACGCTCGGGCAGGGTGCCTTGTGCCTGGTCCTCACGCATAATGGTGGCGAGCTTGGGGAAGGCCCAAGTGCCAAGAAGCCTGCGACTACCTCTAAGGCGGTCGAGGAGAAAGGTGCCCCCAAGCTTCTGAAGGGCCCGACAAAGAAAACCCCCAAGTCTGTTAGACACGCGGGAAGCAGAAAATGTCTGAGCAGCAGGATGTAGGTTTATGGATCTATTCACGCAATAGAATTTAAAAAATTTAGATCCAAAACGTAACCCATGATCCTTATATTTGTTGTACATTATTTTACATATGAAAATAATTATCAAGATGTAATAGAAACCATACCAGCTTTTAGAGGCTCCTTCAAGGGATTTAGATTCGCTTCCACTCCAAGGTAGGTGTGCACAAACGATATCCACATGAAAACAGGACGAATGTTGTTGGTTGATTTTATTGGCTAGTAAAATCACCAACTTTAAGAACAAAAGTCTGCAAAATTTTCTTTGGGAGAAAAATTATTTCTCTCACAAAGGGCTACACGTTTTGGGAGGGAGAGAAAGGGGTGGCTAGGGTTTTTTTTTTTAATCGAATGAATTCTCTCATTTTAATTTTACTTGCACTTAAATAGTGCACACTAAAACCCTATTCCAAATTGGAATAGCTATCTATTCTAGTTGGATATTGGAATAGATTACCCTTGCAACCAAACATGACATTTCAATTCAAATTTAAAAACAAAATTTGAATTCACATTATCAATATTAATATTGGATAATATCTTATATATTTAAATATATAAATAAATAAATAAATATATATATTAAGAGATTACCAAAATGCCCTTTCATCTTAAAAGATGAAATTCGCTTTCATCATAAATGACGAAAATACCCTTCTCATGAATTTTATTCTTAATTTTTCTTCCATGTGTGCAACCCAAAGGCTCTTCATCATATCAACTGTGAATCGTATCTTGATTAAAAATCAATCAATCGTCCCACTAGACACAAACCAAGATTGGCCTCTAGCCAAGCATCATGGTCATCCGATAGATTCGGATTTAGTGAAACCGCTACCTATCAACAATATGGTTACCGTGCAATCCAATCCTTTCATCATATATTATCTCATCAAGGCCAAGGCATAGAAGTAGTGTCAACCTTGGATATACTTGATATCTCGATATTCGGTTATTGGACCAACTATCAGAATAGATTGGATTGAGCTACAACTCAATCCCACTGTGGCCACAAATTTAATGTCGTTGCCATCTACCGACTTACTCAATGAGATAATTTCTCCCATACCCGAGAGTGATGAATCCTCTGTCGATCCACCATAGTCTTGATACACTTTTCAGTGTAGCCAACCATTACAGTTCTGATAGTCCTAAATAGAACTGCGTTGGGTTAGTGTCAAACTACACCAATTGGTGCACAAGGCATTCTGTTGATCTCAAGTCTAAGGATCACATGCACCACCATTCGTTAAAGGATTTGTTCCACAAACATTGGGCTAACCATCTATGCGGAATCCTCCGGTAGGTCGGTTCGCTGAACTTGCCTACAGCAAACACTTATGTGTTGCATCAGGTTGACACCAAACAACCTTGACAAGTGAGATATATCATTACCTCTCGACAAAGTCGTCCAACACTATGATAGCCTTACCGTATTATCTGTGCCCTAGGTTAGGATAATATTGGGGTTATGGACGTTTCTAGAATGGCCACAATATGTTCTCATAAGGTTCTCACTATTGAGATTTCAAACATTGGATACCCTCGTCACGGTTATACAATCCTAAGGACATATATCATTTTCTTATATGAATATAATCAGATCACATGATATAGATAGATGCCTTTATTGATAATAAAACATGATTACAAAGAGTCAATTTACAAAATAGGATTGGCTCTAGGGCACCTACTCTAATAGAAGATGGCTCGAGCAAGAATAAGGTGCCAGAGCAGTAGGAAGGCTCAAGCAAGAAGAAACCGACTGAGCCCCAAAAGGCTCGAGAAAGCCGAAAGTTGTTAAGTAGCAAGGTAGCTCAAGCAAGAAGGTTGCTAGGCAAGTTGGTGGCCTAAAGAAAGCTGTAGTTAAGGACTTGGCCAAAAAGGAGCCTGTTCCCATAGGTGAATGCGTCATTCCTGTAGGTAGCAAAGCGAGCTTGCCTCTGTAAGGAGGCAAAAAGAAGGTGAACGAGGCAGCTCAGGCTACGTTTGACGTAATGATCAATAAGCTCCCCGATTACATCGGTGTTGGGGCCTTAACGGTTAGGCAGGTCGTCACACCACAAACTTGTGCAGGTCTTAGGGATGTGTCTCCTCACGAGAAACTGGCTCGGGCATGTAGCTACGTGACCAAGGTATTACCAGTTCGCCCCATTTCCTTTTTTATGTGTTTCTCTCTTTATTCCTCTACTGGCCTTTCTTTCTTTTCAAGCCTACGTGGTGACCAAGCTTCTCCTCGATGAAAGTTACCGCACATTGGAGGGTACTCATATAGGGTGGCAAGAGGCGGAGAAGCTAAAAGAGGATGCCTTTACTAAGGCCGAGGTGGCAAAGAAAGAGAAGGTTATGAAGTAGGCCAAGCTTGAGTGACTCAAGGAAGAGGTTGAGCCCTTTGCGGCCAAGGAAAGGGAGTTCCTTGACAAAATCAAGGCGAGCAAGACTGCTCGAGTAAAGGTTGATGCGAAGTCGGTCGAGGCTGAGAAAAGTTTGGCACAACAATAGGGTGCCAATAACAAGCTGAATTCCGAGCTTACCTCAGCTTAAGAGGCTACCTTGGACTTGGAGGCCAAGCACGAGAAAGCTTCATGCAAGCTTACGAAGGAGGTAGAAGATCGCAAAAGGTCGAAGCTGAGGTTGAGTGGCTCAAGCTCAATATCAAGGAGCTAAACTAGGCTATTACAAGCCATGCTTGGGACACCTCAGTCTTCCTCGTGAAGAAGTTGTGGGAAGCTCGTCCCTTACTTGAGTTTTCCTTCCTTCCAAGGGCTTATCAAAAAGAGGTCGACAAGATAAAGACCGAGGCCCATGGCATAGAGTACGCCTTTTTAGACAACTTTGAGTCTGACGACGAAGATAAGAAAGAGGTCGAGGAGGAAGAAGAGGATGTTAAGGTTAAGTAAGAGATCAAAGATCCGCCTCTTTTGGCTACAGTCCCACCTATTACTGTCGACCTTTCTCTGGTCGAGCCTTTGAAGGATGTCTCTGCTCTTGCCTCCGAAAAAGCTGCCAAGAAACCTACGGGCAATGATACTCCTATGCTTGTTGGTGTGATCTCCCCGGTCCTATTGGTGATGATGCCCCTACTCCTACTTTAGATTTTTTTTTTATCTCTCTCTTTTTTTTTTTTTTTTTTACTCCTAACTTAGCTTGTAACTAAACTAATTTGATTATTGCAAAATTTACTTCGCCCATTTTTGTCGAGCAATGTTTTCATTTTTATAGAGTCATTTGCATTGTTCTAATCGAACTTAACACGAAAAATTCGAATTTGCTTCAGGTTATGCATAGCCTGCTTCTTGAGGAACTTTTTGAACATATAAGAAAATCTCATGTGCAACAACTTTGTGTTTAGACTAGTTGTCTGTCAAGGGTTTTGGTCGTCAGTTTATGACCAATTTTCCTTCGACGTGTTTTACTCGAGTTTTTCCAAGTTTAACTTTGTCGATTCGGGGGATTTCTCCCTTCACAAGTTGAATTTTGGTGTGGCTTGTAAAGCTAAGCTACCTTTTTTGAACTCTTGACTCTAAGTTTTAGATGTGACCGCTTAGGTTGTGATTTTGAAATAATAGATAATAAATGATGAACAAAATAACAATAGATAAATAATGACAAACAAAATACAGTTGTGAATAATACCTCTTTATTATTGAACGAAATTTGGTTATAAAAGACCTTACATTGATTAAGAAAAACAAAACAGAATTGAAACATGAGCTACTTACTAGTAATACCTTCGTAAATGCTCAGCGTTCCATGCTCGCAGTATAGCTTCACCATTAAGGTGTTCCAAGTGGAAAGTTCCTAGTGCGAACTTTTCAGAGATCCTGAAAAGACCTTCCCATTTGAGCCTAAGCGCCCCTAAGTTTAGGTTTGGTGTACTCTGGACAACCTTTCTAAGGACTAGGTCGCCCACTTTGAAGTCCTTGTTTTTTACCTTGGAGTTAAATAACGTTTGGCTCGTTACTGATAGAAGGCAAGCCTTAGCTGAGACTTGACTCGATGTTCTTTGATTAGATCTAGCCTTAGGCAGAGAAGATCTTCGTTTGTTTCTTCATTAAAGGCCTCTCTTTGAAACAAACTAATCCCTACTTCAACTAGGGCCATTGTTTCACACCCGTATGAAAGTGAGAACAAGGTTTCTCCTGTCAAGCTTCTGGCTGTTGTTTTGTAAGACCATAAGGCCTCGGGCAATTCCTCAGGCCATCTTCCTTTAAGGGCATCGAGCTTCTTTTTGATGGTGTGCTTGATCACTACTTGGCCATTGGCTTGAGGCCGATAAACAGTGGCAAAACTTTTCTTGATCCCAAACCTTTTATAGAAAGATTTAAAGTCTTGCAATTGAACTACTTTCCATTGTCAGTTATTATAGTGTGGGGAATTCAGAATCTATAAATAATGTTTTTATAGATGAAATCCTTCAGCTTGTTCGAAGTGATGGTGACCAAAGGTTCGGCTTCTGCCCACTTAGTGAAGTAATCCACTACGATCACTGCGAACTTATCACCTTATTTTCCTTGAGGCAAAGGGCCTATCAAATCGATTCCCCAGATCGTGAATGGCCAAAGGCTTGTGAGAGTTGTTAATTCCTAGGGTGGAGCTCATAGAACATATGCAAATCTCTGGCATTTGTTGCATCTGTGCATATAGTCTACTGCATCGCAAAAAACTATTGGCCAGTAATAACCTTGGCGAAGCACCTTGTATGCTAGAGATCTACCCCCTGTATGGTTCCCACAAATGCCTTCATGGATCTCTCTCAAGACATATTCCACGTCCCCATGATCAACACACAGTAAGAGCGGCAAATTATACCCATGCTTTTATAATTTGTCGTTGATGAGCATGTATCGAGCTGAATTTGCTCGAAGTGTCTTGGCTTCACTCCTACCCTTAGGCTCTATCCCATCTCTTAAGTAAGAAATTATTGCATCCATCTAACTGTACCTTTACCCTATTATTAAGACTGACTCTTGTGAAGCGAGGATGTTGGGACTTGGGAGAAATTTGACGAGAATTGAATTAGTCACGTGTTGACTCATTGCTGGAGCTAGGCAGGCTAGAGTGTCAGCCATTGAATTCTTCTCTCTCAAGATCTGAAGAACAGAGAAAGACTTGAACTGCTCGAGATTGGATTTTACTTGCTAGAGATAGGATGTCATTCTATCCTCTTTTGTTGGATATTCCCCAAAAATCCCGTAGACCACGAGCTGAGATTCATTGTAGATCTTTATGGGCTTTGCCCCTATTTCTTTGTCGAGGGGGATCCCTACAAGCATCGCTTCATACTTTGCCTTATTGTTTGAGACAGCAAACCAAATCTGAATGTTGCTCGGATCGAGTTCCAGACAGGACTTTGGAGTAAGAGCCCAACTCCTGTCCACTTTTCATTTAAGGACCTGTCTACTTACAAGGTCTACTGCCATAAACTGTCCAGCTTTGGTTTCTTTGGTTCGCTTGCTTCCGAGGTGCTCACTTCTAGTAGGCTTACTTCTCCCACGGGCTGATAGGAGAACTTTGAAATATAGTCTGCCAAAGCTTGCCCCTTAATTGTTGTCAACGGGATGTACTTGATATCATGCTGACTCATCTCCATGGTCCACTGAATCAATCAACCCGATGCCTAGGCTTCTGCATTATCTTTCTCAATGGAAAGTTCTTCAGTACATGTATGGACTAGGCCTGAAAATAGGTTCATAACTTCCGAGCGGTGATGACCAGTGCATAGGTGAGGTTTTCCATCCCAGGGTATCTTGTCTTAGCATCGAGCAATCTCTTGCTAACATAATATACCAGCCATTGCACTCCCTCCTCTTCATGTATCAAAGTTGCACTGATCGCGGACATAGATACCAATAAATATAAAAGCAGGGGCTCGCCCTGGATGGGCTTTGACAGCAAAAGGGGCTGCCCCAAGTGCTTCTTCAATTCTTGGAATGCTTTCTCGCACCCCTCTATCCATTTGAAACCCTTGTTTCCCTTAAGGTTTCGAAGAAAGGTACCTAAACCCTAAACCCTAAACACTTGTCTATAGCTCAGGAGAAAAACCTACTAAGTGTAACCACACGCCCTGTCAAGATCTGAACCTGCTTTATGCTGGCATGGCTCTTCATGTTCAGGAGAGATTGAATCTTGTCTGGGTTGGCTTCGACACCTCGCTGATTAACAAGGAAACCTAGAAACTTTCCCGAGCTTACTTTAAAAGCACATTTCAGAGGATTGAGTCTCATTCTAGATTTTTTGAGGATGTCAAACAATTCCCCCAGATGCTCAATGTGGCTTTCGACGACCTTTGATTTGACGAGCATATTGTCGATGTACACCTCTATTGTCTTGCCAATTTGTTCGATGAACATTTTGTTCACTAAACGTTGATAGGTCACTCTAGCATTCTTCAGGACAAATGGCATTACCTTGTAATAGTAATACCCTGGTCAGTAATAAATGAGGTGTGTTCTTCATCAAGCTAATACATCGGGATTTGGTTGTATCTCATGTATGCATCCATAAAGCTTAGTAGTGCATTCCCGATTGTTGCAACTACTAATTATCTATTTGGGGTAATGGAAAGCTGTCTTTGGGACAAGCCTTGTTCAAATCTGTGAAGTTGACGCAAGTCTGCCACTTGCCATTTGACTTCTTCACCAAGACCCGGTTGGTAAGCTAGTCTGGGTATTTCACTTCCCTAATGAAGTTGATGTTTAGGAGCTTGCCAACCTCATCTTTGAGCACTCTAGACTGCTTTGGATCCATAGATTTTCTCTTCTGTCTAATTGGTCGAGCTTTTAGGTCGACGTTGAATCTGTGGCACATTACCTCAAGACTGATCTCCAGCTTGTCTGTGTGTACCCAAGCGAACACATTGAGGTTATTCTTTAGGAACCCCATCAGATTGTTTGCCAATTCATCACTAAAACTGCTACCAATTTTCAGCATGCAAGTTAAGTCTTCCTCGTTGACAAATACTTCTTCCAGCTCTTCTGTTGGCCCTACTGCGAGCTCTTCTTTATGGATATGAGGATCGATGGTGTCTTTCAGAGGTCCAGGATTTGGCTCAGACTCAGCGATGACCATGGTTCTCGGAAGTGGCCATTTTAGTGTAGCATGAATAACCCAATTGTGGCATTCCCGAGATTCTTTCTTGCAACTCCTAATCATTGTAACCCCTCCTGGAGTTGGGAACCTCATTGCTTGGCAGTGTACCGAGGTGATTACAGTCAGATCATCCAGGATGGGTCTTCCAACAATGATATTGTAAGTGCTCAAGCAATCCACCACTAAGAACTCTACCATCACCATCTTGATCTTGGGCTCTACCCCCAGAGTCACGGCCAAGTCAATTATTCCTTCAAGGACTAAGCTATCCCTGGTGAATCCATAAAGCGGCGATAGACACGCCTTTAGGTTTTGCTCTGTGAATCTCATTTCTTAGAAAGCTCCCAAGAAAATGATGTTTGTTGCACTGCCATCGTTGACCATTACCCTAAGTACTCGGACGTTGCTGATCCTAGCTATGATTACGATCGCATCATGATTGTGGCGAGGAGATTCTTCACAGTCTTCCTTGGTGAATCCTATTACCTCACTCTCTTGCCTGGGCTGCTTTGGCGGCTTCTATTCATAACTTATTACTTTGGGGACTGAGTCTATCTTGGCCTCTCACGCATATTGCTTGTGAGAGCACCTTGAGCTCCCTGCAATGTTGGGACCCCCATAGATCATGCCTACTAGAACTTCGTTGTTGGCTAAGGCTTGCTAGATCTAATTATTCTGTTCACTTGTATTCTTGAGAATTGGTCCCTCATTGATAAATTCTTTCAGGTGGTCTTTCAGGTGGCCCCTTCATATCAGATCATCGATGGCATCCTTTAGAGCCCGACACTCATTGGTGTTGTGTTCAATGTCCCTATGATATCGATAATATTTATGACAATCTCTTCTACTTGGAGCCCCCTATCATTTCTGGAGCGGGCAGTCTCTTAGCCTCACAGGAGACTTCATATATATGAGCTATGTCTTGAGTGAGGGGGGTGTACTTGCACAGTGCGGGAAAGGTTACCTTTCCCCGCGATTTTTTGTTTTCTGCCTTTTTTGAAACCAGTTGCGGTCCTTGTCATTGCAGTCTTGACCACTTAGTTTACCTGTTGGGTGATCTTGTCACCTATCCAAGACTCTTCTTGGTGAGATTTTGGCTAGGGCCACTAGCGAACTTTCCACTTGCTAATGTTTAGCGACCATTTGATAGAATTTTATCAAGCTCACATGGTCTTCACTTTGGAGTTGTTTCCACAACTCCATTTACGGTCTTATACTTGCAATTAATAAAGTCCGGATTAACTCTTTAGGTGCATCCGCGACCTTTGCCTACTCATTCTGGAACCTCATTAAATACAAGGTTAGTGTTTTATCTCTTTCCTAACAAATATTACTCAGATAGTTGAGCGGCATTGCGAACTGTCTCCTCGCTTGGAATTGTTGTAGGTACAGCGAGGAGAACTGTTGCCAAGACTTAATCGAGTTTGCCTTGAGCCTTTTGTACCAACTCTTGGCATCCCCTACCAATGTGACCATAAAGCAACATCATTTTGCCAAGCCACAGACCTAGTATAGCTCCATCATGTTGTTGAAAGTGTTAAGGTGGTCTTTGGGATCTCCTTTCCATCGAACTTGCTTTCTAGTGCCTTGAATCCTTAGGGAAGAGAGGCCTGACAAACTTCCTCTGTGAATGGAGAGCTCACTATCTCTTCCGTTACATTGTTCTAGTGGGCTTTTAAATTGTCGAACATTTTTTGCACCCGATGTAAGTCTTTGTTATAGGGATTACTCTGGTTGGCTCTATTCAGCCTTACCTCGAGCAGATGAGTTCGCAAATATGTTGCTTGTGAGCCCCCTCCATTATGCGCATTAATGCGCGACGTTGAGTCATGAAGGCTTGATTGGTAAGTACTATCATGCTTGTTAGTGCATTGCTTGCGACATTGGTTAAAATCAAAATGTCGATCATTGCCAACTCTCGCGCGTGGCTCATCTCGCCAACTTGTGAGGTTTGAGCGTGCCTTTGGCGTGCGTTAAAACCGACATGTTGACATTAGGGATATTTCGAGTAGGACGAGTATCCCTCTTGTGACCATTACCTTCATCCTCTCCCATGGGTTGTTTGCTCGATCGCCTCCTAGGTTAGTTTGCCCTCAGGATTCTTGTTCATCAGTAGAATGTGCTTGGCGGTGTCGAGGTTGTTGACCGTTCCTTGGTGTCGACAAACCAGATTAGTCATCGGCTGAATTTCAACTTGTTAGGACGACATCAGTGAAGCGTGGATGGTCAAGGTCTTGGGGGATTGGTTGTTGGTTTCTTAACTCAACCACGTTCTGTTGCACTGCTTGTGCAACCATTATTTTGATCATCTCCACCAATTTCCCATTCTCAGGATTTGACGTCCCACCCCCCTACAAGTTCACTGCCTACTGCACTAGGGACACTGATGGTTGACCTGAAGGTACAATCTGATGAACCTCTTGATTGGTGGTTTCCATGTTGTCTTGGTTTCCTGTGTTGGTCTTTGATCTGGTGCGAGCCATTGAGATTTTTGGGTGAACGAATAACTGAAACTGATTGCAAGAAATTCTAAGATTTGGCGGAGGCCCTCCTTCTAGCACTAAAATGTTGATACAAGATTTGCACAAATTAGAGAGATCCGATTTACCTTGATAGAATCGGAACCAATGTGTGCGTGATTAAGGATAACTAGCAATGTATGACAAAAATGCAATAAAATGACACAAAGAGTTTTAAAGTGGTTCGGAAAGTTAAGATCCTGAGCCTACGTCCACAGTTTTTTGTATTTGCTGTGAGAGCTTACAATAGTATTCCTAGAACAATATGCTAGCCCCTTTCTCATCGTTAGAGTGGGTTTATATACAGATTTTGTACAAAGGAAAGAACAAAAGTAAATGGATTACACTTAAATCAAAATGCAACTCCGATATTCTCACGATTAAGAGCTGAGATTGCGCCATGATTGCTATCGATCTAATCCTTTCCGAGATATCCGGGATCTAAGGTTATCTATGAGCTATTTGAACAACTGTAGAGATTAGTTGCTACTAGTTTTTGCTGGGTTGAGCTACATCTCAAGGAGCTTACGTTGGATCGGACAATCGTTTGAGCTGAACTGATTTTGGGTCGGGCTATAACCTAGCAATTCTCTGAGCTTGATGGAAAAATCACACACAACATAAGTGATAAGTTTCATATTTTTAATTCAAATATTTGTGTTTTCATATTATAATATTGAACACGTCTTATTATCATATTTTTAAAATACTATTTTTTACATACATTTTCATTTTTTAGATTTTTTAGATTTTCTAATTATCTATATATCTGTATAATCCTAAAGCCCACCCTCTTTAGCGATCGCCATTTGGACTCCACGTAGGATTCCAACTAGATCTTTTAAATTCTATGTAGGATTTTAGTTGGATCTCTATAATTGGTACAAGTGCTGGCCTATTTGCTTTTGTAATACCCACATTCAGAAATATGGTAGAGATTATTTTATAGTCATAGTGAATATATTTAACTAGTTTTATAGAGGAATTCCATAAAAGATTCAATAGGGGCAAAATGGTCATTTCACACAGAATCACGTGTTCAAGTGAAAAGTGAGTATGATAAATATAATGTATTAAGTGTGCTAGCCATGAGAATAAAGTGGTAGAAAGATTATGGACAATACACGTGATGTGATGTCGAGATAAATACGTGTTTGTAAANATTGACAAATCCTAGCTATTCTCACCCTTGACCATGCCACCTCTCATCCATTTTCTCTCAAGATTCTTCATCAAAATTTAAAGAGAAATCATAGGGTTTAGCAAGGCTTCAATTGACAAACCCTAGCTATTCTCACCCTTGACCATGCCACCTCTCATCCATTTTCTCTCAAGATTCTTCATCAAAATTTAAAGAGAAATCATAGGGTTTAGCAAGGCTTCAATTGACAAATCCTAGCTATTCTCACCCTTGACCATGCCACCTCTCATCCATTTTCTCTCAAGATTCTTCATCAAAATTTAAAGAGAAATCATAGGGTTTAGCAAGGCTTCAATTGACAAACCCTAGCTATTCTCACCCTTGACCATGCCACCTCTCATCCATTTTCTCTCAAGATTCTTCATCAAAATTCAAAGAGAAATCATAGGGTTTAGCTTAAATTTTTGTAGATTTGCAATCCTAAAGCATCCAAAGGTAAGATTCTAGCACGAAAGTTTGTGATTTGTGTTTTTATAAGTGTGAGTTCTCATGAATTTATGTGTTTTAGCATGAATCAATGGAGAAAGTGAGCAAAGGAAGCAAAGAAAAGGATTCCTGTAAGAAAAAGGTAAGTAAATCCAATTTTAGTTTTGATTTGAGCAATAATTGTGTAGATTGATTCTTGTATGTTTGTATGTGATTGTATGGTGAGAATTATTGGCTGTTTTAATGTTGAATAATTATGGATGAAATATGGAAGAATTGTTGATGAAATTTTGAAGTGTTGAATCCGGCCAGATTTGAAGTTAAATTTAGTGAGTTTTTGCTCCAATTTTGGTGGATTTGGAGAGACGTGGAAGTGTGGCCAACTAAGTATTTGCATGTGCATGTGAATTGTTTGATGAAAATTCAAAGAGAAATGCATGCATGAGTTTGTTAAATATTATTGAAGAAATTGTTAGAGAAAAGAAAGAATTGGAGTTGAAAGGTTATGTTAGGCTTAATGGTAGATTATGTCATGACATATCAATATGCCATAATAAATTCTCAAGTTTGTGTACTTGAATTTAGAAAGATCATCCAAATAATGGCTTGGCCAAATGAGTATATTGTTGTTTCTTGTTTTGAGATTAATAACAAACAATATGTAATAAGTAATTTTATTGTATAAAGAATAGAAAAGCTTTCCCAAGTATAAATATCAAAGAAACATAAAAAAAATAGAAGTTTAGTTTATGCATTAAATACATGACCATTTTAGAAATTGATTGGTATGAGTATAGTTTTCATGCCTTATTATATATTACAAGCCATATAATTTGCTAGAAGATCTTGAGAATATTTTTTATTGGCCAAAAGTTTAGTTAAGAATGTTAGAAAGAAATTAGAATTCAGCCAAGGTATATAAGTTGTGCCATATGTTAGATTGAATTTACAATGATTAATATGACAATATAGATTAATGTATAGAATCTAGCCAAAAGAAAAGAAGAAATAAGGGCATGTATGATAATTGAAGTTGATGGTCATGTAAGAGAATGCAAATTTATGGCATTAAGATTTGTATTTAGAAAGTTGTACAAGGCATGTTTGTTACATTAGAAAAATATTAGAGAGTTGTTTAATGACATGGACATGTGACATATAAGTTTGAGAAAATCTAGAAAAATATTAGAGAGTTGTTTAATGACATGGACATGTGACATATAAGTTTAAGAAAATCTAGTAGCATAATTAGGCAAGTTAGTAGACTTAATACCTAAGTTATGGCATAGCTTTTTATAGAAGAAATTAGATTACCCAAAATGTAGAATTCATTCCCTAGTTGAATTGTGCCGTTTTAATATCTCACTAATAGAATTATAGAAGAGTAGAATTTGTGAGAGTTAATGTACTTGTGTACGTGTACATTTTACATAGCATGATAGAATTGAAGAATTACAGAATTATGTAGAAATTATAGAATCACGTACGTACACACGATGCATAGAATTTAGAAATAAATAATAAAATAGAAAATGTTTAATTTAAGCGTGTTAGTAGAATAGAACTTTGGGCTTTCCAGAAAAGTATAGAAATAAAAGCCTTAGAATTAATAGAAAACATGCCAGAGTCAGACATGTATTTTGGGATCATGCATAGACAACATATAAATGCATGACATAGCATAGCATATATTTCAGAAATTTTATAATTATTGGAAATGTCTAGCTAGTTATTTTGCAAATTTATAGAGAATGTTTTCAGAGGGCTGTTGCGATGGGGAACCTGTGAGCATTCACTGCGTTAGCTAGTGGCGACAGAGATACAGAAGTTTCCCACATGCACGCCGCCATCAATGAGCGGCCTCGGAATAGAAAACAGAATTGTACAGTCCGCTAGAAATGCATGTGGAAAAGGGCTGTACCCAGAAAGAATTTCATATTATGCTCACACGGCCAGGGTTCCAAATCCATACCTCAACCTAGTTCGATCGGCAAACCATAATAGAAAACAGAAAGAGTTTTAGAAAGAAAGAAAAATAGAATAAGAAACAGAAAACAGAAAGAAAGAAAGAAAGAAAAATAGAATAAGAAATAGAAAACAGAAAAAAAAAAAAAAGAATTAGAAAAGAATTTCAGAAAGAATACAAACATGATCATTCGCATATGCATCAGACATTTTATGTGCATTGCATTTTGCATTTATGCATAGATTAAACAGTTTATTTATTATTGCGTGTCTGACTAGTTAAGAAAAGAAAATAGAAGCCCATGAGAATAGAGAAGAAAAGAAAATAGAAGCCTATGAGAATAGAGAAGAAAAGAAAATAGAAACCCATGAGAATAGAGAAGAAAAGAAAATAGAAACCCATGAGAATAGAGAAGAAAAGAAAATAGAAGCCTACGAGAATAGAAAAGAAATTAGAGATATACAAGAAAAGAACAAAAATTAGATACATGCTAGAAAAGAACAGAAATTAGAAACATGACAAATAGTAAGGAAACTTAGCGATTTGTTGAGTAGAGAAAGAAACAAAAAGTTATAATCTAGCAAAGAAGAGAAATAAAATGATAAAGGATAGCACAGCCCTAGAAGGATTTAGAAAGATTTGAGAAAAATAGAAGACTACTAAGTAATACGCCTGAGAATAAAGAGAGAAAGCAAGTAGAAATTTAGAAGCAGTACAACGAAAAAGGGGACAACAGAGTAAGAGCATAGTTAGATTTGGTTTACTTACTGAGCATTTATGGCTCACCCCGTTGCTTTCCTTATTTTTGCAAGTATTAGATTGTAGTGGTCAGGAGACATCAAGCTGGCGAGAGGATTGCACACATTGTCTATGTGAGAAATAATCTTTGTGTAATAGTATGTTATAACTGGAATAAAGATAAAAAATTTAAACGAACACCCTTTTTAAGCTAGCAATTCTCTGGATTCTCTCTGTAGGATACTCAGTGAATACTTGCCTAGTGAGACACTACAGCTTTGTAGAACATTTAATGTTTTGTGTAAATTACTCGCATCCACCTTTGCTTTGGTTTGTAGAAACTATTCGCATTTGCATTCAATGTTTTCGAGAGGTTTTTGACATTTTTTTTTTTTTGTTTTTTGTTTAATTTGATAGATACTAATAATTTGTATGCATCCATTGTTTTGTAGAAACCTTTGGCATTCCTCTTCACATAATTGTTTTAATGGTTGTATTGCTTTTGTATATGTGAAAGTGAAGTGGCACATTTATTTTTTTTGGGTTAATTGTTTAATTAATCAGATAAATACTGATAATTCATATGCATTCATTGTTTTGTACAAAACTTTGGCATTCCTATTCACAGTAATTGTTTTGATTGTTATATTTCTTTTATATATGTGAATGTGAAGTTGCGCATTTAATTTTTTTTTGGTGAACGGTTATACATGCATGGATAGCGTGAATAGTAATGGATTGATTACATGTATTATTGATTTTTGTGAATGTGAAGAGATGCATTGTATCAGTTGTAGAATTAATAGAAAGAAAGGTGTGTCATTCCTAATTGTTATTCGTCATTGTTTTATTTTGGTTTTTTCTATTTGTTATTAAACTTTTGATGCTCATGATGTATTAATTTGTCTAGGAATTATTAATTGGTTTTGAATAATTCGTTGTTGTATTGTTATAGTCCTGTTTGATTTGCAGGTTATAAGAAGATGTAGGCGGACCAGGCTGAATAATTCTTTTGTCTATGTGGGGACTAGTTTTGAACAATGCTTTTGTTACTTGATAAACAATCCTATTTAATCCTATAATTGTAGTCATTGCTGAACAATCCTATTTAATGTTAAGAGTCAGGTTGCAAAGTCATTGGTATGTACAATGCAAACTTTTGATGCTCATAATTTATTCATTTGTCTATGAATTTTGAATTGGTGTCAATTTATTAGTTATTTTTTTGTTATAGTCCTGTTTGATTTGCAGGTTATAAGACGATGTAAGTGAACAATGACGAATAATTATTTTTGTCTATGTGGGGACCAGTTTTGAACAATGCTTTTGTTGCTGTTTACCGATGCATTTGCCACACCATTTCCCTATAATTGTTGCCATTGATGAACGATCATGTTTAATCCTATAATTGTAGTCATTGTTGAACAATCCTGTTTATTGTTAAGAGTCAAGTTGCAGATTCATTGGTTTGTACAGTGCGATTATAATTGATTATTTGTCGAACATTTACAGTTACCGAATGTAATATTGTAATGCCCTTTTCAGTTAATATTATATTAAAAGTTTTTTTTGTTTCGTTCACGATAATTGATGTAATGAAGTTGCCGATCAATATGTTTTTTCACAAATACTGAACATTCTTTTATTGGTATTTTTTCTAATAAAGTACCTTCTTATTGCAAGAATTTCCGGTTCGAAAGCATCAAGTTCAAACGTGTGTCATACAGTAATAGCATAATACGGTAAACTCAATTTTCTCCTTCGTGACTTACTTTTTTCACAACCTGCAAAGTTAAACTTTTTTGGAGTATATCCTCACCAAATCCAGAAGAAGGTATGATATAACTTTATATGTTGCGGCATCAAAGTCATTTAGCAATATATCCTGTACAAAGGGCAAAAAAAAAAAAAAAAAGGGAAGAAAGTAAAGTGGAACCAGAAATAAACAAAAAAATTACATTAAAGATGTGTAATACTCTGTTTGCCGAACAATAGTGTTGAACTTAATGAACAATTACAATATATTGTCTGCGCACAATCTTGTTGAACTTATTACCCATTAACAAATGTAATATTGTAATGTCCTTTTTAGTTCATATTATATTAAAAGTTTTCTGTTGATTTATTCGTGATAATTTTTGCAATCAATTTGCCGAACAATATTTTACTTAAAAGTTAATATTGTTAATTTTTATCTTTGCAAGCAAGTTATGATAGTGTCGAATATTACGTTTAAAGATATTAACCAATCACGAGATTATTGGGTACTTATTGTTAGAGTATCCAGATTATGGGAATATTTAAATTTTAGAAAAGATAACGAGTTGGTTAGCCTTGATATGGTTTTGATTGACGAACAAGAATAAGATATATTTCTAGAACAATATAGAGTTTATTGAAATGGAAACTGCACAGGTTTAATAACCTGTTATTTTTCCAATTACTCTACAACATAATTTGATTCATGGAACTATATCGAAGAACAGAGTTGTAAAATATAAGAACCAAATTCATGAAGGTCTTATATATTTAATTAAAAATGTCAAAGTCATACCATCTTCTAGTGTTTACAAACCTGTTGAAGGTCCTTACCGTTTACAATTTCTCATGATAATTTCTATTGAGGAGATCAAAGAAGCTACAATTGCCATTCCAAAATTTATATTCCAATTTGTTGGTATTCACGATCTTCATAATAGATCAAATGACACTACTTTGTTATCAGGTAAACTTCTTTTTGTTTATCCATGTTATACATCTATCCTAATTACCTTATTTCTTAATATAACAAATGTTTTGTAGATGTCATAGGTGTTTTGAGTGGAATAGGAGAAATTGAAAAAATCGTATCAACCAAGAGTGATATAATGTTGCAAATTGAACAATGAGTTCTTCTGCAAATATTTTAATCACTTGATACAATCAAAATATCTTACTCCGACATTGTTCGTAGTGAAACATTTACAGTCTCTTTATGGGGAAATATTTCTAAAGAGATTGATGATAGTTGCCAAGTGGAGAATGACAAACCAGTTGTTGTAATTGTCTCGCAACCAATGTTAAAGAATTTCAAGGTATTTTAACCTTTTTATATTAGATTAGAAACTTTTTTGATAATTAATTTATGAATTTTTATGTGTAGGAAAATTATATCTTAATAGTACTTCAGCATAAAAAATTTATCTAAATTTGGAAATTGAAGAGGTGCATCTTCTGCAAAGAAAGTACGTATCTTGGCAATTGTATGTTGAATTATATTATTAAATAATTTTATAATTTATATCTTATGTACTATAACACCTACGGATGCTGGTTTTCCTTTTAATACTGGTTCACAGTCAACCTCCTCCAGCATGAATAATCAAGCTTTTTTGGCTCAAGCACAGTCACAGCATTCTTCTAATCCACCTAGCAGTTACATTGCCACTCCTTCAACTGTTCAGGATGCAGCCTGGTACATGGACTCTGGAGCCACAGATCATGTCACTTCAGATGTGTCTCAACTGACAGTGAACTCCAACTACACAGGTGCTGAACAACTTCAGGTTGGAAATTGTGAGTTGCTTCCTATATCTCATACTGGTTTTACCTTTTTACCTTGCACAGATCACTGACGGTCTCTTTATCTTAAAAATGTGCTATGTGTACCCCATATAACAAAGAATCTGTTAAGCATTTCTAAGTTCACTAGAGATAATAATGTCATTGTTGAATTTTTTGCTGATCATTGTGTTGTAAAGGACAAGCATTCCAAAATAATTCTTCTTCAAGGAGAGCTTAAAGCTGGGTTTTATCAACTTCCAGCAACCTCACCTCATTCAATCACAAATGCATCTGTTCACTCTTTCAGCCCTGCTTCTAAAATAGCCTCTGTGTCTTCATATGTAGGATCTTCAAATAAATGTTCTAGTAATTCTAGTCTTCAACAGTCTGTGTTGTCTACATCTCTATGCTCTTGTAATAACAGAAATAAAACTAAGTCACATGATACTGTTCTACATTGTACTGGTAATGTTGATGAGAAGTTACCTGCTTTTGTATCCACTTGTACTGATGCTACTATTGTCAATAAAAAGTGTGATTTTCAGTCATTTCCTGTAGTTAAAATTGAGACTATGTTATGGCATAACAAGTTAGGTCATCCAATTGCAATTGTTCTCACAAATGTTTTGAATTTTCTGATTGTTTCTCACCCTACTAAACATGATCTTACATTCTGCACAACTTGTCAGTTTGGAAAGCTTCATCAATCTGTTTTTCCTAGGATAAAATTTAGAGCCTCTAATCCTTTAGATTTAGTCTATTATGATCTCTGGGGACCATCACCTTTTCCATCACTTGAAGGTTTCAAATTAATGTTTAGTTTTTGGATGATCACAGTAGATTTGCCTGGATTTTTCCTTTAAAAACCAAATCTGAAACAAAAGCCATCTTCCAGCAATTTCACAGGTTAGTTGAAAGACAGTTTAATACAAAACTAAAGTGTGTGCAAACTGATTGGGGAGGTGAGTACAGAGGATTAGTTTCTTATTTCAATGATCATGGAATTTGATTTAGACATCCTTGTCCCCATACTCACCAACAAAATGGTAGAGTAGAAAGAAAACATAGGCAGATTGTTGAACTAGGATTCACTCTCCTAGCACAAGCTAGCATGCCTCTAAAATTTTGGTGGTTTGCCTTTCAAACAGCTACTTATCTTACCAATAGACTTCCCTCACCGGTTTTGTCAAATATTTCCCCATTTCAAGTATTGTTTCAAAAATTTCCAAACTATTCCATTATGAAGGTATTTGGTTGTGCTGGTCATGTGAAGTAGGTTGCGACAGAAGCTTGAGTCGAATAGCGGATTGCTCACCAATGAAAACAGCCCTCAATTCCTTCTGAAGGAATGGAGTTAAGCATCCCGCCAGTAATGAATACCAATAAAATATCTATTTGACAAGCCAACAACAGAGCATTCTCTGGAGCAAGCACACGGAGTCCCTGAACCAGCCTTAGAGTTGATCAAGTACAGGGCACACTAATGCACTTTAGCCTGACGTAACGGAATGAAACCTCTCTCTCTAGGGCTGACCTACAGCCGGAATAGAAGACAAGCCCCATCCCATCATCAAACAATCACCAAACAACCATCAAACATCCATCTATCTAGCTGCGCATCCACTAAAGTATACTTTATTAGTATAGGATACTACCCTTTAAGAAAGTAGGACTTTGCCTCTGTAAAGTGGTACGAGAAGAACACAGATAAGCAATATGAGACTGAAAGTTGAAACTTAAGTAGTTAAAAAATGGCTTTCTCTTCACTTGGCCATGTGGTATTGAGAAACTACCCGCATTTCGTCTAAGCCGATATGTGATCCCAAGTCTCCCTTTTGTATCAATAGAAGTAGCCCTTATCCTACCTGGAAAAGCCTTCTTTAGTTGTGGTTTCAACCTCTTCTAGAATGGAGGAAGAAAAAAGTATACACCTACTTTTTCTCTCAGCGAAAGGCTCAAATCCAAGCTATTCCAAGGTGTCAACCAACGCTACCACAATGAGATCTTCTAGTGGGGTTAGGTACTAGCTTTAGTTAAGGAAAGCTGAATTAGTTCATTCCAGTCAATTCCTTCTTTTGAGCCATAGTTTAGCTAGCTTGAGAGCTTTATCAAGCTAGGAATTTTATAATCAAGGAGAATGCCGTAATCCATTTCATTAGCAATGACATGACCCGCCTCGACCCTCCTATCCCATGAGCTCAGACGCACCTATAAGACTCGGGCGGCCGAGATGTGCCGTGTGGGAATCTAAAAACCTGTATTCTGAATACGCTTTTCATAAAAACATTCGCTTGGATTCATTTTGAAAGCATAAACACATAATATATATATATATTTGAAAATCTGAAAGCTAACCCGTACGTTCATAAAATCCAAAAACAGATGGTATCAGATCTTCATATCTTTTATAATCAACACAAGAGATAAACATAGGGATAAAACATAATTCTATAGTGGGAACATGCATGACATTTTTACACACATGATGAGTCGATGACGTGTGGCCCAACCTTGAGAGGAAATGCTCTCAGCAGAACTCTTCCTGTGAACCTGGGGAAACGGGGTCTAAAAAGGGGTGAACTGAAATACTCAGTGAGTGGGGGATTGGGGAGAGTTTGCAAAACATTCTTCAAACAATAGTCATGGCATGCAATAGTTCTTATGAAATCCTGAAAACAACATGATTCTATGAACGTGTTATGGAAGCAACTAAATCATTCCTGTATGCATGTATAACTCGTTTCTAATATTATTCTAAGTATTTTAATTTCATCATTTAAGCTGAAAACAAATTCTGAATTATAACTCATCATTGAATGCATAAAATTCTTTCTCTAGAAACTTAAAAACATAACTGTAAATGCTTATGCTTCTAGGAACAATGTTTCCTACAAGTCATGCTGCAACCATCTATGTCATCACTCAAGAATGCATATGATTATGAAAATAATAACTCTACTAGTCATGCTGCAAACATCCAAACCATCATTCAATGAACACTCATGATTCACAAAACAAAATCTGGTAACTAAATTTATAACTATTCTGATGATATAAAATTGAAAGCTGATTTTTCTGAAACTATGCACTGATAAATGATTTTGGAATACTGTAAACTTTATGCTGATAACTAAATTTTAAACTGAATACTATAGCTTTTACTGATACTGAAAACTATAAGCTGGTATCTTATTCTGAAACTGTGGCTAATACTAAAAGCTCTCTTAATTATTCTAAAAACTTATATTGAGACTATCGCTCATAGCAGATGCTAAAAACTGAATGTGATTTTGAACATTCTAAAACCGATTTTGACATTAATAACAGAAAACTCTCACTACAACTAGTACCCAGAGATAATTTGCCTAACCCGACAAGATATAACACCGCGCGGGTTGAACCATTAATCCATCCTACTAGGCGGAATCAGTCACCGCTCAAGCCTTCGACCCAGTAAGTCCAAGCATCACTCGGGTCAGCAAAATCATATCCCGTGTAGTGATATCTGCCTCACTTAGGCCTTCGACCCACTTGAGTCAGCAAATCAAATCATGTATAGCGATATCTGCCTCGCTCAGGCCTTCGACCCACTTGGGTTGGCAATATCAATCATATGAAGCGATATCTGCCTCACTCAGGCCTTCGACCCAGTTGGGTCGGCAATATCAATCATATGAAGCGATATCTGCCTCACTCAGGCCTTCGACCCACTTGGGTCGGCAATATCAAATCATATGCATGCGTAGAACCAAATCAACATCATGAGGGGGTTAGGTACTACGTAGGGTGGTTTGAAACCCACTATCATCTCATACTTAATCTCTAGTAACATGTAAGTCAAGAGTATATTACGTATGTGCCTATAGATCATACATATATGACATAATATTCAAAAGTCATATATAGGGGTGAAACTGTAATTTTCTAAACATGTTTCAGAAACTAACGGTTTAACCCAAATTGAAAATTATTTCAACATCACATGATCTTAGTATATAACCGATACAAATCATAAGCAAATATCACTTTTAAAAGTCAAAACTCATATAACACATTATAATTATAACTAAACCCAAGAGCAAATAAAATAATAATAATAATAATAATATTTCATATAAGGATAAATCATGCCAACATATGAGATTTCATGGAAAATAGGGGGGTAAAATGCAAGTTTTTAGAACACACTTTCAAAACTGACGAAAAGCACCCCATTTTCCCTTTTTACCGAGAAGATTATTTACCACATCATATATATATATATATATATATATATACCATCCAAATAATCAGATCTGTAAGTTTCCAATTTAATTTTCCAGTCAAGCCAAAACGTTTATATATATATATAAAATCTCAGCTACCTTTACCTGCATAATTTGGCCTAAAATGCAATCCAGAACCATGTAATTCCAGCCTCCAATTCATGTTTTTATTCAACAAAAATGCAACCCATAAAGGCATATAAAACCAGCCACCACTGCATGTATAATTTCGACCGACATAAAATTCATAAACACATGGAATCCAAGCCATAATTGCATGCATCATATAACACATAACCAAAGAAATCTCATTCAAACAATAAAATGGAAAACACAACTTACACATGCAGACATGAATTTAAGCATTTGGATGCAATGTATCTCCATGCATGTAAAATCCTTCATATCTTAGAAACAAAACTCAACAATTAACACATGCATGCTTGGAAATATTGAGAAAAATGTTTGATTTTTGCCACTCACAAATCTCAGTCCTTTCTTTAACATTTTAACAGCCAAAATACCTTAACTCCCAGCATTTTAAAACACCATGAAAATCAATTTTCTCAAAGACAGTCCAACTAGAAGCATGCAAGTGTATTCAACCAACAAACTTTTAGTCCAAATACAAAACTCAAGCACCTCTCAAAATGCAGTCCAGCCGAGTGCATGCAACCAAAATATCCAACCACCATCACAGTTTATTGAAACAACCGAATGCATGCAAGTTCAATTAGTAAGCAAAGTTCATTCCATTTTAAAACTCAAAACAACCACTCTAGAATCTGTTCGAAAACATGCAAAGAAAAATAAACCAAGCAAGCTTCACATTTAGCTCAAACCTCATCAAAATACAAAAATGGCATACTAGAAATTAACATGCAAGCATAGATCTGAAATTTTAAGGAAAGTTTTCATTAAAACCACTCAACTCTTCTAATCCTATAATTGACTGCCTATTACAGTGCTTGGATTTCGATCTCCACCGTTCAGAATGTAGAGTTGTGTTTCATGAGCAACATATCCAAAAATCAGAACGATCGGACGGCAAACGAGCACCAGATCACGATTTCATGATGCACTGTTCACAGACTCAAAAACTAATATATCCTCTCCCTTTCTTCTTGTTTTTGTTTTTCTTCTCTTCCTCTTTCACTCTATCTCTCGGCCGAACCCACTCTTTCTTCTCTTCTCCTCTTTCTTTTTATTTTTCTCCTTTCTCTCCTCTCTTCTTCTCCTCCTTCTCTCTTTCTCCTTTCCTTTCTTTTTTTTTCTGCTCTCGTTTTCTTCTACTTCATTTTGGGCGAACTGCTCCTTTTTTTAATCTTTTAAACAAAAACAATTTTTCTGAAATTATTTGTGCCCCTCAAAAATCTCTAAATTTCAGTCTAACCCCGCCACCTAAGCTTCTCCTAGCAAAAATGTCCAGATTTTTCCTCTTGATACAGCAAACCCATCAGAATTTATTTCTTTGTTTTCACCCCTTAACGCAACTTTAAAAACTGACAAAAATACCCCTTTCTTACAACAAATGCCGAAAACCAATTAGAAAGAGAATTAATTAACTAAATTAGGAAATGGGGTTTTACAAGCAAGGAGTGAATCAATTGAAGTCCTTCCGTATTATGGTCTTAGTTAACCCAGCTCTTGTTGGAAGATTGTTTCAAAACATGACTGTCTGAAAGGGGAGCAGCAATCATTCCCTTCTTCAGTCCAGAATTAGTATAGTAACATAAAGATGTTCAAAGGAAGACTTTGTTAGTACAGTGGATGCAATTTAATTGATAAAAGGTTGGTGCTCTTCGGAATGTGTAATTCATTATGGATAGGCAAAGCTGGAAGGCGTTGTTCATGTAGTTGCTTTTGAATCGAGTTGAAATCAAAGTCAACAATGTGCAGTAACGATCATATTCCAGTAGTTAAATTGGAAAAGAGAAAGCTGAATGAAATTTCGGTTGAGAAGGAAATGTTTCAGAATAGAATATCTTTGAACCATCTGACCGGTCTTATGTGGCAAAACTGGGATTGGACAACCGATTATACAATAAAGGCGACAATACTTGAAATTGAGAGTAGATTCGGTTGGTGTTATTTATCTTGCAATACTTGCAAGATAAAAATCCTTGATATGGACAGCAAAAATTTCTACTGTGTTGGATGCAACAGAGAGACTCAATTCCCACAGATGAGGTATATCAGTTGTTATTCTAAATTGAATTTTTGGTATAAACTAATGCATAATAATCTTAAAAATTGATGTTTAATAATGAATAATTGTTGATATAACATGTACAAGGTTAATTTGCAAGTCACAGACGGCAATGTTGAAACAACGTTTATACTATTAGATACAATATGCCAATCGTTAATTGGGTTGTCATGTACCCAATTACTAAAAAGTCAAGAGAACAACTGTAAAACAGTTCCAAGTGTTTTGAATGCACTTTGTGGAAAGAGTTTTATTTCAAAATTAGGTTGTCAGAAGATAGCTTGAAACAAGGATATGATCCGTATGCTGTATTAACACTTTTTCCAGTGAATGTTGAACTCGAAAATGACCACAAGCTACACAATTGGAAGAGGTTAGTGAAGTTTTTAATTTTAAATAATGGATCATTGAACATTAAAATTATATTAATATTTTGTTAAGTTTCAAATGATATTAATATTTTATAAAAATAACAATAGGCGATTGAAGACAAGGATGCAGAAGATTCTTCAACTATAGATGTGTTTCAGTGTCAAACCCTAACACCAAAAATCACTGACAGGTCAGCAGATATTGGATCATCTGTGGAAGGCCAAGAACAAGCCAGAGTATCAAAAGAAAAGGGCAAAGGAACAGAACATCAAGGAACAGAAAGCAACATAAAGAAAAAATTGAAGTTTTGATAAAGATTCTGTTATGCAACACAAAAAACCTGTACAAAAATGTTGTAATTAGCATAGATGTACAACATGGATAAACAAAAAAAAGTTTACCTGAAAACAAATTAGTGTCATTTGATCTATTTTGAAGATCATGAGTACCAGCAAATTGGAATTTAAACTTTGGAATGGCATGAGAAATTGTAAATGGTAAGGACCTTCAAGTATTGAAGTTTTCATAAAGATTCTGTTATGTTACACTAAAAACTTGTACAGAAAACTATTTTAAACAAGTTTTAGAACCAATGTTTGTATATATAATTTGAATCCGGTAATGCATTACCTAAACAAATTGAACATTCATATATTCATTTTTAGTTCCGTATTTTTTGACACATGATATCAACCTCTTACAAATTTTACTAAAACTATATACATCAAATCTTAAAATGTTAATGCAGATATATACAAAACTTAGGTAATATATACATAAGATATAAAAGTGTTAATGCAAATATATGCAAAACTTTAATATCCGTACAACTGTTGTAAGATATGATCTATCAAGGATCAATGGTATTAATAGAAACATGGGTAGTATTGCATTCTATCCGATCCTCTTCCAACATGGCATCTTCTAAAAAGTCTGCACTCTCATTTGGAAAACTTGATTAAATGCTTCAGCACAAGCTTTTCGAGTTTTGACAAACATGTTTGTCACAACATCAGAAGCTTCATCTCTACCTTTTTCAGCTTTAGCAAGAGCAGATTGTAAATTTGAGATTTTATCAAGTAATTCTCTGTTTTCTTTTTTGAGAATATCAACCTGTTCCTCAGCTTTTGCACAAGAATTTTCAGCAACTTTCACAATTTGCTTTTGATCCTTTAATTCATTTACACCTTCTTCCTATCTGTTTTCTAAGCAAAAAATTTTGGCGATATTCTTCTTCCTGTCAAGATCTAATTTTTTTGCTTTCTTTTTTTTAATTTTGCAATCACATTGCCCGAATCTCGCCATTGTCGCTTCATTTCTAAGTAACCTAGGAAAGCCTATGAACAAAAATATGACATAAGGATTACAATACAATTAATTAACTGGAAGCCTGTCAATAGATATAACATTAAGAATTTAAAACAAATAATTAACTAAAATAAATACAACAATGACAAAATTAAATGTCTGAAATAGGCATAATTACCTCATCTGGTGCAAGTTTGTCTAGGTCTTCTGCAGACATAGCCTTGAGATCAATAAAAGATTGCTGGTTTGCATGTCCTTCTGCCTTTTCTTTTTCCCGCTTGCTTCGCCTAATAATTGGCACTCTTTTGTATCCTGATGTTCTTCTTCAATCAGATTCTGATCTTCTTCAATTGTGGATTGTCCAGAATGTGGTGAAACTAGCAATTTGCTCTATCGTTCCAACTTCAAAGTTTATTGCACAAACCAAACACTTTCCTCTCCTACTCTCAATAAAATAGAAAGGGCTATTGGCCCTTTTTTAAATCACGTGAAAATAGTTAAAGATAGCGAAACAGATCTGATTTTATGCATGAAGCATAGAACTTCGAAACTTAAAACTGTTTTCCAACCATGTGGATGAATCTGAGTGAGCACAATGTTATAAGCAGTCATTACTTCTTCAACAAATGGAGAACAAGTTCACATTGCAAAAACACTTCGTAGAAAGTAAAAAATTCAGGAGGAGGTTTGTTGCTTATATAAAAATTATTTGTATCACAAGGTAATAAATCAAAATCATCAGATATATTATATTGTTTTCAAAAAATCAAAAGATCATCTAAAGAAATAGTACTAGTATTTCTAAACCAAGCATTTTCAAACAAGAACTGGAATCGAAGGTAAGTAGAATAAGAATAAAAAAAAAAAAACTTGCTTACCAACAAATTGATGACAAAGACAGACAAAAACGAAAATAGTGATGAGAAACCAGAATATAGATCAAGTTTACTCTAATTAATTTAACTAGTAACGGTAGACTATGACGCTATTCCAATGAAAAAGACGAAGAAGCAAAAAGAAAATGCTCTAAATCCCAAATTAATTTTAAACACCCGCATTACATTAAACGCAACCGTATTAGAATAATTTAGATTTAACAAATTTAAAAAAAAAAAAATTATAATTATTAAATTGAAATATTATATACATTACAAATAATAAAATCTAAAAATATTAATTATTATTAAATTAAATAATAGCAGAGGTTAAAAAATTTAAAGATTCATTGATTAATAATGATTTTTTTTTTTTTTAAGAATATATACATTTTGATTAAATGTTAATATCAAACTATTTGTCTTGGAAATAAGTTTGTTGTTAAATTTTTGTTTGTTTTCCTCGACTGTTTGTACAGAATTAATATTTTATATTCTAGTAAATCAAAAGTCATTAGTTTTATCTAGATACAATCTATGTGAATCGACGGGACCTAGCTCAAACCACATGTAATTTAAATCTAATATATAGTAAATTTCATGTTATCATATGTATATTTTAAAGTTACTTCATTAATGCTTATAGATATTTATTACAAGATAAACATTTTGATACATTGTACCTGTCAAGTCTTCCATTGTTATAAATGAACTGTGTGTTTTAAATAAATATTTTATATTTTCTTTGCAGACCAATATTAACGGATTGTTGTATAGTGAAATAAATACTTGCAAAACTTTTATAACCATATGAATCTTTCTGGCTTTTAATATTCAAAAATACAAATCAATCAATGCCCAATATCTTCAAAAGTATTTCTTCACAAAATTTTGGGAAACTTCTTTGTAACTTTTAATATTCTGAAACTTGGATCAGTTCATTTGTAATCTCTGAAAAATCATTTCTTCAATTGAATCCACGTCAATATCTGGTAATTTGAGTCTATTTTATACAGTTTATTTATTAGTTCTTTAAGTATATGCTAATTATTCTTTTTGAGTTTTAATATTGATAAAGATACACAAATCCATCTCCTATTTCTGCAATGCTCGATATATAGTTCATAGTGATTGTATTCATACAATCTTCAACTTTACAGTATAGTTATTGATAAAGGTAATGCAATTTCGTTAATAAATTTTATTGTATTTATCATTGAGACCCATTTGTTGTAAATCAATTACTTTTTTTTGTTTGGTTCTTTACTTTGTTGTGAATTAATGAAATATTATGTATGTGTTAATATAAATGAACTTGTATTAGAAAACATTGATATTTTAATATGAATTTGTTCATTACTTGAATTTATTCATTACTTGTGATACATGTAGTTGTCATTTATATCCTATTCTAAGGTATATCATATGTAATTAGTATTAACTATACCAAACAATAACTTTAATTCCGATTATGATACTGATAATAAACTGTACATTAGCAAGGTAGTGTCGAACAACAATGTTGTTACACCATTATAAGAAAAACCATGTCGAACTATAGCGAACGATTCATTATTCCTTTGTGAATTTAGTTTGCACAATTAGATAAACATATGCCGAACAATTTTCAATTACAATTGTTCGCCCTTTGAACTATCAGAAAAACTATAGATTATACATAGCTGTTATTAAATCATATACATTTAAATTGAGTTAATGCAAGAGATATATATTTGTTAATTATTTTATGTATAAGGTATTTGCAAGAACAAGTTGTTCGTTTTGTGACAAGCTGACAATGTTATTATTATTATTTTGAATACCAAATCAAATCCTGAAGAAGCGAAAAAAAAAAAAAAAACAAAGAGGATACGACATATAGAATGTCTGAATTAAAAAGAAAGAGACGTAATGGATATTTTGATTACAAATAATTATAATTTCTTATTATCATATTATTTATCTAATTAATATATTCACAATTTGTAGCTTTTGATTTACATATTCCGTCGAAAAAGCATCATTGTGATGAAGGCACTTCTGAGAACCAGAGCAATGTATTGCATGATGTCTTGAAAATCAAGGTAATTGTGATTTTTTAAATTCATTTAATACGATAAATAAATATTTGTTAATTATTTTATGTACAAAGAATTTGCAATACATCTTATGAAGGCACTTCTGAAAACCAGAGCAATGTATAGCATGATGTACTTGAAAATCAAGGCAATTGTGCTTTTTTAAATTCATTTAATATGAGAAAAAATATTTGTTAATTATTTTGTGTACAAATACATCTTTATTTGTTTTATAGCAATCTGACAATATTATTGTTAGTATTTTGAATTCCAGTTGATATATATATCGAAAAAGCAAAAATTCAGAGAGAATAGGGCATCCAGAATGGTTGAATTGCAAAAACTAAGAGGTAAGAAAATTGACGTTTTAGAATTATTCCAATATTTTAATTATCTTGATATTTATCTAATTATTACGTTTATGATTTGCAACTCTTAACTTATCTAAAAAACAAAAAGGTGAAGAGGAGGTCACTCGGTCAAAAAAACAACGTGAGTTTTACAAACTTTTGCAGATAATTACAATGTTTTGATTATGATAATATTTATCTCATTACTATATATAAATAATTTGCAGCTGTTATGAAAGGGAAAAAAAAAATTCTAATGTAGACATTACTCCATAAGAAAAACACGGCCGTGAGTTTTATAACTATCATCGAATATATATATATATATATTTTTTTTGAGCAATGTTATCTTCTTCTTATAATTGCAATTGTTTTTTCGTGTGGACAGCAAATGCAAAGCCATTGAACTTTGGTGAACCACTGTCCACTTGCAAATATTGTGAAGCAATTTTGTGGTATGAAGAGTGTACTATTAAGAGCAAAAAACCCATCTCTCCTGCATTTTTGTTATGTTGTATGGATGGCAAAGTTGAAATACCACTATGGAAAGAACCACCTGAACCATTGAAAGGATTATTAGATGTAGCCACTAGATCAAAAGGAGTTGAATTCAGAAACAAAATAAGAATGTACAATATAGTATTCTCATTTACTTCAATGGGAGGGACAATTGATTGTGACATCAACAAAGGCAATGGTGCATTTGTTTTTAGACTTTGCGGACAGAATTACCATTATATAGGATCGTTGCTTCCACCTACTGGAAGGAAACCTACATTTGCACAACTCTATATATACGACACACAGTGTGAAACCAGTCACATGTTGAATTGTATGAAAGATTATCTAGATGAAGGTTCCATTGATAGTGATTTGATGCATGAATTGCAATTAATGCTAGACAGGAACAATGAGTTGGTTAAAGTTTTTTGGTTTGCCAGGGACACTATTCATTCAAACAATGTTCAATAAATACATTTGCAATTAAAAATGCATAGAGAAAGAGATGGAAGATAGTACAATCTGCAGCCTGCATCTGAAATTGCAGGTCTAATAGTTGGTGATATTGGACTATCTAACTTGGAAAATACGTTATTGTTTACGATTCCAAAGAAGGTTAATTGCAGGTCTAATAGTTGGTGATATTGGACTATCTAACTTGGAAAATATGTTATTGTTTACGATTCCAAAGAAGGTTTTCAGAGAATTACTGATTTACATCCAAGTTTTATGGCATTAAGCTATCCAACTTTATTCCCATACGGGGAAGATGGATACAAAATTGACATTAATCAAGAGTTCTAGAGAACAGAAAACTTCTAAGAGAGATCTAGATGACGGTTCCATTGACAATGATTTGAGGCAGGAATTGCAATTAATGCTAGACAGGAACAATGAATTGGTTAAAGTTTTTTGGTTTGTCAGGGACACTATTCATTCAAACAATGTTCAAGAAATGCATTTGCAATTAAAAATGCATAGAGAAAGAGATGGAAGATAGTACAATCTGCAGGCTACATCTGAAATTGCAGGTCTAATAGTTGGTGATATTGGACTATCTAACTTAGAAAATATGTTATTGTTTACCATTCCAAAGAAGGTTTTCAGAGAATTAATGATTTACATCCAAGCTATTCAATTTTATTTCCATACGTGAAAGATGGATATAAAATTGACATTAATCATAGAGTTCTAGAGAACAAAAAACTTCTAAGAGAAACAGGTTAACAATGTGTCAATTTTATGCGTTTTGATTGAAATATAGAGTAAATGAAGGTCATACACTAATGAAATTTGGCAAATTGCTACAACAATATATTGAAGAAGAAAGGTTTCGTTGGATTAGAAATAATCAGAAAAAAAAAAAAAAAAATTAAGAAATGATTTGTATGGTGGATTGATGGATGCTATTTCAAATGGAGATGTGGATCCACAACATATAGGCAATTCTACATTGTTGCCATCTTCTCATACCCGCAGTCCCCGATATCGTGTTCAAAATTATTAAGATGCTATGACAATTTGCAGGACTTCTGGATATCCTTATATTTTCTTGACATTCACATGTAATCCAAAATGGCCAGAAATTCAATTTATACAGAATGCTGTTGGACATTGTGATGAAGAATGTAGAGTAACAATCTGCAGAGTGTTTGAGATAAAATTACTTGAATTGATGAGAGAAATAAAACACGAGAAATATTTTGGTGAGATTGAAGCAAGTAAGTACTCTGATGAATGACAAATTCATTCTTTTAAATATAACTACTTTATTAATTATTTATCATATACAATTAATGTATATTAACAAATATTAATAATATCATATTCGTTTTCCCAGTTGTCTATGTAGTTGAGTTCCAAAAAAGAGGACTTTCACATGCACATATATTGGTTTTTCTGGCTCCTAACTACAAGAATCCTCCGATATCAAAAATAGATAATATGATATTTGCTAAAATACCAGATAAAGAAAGCGATCCTCTTGCTTTTGTTTCTGTCAAAAACTACATGATCCATGGCCCATGCGGTGATGCGAATAAAAAATCCCCTTGCATGCAGAAAGGAAAATGTCAAAAACATTTTCCAAAGAAGTTTGTCAAAACCAAAACTGTTGATAATGAAGGATACCCACTGTATAGAAGGCAGGATATTTATTGAGAAAAAATGAGTCAAACTGAATAATCTTTTTGTCGTTCCTTACAATAGGAATTTATTGATAAAGTTTGATGCCCACCTTAATATCGAGATCTGTAATCAACACAGGTCAATCAAATATTTGTTCAAATACATCAACTAAGGGCCTGACAGAATTACAGTTTCTATACAGTCTAATAACGATAGCAGAGTGAGTTATGAATCTACTAACGGTGGAATGGTGGACGAAATCAAAGCTTATCTTGATTGCAGGTATATACAAACAGATAACATATAATCTCATAGTATCATTTGTTATTATTTATTATAATTATAACATTAATGAATTCAATATTCAAATTACAAATACATATCTGCTATTTAATCTTGCTGGAAAATATTTCAATTTGATATCTAGTACAAAGAACCGGCAGTTGAGAGATTACCATTCCACCTGGAGAACGAACAAACAGTAATCTTCAATCTAGATAAGTGTTTAGTAACATATTTAGAAAGCAGAGCTGTTACACAGACTAAATTAACAAAGTGGATGAAATGCAATGAAGAAAACCCTCAAGCAAGATCATTGATGTATTCTAATTTTCCAAGTAAGTGGGTTTGGAATGATACAAAGAGAAAATGGACAGAAAGAAAAAATGGAATGTGTATTAGCAGAATCTACTTTGCATTTCCAGGTAGTGGCGAGAAATATTATTTACGAACGCTCCTAAATTTAGTTAAAGGAGCAACATAGTTTACAGATATTAGAACTGTAAATGGAGAAATACACCCTCCATTCAAAGATGCATGTTACGCTTTGGGTCTGCTGGATGATGATAAAGAATGGAATGATTGTCTAGACGAAGCATCAGTGTGGGCTTTTGGAAGTCTTTTATGACAGCTATTTGTAACCATTCTGTTATTCAATGAAGTTGTTAGTCCTGCAGATTTGTGAAGAAAAAATGCAGTTAAGTTATCTGAAGATATGGCATATATTGTGAAACAGCAAACGGGAATGCAAACAGCTAGATTCAGTGATGAACAACTACAAAATCATGCATTGATTGAAATTGAAGACTTGATTAAGAAGGGAGGGAAAACAATGGCTGATTTCCATGGAATTCCGATTCCAAATCATTCTGAATTTGAGAGTACACAAAATAGATTGATTGTTAAGGAGATGAGTTATGACATTGCTAGCAATATAACATTCCTATGGTCACGGTGGAATAGGCAAGACATTCCTATGGTCAACAATAACAAGCGAGTTACAATGTGAAGGCAAAATTGCACTTGTTGTTGCAACCTCAGGTATTGCTGCATTGTTATTACCTGGAGGAAGAACAACACATTCACGTTTTCAGATACCTTTAGATATCACTGACAAGAGTACATGCGATATTAAAAAGGGCACGCAATTGGCAGATCTTATCTGGAAAATGTGTTTGATAATTTGGGATGACGCACCTATGGCAAATAGAAATTGCTTTGAAGCTCTTAAAAGATCATTGAAAGATATTTTATATGATGATGACCAATCAAACGTTGACAAGATGTTTGGAGGTATGATATGACTGCTGCTCTTGGCGGCAATATCAGACAAATTTTGCTTGTTATTCCAAAAGGAAAAAAAATTGATATAATGCACGCATGTTTATGTTCATCTCATCTTTGGAAAAATATAACAATGTTGAAACTTATAGGAAACATGAGATTGGAAAAAAAAAAAAAAAAAAAAAAAGAAAAAACACAACAGCTTGTAGATTTAGATAAGATGTCTGCTTTTGACAGATGATTACTTTGTATTGGAGAAGAAATAGATGTATTAGAAGATGAAAGCCTGTTAGAAATTCCTTATGACTTAAATCTTACTGAAGATTGTGCTCCACAAGAGACAATTCTCAATGTTGTTTTCCCAGGTTTATGTGATCAGATAGGAAATGCTTAGTATATGCAATTCTTACAGCAAAAAACGACGTAGTTCATGAACTAAATGAGTATATTATTCAGAGGTTGCTATCACAAGAGAAGACATACTACAGTTCGGATACAACTTGCAAAGCAGGAGGAACGTCAAATGATGACGATATCCTATACGCAATTGAGTTCCTAAACACCTTGATAGGCTCCGGTATGCCGAAACATGAATTAAAGTTAAAAGTTGGGGTTCCAATTATGTTGCTACGTAATTTGAACCAAGCAGATGGTCTTTGCAATGGCACAAGATTAATTGTAACCCATCTAGGGAACTGGTGCATACAAGCACAGATTATTACAGGATCAAATATTGGGCATAATGTTGTGATTCCAAGAATAGTGATGTCCAATGCCGACACAAGATGGCCTTTCAGACTAAAAAGAAGACAACTGCCAATTGCAGTTGCCTTTTGCATGCAATCAACAAAAAGAAATAGGTATTTACTCATGGACAGTTATACATCACTCTATCAAAGGTAACTTCAAGAGAAGGGATCAAGATCTTATTGGTCCAATAAGAAGAAGAACCAGGAGAGAAATTAAAAAAACATTGTTTTTAAAGAAATGTTCAACAAAATACAAGGATAGATCTATTGTTGCTTTTGTAATTGTACCAAAAAGACCATATCAAAAGTTCATTCAATGTTACAAACAACAGTTACACACCATTTTCATTTCTACAGACTGTAACACAAACTTTGCTAGAAGAAGAAGGGTCCTCCTTCAACACAACTTTCTCTAAAAACATAGAGTCTTCATTTGGATATTTCAATTTGAATGCATTTGCACAGGCTTTCCTGGTGGCTACATACATATCTATCACAGTATCACAAGCCTCTTCCTTTTCTTTTTCAGCCTGAACAATTAAAGATTTTATCTTTGCAATCTCCTCACACAATTCCTTTTTATTTATTTTTGTGAGGAGTTCATTTTCTTCGTGCTGAATTCCAATTTTGTGTTCGGCACTTTAAGTGCATCATCACAACGTTTCAAATCATGTTCGACCTCATCTAACTTCTTTTTCAAAACCTTCTTCTTCTCTTCAATTTTACGGTTGTAAGAGATTATGGCTTCGTTTTGTTGCTCTAAATTTGACACCATGGCTTTTGCAGCTAGCCGCCGTTCCCTGACTTCTAACATAACATCATGACCATATTTCAAACAATTCAAACCAAAAAAAAAAATTAATATTAGAATATTACAAATGAAAATCTTAAATCAATAGTGTCAAAAAAATATACATATCTAGTCACATTCAAGACTATATTGTCTAAATCTTTAGCAGGTAAAGCTTGAAAATCAATATCAGATTCCGATCAGCATTCTCTTGGTGATATGTTTTCTGCCGTTTTATCAATCTACATAATGGAAGCTCTTCTGTATCATTATTTTTTTCTTCAATCAATTCAACATGACATGAACCAGAAGCAGGTGTGACAGGATCAAACACTGATATAGATGAATCACAAGTCTACGAACAAACTTTATCACATCCTTAGGCAGCATATCTACAATGTAAAATAACATGCTATTAGATGTAGGAAAGAAAAATCAAATTAGTCATCAACAAATAACAAACCATTCATTCCACTAAACATTGGTATCACCAATTTACAAATAAATCAATAACTAATAACTAATTAATAAAAACATCAGAAAAGTAAGAACCCATAATTAAACCAATCAACCACAATTTAAAAAATGTAATCTGAATTAACAAACATCACAATTTAGCTACAACAAATGAAGACATAATTAAATTACAAACTATTTAAAATGTCAAATTTCTACCTGATTATGTCTTAAGCATTTACTCAACCACTTTATCTGCAAATGTAAAATAAAATAAAGACAACAACCAAAAAAAAAAAAAAAGTTTACCGTTGTGAATGAATTATTTAACGTTCCCAATATATTCTGATAAAAAATTCCCAAGAACAATAGACTGCAATTAAAAAAGAACAGTGGAAAAATTGTTAAAAAGTTTGGGGTTATGTCATTGACAATGAAAAGAAAATATGTAATCTGGACATCTGGAAGTCAAGAATAAAACTATCTGCACTAACCAATGTGTACTAATTCAAGTACTAATATTGGAAATTTGAAATTCCCTCCAAAAAAAATTTCAAATTTTCAATATTAGTACTTGGATTAGTACACATTGGTTAGTGCATATAGCATTACTCAAAAGTCAACGATTGATGCACAATGACCCAAATTGAAAATCTTATTTAAAAGTGACCAACTCTATAAACCATAACGTTTTACTGACTTAAAATTTTTAAAACGAAAACGACAACGTATTATTAACCTACTAATTATACAAAACAAAATGTTTCATAATAAAATAAAATAAAAACATCAATACTAAATACCAACAACATAAGATGCAAATCATTTTATAAAAAAAAAAAAAAAAAAAAAGGTGAGAGAGAGAGAACAAAAAATGAAAAAAAAAAAAACAGACTATAATTTAAAATTAAAAAAAAATGATTTCTACAAAATCTAATACATTAATTATATAATAAATATTTTTTTCCATTACAATGTTTTCTTTATATTTCCTAGGAATAGTTAACATTATTAATGCATGTTTTAATAACAATTTATATAAAAGATTATTATAATTTCTTTATAATAGAAATTATTCAACAAAATATATAATAAACAAAATAAATTGATCGATATACGAAATAAACTCATTAAATGCTTAATAAATATTAATTACAATTATCAGTTTTCAGAAATACTAAACGACATATTTAATTCAAAATAATACGACGACTATTCAGCATCTACTCAAAAGTTATATAAACAAGAATTGACATAGCAAAAACATAATGTTACAAACGTTTAAACAAAAGAAAAAATCATCATGACTAACCAAATTTCGCCGGCACAAAAAACAAATTTCTTACAACCACCACAAGAAATACTACAGAAAATTATCGTTAAAGCAACTAAGAATAGCAACAAAACTCTACAAGTCGTTTGTTTGACTTAAGTATTACAAACATGTAGAATATTGATTATTATATATTGTTGTATACAATTAATGTTTCTTTTATCTAACAAATTGTAGATGCAATTTTCTATACAAACAATCAAACGTAAAGCAAGTTCTGTATAAAAGAAACATCTTTAAACAAAGACAAATCTTTAAACAAAGACACAAACTGCTAATAATTGCATCAAAAGGACTTTCAATTTTGAAGATCTTGGCAAAAACAGAAAATGAACATGCTTTGTTACTTCTTGGAACACATTTAGTATTCATCAAACATGATGTTTACATAGGTATACCTATGCTAGTTGTAGCCTGCAAAACAAAGACCCAACAATCACTATATATTTTTGCAATTGTGTTGCTGACAATATATGATAACAACGGTATACAAATTCTCCTCAAATTGGTGAAAGAATCAAATTCTTTCGACAAGATTAGAAATTGCCAAGAAACCTTCAAATCTATGACGCCAACAGCAGAAATTGTCCTCAAACAAAAAATATTAGGAACTTGTAATCAAGAAGATGAAAATATCATACATTGGGACAGAACAACAACACCACAAGATATCACCTGCAAAAGATATTTTGTAGACTACCAAATAGTATGTGTTAAATACAATCTATAACAGCAAACAAAAAATAAATAAATAAAATCGCACAGCATATTACCAATTTCCGATTGTATATACAGAATTAATATAATAATTTACAACGTAGACAGCGAACAATTAAAATGAACATGCCGAACAATTTATCTGGGAACATCAGAGCTTAACAAATGTGTGTGACGAACAATTTGCTTATAGATGTTAACACTATTCTATGACGGCTATGGCGACCAGCTTTGATGACAAGTTAAATCACCATTTGAACAAATTATTTGTCAACTAGTAAACTGGAAAAAAAAAAACTTTGCGGTGAACTATTTCACTGGAAACAGTCAAATTAACATGACGAACAATGAAACAGACAATTTAGTCACAACTATTAACACTATTCTATGACTCGGAAAGCCAATAAATTATTTGTCAACTACTAAAGTGGACGAAAATTTTGAAATGAGCTATTTTACAGAATCCTGTTATCACCATTAGCTCATGGATGTGCCGAACAAAATGATCATAATATTCTTTTTGGCTGTACTATGGAATAAACATCACTCATGGAAAGCCGAACAATATTGGCAGTGAAAAAACCTCTAAACTTACTGATAATATAAACCAATTTTTCATTTACTATTAATTGATTAAGAAAATAAACGAATTCATATCAACCTAATAATTAAAACATCTTATGAAATAAGACTTTACCATAATATGATAAATTATATTGCACAAATTTTATACACGTATTATTTCAAAAAGAAAAAAATAATAATAATTAAATCTATATTAATTCCTAAATCTATATTATTGATAATTAAAAAGTCATATTCATATTAAATGTTCGAATTCAATTGTACATTATCCGAACAATTGCTTTAACCATAAATAACAATTGTATTCTTTAATGAATAGTTGCCTGTTCACATTATGATTATCCGCATTCTGTGTTTGTAAAGCATCATTCCATAAATCTATATAAGGATAAACAGATAGACTTTGAAATCCATCCAACAAGTCATACAACATTAAAAATGGCAGACAAAAGACCAACAACTGATACTCCAAAGGTTAAGAAAGCAAGAACACACGGTAAATAACGTTGAATAATTTCTTTTTTATTTTTCTGATACATCTACTTTGTTATCTTCATATGACGACTTTAATAAATTAATACATTTTCATTGTTTCATCTTATCAGTTGAAGCAGCCATGCCAAACAGATCAGATGACCTAATAGAGACTCTGCAAAGACCTAAGGCCAACTTGGAAGGACTGATTGCTAGTAAGGAGAGAAACAATGCTATTATAATTGATCTATTAGAAGTAGCAGACTCAGCCATGACTATTCTGTCAGATTTAAATCGATGTGATTCCCTTCTTTTTGCCAAGGAAACGGAGCTTGATATCCATCGAGGAAGAACATAAACATCAACTATGTACACATCTTTCTTATCAATAAAATATATATACAATATTGGGAGTATATTGTTTTTCATGAATTATAATACCAAATCTAAAACTCGATCAATAAAAATATCAAACAAAAAGTTAACACAACAACAAGAACAAACATGATATATTAAACAATAAAAATCATATTTTTTCGATTGTAACTTATAATAATTCTTTTGATGTTTGAAATATTTGTTTTAATTGTAACACTAATATAAAAAATATCCGTTACTAATATTATATATATATATATATATATATTAAAAATTTACGAATGACACAAAACTTCACTGGAATGTTTGTTATTATATAAAACATGCGGAGACATATTTATGTAATCTCAATGTTCCGTCTTCCAAGAACTTTTGATCAAATAAATCTTAAATTATTTGAATAAATTTAACAGACATTATGTGCGAGACATTGAGCATTTTGTAATCATATGTTAATAAGATAATAAAAGAAGAGCAAATATTTTAAAAATTAAAGGACGGATGATTTCTCATTTGTTATTGTTTATTATTTTAGAAAAGTCTTTAATACAAAAGTTGAAATCCAATTCATTCGAAAAGCAAGTGCGACTATATTTATTTAAAATAAAAAAAAAATTCACAAACCAAATATTTCAATAAAATTTTAAAAAAATTATATACATTTTTTAACAAATTTAAAAATATATATATTTTTTAAACTTTTGTATTAAAAAAAGAAAAAAAAAACTATTTGGTTTATTTTCCACATTGTAATATTAATTATTATTTGACAATACTGAAAACCCAAAAGTTTCTTCAACCTTTCACTGTCCGGCGAACATTATTCTAATCATCAAATTCAAATATCTTTAAAATTTGTTAAGAGATTTCTAATGGTATTCCCACTATTTATGTTTATCCTGCACATTATAATGTTAATTATAATTGCTCATTATTAATTTAACACAAAATTTTCTTTAACCTTTTGGTTAGCACAACCGATCACCTGAAATGTCATTAACACATATCATCAATAACTGTGTCTACTTACGACAAGTTGTCTATTAATATTATGTCATTTCACATTCTATTATCATGTCGTTTCACATTTTTTTTTTCTATATAAACATAAGAAAATACAATTTCAATCATCAAAGAATTACGAACACTGTTTTTGTTTAAAAATTTTATATCAAATTGCAAAATCATCACAAGCAATCACAACACAAGGTAATAAACATTGAAAAATGTATGTTATATTAATTGTTTTATATGTATTCTCATATCTATCTGTTGTTTACAGATCAAGCAAGACTCTCACACATACAAGCAGAGATAAGAGAAATTCTAAAGAACGTTAGCACCAACATGGACAAACTGAAAGGTGCTAGCGCAGATTTGAAAGATATTATCCATGGTCTGTTAGAAATAATGCAATCAACCATGGGTATTATCGATGACTTAAGTCGACGTCAGTTCTTAATTGCTGCCAGAGAACTTGAACTCCAAATGTAGCAGCAAAATAATTAGACAACTACAATGCACACATTTTTTTCATTAACAAAGTATATTCTATATATCTTTATTCTTTTTTTTGTATTTCACAATTTACAAACTCATCAACATGCACTGTAACAAATAACAAACAGATAATTCAAAGTGAATCAACCAATGCAAAAACTGTTGGAGTTGTCGACTACTTCAGTATTAATGGGTAACGTAGATGCACTCGGGTAGACCTGGCAAAACGGGTCTGGACCCGCGGGTTGGACCGTACCCGGGTAAATAATATAGGGTACGGGTCCAATTTATTAAACCCATTTTTTTAGACCCGTACCCATACCCAGCCCTAAAACAAACGGTTTATACGAGGGAACTCGCGGGCACCCGTATTTGCAGAAATCAATTTTTTAATTTTTTGAATCCCTAATTTTTTTCACGCAACACAGTAGTCACGCTCACGCCTCTCACTCTCTCAGTCTCATACTCTCAATCTCATCTCTGATCTGATCTCTCAAACTCCACATCTCTGATCTCTCACTCTCATAGTCTCATCTCATCTCTGATCTCTCACTCTCCTCTCACTCTCAGATTCTCAGCAACTTTATCGCGACCGCATCTCAATCTCTCGTCATTCATCTTCGTCTGAAATTCAACTGAATCAACTCACTATCTCGGTGTCTCCATCTTCGATTAATAGTCAGTTCGTCACTCTTCGGCTGGTAATGAATCCCTAACCCCTAATTTTGTGTGTTTGTTTTTGTTTTTGGACAGATTTTGTGCTTTCTTTTTTGTTTGAATGGTTAATATTTTGTATTTTAATTTTTGTTTGTGAGATTAATATTGTTTACACTTATATTGTTGTCTGGTTGAGCTTTCCCTGTACGTAGATCTGTAGAGTTGTTTGGGTTAAGTGTGTTTGTGTTTGGTTCCCCTGGTTGATGGGTTTTCCTCTTTGCAGATTATTACACTGATATAAAGATTAAAGACAGGCTTCCAAGTTCCAAGTAAAAGAAACTGTGAAGTGTGGAAGGATAATCTCTTTTGGCAAGGCAGAATCGAAATTACCTTCTTCACAGATCCCTAATCTTGATACAGAGGTACTAAAATTTCAGTATCATGTATTGATGTATCATGTATGCAAATCCAATCATGTATGCAGGATTAAATGTTTGAAAATTTTGAAAGGAAATAACGAGTGATCCACTTGTGTTTAGAACATTGATGCATTGATGTTTTGGGTTTTGTGGAAATCCTTTATACGTTCTATAAGATGATAGTATGGTGTAATTGTGCTATTTTAGATCCTGCACAAATTTGTGTTTTATTGTGTTTATGGATTGGATTTGTTGTTGTTTTCTGGAAATCCCTTATACGTCTAATCTGTTTTCTTGAGAAGAATTTTCATCAGCCTAATGTGATATCCAATTAGATCTTTCATTATTTGCAACAGGAAATTGCAAAAGAATGAATAACTAATTGGCAGAGATAAATTCATCTTTGTGGTTTAATTTATATTTTCAAAAAGTATGTGTCTAAGAAAGAAAAATCTTTTCAAAACGTTCTGTGTACAAAGGCAGATTTGCTATTAAACTTATCAGAAACTGAATGACTGTCGGATGAACCCAGGTGGAAGTTTTCTAATGAGAGAATTTAATTAAAACATTAGCCTCCAAATGGACCTAGATTCAACAACTCCAATCGACTATGACTATATGAAGCAATGTGTTTTGTATTTGTTTTATGGATCATATTAAAGAATAGATTAGACATGATTGACGGTGTGTGTTATTATAATACAGTAATTAAAGATAAAATTATGATTGAGTTAGTGTGAAAAAGCTTGCTTCTTTTGGTATTTAGTCCAATTCCAAATGAAATCATCTCATCTTTTGCCTTTCCTTCTCCAACATTGAAAGTGGGTGGGGTCAGACTCAGACCTGTTAAAGTTTAAACTAATTAGATTGTTTTGACAAATAGTATTTAAGAAGATTGTTAACCTGTAGATGCCAGTTTTTGGATGGAAATTTCCGTGCAATTTCTCAAGTCCGGGTGGAGTCAATTATCAAATGGTATGAAGAAGAAATATTTGATTCATCTCCCCTTTCCCATAAGCCTGAGCACATGTATGACCATGACGGTCAGTTATAATTGTCCACAGGGCACACAAAATTGTGTTAAAATTTGTGTAAAAGATTCAACCACTTTGGTAATTGGTGGATCCAAACCTTGACACAAATGGTTGGATAAATCTTATCAATATTATTCTACCATTTCAAGACTTCATAAAGTCCTTATTTGGTAAAAAGTTATTTTATACATAAATATATTAACTTTTTCCATTAAAATTCTTTCAATAAAGCAATTTATCTTTGTCTGTAAATTTAGTTGTAGTGACCAAACATAATGAAGGTGGTCAACCACTGTGACATAAATGCAATTATAATTGTATTTGTTCTTTTATTTTTTCTTTTATTTTTTTAATTATTGTTCATAATCAATCCCTTGATCGTTTGGTTAAGCAAAGGCATGAAAATGTTAAATCTTAAATCTTACTAATGCAATTATAATTTGAATTTTACTAATGAGGTATGTACTTAAATTTAAAAAATGATGTGAATAGAAACATTATTATTTAGGCATGCTGATATAAATGTTAGTTTAGATTAATTTTATTCTGGTTATGGTGTCCTTGATGTTGTTTCTTTATTTTATTTTATTTTTATTTTATTTTTATTTTTATTTTATTTTTATTTTTATTTTTATTTTATTTTTATTTTTTGTAGTCTCAAGCATTGACATGGCAGATTCAGAAACTATAGATAGGATATGGTTAACGTGAGAGCAAGTGACGATGCTTCTAGGGTAATGCCACCTCTTCTAATTTAGTATTCACAACTAGTTCTAGAATAAATGTAAAACATCAGAAGTTTGGAATCATTTTGAGATATATGTTGAGAATAACAGGGAGAGGACTAGGTGTAAGGCATGTAGTAAATCTTATGCATATGGTAGTGCCACACATGGACTAAAAATATGAAGGTCTATAGGAAATTGTCTAAAATATGCCAACCCGATGTAGGGCAATTATTGATTGATCATAACCATAGATTGCAAAGTAGGAAGATTAGTCAAGAGACTTATCGTGAATTTATGGCGTATCAATTATTCAACATAACTATCCATATTCATTGTGGAGAATGAAGGAACTAGGGAGTCCTTTTATATGTGTGTAAGGGCTTGTGCATTATTCTAGGAACACCGCTAATGCAGATTGCTTAAAAATATTGAAGGATGAAGAAAAAAACTAGGCTTGAATTAGGGAGGCTTACAAGTAGAATATGTTTAACTTCTGATGTTTGGATTCTGGTACAACTGAGGGATATATTCTTTGCAGCTCATTATATAGATGAGGATTGGGAGTTGCAAAGTAAAATATTGAACTTTTGCCATATTCCTCCTCCACACTAGGGGTTGTTTTGCAGAAAATATTATGAATTTCTTGCAAGAGTGGGGAATTGAGAAAGAAGTTTAATACTTGGATAATGCAAGTAGTAATGATAGGATGGAGGATATTTTGAGGAACCAGTTTTGTGTGCAGAATGCTTTGTTATGTAAGGTGAATTTTTCCATGTGCGATGTTCTGCACACTATCTTGAATCTTATTGTTCAAGAAGGGTTAAGAGCTACTAGTGTTGCTTTGAATAAGATTCGAGATAGTGTGAAATATATTAAAGCAACTGAGGCTAGGAGAATCAAGTTTGGAGAACTTGCTGTACAAATGGGAGTGAAAAGCTCAATGGGGTTGAGATTGGATGTTTCCACTAGATGGAACTCGACATTTTTAATGCTTGAAACAGCGTTAATATTTCGTCCTGTGTTTGTGGCTTTGTCAACAATAGATCCTAGTTATAAATTTGTCCATCAAATGAACAATGGGATGGGGGGAGGGATATGCAAGTTCTTGAACCATTTTATGAATACGACTTATTCAGGTTCTAAATATCCTAAACAAAACTTGTACTTGAAAGTGTGTGGGAAATTCAATTGCGTTTAATTGAAGAGAGTACGAGTGAGGATGAAGTTGTTAAGAGCATGGCAAAACAAATGATCCCAAAATTATACAATAATGGGATCTTAGTTTTTGTGTTGACGATTGCAACTATTCTTGACCCACATCTCAAGTTTCAGTTTATGGAGTATGCTTTCAACAAAGTTTTTGATTCAAATACTGCTGTACAGAAGTTGGAGGTTGTTAAGAATAACTGCAAAAGCTTTTTCAATCTTACGAGGCTCAATGTTGTAAAGAGTTCATGCCTCACCTTCAGTTGTTTCTCCTGCGACTAGTTCTACTTCTAGTAGGCGTATAGATCATTCTTCTGTAAGTCACTATACTTTTAGTTTTTATATTCTTATGATAAATAAAGTTTGTTTATGTTAATTTTAATTTTTGACACAACTGTTTAATGATGCAGGATTTTGACGCTATGAGAGTGGTTCATTTCCACTAAGAAATCCGAATTAGATCTTATGGAAGAGATGAGGTTTGATCGGTCAAATATCAGATTTGGATATCCTCGATCATTGAAGAACAATCGTGATCGTTATCCAATACTTACCATGATGGCTCGTGATATCATGGCAATACCAATAACATCCGTAGCCTCGGAGTCGCTTTTGTATTGACAGTAAAGTGCTCAACAAAATCGAAGCTACTTCGACCAAAAAATGCAGAATCTTTGAATGCACGAACTTGGCTATATGGATGAGTTTGAAGGAACATGTTACATAATATTTCTTATATTTTATTATTTACATATTAATATTGTAGTTGATCAGTTTTGTAAATGATGAGGTGAAAGATGATTCGGATGATGATCTTGATGTGCCATTGACTGATCTCGAGACTATGGAACAAGAGACTCTATCACGCCCACGTGGGATGAACATTGTTGTCCTAGAATGTTTTTTGTTGAATATTGGATTATGTATTTGTTTATTTTAATTGGTATTTTAGTTTATGACTATTTTGTTGTTTAGTGTAATTGTGTATTAGTGATTTGTATTGTTATTTTGGTTGGTATTTGTAGTTGTATTATATGTTATTGTTTGTTTATGTGCTATTTGTTTATTTTGGTTCATATTTGTTTATATTCTTAATTGAATGAATTTAGAGTAGTTGATTAGGGGGTGTAAATGTAAAAAATTAAAACTGCAGGGGATGGGAATTTTAGGGTGTAATTGTCATAATTGAAAACTGTTAGGGGTGAAACGTAAAAACTAAAATCTGGAGAGAGAAAAAACGGGTCTACCCGCGGGTCCACCCGTACCCGTATAGGGTAGGGCACGAGTCCAATATTTTGGACCCGTATACATCGACCCGTATAAGGACCCGTACCCGTTTGACCCGTACCTGTTTGACCTGGCCCGTACCCGGCCCACCCACCCGTTTTGTCATGTCTACACTCAGGGGTCTCGCTGACCGGTCAACGGGCGGGTGTCCCACTCCTCGGTGAGCGGGTGGGGGTCGCAGGGGCAGTGCCCGTGAGCCCGTAGGCGGTTTTGGGCTTTTCCATGTATAACTGCCGTAGGATTTCTTTTAAGTTACTAATTCCTTATTGGGTTGGGCTTAGGAATAGGAATCCTTGTAAAACTAGGTTTAGTCTCTTAAACCTAGTATATAAACATACTTTTATCTTGTTATGGATGTGATAGCAAATCATAGGGCAATTCATTCATTATAAACGAGAGAGGTGAAACATATTGCAATAATATTGACTCAGCTGGACGTAGCCCACATTGGGTGAACCAGGGTAAATTATGCGTGTTATTTTCTTTGTTTACTGTTTGATTTGTTTTACTATTATATTTTGTTCTTGTTGTTGTCTCTATTTCGTTAAAAAACAACAACATTTCCATTCATAAAAAAATTAAAAAAGCCATAAGAAATCATAAACAAACTATTCAAATTAAATCAATTGACTTCAACCATAAATAATTTCAATAACCAATGTAAAAACAACAACATGTCTATTGATAAAAAAGTTAAACGAGTCATCAAACTCAAACAAGTAAAAAAAAAAAAAAATTACTAAAATTAATATATCAATTATAACTCAAGTTTCTCATTTACATTTTAAACAAAACAACTTGATCATATATTTTAACGCCATTCTATTCCAACAGATAATTTGTCAGCTACTAAACTGGAAAAGAAAATCCCCAACAAAATATTTTGCTGAAAGTTATCAAATGAACATGCCGAACAATTTATTTCAGAACATCAGAATTTAACAAATCCGTGTAACAAACAATTTGGTCATAGTTATTAACAATATTTTATGACGACGAACATTGCCAACAAGAAAAATCCCCGTGTGAACAATTTATTTGTCAACTACAAAACTGGACAAAATCTGTACACCAAACTTTTTGATTGAAAATTGTTATCAATATTTGGACAAGCATCAGGCCAATAAAATTATCATAATATTGTTTCCGACTGTACTATAGAATAATCATAACTCACGGAAAGCTGAACAATACTACCAGTGAAAAAATTGTAACTTACTAATGCAATATATTATTTCCTTATTTATTATAATATAGCAAAAATGTAAACAAAATAAACAAGTTTATAAAATCTAATAATTAAAACATCACGTAAAATAACCCTTTACAATAAAATCATAATATTGTAAAAATTTTATACATATATTCTTTTAAAACAAATAATTGCAATATTAATTGGTAACAATTTAATTGCACGTTATCGGAACGGTTGCTTTAATATTAATTGCTAAATTTATGTTATTGATGATTCAAAATTCATATTCATATTAAATATTCAAATTCAATTGCACGTTATTCGAATAGTTGCTTTATTATTAATTGCTAAATCTATATTGTTGATAATTCAAATGTCATATTCATACTAAATATTGGAATTCAATTACACATTATCCGAACAGTTGCTTTAAATTTCAATAACAATTATAATCTTTAATGAATAGTTGCATGTTTGCATTATGTCTATTTGCATTCTTTGTTCACGAAACGTCATTCAATCACATTTATACCTATATAAGAATATTCAAATAGACTCTGTAACCCATCCAACAACTCATACAACATTAACAAATGGCAGATAAAAGACCAACAATTGACAATCCAAAAGCCAGAAAAGCATGATCATATGGTAAGTGATTTTGAATAATTTCTCTTATATTTTCCTTATACAATTACACAAGTATGTTTATATGTAAACTTTAATAAATTAATACGATTTCATTGTTTCATCTTATCAGTTGAAGCAACCATGGTAGACAAACATGTTGAATTAAAAGAGATTATCTAGAAAGTTAAGGACAACCTGGATAAACTTACCACTGCTAGATAGCGCAGCGTAGATAATATGAATGATCTGTTAGAAATAACAGACTCAATTATGCAAATTGTCTCGAATTTAAGCCGCCATGATTCCCTTCTTGCTGCCAAGGAAGAGAAGCTTGACATTCGTTGGGGAAAAATATTAACATCATCTATGTACACATTTTTCTAATCAATAAAATATATAGAATATTGAGGGTATACTGCTTTCCATGAATAATACAATACATAAAACACGATTAGTAAAAAGATCAACAAAACACTTAATACAACAACAATAATTAAAAAACTTATATCTTTATTCTATAAACATTTATTTTAACAATAAATTATTTCAAAAGTTAGAACATGAATGTGATATATTAAACAATAAAAACGATTTTTTTTTCCGACTGTATCTTTTAATAATTCCCTAATGTTTGAAATATTTAATTCCCTAATACTTGAAATATTTGTTCTTTATCAATCTTTAGAATCTGTTAACCATACTTCATCAATCTTGCATTACTCAAACAGAGTCAACATGCATATATTCATTTTTAGTACCATGTTTTTCGACACATGATATAAATCTTTTACTAAAATAATAATAAAAGAACAGATATTATAAAAATTAAGAGACGAGATCCCATTAATTCAAAAAACAAGTCCAACTATGTTTACTTAAAATATACAAAATTGACAATCCAAAAACTTTAATAAAAATTAAAAAAAAAAATTATATACGTTTTTTAACAATTATATATATATAATATATTATTATATATATATTAAAAAAATAACTATTAGTTTATCATGCTTCTTCTATATTAATTATTAATTGTCAATGCTAAAAACTCAAAAAAAATTTCAACCTTTCATTGTCCATCACTCATTATTTTAATTGTCAGTTTTAAATATTTCAAAAAGTGTCTGTTTGTCAAAAGTTGTCTATTGGTATTTGGACCATTTACAATTATCATGCACATTATAATGTTAATTAGTATTGCACCTTATTAAGTTAATTCTATTGTCAGTTTTAAATATTTCAAAAAATGTGCCTGTTTTTGAAAAGTTGTTTGTTGGTATTCTAACTATTTACATTTATCCTGCACATTGTAAGGTTAATTTATTATTGCACATTATTAAGTTAACACCGTTTCAGTTCCTACAACTGATGATCCCAAATGTCTCATCAATAAATATGTAAATTTATGATAAATTGCCTATTAATATTATATTGTTTCACATTCTATTTATTCTATATAAACATAAGAAAATACAATTTCAATCATGATACAATTACAAACATTGTTTATATTACAAATGGCTGAATCTTCATAAGCAACCACAACATACGGTAATGAATATTGAACAATGTCTGCTAATTCATTGTTACATATCTATTCTCATATTTTTCTATTCTTTACAGATATTCATTGGTACGTATCTATTCTCATATTTGTCTATTCTTTACAGATATTTATTTTTACGTATCTATTCTCATATTTGTCTATTCTTTACAAATCCAGCATAACTGTCACACAGACTATTATGCTAAAAGCTAAACTGTTTCACAAACCAAACTTCACAAAATCAAGAAATCAAAACGCATACAACAACAACAAATTTACGGTGGTTCACTTACTCTATTTTGAACAAGCTACATCCACGTTGAACTCTTGAAAAGGGGAGTTCGTTGCACTACTATTAATCAGAATCAATCAATTACAGCCCTAGCTTTGAATACGCCCAACCCTCACCACACACACCTCTAATATCAAACCTATAGTCTGACCCTAGGAACTCTAACCTTGGAATCCCTAGAATAAGAACAATCTCACTCTTCCTCAAATGATTACACCAAACCACTCAAGATTTACTCATATTACACACGAAATCAGAACCAGAAAACAAGAACCCTAATTGCGTATAAATAACACAGAGAACAAACTCTTTCGATGTGTGAACGAAAAAACCCTGCGTTGTAACTGAAGACTTTCTCTTTTATAGTGTTGACTTGTAGCGTATTCTCAGCCGTTGGATTTGAGTTGGATCAATGGTCAAGATTCATCTTGAAGTTGTCCAAAAACGACATCGTTCCACTAATATCCAATACGTTGTCATTTCGAGCATTCACTTCAACACAGACAAATGCAAATCAAACAAATTCTACAGAATATTAACACCAACATGGACAATCTAAGCGGTGCTTGCATAAATTTGAAAGATATTATCAATGCACTATTAGAAATAACGGATTCAACCATAGATATTATACCTGACTTAACTCGACGTGAGATCTTGATTGCTGTAAAAAAACTTCAACTCCAAAACCAGCAGCAAGATAATTAGAAAACCATTTTAATTTATCCTTTCTTGGCAATAAGTTGGGTGGTAAGTGACATGATACCATGCTGAGGCCAACTTTTGATGTTCATTTGCCTGGCAGCTACTCTCAAACCATTCTTTAGTTTCATCTGTAACTTAGGCTTGAAATTATTTTTCAGCTCTTGAGTAACTTTTATTTTTACCTCATCATTAACCAACTGGCTTTCCTTATTACCAATTATATCATAGCAACATTTGAAGTCATTATTATGAAAGAGTTGTTCAAGTTCACATTCTCCCCTTTATTATCCGTTAAACGACCACTGCCTAAAACCTGAAGCATGGCTAATATAGAATTGACATTAATTGATCATAGAGTTCTGGAGAGCAAAGTGATTTTATTGTAGACTGAAAAGTGTTATTCAAAGGTGTTTTGCATATTACCTATTAGATGCATTTTATCAGTTGCAGAATTAATTACTTTGAATCCTTTATATATAGGTCGATTATAAAACAATTTGTTTTGTCATTGTTTCATTTTGGCTTTTTAAGTTTATTATTAAACTTTTAATGCTCATAATGTATTCATCATTGTTAGAACACAAACCTAATACTGATCTATACACCAACACAAATCAATCACACCAAGAATCAAGAACAAAACAGACACACAAACAAGCCAAGATTTACCGTGGTTCACTTATCCTTTTATGGATAAGCTACATCCACGTTGAGCTCAAGAACGGTATGAGCTCGTTGCACTTTCTATTATCAAGAACAATCAAGATTACATAGATTCAACACTCACCAGATCTACCCAAATACAAACTGCAATCAGCCTTACAAGATACTCTCTGAATATCCCTAACCCGAGAGAACAACACTCTCACCTGAATGATTAACCTCCCTAACCACTTGACTGATTTCACCACAATCTGGAATAATAATCTCAACCCTAACTCAGAGAAGTGCAAACCCAGAAAACCCTAAAAATGTGTGTCTCTCTCTAATCTGAACGAAAGTGCGTTTATATATGGTTTGACTTAGTGGTTGATCCTGCCCGTTAGTCTGGAGTGCATCCTGCGGTCTAGATTTGTCCCGGTTATTATGCCTAAAACGACGTCGTATTCTTTTTACCCAAAACGATGCTGTTTCAGGCTTCCGCATTTAACAATCATGTTTAATCCAATAATTTAGTCATTGCTGAACAATCCTATTTACTATTAAGAATCAAGTTGCAAATTCGTTGGTTTGTACAGTACGATTATAATTGATTATTTGCTAAACATTTATGATTATAATTGTCATGATAATCGATGCAATGAAGTTGCTGAACAATATGTTTGTTCGCAAATACTGAGCATTAACCAGACCGAGCAATGTTTTTTGTCTGTTATCTCTTACTACATAATTATATTAACAACATAAGAGTCAAGGAAAAAGAAACATTATAAGATGAGAAACCAATATCTTCAGTGCAGGTAGGTCATTAAACTTTAAGGAAAAGAAAGATTATTTAATTTGGAAAGAGAAATGGAGGTCATGAGTAAGCTAATGACCAGAGTATAAAAACAGTGTTTGGCAACAAATCCCAAGTTGTATCAGAATACCCGGGACCTCACTTGGCATCAAATACAAACTTATTGGAGTGTAACAACAACAATAATAATAGAAAAAGCAAGATGAATGAAGCAAAGCCTTTTCCTCGGTAGTCCAAATCAATCAATGACAAGAAATAACACATTCATTCAGAAATGTCACAAGTGCATATTATATTAAGTTATCAAAAAGATCTGAAATAGATAAACCTCATAACATAAAAAGGTATTAAAACCAAAATCTTCTATGGAGCCCTGCATGCATCCTTTGCTTATAGAAACACTAATTTTTCGTTCTCCCTCTTTTTTATGGTCTACCTCTGCCTCTTTTTTCTTTCTCCACATCTTTTAATGCAGGTGAAACTTGTATTGCATTTTCATGAAGCATTCTTTGATATGAACAGAAAGACATAGCCTTCATTTGTTGCAACACCTCTGAATAACACTTTTCAGCCTACAATAAAAAAGAAAATTAAAATTAAATATCAACAAATTAAAAGTTAAATAAGAATACATGACATTTAGAAACACATACTGTTTCAAGTCTACCCTACAAATTTTCTACATTCAAAGCCAGCTGATGTTTTTCATTTGTTAAACTTTCTATCTGTGTTCCAATTAAAAAACAAAAAAACAAAAAATAATTCTTGATAAAATATGACATTTAAAATAATTAAAAAAACAAACGTATTCTAAAACAATTCTGATACCTTCTTTCTCGAGTCAAAATACAAGCTTCTGTTTTTTGCATGACAAAGACACACATTCTCATAAGGAGAATATTTTGTTTCTTGACTTTGTAAAAGTTTTATTAAGTGATCAAGTTTGTCTTCCAACTTCTTCTTTTCAAAAACTGCTACATCATCTGGTACTTCCTCAAATACAGCAGCTTCATCATCTCTGTCACCTTCACTAAACACAATTGAATCAATCAAATGATCAATTTCCTGTTGCTGACTATCTAAAACCGAACCATCAATCCTTACAGAATGTATAACATAACAAGATAAACCTCCTACAACAATCAAACTTCTTTTCATTTGGTTAAAATATAACATTTACTGTTATATCATTATCCAATATTCCAATTAACCAAAAGCCTTTTGAATAAGGAACACATCAAGGAGAAATAAATTGAAAAATAGTAACAACTAACTCATATTCTATGGCACTACTAAAATGCCTAAATACTAGATCTAACAAGTTGATTTCTAAGGACCCAAATCAAAGACAACTTTGAAAAAATTGGTAACAAAATATCTTTTAAACTGATGTTTTTCCTTAATTTACTAGTACAACGATCAAACTTCACTTAATTTCCTTACAATAGAAAACCCTAACTCACTATTTTGTTAACAATAGCAACATATTCTACATGAAAAAACAAAATAATGGTTTCATTTTTTGGCATTCTCTCGAAGTAGACTATTTAAGAAATTAAACACTTGTATTTCACAATAAACCTACTCTTTATAATCTTAACAGTCAACAATAGTAACAAAAAAATAAACGAAACCAAACATAAAAAAGAAATAAGACAAACGCTATAATCATCTTCGGAGTAAGTTGCAACAATAATACCAGACGCCACTGACACAACTTTCAATCTTTGAAGAGAGAAAGAAATTAACAATGCAACTGAACGAACACAAAACAAAAAGGGAAACACATAAAGTAAAACCTAAACAAACAGAAAAACCAGTTAAATGCCTGGTAAAAAAAAAATTAGTTTAACAATTACAAATAAACCGGTCCAAATATGCCAGTTCACACTTACAAATAATTTATGAAAATACTAAAACATGTTGCTATTATTACTAAAAATTGGCCGGACAATTTCCACATAATTGTACCTATTGTTGAACAATCCTATTTAATCCTACAATTTTTAACATTGCTTATCAATCTTGTTTAATGTTAGCAGTCAAAGATGCAAAGTCATTAGTTTCTATTGCACATTAACAAATTGAAAAATATTTATTTATATCAACAATAAATATATAAATTTATTTCATATAAAATATTTTATTTATTGATTTTTTAAAGTATCAATTAAACATAAAATAAACTTTAATATAGAAAATAAATATTTAAAACACAAAAAAAAAGAAAAAAGTAATTAAATATAAATTGAACTTCAATTCAGAAAATATATATTTAAAACACAAAAAAAAAAAAAAAAAAAAAAGTAATGTAAACGAAATATAATAAACATACCCGTGCAATGTGTAGGCCTTCCATCCAGTTTTTAATATTTTCAAAAAACAAATAAAAATTTATAAAAATCAATAAAGAACATTCCGGTGCGTCTGTTTCCCTATTTTTTTCCCCCTATCTTATTCCTATCATTTCCAAAATATACATTAAAATACTATTATATTTTATTCAATTATTTTTAAACCCCCTAAGTTTGTTAATTTTACTAAACACCCCCCAAAAAAAGTTTAGAAATTGACAAAAACACATGGTGCACTACCAATTGGATCTGGCCGGTAGTGCGTCGATCTGGTCTTTTTCAATCAGATCCACCATGGATCTGCCCAAAAAAGGCCAGATCTACGGCCAAAGATCTGGTCATTGATGACTAGATCTTTAGTCGTTGACCATTAACAACGGTCATATCTTTGGCAATCGTTGACAACCAAACATGGCTAGATCTGGTCATCAATGGTCAGATCTAGTCATAGATTTGACATTTTTTGGCCAGATCCATGGTGGATCTGGCTAGAAAAGGCCATCTCGGCACAAGATCGGTCAGATTCAACCAATTGTGCATTGATACGGCAACTCTGACCACCCTCCGACGGTGGCGGTCTACTGTCGGTATTTAATGGGTGAGTGTGGTTTTTTTTGTAATTTTTAATGTTTTTATTACAGGGATGTTTAATAAATTAACAAATTTAGGGAGTGTTTTGTTAATTTTCAAATTTTACCTTGTTATTATCACCCAACTCTTATTTTTTTCAAAAATACTCTCCAAAATACTAAAACAAACGCACCGAAGTTAATTCTTATTCTAATTTCTTTATCCTTTTAATAATATAATATTTTCATATTCTAATTTCTTTTATGTTTTAATAGAATATATTTTCATATAATAAATGAAATACGTAAGCCAAAAGATTATCAATAAAGAAAAACTAAAAATAACACGTGTAAGATCTACACTCAAAATAATAATAATAATAAATGAACACACATTCCCATAATAATTGGACTTTTTAAAGTCAAAAAATAAAATTCGACCAATCAAAAATGAAAAAACAACTAAGCACCCTATCACCACTTACTTACCACCGTCCTCTAGGCTCTAAACATCTATCACCACCCTTTGTCTCTCAACGCTTAATCCTAGCCGTTGATTTCCTTACTCTCCGATCCTCATCGGACGGTCCACACTCCTTTCTGTTCTCT